>NC_140014.1:10157634-10757634 GCF_964263955.1 Coregonus lavaretus
GACAGGGCGCAGAGGGCTGACCACGCCATCCAAGTCACTGTGGTCGGAGGAGCTGCTGTCATCCTGAGGAAGACAGATTATTTGTCAATAGGAACAGTGTAAATCTGCATCACAACAACTAACTTTAGGATTGCTGTTCTTGACTGAGATTCTATGACAGTCGAAAAGTGCTGGGTCATTGAGAATTAGTTTGAAACCTATAACAGACATCTAATTTCCTATGTTGTAATTCAACTAGTACCCCAAAGAGGATGGAGGCCTCTGTCCCTCTGTGTCGTTGTGGGGGCCCCGCTGTGCCGTTAGAGTGCCTCCGTGTGGGGCTAGGTGGTACAGCGCTCTCCTGGGGGCTCCTGGTTCTGGGCAGGCTGTTGGTGGCCGAATGGCGCCCTCCGGTGGGGATCAGAGGCTCTGAGTTCTCTGCATCAAACAGCTGACTGTCCTGCAGAGCGTCAAATGGCTTGGGGTGCGCGGGAGCAGTGGGGACTTTGGTACAGAGAGTGTAGAAACGTTAACTGCACAGTAGAATAGTGAACGTCCTTACAGCAACAGGAATGTATATTGTGGGAGATGCAGTATTTTCTGGACATGTATTAAGCTGATTTTAGGCCTCACAAACAGTGCGCGTGTGAGATGATGAATCCACATGTACTGAGTACATACAACACTAAAACTAAATGTGACACATTGAATATACAACAGGATTGGGGTCCATTTCATTTTAATTTCTAGTCAATTCAGGAAGTACACTGAAATTAAATTCTCTTTAACGCTTTAAAATGAGGAACATTTTGAATTTGGTTTACTTTCTGAATTGACTGGAATTTAAATGGAATTGACCCCAACCCTGATATAAAGGCCTCATAACCACCCAGTTTCATTATAAACCACTCTACACAGTTCTAGCCTTCTTGTATTGTGTAGGCCTACACCCACCAGGGGAAGTATGTAGGCCTCACCTAACCCTGCTAGGGCGCTCCTCAGCAGGTCCTCTGTGCTGGACAGCTCCTGTCTGGCCTCCCGGTCCAGCTCTCTTCTGTACATCCTCTGCCACAGCCGCAGGCTGTCCAGGGGTGTCTCACCCTGAGGGGGACACGCACATACATGAGCTACTTGCACAAACACTCACAGGTGCACACACAAACAGATACACACACCAAACAAACAAACACACACACACACACACATGCACCGTCCTCCAAAACACACACACACAACACCATATTGTCCTCACCTTGGCGTTGCGGACATTGACCGAGGCCCCCCTCTCCACCAGTAATCTGGCCGCTTGGAAGTGTCCACAGTTGAGGGCGTCGTGCAGCGGGGTGACCCCCTCACACAGAGACCCCCCCCCATCGTTAATGTTAGCCCCCCTCTCAAGCAACAGAGCCACCACGTCTGAGAGAGAGAGAGAGAGAACAGAGAGGGAAAGAGAGAACAGAGAGGAAGAGAAAGAACAGAGAGAGAGAGAAGCAGATTTGGGTTAAAATGCTGATTAAGTCTGATCTGGCTCCAACTCCACTGAGGGCAAGTGTATTTTTCTGTTACCTGTGTGTCCGTGGTTGCTGGCCTCATGGAGAGGAGTCCAGCCACAGTAGTCCCTGGGGTTGACAGGATGACCCTGAGAGACAGGCACACTGGCTGAATACTACCATAGACAGTACTGGCCCAATACTACCATAGACAGTACTGTCCCAATACTACCATAGACAGTACTGTCCCAATACTACCATAGACAGTACTGGCCCAATACTACCATAGACAGTACTGGCCCAATACTACCATAGACAGTACTGGCCCAATACTACCATAGACAGTACTGGCCCAATACTACCATAGACAGTACTGGCCCAATACTACCATAGACAGTACTGGCCGAATACTACCGTAGACAGTACTGGCCGAATACTACCGTAGACAGTACTGGCCGAATACTACCGTAGACAGTACTGACCGAATACTACCGTAGACAGTACTGGCCGAATACTACCGCAGACAGTACTGGCCGAATACTACCATAGACAGTACTGGCCGAATACTACCATAGACAGTACTGGCCGAATACTACCATAGACAGTACTGGCCGAATACTACCATAGACAGTACTGGCCGAATACTACCGTAGACAGTACTGGCCGAATACTACCGTAGACAGTACTGGCCGAATACTACCGTAGACAGTACTGGCCGAATACTACCGTAGACAGTACTGGCCGAATACTACCGTAGACAGTACTGGCCGAATACTACCATAGACAGTACGGGCCGAATACTACCATAGACAGTACTGGCCGAATACTACCATAGACAGTACTGGCCGAATACTACCATAGACAGTACTGGCCGAATACTACCATAGACAGTACTGGCCGAATACTACTATAGACAGTACTGGCTGAATACTACTATAGACAGTACCATAGTCACAGAGAAGTAGTAGGCGTATAAACCCAGTTCCACTCACCTGCTCCACCAGGTACTGGACCTGCTTCAGGTTCCCGTCTATACAGGCTCTGTGGAGAGATGTCTCCCCCTTCTCATTCCTCTTGTTCCACTGAAATACAGACAGACAGAGTCAGACAGACATGAGTCTCTGCTTCTTTCAGTAACTTCAATGCAGACTGCTTACACAAGTCAAAGAATAGAAGAAGAATCCCAGACAAATCAAAAGCAAAGACATCATTGCCAAATGTGGCACTTACCCGACCCGGCTTTCTCCTGCCGCTACTGACCATCTTGTCATATTCCTCTACATCATCGTCTACAGAGAGAGAAAGACACTGAAAATTAGCCGGACTAAAATTATCTGCCAAAGCAGTGCCAATTTTCCTTACTTTATTCAGCAACATCCTGTATGCTAAACTAAATAACCTGATAGCTCAAACTGAGGTAAAAGGTGCTTATTCTATCATATAACTAAGGTACAGATTCCCGCAGTGGACAAACATAGCTGTGGAGACCGTAGTCTCACTCACCAGAGTCTGAGAGCTGGATATCGCTATCCTCCATGGGTTCACTGTTCTCCATCTCCTCGTCCTCCTCTCCCTCGCTCTCCCCCTCAGGACTCCAGCCCTCGGTGGCACACAGCTCCTCTAGCCTGGCCTGCGTGTCATCAGTCTGCGACGAGCCCCTGCGGCTCTGGGCACCCAGCCACGTCTTCAGCACTCGCCTCTGATGAAGAGAGCGAAAGAAGGAAGGAGAGAGAGAGACCAAGAAAGAAAGAGAGAGAGAAATAAATGAAAATGGAAAATAAAAAAAGCTAGTGTAAATAACATGCGGTTTCTGCTGTCTGTAGAACAAAATATTTTATCTATACAGGCCTAGCGCTTTTCATTTCACTGAAAAAAACACTTAGCATATTTCTATGGTGAGCCCAGTCAGAGTGGACCACTACAACCTACAGTACCTGTAGTTTGAGTTGGCCAGCCCTCTCTGCACAGCGCAGGGCAGAGTCGTAGCTACAGTCCACATCCTCCATGGTCCTCCCACTCTCCTCCTGGGCTGCTGCGATGTTCAGCCACGTGTTACACTCCTGACACACACACACAAAAATGATGTGAGCATGGATTAAAAGAAGCACAGCCAATGCTGATAAGACAGTATGCACCAAAGGAAACCTTTCTATATGACAAGACTAAGAAATCCAACCCCATAGTGTTCAGCCACAGGTAAACCCAGGCAGGTCATACCTCTTTGGGGTTGCCCTGTCTGAGGGCCAACTCCTGTCTGTAATGCTCCACAGCCTTGTCATGCTGCCTGAGGTCTGTGTAGGTGGCAGCCAGGGACACGTGAATGACAGCCAGCTCCCGAGCAGGCTTCCCCAACGCCTCTGCACTGGACAGCTACACAACAGACAAGTGTCATGTCATTGGTCAAGATAGGTCAAGATTATACAATAAATACATGGATTGGACATACAGCTCATGAAACACAAGACTGACAGGTATAGATAGCGTGGGAGGGGGGGGGGGATAGGGAACGGTTGGATGGACGTGTACTTATCCAGACAAGTGATTTAAATAGTTAAATGGAGGCAACTGCCCCTTCATTTGGTGAAATAATCTACTTTAATAAACAGGAAAGAGAGGAAGTGAAAAGGGACACAGGAAGTGGTGACTGTGTGGGGCTACGTGAGTGTGATGTTTTCACCTGCGTACGGTAGGCGTCCAGGGCTTTGCTGTAGCATCCAACCTTACAGTAGAGGTCCCCCAGCTGCTCCGCCAGCCCCACAGCCTGCTGGGAACGCCCCTTGCCGCCCAGCTCTCCCGCTGCTTCCTCCAGCTGACTGCCCCGAATCGCTACGGCAAACACACACAGAGAGAGATCAAAGTTGCTGCCAGAGTAGGAAAATCATTGAATCTATGAACATTTCCCCCAGACAGACAGACAGACAGAAAGCCCAGTCCTGGTTGACATGTGTGGCCCAGCCCCTCTCTCTCCATCTCTGTGGTTTTAAGAGTAACAAACAAACAAGCCTCTCTCTCTCACCTTGTTTGAAGGCCTTCTTCACTGCCTCCCTGTCCACAACCTGCTGGGAGCCCAGAGAGAAGGCCTTCTTCAGGGAACGCCTGGCTGCCACAAAGTCACCCAGAGACAGCTGCACCTACACACACACAATGTACAGAGAGACACATGTAACAGAGCTGATTGAGTGACCACGCTCACATGATCACTCAAGAAACCCTGCTTAAGACCTGAAGAGTTGCATTGCGAGTCAATACCCAGGCTTTTAATGGGCAGGAGGAGACCCAGGTTCGAACTCTGTCACATGCACAGACAAATGCACACACACACTAGCTTATACTGTTAATGGGAAGTTTGTTATAAATATGCCATTTAGCAGACGCTTTTATCCAAAGCGACTTACAGTACATTTTTAGGTAAGGGTGGTCCCGGGGATCGAACCCACTACCCTGGCGTTACAAGCGCCATGCTCTACCAATTGAGCTACAGAGGACTACATAATATAACATAAAACTGTAATGCTTTATAACTGACTGAATTAGTGTGTTCATTTAAAAAATCTAACACCATGAGAATTTCCACTCCTCACCTTGCCAATGGAGTGGAAGCACTCGCTCTCGCTGAACTTGTCTTTGATCTTGCGGGCACACTCCTTGGCCTGCTCCAGACTGCGCATGGCATTGGAGTGGTGCCCGTTGCGGAAGTAGATGTTGCCCAGGTTGAAGTTGGCACGGTACAGATCCTCCAGGAGCTGGTTCTTCCTATACAGACAAGGGAGGGGGACACCAACTCACTTCATGGTAAGATATTAGGAAAGGTATTATCTACTGTACAAGGTTGCCATGGATTGAACCTTACTCTAGGTCCTAGTTCAAAGTGTAATAGACCTAGCTATATTATTACAGAGTGGCATTGTATTGCGCTGTATTTCATGTTCTGCCTGCTATTAAATGTGTGGCACTGCATTGCATGTGTATCTGTAGTCTAGCCGATGGCTTTGAACAGCAAGCGTTGGTGTTATGGTGTGCTGACTGTGTTCCCATTGGCAGACCAGTGCCTGTATCCACAAAACGTCTCAGAGAAGGAGTCCTGATCTAGGATCAGAATCCCACCTGTCCATATAATCTTATAAATTATGATATGAAAGGCCAAACTGATCCATCGTGGATACGGGCCCAGGTTGACGTGAGCTCTTACTCTGCAATGTAGACGCTGAGGCGGATGTATTCACTGCATTGCTTGGGCTCCCCCAGGTGGTCACACACCAGACCAAGGTTGAGGTACAGGCGAGCCCTCATCTCACTCAGCTCCCGAGCAGCCACTGTCCCTGAGGGGGAGAGGAGATAAAGCAATATACAGGAGGAGGTGAAAGATGGAAAACCCTATGGCTTACCTCATGAATAGGCCCAGGGGTTTTTCCTGATCAGATCAAGTGGTCAGGAAAAACTCTGGGCCCCACATTTGCCCAAAAAGTGACTTTTCTGTTCACACATTTATTTGCCTCACTTGGATTCATATATAAAAGCCGACCGACAAACATACGTAGACAAACATACACACACGTCTTACTATACTTGTGAGGACTTTTTGGGGACCAACAATTGATTACCATTCAACATCATATTTTCCCTAACCCTAGCATTTTTACAAGTGAGGACTGGCAAAATGTCCTCACTTCTCAGAACTTTTGTTGGTTTACTATTCTTGTGGTACTCACAAGTATAGTAAAACGTGTACACACACCTTCCAGTTCGTTGTCCACAATAGCCATGCTCTTCCTAAAGGCATCTTCCGCCTGCTTCAAGCTGTCCCTCGATTGGTCAGACTCGTAGCGGAATAGGAAGGTTCTTCCAATGGTGGCGAGTGCCCTTTGTTCCTCTGCATGATCATTGACGGAGCGAGCCAGATCCAGATGACATCTCTGGTGCTGAACAAAAGACACACTCTTAATTAATATACTCTGCTTATGTATGATTTGCAACAGGTGAAATGGTGAGGATACTCTTGTAATAAACAGGTGGTTAGTACAGAATCTGATTATATTCAAAATGTTGATTGTTCTTGTTGTGCCTTTCAGGCTGCATAGTTAGTCCAAAAAAAAAAATCTAAAAGTGTATCTCGAGTAATGTGCCCATCTGAAACAAAAGCAGGTAGAGGATCAGAGAGAAAAGCTTGAGCTGTTCACTCACCTTCAAAGCCGCCTCAATGTTCCCCATCTCTGCATAACACTCCCCAATCTTACGATTGGCCACTGCACGTCCAATGACATCATGCATTGCCGTGGAAATTTGCAGTTCCTGCCGATGTTCCTCAATGGCAGCTCCATAATCACCTGATAGGAAACAAAATGTGCAGAATCGTAGCGATGAATCAAGAATAGATATGACGATTAAATGATTGCACATGAAACCCAGACAAAAAAAAGTACATTACTTGGGGGGTTTTCACAAAATGTAATCCATAGAATAGTCCTTTGGAGGAAGGATTGTTGACATTTATATCTAAAAGCATAATTGTGAAATAATTACTCAAAATTGCTAAATGTATGACATTTTGGCCTTAACCAGCCCTTCTTTAAGACTCATGCTTCATCTGTACATTTACATTTACGTCATTTAGCAGACGCTCTTATCCAGAGCGACTTACAAATTGGTGCATTCACCCTATAGCCAGTGGGATAACCACTTTACAAATTATTATTTTTTATTATTATTATTTTTTTTTTTTTTTTTGGGGGGGGTAGAAGGATTACTTTATCCTATCCCAGGTATTCCTTAAAGAGGTGGGGTTTCAAATGTCTCCGGAAGGTGGTGAGTGACTCCGCTGTCCTGGCGTCGTGAGGGAGCTTGTTCCACCATTGGGGTGCCAGAGCAGCGAACAGTTTTGACTGGGCTGAGCGGGAACTATGCTTCCGCAGAGGAAGGGGAGCCAGCAGGCCAGAGGTGGATGAACGCAGTGCCCTCGTTTGGGTGTAGGGACTGATCAGAGCCTGAAGGTACGGAGGTGCCGTTCCCCTCACGGCTCCATAGGCAAGCACCATGGTCTTGTAACAGATGCGAGCTTCAACTGGAAGCCAGTGGAGTGTGCGGAGGAGCGGGGTGACGTGAGAGAACTTGGGAAGGTTGAACACCAGACGGGCTGCGTCATTCTGGATGAGTTGTAGGGGTTTAATGGCACAGGCAGGGAGCCCAGCCAACAGCGAGTTGCAGTAATCCAGACGGGAGATGACAAGTGCCTGGATTAGGACCTGTGCCGCTTCCTGTGTAAGGCAGGGTCGTACTCTCCGAATGTTGTAGAGCATGAACCTGCAGGATCGGGTCACCGCCTTGATGTTGGCGGAGAATGACAGGGTGTTGTCCAGGGTCACGCCAAGGCTCTTCGCACTCTGGGAGGAGGACACAACGGAGTTGTCAACCGTGATGGCGAGATCATGGAACGGGCAGTCCTTCCCCGGGAGGAAGAGCAGCTCCGTCTTGCCAAGGTTCAGCTTGAGGTGGTGATCCGTCATCCATACTGATATGTCTGCCAGACATGCAGAGATGCGATTCGCCACCTGGTTATCAGAAGGGGGACTGCTAGCTACAATGCAAAAATTGATGTCATATGAAGCTTTACCGCTTGCTCTGTAATATGAGTAGTATTTTGATTTCAATCAAATAAACATAAATGTCTGAATATTGAAAAATATAAACATGAATATTGAAATATAAAAATTTTGATTAATAGGCACATTGTTCAATATATTATTGAACATAATACTCTACGGCATATCAAAGTTCCAGAGTGGGATCACCAACAGACCATCTTGACTCCATTTTCACATTCACTCTGTTGGTAATGCTTACAAATTGGATCATAACTCTAAAAGTAGCAGAAATCCCACTCAGGAACTTTGATATGCCCTTAAGAGTATATTATGTTCAACATTATATACAAAAATATTCAGAATCTAAAATTTTATATTTTCAATATTCATGTTTATATTTTTCAATATTCATAAATTAATGTAAAAAAGTTATTGAAGTCAAAATACTATCATATTACAGAGTGAGTGGTACATTTTCATTTGAAACCAATGTTTGCTTCGTATCACCTAAAGATTAAACACTATGGAGTCTTAAAGGAGGCCTGGATAAGGCCAAAATGTCATAAATATGCCAACTTTGATAAAAGCATAAATGAGAAATAATTTAAATACAAATGTCAAATATGTCAACAATCCTTCCTCCAAAGGACTATTCTATGGATTCGTGAAAATACCAAAAGTCATGGTATTTTTATGTCTGTGTTTCATAAAGAATATTAGATATGACTAAATTGACACTTTCTCTATGCAATGAAGTAAAAAGATGATCACATTACCATTTCTTGACAACACCTCTCCCAGTTGATTGCACAGACTGGCCTCTTCTCTCAGATTATTATTGCTCTGAGCTTTGTTCTTAGCTTTCTGTAGTTCTATGGGGAAAAAATAGGAAAATAAATTGTGTGTGAGCGTATGTACAAAGCCCACAAATGCCAATTGCCTGAATGCCTTGGTATGAAGTATGTTTGGTCAACAATAGTCTCGCGTTGCCATACCTTCAAAATCACGTCAACAACAACAGCAACCTGGCAATCAAGATATATATAAAAACGCAAACGCAATGCAGGTTTTGCCAGCTATTACTCATCGTTACATGATCGGAGTAAAGGTGAGCAACTTACGTTTTATCTCCCGGGCAGTGTTCATCTGGTCCCGTCTGAAAGCGTACGTTAGGCAGAACTGACAAAATATATCTTAGATCTGCATTGCAAGCTAGCTAGCTAGCTATCATTGACTAAGTAAGGTACTAACGTTACACGGCTGGCTGGCTTGCTAGCTAAATTAGCTGGCTATCTAGGAGTGATTGTGAAGACACTAACGTCAACTACCGTTTTTATTTTTCTGTCTGTTGTTAGACTTTACTGCCTACCTCATTATACGCTCTCTACACTTATTCTTGATCGTGATCCATAGTTCCTATATAATCCGATGAACGTTAATCTGTTTTTGTAGTTAAAATCATTTGTTATCGTCTCAGTACCTTTCCATAAAGTCCCGCCAATGTTTCTTCTTCTTCTTTGGGATTGGGTTGGCAGATCACATCCAACGTTGCATACACTGCCACCTACTGTACTGGGGTGTGAGGCAAGTCACGGCCTACCTACATTAAATTATCTTCATTATTCCTGTTCCTCTAAGAAAGTGAAAGAGCCCTAGACACCACTTCCCTCCCCCTACTACACCACCCAAACCCCGTCCAGCCTCTCTAACCCTTTCACACAATCTCACCCTATCTACCTCATACAGTTCACAAAATATCAACACATGCTCCACCGTTTCCTCCAATAAACACTCATCATACAGACTTGTTTCATGTCTCCCTATCATCCATAACGTGGCATTCAAACCTGTGTGCCCAAACCGTAGTCTACTCCACACAACTTCCTCTCTCCTATATCCCATACTCCCCACCGCTTCCTTTACTGACCGGTGCAAGCGATAAAATTGCCTCCCCTTACTACTAGCATCCCACTCCCTTTGCCAAAGATCGAGCCCTTTTGCCTGGATCAAGGACTTGACTACCCTGCGGCCCAGTGGGACCTACTCCCTCTCTCCTCACAGCACTCTTAGCCACCACATCGGCTTTCTCATTATCCTCCACACCCACATGGGCGGGAACCCAGCAAAAGCTTACCACCACTCCCATCCTCTCCAATCCCATTAACAGCCCCATCGTCTCCTATCCGACCTGCCCGTCTTCACACTACTCAACACTGCATCCGAATCAGAGCAGATCACCATTCTGAGTGATTTCACCTCCTCCACCCATCTCAAACCTTTAATCGTGGCCATCAACTTGGCCGCAAACACTGACACATAATCAGTTAACCGCTTACATACTCTAACATTGAAATCTGGGATATAGACCCCTGCCCCCACCCTACCACTGACTGGATCCTTTGAACCATCTGTATATATCGTTAAAAACGATTATCTATATACAGTTGAAGTCGGAAGTTTACATACACCTTAGCAAAATACATTTAAACTAAGTTTTTCACAATTCCTGTATTTAATCCTAGTAAAAATGTCCTGTTTT
This sequence comes from Coregonus lavaretus, assembly GCF_964263955.1. Classification (NCBI taxonomy): domain Eukaryota; kingdom Metazoa; phylum Chordata; class Actinopteri; order Salmoniformes; family Salmonidae; genus Coregonus; species Coregonus lavaretus. The sequence goes on from NC_140014.1 coordinate 10,168,221, forward strand.
AGGTCAGTTAGGATCACCACTTTATTTTAAGAATGTGAAATGTCAGAATAATAGAAGAGAGAATGATTTATTTCGGCTTTTATTTCTTTCATCACATTCCCAGTGGGTCAGAAGTTTACATACACTCAATTAGTATTTGGTAGCATTGCCTTTAAATTGTTTAACTTGGGTCAAACGTTTCGGGTAGCCTTCCACAAGCTTCCCACAATAAGTTGGGTGAATTTTGGCCCATTCCTCCTGACAGAGATGGTGTAACGGAGTCAGGTTTGTAGGCCTCCTTGCTCGCACACGCTTTTTAAGTTCTGCCCACAAATGTTCTATAGGATTGAGGTCAGGGCTTTGTGATGGCCACTCCAATACCTAGACTTTGTTGTCCTTAAGCAATTTTTCCACAACTTCGGAGTATGCTTGGGGTCATTGTCCATTTTGAAGACCCATTTGCGACCAAACTTTAACTTCCTGACTGATGTCTTGAGATGTTGTCAATATATCCACATAATTTTCCTTCCTCATGATGCCATCTATTTTGTGAAGTGCACCAGTCCCTCCTGCAGCAAAGCACCCCACACAGCATGATGCTGCCACCCCCGTGCTTCACGGTTGGGATGGTTTTCTTCGGCTTGCAAGGAACCCCTTTTTCTTCCAAACATAACGATGGTCATTATGGCCAAACAGTTCTATTTTTGTTTCATCAGACCAGAGGACATTTCTCCAAAAAGTACGATCTTTGTCCCCATGTGCAGTTGCAAACCGTAGTCTGGCTTTTTTATGGCGGTTTTGGAGCAGTTGCTTCTTCCTTGCTGAGCGGCCTTTCAAGGTTATGTCGAAATAGGACTAGTTTTACTGTGGATATAGATACTTTTGTATCTGTTTCCTCCAGCATCTTCACAAGGTCCTTTGCTGTTGTTCTGGGATTGATTTGCACTTTTTGCACCAAAGTACGTTCATCTCTAGGAGACAGAACGCATCTCCTTCCTGAGCGGTATGACGGCTGCGTGGTCCCATGGTGTTTATATTACGTACTATTGTTTGTACAGATGAACGTGGTACCTTCAGGCGTTTGGAAATTGTGGAGGTCTACAAATGGTTTTCTGAGGTCTTGGCTGATTCCTTTTGATTTTCCCATGATGTCAAGCAAAGAGGCACTGAGTTTGAAGGTAGGCCTTGAAATACATCCACAGGTACACCTCCAATTGACTCAAATTATGTCAATTAGCCTATCAGAAGCATCTAAAGCCATTACATCATTTTCTGGAATTTTCCAAGCTGTTTAAAGGCACAGTCAACTTAGTGTATGTAAACTTTTGACCCACTGGAATTGTGATACAGTGAATTATAAGTGAAATAATCTCTGTATGTCACGACTTCCGCAGAGGCTGCCTCCCCTCCTTGTTCGGGCATGTTTCGGCGTTCGGCGTCACCGGCTTACTAGCTACTGCCGATCCATTTATCATCACTCCATTTGTCTTGTCTTCAATCACACACACCTGGTCCTTATTCCCTCATTAGTCATTGTATAAGTGTTCCCTCTTTTCCTACTTGTCTGTGTGGGTGATTGTTTATTGTGGTTAGTGAAGCTCGGTGGAGCTCGTGTATTTTCCGTGTGCCTTGTATTTTCCAGTGCGCCTGTTTTTGTGCCCTTGAGTGTGTTTGACGCATTTCTGCGTAAACCTGTATTTTGCGGATTAAAGCCTGTTATTCTGTGATTTACCCTCCTGCGCCTGACTCCTTCAACACCCCCTCATCACAGAATCACCCACCCGCTATGGAGTCAGCGGGAGAGACGCGCATGCCTGGAGTCGTGGAGCATTCAACTATGCTAGCCAGCTTGGGTGAAGCGATGGATCGGGTTCTTCAGGTCATCCAACGCCTGGAGAGGAGAGAGCCCGATCCATCGAGACCAGCTGGCCAACCGGATCCCGCCACCTACTCCCCAGCACCCAGAGGGATCCAGATATCCCGACCACGGGAGTTCGACGGGACAGCGGCGCTGTGCCAAGGATTCCTTCTCCAGCTGGAGCTCTGCTTCTCCAGCATCCGGCCGGTCCCATCGGAGCGGGAGAAGGTGTCTGCCCTCGTCTCCTGCCTCTCGGGGAAAGCCCTGGAGTGTGCCAATGCGGTGTGGAACGAAGGAGGAGCCGCGTTGGAGAACTACGGGAGTTCGCTCGCCTCTTCCGGGCGGTCTTCGATCACCCGCCCGAGGGTTGAGAGGCGGGCGAGCGGCTGGTCCACCTGAGGCAGGGGACGAGGACTGCGCAGGACTTCGCATTGTAGTTTCGAACTCTGGCAGCTGGGTCCGGGTGGAATGAGCGGGCCCTGATCGACCATTTCCGGTGCCATCTGCGAGAGGACGTCCGACGGGAGCTAGCCTGCCTTGACACCATGTTGTCCTTCTCGCAACTGGTGGACATGGCCATTCGTTTGGACAACCTGCTGGTAACCAGAGGACGTCCTGGAGGAGGTCTGCCCGTTTCCATCCCGGCCGACTCGGATCCAGAACCGATGGAGATGGGTAGAACTGCTAGCCGAGAGAGCGGAGGACGACAGCTCCAGGGCCACACTGGTGGCGCAAAGGGACATTTCACCACACGTTTTCGTCAACACTCTTCTGGGGTTGGAGGTGGCAGGCAGGCAGGGCACTCTCGCATCACCCAAGGTATCGAACACCCACACTCGTTCAGAGCCCTCTGCTGCGCACTGTAAAATACACATCTCCTTTCCTGAACACATGGTAGTTCCCCAGTGTAAGGCGCTAGTTGATTCAGGCGCAGCTGGGAACTTTATGGACAGGGCATTCACACACCGTATAGGCATTCCATTGATTCCCCTATCCATTCCACGCCCCATCAGAGCACTTGATAGTCGACCATTAGGGTCCGGGTTGGTTAAGGAAGTTACTGCACCAGTCACCATGATTACCCAGGAGACTCATTGTGAGCAGGTTACTTTTTCCATTATTGAGTCTCCTGCTTTCCCTGTGTTATTAGGTATCCCTTGGCTAGCACTCCATAACCCCACCTTCTCATGGCCGCAGAGGGTTCTCACGGGGTTGTCGCAAGAGTGTCAGGGTAGGTGTCTAGGTGTTTCCGTTGGTGCAACCACAGTGGAAAATCCTGACAGTACCTCCACCGTGCGCATTCCCCCTGAATACCTCGATCTGGCGCAAGCGTTCTCTAAAACGCAGGTGACTAAATTACCACCTCATCGGGCGGGGGATTGCGCGATAAACCTCCGGGTAGACGCTGTACCTCCCAGGAGTCATATATACCCCCTGTCACAGGCTGAAATGGTGGCTATGGAAACATTTGTCACGAGTCCCTGTGCCAGAGGTATATACGTCCCTCCACTTCACCCGCCTACTCGAGTTTCTTCTTTGTGAAGAAGAAGGACGGAGGTCTGCGCCCGTGCATTGATTATAGACCACTGAACAGGGAGACGATAAGATTGAGTTATCCTCTTCCCCTCATTCCTTCAGTGATTGAATCAATGCATGGGGCGTGCTTCTTCACCAAAGTAGATCTCAGGAGTGCGTACAACCTGGTGCGTATCCGAGAGGGAGATGAGTGGAAGACAGCATTCAGCACAACCACGGGGCATTATGAATACCTGGTGATGCCCTATGGTTTGATGAATGCTCCCTCAGTTTTTCAGTCCTTTGTGAACGAGGTGTTTCGGGACATGCTTGGTCGCGGTGTAGTGGTCTACATCGATGACATCCTGGTGTATTCCGCTATGTGCGCCGAGCATGTGTCCCTGGTTCGCAACGTGCTGGCCCGACTGTTGGAAAATGACCTTTATGCTAAGGCAGAGAAGTGTATGTTTTTCCAGCAGTCTGTCTCCTTCCTTGGATACTGCATTTCCACCTCAGGTGTGGAGATGGAGGGAGATCGCATTTCAGCTGTGCGTAATTGGCCGACTGCAACCACGGTTAAGGAGGTGCAGAGCTTCCTTGGCTTTGCCAACTACTATTGGAGGTTTATCCGGGGCTTTGGCAAGGTCGCAGCTCCCATTACCTCCCTGTTGAAGGGTGGGCCATCCCGGCTCCGCTGGTCTGCTGAGGCTGACCTGGCCTTCAGCAAACTGCGGGGTCTGTTCACCTCAGCCCCAGTACTGGCCCACCCGGATTCATCACTACCGTTCGTAGTAGAGGTGGATGCGTCCGAGGTTGGGATAGGAGCTGTCCTGTCTCAACGCTCGGTTACGTCACCCAAGCTCCGCCCCTGTGCGTTCTTCTCGAAGAAGCTCAGCCCGGCGGCGCAGAACTACGGCATTGGTGATCGGGAGCTGTTGGCTGTTGCCTTGACCGTGTAGAGGCATTGGCTCGAGGGGGCAAAACACCCTTTCCTCGTCTGGACAGACCACCATAACCTGGAGTACATCCGGGCAGCGAGGAGGCTGAATCCTCGCCAGGCCAGGTGGGCCCTATTCTTCACCCGGTTTGACTTCACTCTATCATACACCCCGGGTACGAAGAACGTGAAGGCAGACGCACTGTCCCGGCTGTATGACACAGAGGAGAGGCCCAGCGACAACACCCCCATACTGCCGGCCTCCTGCATTGTGGCGGCGGTAGTATGGGCGATGGACGCGGATATAGAGCAGGCATTACGCACGGATCCCTCTCCACCTCAGTGTCCAGATGGGCTACAGTATGTGCCTGCTCTTATCCGTGATCGTCTGATCTACTGGGCACACACACGTCACCCTCCTCTGGTCACCCAGGTATCGGCCGTACAGTGCGCTGCCTGACCGGAAAATACTGGTGGCCTACCTTGGCTAAGGACGTGAGGGTGTATGTCTCCTCCTGCTCAGTGTGCACCCAGAGTAAGGCACCTAGGCACCTCCCAGCTGGTAAGTTACAACCTTTACCAGTTCCACAACGACCATGGTCTCACCTAAGTGTTGATTTTCTAACTGATCTTCCCCTCTCTCATGGTAACACCACCATCCTGGTCGTTGTGCACCGCTTTTCTAAAGCCTGCCGCCTCCTTCCTCTGCCCGGTCTCTCCACGGCTCTGCAAACTGCGGAGACCCTGTTTACACACGTCTTCCGGCACTACGGGGTACCAGAGGATATAGTGTCTGACCGAGGTCCCCAGTTCACGTCCAAGGTCTGGAAGGCGTTCGTGGAACATCTGGGGGTCTCGGTCAGCCTGACCTCTGGGTTCCACCCCAAGAGTAATGGGCAGGTGGAACGGGTAAATCAGGACGTGGGACAGGCTGGGGGAGTGGTCGGTGTTCTTGCCATGGGCAGAATATGCCCAGAACTCTCTACGCCACTCCTCCACTAATCTAACGCCTTTCCAGTGTGTTATAGGTTACCAACCGGTTCTGGCACAAGTGGCACCAGAGCCAGACCGAGGCTCCTGCGATGGATGACTGGTTTCGGCGCGCGGATGGGATGCTGCCCACGTTCACCTCCAACGCGCCGTGCGTCGTCAGAAGGCCAACGCTGACCGCCACCACAGTGAGGCCCCCGTCTTTGTACCGGGGGATCGGGTCTGGCTCTCGACCCGGAATCTGCCCCTCCGCCTGCCCTGCCGGAAGCTGAGCCTGCAGTTTGTGGGGCCGTTCCAAGTCCTGAGGAGAGTCAACGAGGTCACTTATAGGTTTTTACTTCCCCCTGATTACCGTATTAACCCCTAGTTTCATGTGTCTCTCCTCAGGCCGGTGGTAGCTGGTCCGCTTCAGGAGTCTGAGGTACGGGATGTCCCTCCACCTCCTCTGGACATCGAGGGGGCCCCGGCATACTCTGTCCGTTCCATCCTGGATTCGAGGCGTCGGGTGGGGGGCCTTCAGTACCTCGTGGAGTGGGAGGGGTACGGTCCAGAGGAACGGTGCTGGATCCCGGTGAGGGATATCCTCGATCCCTCCATGTTACGGGATTTCCACCGTCGCCATCCGGCTCGCCCTGCTCCGCGTCCTCCTGGCCTTCCCCGAGGCCGGGGTCGGCGCACTGATGGAGCCGCGCGTCGGGGGGGGGGTACTGTCACGACTTCCGCAGAGGCTGCCTCCCCTCCTTGTTCGGGCAGGTTTCGGCGTTCGGCGTCACCGGCTTACTAGCTACTGCCGATCCATTTATCATCACTCCATTTGTCTTGTCTTCAATCACACACACCTGGTCCTTATTCCCTCATTAGTCATTGTATAAGTGTTCCCTCTGCTTCCTTGTCTGTGTGGGTGATTGTTTATTGTGAAGGTTAGTGAAGCTCGGTGGAGCTCGGTGGAGCTCATGTATTTTGTATCAACGGGAGTATTTCCCGTGTGCTTTGTATTTTCCAGTGCGCTAGAGTGTGTTAGACGCATTTCTGTGTAAACCTGTATTTTGCGGATTAAAGCCTGTTATTCTGTGATTTACCCTCCTGCGCCAGACTCTTTCAACACCACCTCATCACACTGTAAACAATTGTTGGAAATATTACTTGTGTCATGCACAAAGTAGATGTCCTAACCGACTTGCCAAAACTACAGTTTGTTTGTCCCACCTTATCCTCAGTGGCAGTTCCCCACTATCCACCTGCAATGCATCAACAGGTGTCGTCCTGAAGGCACCCACACACAATATCAGGGCCCTTGACTGTATCCTTTCAGGCGCTGTAGTACTGTTTTGGCTGCCGATCCATATACAAAGCATCCATAATCCAAATATGACCTGATCAATGCCTGGTACATATACAACCGTGTTTGTCTATCTGACCCCCAATCATATCCTGCCACTGCCCTCATGAGGTTCAGCACCTTCCTACACTTCATTTCAATATGCTCAACATGTCTCTTCCACATAAGCCCCTCATCAAACCACATACCTAAATACTTAAACTCAGACACCCTACCTATATCCTGACCGTATATTTGCAGCTTAACATCTTTAACCTTCCTCCTAGAATACACCATAAACCCCCATGTAAGAGACCAATCTTCCACAACTCCCACAGCTTCCTGCATCTTCCTCATCACATATTTCACATTCCCACCTCTCTTCCATACAGCCCCATCATTGGCATACAAGGCCAGACCCACTCCCTGTCCCACCTCCTGAAATATGTCATCTATCATCAGGGTGAACGACACCGGACTAACCACACTTCCCTGAGGAGAAACCATTGTCCACTTCAAACCCCATTGACAGTTCTGACCCCACCCTCACTCGTATGACTCTATCGAACAGTCCATGATCCAGTTACCCTGCCGATGTTTACACCAATTAATGACCAATAACTGCTTTGGAGGTTGTTTATTGGCTGACGGCCTCACGCTTGAACCTGACGTAGATTCCAAGCACATTGAGCCGTCCATCTTTGTAAGGGAATCTTTATACTTCCCTCCCATCTGACCTTCTCCTCAAGTTTTGAAAAGGAGTCGAGGAAAGCAGAGAGAGGACGCAAGGAGACGTATGCATTTGAGATTCTCTCTATGCCTCTCACCTTCCTTTTTCTAAAGTGAAATAACAATATGATGATATTATGATAGGTTACACATCATTTATGTATAGTATAAGTTGATGCTGTGTTGTGTTTTTGTTTCATAACGCAGCAATTCAATATTCTCTCCCACAAAATGGGTCTGGGCTAATCTAGAGTCAGGGGCTGCAACTGGGACTCCAACCGTGGCACCTCCAGTGCATGTACACCGGTTACAACAGCCTTAGCATAGGATCCATGAATAACCCTGGGATGACCAACCCTAACCAGAGATGGGTTAGCTCTAACGCTGACCTTGCCCTGAATTAAAATCTCAACGCTACTGTGTGTTGTAGATTTATGTTAAACATGTGGTCTGATTATTTTCAATCTTCAGATAACATTCTAATGTTATATTGATCTTGTAGGCATACATTATATGCTGGCATCAGGCAGCAGGCCTATAATGAGCTATGTTGATTGTTTTGCTTTTGCTATGCCTTCTCTTCAAATAGGTCACCAAGAATACAAATCCCAGAAAAATAGAACCCAAAATATCAAACATAAACAATGCCTAACATTACTAAGACAACAAACTGGGCGGCAGGTAGCTTAGTGGTTAAGAGCGTTGTGCCAATAACTGAAAGGTCGCTGGTTCTAATCCCCGAGCCGACTAGGTGAAAAATCTGTCGATGTGCCCTTGAGCAAGGCACTTAACCCTAATTGCTCTTGTAAGTCGCTCTGGATAAGAGCGTCTGCTAAATGACCAATTATTTATTTAAACCCTGACTAAAAAGCATTCAAGATTAAGATCAAAGGCTTGGATCAATATGCTGTGGATTATCAAAATAACTACTCAGAAAGAGAGCTGACTTCCTAAAATAATGAATGACAGCCTATACTGGTGAATATTATTAATGTATATATTAATGAACTATTTGTTTAAATAGGTTAGGTTTATCCAATAGACACCAATCTCTTTAGAGAGTGTATGTAAACTAATCCCACATAACTATGTTAGCAAAACTCAGGCTGAAGCCATATTTTAGCAGCATACTGTAGCAGCCTTCGAAGATGTCTCAGCAAAATAGCCTCGAGAGACACTTTGAATAGCACTGATAAGCACGCAGCTGAGGGACTTTACAGCCTTCCACATCAGGGACTCTGTGTCTGAATGTGTGATCCAGATCCTGTAGCTACAGTATCTCCCACCATTGACCTCCCAAACGATCACGCCGCATCATTATGAGAATTGGTCTGGGCGGTACAGAGCAGAGTAGAGTAGAGCAGCAGAGCAGAGCGAGTGAGCCACATCCGCCACTGGAGGGATCTAATCTGTGCAATCTGACGCTCAAGGATTTATAGGTTTAGTCAAAATTGCTTTTCTCCACTGTGGGGATTAAGCACCGTGGGATGTTTTGTTGTTCAGGCCAGAGCTGCTGCTTCTTACCCGGCCCCGATGCTGTTCTGTTGAAGACAATGTCCCAGGACCCACGCAGAGAGGTTTTAGCCCTAGTGGGGTGTGGAATTTGACTGGAATTTGAGGGGTCCACGGGGGTATGTGCACTATGCAAGTGGAGACTGTGTTTGTGCTGTTCTGCATCTGCCTCATGGGGGTTGCTGGGAGATCAGCTCATCAAAGAGGTCACAAGCTGGAGACCTACAAACAAAGCAGGTAAATGCACCTTACATCCTGGCATCTATACATAAAATACATTTTAAAATGGCATAAAATGTATAATTTCATTCACATTTTAGATCTGGGCATGGGTTAAAATGTGAATCTGTATTTTTAATAGATACATTCCAAAGGTGATTTCATTTAATATAATCATATTAATAACAAGCCATTTAGCAGACGCTTTCATCCAAAGCGATTTACAGTCATGCGTGCACACATTTTTACTTATGGGTGGTCCCGGGAATCGAACCCACAATCCTTGCGTTGCAAGCGCCATGCTCTACCAACTGAGACATATTTGATTGGTGCTGAACGCCTGCGTGACGTCCACTTGGTGATAATAACGTGTAACCTGTTCTGTTTTCCTCACCTGTTTCCTCACCCCACCAGGTGAATTCAGATTTATTCAGAAAGGGGATTAAGAGAGGGCACCTATATTCCAGTATCTATTTTTGTTCTATTGGTGGATGTTGTGGCTGTTGTTCCATGGTGTGCTGGATGTGGCACTATTGGCAGATGTAATGTATGTCATTCTGATCAGCTTATGATACATGTTTATGGAGCTCTAGCTCAACCTAGCCTGGTCCCAGATCTGATTGTGCTGTATTGTGGTGTATAGTCACCTATTTTTGGCATATCAACGACCATAGCAGGTGGCAAGACAGCACAAACAGATCTGGGACCAGGCTCAACGAATGCTTTGTTTGAAATGCATACAGTTAACAACAAACAGAACCAATTATTTGGAATTGATGGATTAATTGCTTCAGTTGACCTTGGATTAAGTGGCAATGAGGCAAACAGTATGCTACAGTACTTACAGTACAGTATGTTACAGCTGAATGGCAAATCTACTACAATGACTGCTTTTAATATGATGTTGTTGCAATGCTGTAGCTTGAGGTCGGTACAGATTCCAGCACAGATATGACTAGCCGCAAATACCATAACAAATACCACAGCATGCAAAATATGAAATATTCCTTAAACGCGATAGCTGAATCCTACAGTACAATGCCAAGCACAGAACAGTGCAACCGTTAATCTCTGGTAAAGATCGTAAGGAATTTTCCTATCCAAAGTGCATGGTGCCTTTATCAGCTTTGAGTGATTTATACTCACTTAATGTATTCCAAAGGCCCTTTCATATCATAATCCCACAAACCATGTCTCCTTTAGACACAGTATCACTCTCATGTGATCATGGCCCTTTGCGCTATTTTTAAGTCTGATCTGAAAACAGCAACTAGAAATCTGTTCACCATTAGACCAATCTTACAGATGTTTTACAAATATATATCAATGGTTTATTATAGAGCAGGTTATTTTATTTGGCCCCCCAAGTTTTTGTATTTTAATTGTTTAATTGTTGTACATAAAAGAGAGTAAAAACACCAGCAAATCAGCACTAAGTGATTCCCACGCATATTAGAGAGATATACAGTACCAGTCAAAAGTTTGGACACACCTACTCATTCAAGGGTTTTTCTTTATTTTTACTATTAGCTACTTTGTAGAATAATAGTGAAGACATCAAAACTATAAAATAACACATATAGAATCATGTAGTAACCCAAAAGGTGTTAAACAAATCAAAATATTTTCTTCAAATAGCCACCCTTTGCCTTGATGACAGCTTTGCACGCTCTTGGCATTCTCTCAACCAGCTTCACCTGGAATGCTTTTCCAACAGTCTTGAAGGAGTTCCCACATATGCTGAGCACTTGTTGGCTGCATTTCCTTCACTCTGCGGTCCAACTCATCCCAAACCATCTCAATTGGGTTGAGGTCGGGTGATTGTGGAGGCCAGGTCATCTGATGCAGCACTCCATCACTCTCCTTCTTGGTCAAATAGCCCTTACATAGCCTGGAGGTGTGTTGGGTCATTGTCCTGTTGAAAAACAAATGATAGTCCCACTAAGCGCAAACCAGATGGGATGGCGTGTCGCTGCAGAATGCTGTGGCAGCCATGCTGGTTAAGTGTGCCTTGAATTCTAAATAAATCACAGACAGTGTCACCAGCAAAGCACCCCCACACCATCACACCTCCTCCTCCATGCTTCACGGTGGGAACCACACATGTGGAGATCATCCGTTCACCTACTCTGCGTCTCACAAAGACACGGTGGTTGGAACCAAAAATCTCAAATTTGGACTCATCAAACCAAAGGACAGATTTCCATTGGTCTAATGTCCATTGCTCGTGTTTCTTGGCCTAGCAAGTCTCTTCTTATTATTGGTGTCCTTTAGTAGTGGTTTCTTTGCAGCAATTCAACCATGAAGGCTGTTCTCCTCTGAACAGTTGATGTTGAGATGTGTCTGTTACTTGAACTCTGTGAAGCATTTATTTGCGCTGCAATTTCTGAGGCTGGTAACTCTAATGAACATATCCTCTGCAGCAGAGGTAACTCAGGGTCTTCCTTTCCTGTGGCGGTCCTCATGAGAGCCAGTTTCATCATGGCGCTTGATGGTTTTTGCGACTGCACTTGAAGAAACGTTAAAAGTTCTTGAAATGTTCCGTATTGACTGACCTTCATGTCTTAAAGTAATGATGGACTGTCGTTTCTCTTTGCTTATTTGAGCTGTTCTTGCCATAATATGGACTTGGTCTTTTACCAAATAGGGCTATCTTCTGTATACCACCCCTACCTTGTCACAACAAAACTGATTGGCTCAAACACATTGAGAAGGAAAGAAATTACACAAATTAACTTTTAAGAAGGCACACCTGTTAATTGAAATGCATTCCAGTTGACTGCCTCATGAAGCTGGTTGAGAGGATGCCAAGAGTGTGAGAGGATGCCAAGAGTGTGCGAAGCTGTCATCAAGGCAATGGGTGGCTACTTTGAAGAATCTAAAATCTAAAATATATTTTGATTTGTTTAACACTTTTTTGGTTACTACATGATTCCATATGTGTTATTTCATAGTTTTGATGTCTTCACTATTATTCTACAATGTAGAAAATAGTAAAAATAAAATAAAATAAAACCTTGAATGAGTAGGTGTGTCCAAACTTTTGACTGGTACTGTATATTTAGGCAATAAGGCCTGGGGGGTGTGGTATATGGCCAATATACCATGGCTAAGGGCTGTTCCTTGGCACGACACAACACGGATATACCACATATACCACAAACCCTTGAGGTGCCTTATTGCTATTATAAACTGGTTACCAACGTAATTAGAGCAGTAAAAATAAATGTTTTATCATACCCGTGGTATGCTTATATACCACGGCTGTCAGCCAATCAGCATTCATGGCTCAAACCACCCAGTTTATAAATAGCGTTTTGGAATGACTCTTCAAATTTTGTTGTAGATCACCGATTTCTATCTCATGTAGACTGGAAATTATTAAATGTATGGTCATAGATGCCAAACATTTTTGCAATATTGGAACATAGTAGCCTATATTGCTATGGGTGATACCAAATGTCAGCGACACGTAACTTGAACCAGGCTTAGACTTGAAGGTGTGTTTATTTTCTCTCTATAAAAAACGAGGAGAACAGAGTACATCAAAAACACTATCAGTCCAGCTTAGCTAAGCTTAACAGACAATGATTGTATACTAACTAACCCTGACCTCTCACCCAAAAGGTGTTTCTCCAAAGGTCATATGAAAAACATTCTCTGTCCTCTTGAATGGCACCAAATAACAACAATAATCAATAGTACAATCCGATTCTGAGAAATGCAATGGCTTGTTGTCACTGGAATGCTGTGGATCCAATCACGAAACTGGAGCAAACCGATATCTGGACAGAGCAATTTTCAATTGGGATCTGTGAACTGCGATGCACTTTTCACTGTGTTTGCACTTGTTATGTGCACTTAACAGGAGTCGATTAATGATCATGTTGTTGACTCTGTCTGTCCAGAAAAGACAGGCAGCTGTATAGCAGCAGAGCTATAGGAAGCCCAAAGGCAGTGTTCTGCAGACAGACAGACAGACAGGCAGACTCACGCACACTCACAAACACACACACACATGCATACACACACACACAGACAGACTGTTCTAGTCTCCGGTTTGTGGAGGGGATAGGAGATACATTTCTGCCAAGGGGATTAGCTACTGGGGCGTACAGAGAGGAATAGCATCCATTACCCATCAGCCCACAGCAGTTAGCACCCAGTAGCTCTCTCTCTCCCTCTGATTGTCAAGGTAGATAATATCGCTGTCGGCTGTTCTCTCTCCATGCACGCCTGTGGGGCACTGTCACCACATGCACTCACGCCTCTAGGCCACCCATTAATCCAGTTTAGGGTTTTAGGGGAAAATCTATTTTTGTATTCTGTTTCAAATGTTTTATGCCCTGACTGGGATAATGCTATCAAAGCGACAATTCATTCAGATATAGGATCCCTTTGAGCGTTGACAAGAGATGAGCATGTTCTCTTGAAATAGAGTGTTTCTCTGAATGCCCTCACGCTCTTCATGTCTTTTGGAATAAGAATTGCAACGAATCAGCCTGATCTATCTCCTTGAGTCAAGTTGAGAGTAAAAGAGACATTTTTGCTTAGCTGTATAAGAAAACATGATATACAGTGAGCTAGAAAAGTATTGGGATAGTGACATTTTTGGTTTGTTTGGGCTCTGTACTCCAGTACGTTGGATATGAAATTATTTAATGACTGTTAGGTTAAAGTGCAGACTGTCAGCTTTAATTTGAGGGTATTTTCATCCATATCGGGTGAACCGTTTAGAAATTACAGCACTTTTCGTACTTAGTCCCCCCATTTTAAGGGACCAAAAGTATTGGGACAAATTCACTTACAGTTCAAGTCGGAAGTTTACATACACTTAGGTTGGAGTCATTAAAACTCGTTTTTCAACCACTCCACACATTTCTTGTTAACAAACTATAGTTTTGGCAAGTCGGTTAGGACATCTACTTTGTGCATGACACAAGTAATTTTTCCAAAAATTGTTTACTGACAGATTATTTCATTTATAATTCACTGTATCACAATTCCAGTGGGTCAGAAGTTTACATACACTAAGTTGACTGTGCCTTTAAACAGCTTGGAAAATTCCAGAAAATGATGTCATGGCTTTAGAAGCTTCTGATAGGCTAATTGACATAATTTGAGTCAATTGGAGGTGTACCTGTGGATGTATTTCAAGGCCTACCTTCAAACTCTTTGCTTGACATCATGGGAAAAACCTCCACAAGTCTGGTTCATCCTTGGGAGCAAATTCCAAACGCCTGAAGGTACCACGTTCATCTTTACAAACAATAGTACGCAAGTAGAAACACCATGGGACCACGTAGCTGTCATACTGCTCAGGAAGGAGACGCGTTCTGTCTCCTAGAGATGAACGTACGTTGGTGCGAAAAGTGCAAATCAATCCCAGAACAACTGCAAAGGACCTTGTGAAGATGCTGGAGGAAACAGGTATAAAAGTATCTATATCCACAGTAAAACGAGTCCTATATATCGACATACAGTATCCTGAAAGGCCGCTCAGCAAGGAAGAAGCCACTGCTCCAAAACCAGACTACGGTTTGCAACTGCACATGGGGACAAAGATCAGACTTTTTGGAGAAATGTCCTCTGGTCTGATGAAACAAAAATAGAACTGTTTGGCCATAATGACCATCGTTATGTTTGGAGGAAAAAGGAGGTCTCTTGCAAGCCGAAGAACACCATCCCAACCGTGAAGCACGGGGGTGGCAGCATCATGCTGTGGGGGTGCTTTGCTGCAGGAGGGACTGGTGCACTTCATAAAATAGATGGCCTCATGAGGATGGGAAATTATGTGAATATATTGAAGCAACATCTCAAGACATCAGTCAGGAAGTTAAAGCTTGGTCGCAAATGGGTCTTCCAAATAGACAATGACCCCAAGCATACTTCCAAAGTTGTGGCAAAATGGCTTAAGGACAACAAAGTCAAGGTATTGGAGTGGCCATCACAAAGCCCTGACCTCAATCCTATAGAAC
This sequence comes from Coregonus lavaretus, assembly GCF_964263955.1. Taxonomy (NCBI): domain Eukaryota; kingdom Metazoa; phylum Chordata; class Actinopteri; order Salmoniformes; family Salmonidae; genus Coregonus; species Coregonus lavaretus. The sequence continues at coordinate 10,183,256 of NC_140014.1, forward strand.
ATTTGTGGGCAGAACTGAAAAAGCGTGTGTGAGGCCTACAAACCTGACTCAGTTACACCAGCTCTGTCAGGAAGAACAGGCCAAAATTCACCCAACTTATTGTGGGAAGCTTGTGGAAGGCTACCCGAAACGTTTGACCCAAGTTAAACAATTTAAAGGCAATGCTACCAAATACTAATTGAGTGTATGTAAACTTCTGACCCACTGGGAATGTGATGAAATAAATAAAAGCTTAAATAAATCATTCTCTCTACTATTATTCTGACATTTCACATTCTTAAAATAAAGTGGTGATCCTAACTGACCTAAAACAGGGAATTTTTACTAGGATTAAATGTCAGGAATTGTGAAAAACGGAGTTTAAATGTATTTGACTAAGGTATATGTAAACTTTCGACTTCAACTGTATATGTGTATTAAAGTAGTCAAAAGTATAGTTTTTGGTCCCATATTCCTAGCACGCAATGACTACATCAACCTTGTTGGATGCATTTGCTTTGGTTGTGTTTCAGCTTATTTTTTGTCCAATAGAAATTAATGGTAAATAATGTATTGTGTTATTTTGGAGTCAGTTTTATTTGAAATAAGAATAGAATATGTTTCTAAACACGTCTACATTAATATAGATGCTACCATGATTACGGATAATCCTGAATGAGAAAATTACAGACGCACAAATATCATACCCCCAAGACATGCTAATCTCTCACCATTACAATAACAGGGGAGGTTAGGATTTTCTGGGGGGGTATGATATTTGTGCGTCTAACTTTCTCACTCATTATTCACGATTAATTCAGGATTATCCGTAATCATAGTAGCATCCACATTAATGTAGAAGTGTTTAGAAACATATTATATTCGTATTTACAATAAAAGTGACTCCAAAATCACACAATACATTATTTACCATTCACTTCTATTGGGCACAAAATAATCAGAAACATAGCCAAAAAAAACAGCAAATGCGTCCAAGAAGTTTGTAGAGTCACAAGCTTGATGTAATCATTGCGTGCGATGAATATCGGCCCAAATACTAAACCTTTTACTTCTTTAATACACATTTGTCCCAATACTTTTGGTCCCCTAAAATGGGGGACTCTGTACAAAAAGTGCTGTAACTTCTAAATGGATGGCAATACCCTCAAATTAAAACTGACAGTCTGCACTTTACCCTCATAGTCAGTGTCTCATTTCAAATCCAAAGTGCTGGAGTACAGAGGCAAAACAACACAATGTGTCACTGTCCCAATCCGTTTTTTAGCTCACTGTAGGCTAAGCTTTTGTACTGTAGCTTACACTAGTTTTTGGTTCTTTGATTTATTTGTTGTTGTTGTTGCCAGTGGCGGTTCTAGACACATTTTACTAGGGGGGCCAAGGAGGGGCCAGTGTTTAATCAGGGGGGCACACATAAAAAAACTGGCAACACATGATATTCAAAGATTATAAACTTTATTTTACTTTAAAATCATATGACATTTATTATAACACGTATTTTGTACAAGAGTGCAGATGCAAGAGAGATAGTGCCATAAAAATGAAAAAAAAAAAAAAAAAGTACAGGGTACAAATACAGGGTTCATATTCAATGTGAACAAAACTCCAGGATACAACAAAGGGTACAACAATGTGCCATTTCCTATTTATGGAAGCCCCACTACTGTGGACAGTCGAGTCAAGGAGATCTGTCAAGGAGATCTGTTAGTGTTGCGTCAGTTCTAACAGCTCTTTGATAATCCCTCCATGCGATCATTGCACACTTGTGTCGTTCAGACTTTGCATGTAGTGAAAACCCTGCATTTCTCATAGTTGCCTTTTTCCAGTTTGTAAAACCAGGTGTTGAAACAAAAACGGTGTCTGGGGCATTTGGTGTGCTAAAATGTCTACATGCATAGCAACATGTAGAGTCCGTCATTACAGAATACTCAAGCCATGGATGAGTAGTGTACCAGTTTGGTCTGAAGCTTCGTCTTCTGTCCCCCATCAGTGTGGTTGGGAATATCTTCAAGTTCGGCTGTACTGGTACGTCATACTTAGACTTGCTGATATCTGAAGAAGATGGACAGTAAACATAGGGCACAACTACAACATTTATTTACTGTATATCTGCATGTATTTCAAAATGTAGGCAAAGTATTTACTTAAAAAAAAAAACAGAGCCATATTGACACAAAAAAGAATTAACAGCAGAAAGCAGCATTTTAAGGACACCCAGCAGGCCTACCATTACATTGTAATTGCATTGCTTTGCAAATAGTAAGAACCTTCCTCATCACAAACCTGATGGTGCAGTACTTGATCCACATGGATCCACTTGCTGTCCCTCTGGCTGTTCATCTCTCTGTCCCTGTATGCTTTCTTCTTCATGCTTCTCACCCTCTTCTTCATTCTCCTCGCCCTCTTCTTCATTCTCCTCACCCTCTTCTTCATCCTCCTCACCCTCTTCTTCATCCTCCTCACCCTCTGGAATTTCCCTCTCTTTGTCAGACCCCTCACTTTCATCACATGCTGGCTCTCCCTCTTCCTCAACTTTCTCAAAACCTCGATTTGTTTCTCTCACTTTTTTGTTTGCTGGGGCAAAAAATGACTTTATGTCCCTTCCTCGTTTCATGATAACTATTAGAAGAAGAAAAAACGTAGGGGCATGCATTACATTTTGTTACCTAACCATCCCTCCCTACTTAACACTGGCAGATAACCTGTTGATTACTTTACTAAAAATGTATTTGTTATCGCGATGCAACAGCCAAGACGGATGAAGTTACGTGGTTAACATCACAACATTGTGTAGACCTAGCAAGGATAGCCTACTAACATTTGGATATTTGCTTCTGCTTCGATGAGTTTGCTTAGATATGATTACATTTCTAAACAAATCGAGACCAGACATTTAAAAACTTGATTTGATTTATGTGTGAGGAACAAAAGGAACATGTAGGCTATGTGCAAGAACAACAATTCACTTATGATATTAAATCGTTTTTCTTACCTTCGACTCCTGCAAATCGTAGCTCCTCTCGCAAATAGTAGTTGCTGAGCTCTCATTCACCGAAGCAGCACCACACGTGGCAGGCAGGCAGATGGCAGGATACAGTTTTTGGGTGCGCCACTCTAATTTACCCGTGTAGAACGTTGCCGTGTAGAGCGTTGCATTAGTTCCGCTTTTGGCGCTCGCGTGTAAAATAGTTATAAATTCATAATTTTTTATTTGGTCAGCACGGGGGGGCCACAGGGGTGGCCAGGGACATTTCCAGGGAGGCACGGGCCTCCCCCGGCCTCCGTGTAAAACCGCCACTGGTTGTTGCTATACTGCACCAAACTTGCTTTGTATTTCAGCCTCACAATACTGTCGTGCAATGGTCTCAGCAAGATTATAGGTCATTACAAGGTTACTACACTTCTATACTCCTGTGTCACTTCTTCTATATCTATCACCTATACAGGAATTCATTTTGACATTTTGACCAGAAGTTGTTTGCAATCATTTTGCGATCTTTTCAAATCAAATCAAATTTTATTGGTCACATACATCTATTTAGCAGATGTTATTGCGGGTGTAGCGAAATACTTGTTTTCCTAGCTCCAACAGTGCAGTAGTATCTAACAATTCACAACAATACACACAAATCCAAAAGTAAAAGAATGGAATTAAGAAATATATAAATATTAGGACGAGCAATGTCAGAGTGGCATTGACTAAAATACAGTAGAATAGAATACAGTATATATGAAATTAGTAAAGCAGTATGTAAACATTATTAAAGTGACTAGTGGTCCATTATTAAAGTAACCAGTGATTCCATGTCTGTGTATATAGGGCAGCAGCCTCTAAGGTGCAGGGTTGAGTAACCGGGTGGTAGCCGGCTAGTGATGGCTATTTAACAGTCAGATGGTCTTGAGATAGAAGCTGTTTTTCAGTCTCGGTCCCAGCTTTGATGCACCTGTACTGACCTCGCCTTTATGCCCAGGTGATTGCCACTATTCCTTTCCTAAAAACAATAAACATCTTGTGATTTTTTCCATCAACAGATCCAGGAGACAAACGTCAAGAATGGATGGAGGAACTCATAGCAAGTCTGAAAGGTTAGAGTTCAATGTCATTGTACAAAACACTGATCTGCAAAAATGGGTTGCAAATTTATAGCATAAGATGAAAGGTGTTTTGTACAGTAAAGCTGATATTGTAATTTGATACCCTACTTTACAGTGTAAAACATGTCTGTTCCCATTGAAAAAAGACATCATCACATAGCCTAACCCTATAAAATAACCTATTTTCCTATCTACAGACCAATTCTAAAACGAAGTTCAGACATGACAAAATCTCCCATGACAAAATCTGAGCAGCTCCTAAGAATAGATGACCATGACTTTACCATGAGACCAGCATTTGGAGGTAAGACTTTACAGGAGTCATATAATGTGTATATTTTTACCTAGTGAAATCATCAGGTTTAGTATGTGAAAAACATGCTCCACATAAGATTTGAAAGTACCCTTCATCAATGTACGTGCTGTGCATCAACAGTGATGCACAAATTACTTTGATGACAATGTACAACGTTTATTCGCTCCTTTTAGTTATGGTTGTAGTTGCTTTTTTGTTGATGCTTAAAGCACCAATACTAACTATTTTTTCCCTTTAAACGGGGTCGTCCAATCTATCCAATGGTCTTATCAGCTCAGCCCTCCAGAAGCCCTAATGACACCAGCAACATGACAAGCTGTACATTGGCATGCTAGTACACTTTCTTTTAACAGAGATGTTGACAGAGGGTTTGTGGTTTTATGGTCAACGTACAGGGATTTGCTGTTGTGGGATTAAAGGCCCTGCATGTGGGATCTATTGTATTAGTGAGAGGCTTTATGGGTTCTCATGTTAAGGTAACATGTTCTTTTTGTGTTACAGTATTTACACGTTTGGGAATCCATAATACCTTGAGGACGGCCATCTTAGGTCAAACAGAGATATAATAATGATCTAGGCCAAATGCCAAAATGTGTTTCAGAGTGTCCACACAAGCCCATGGAAAAAGCAACATGTGGGTTGCTGAAAATGAATGTCATATTTGTGACCAGAACAAGGGCCAAATATTTCAATTCATGTGTTTTATGAATACATACAAATAAACAATAACAGACTGTAAGAGTAATCTGAGTGATAAAAACATCACACTATGAATGATCCCTCTGGCCTCCTTTAAAATGTCTACTAATGCCACGCCAGCTCTCCAAATCTGTCTGTAAGAAGAAGAAAAAAAGAGATCTCAATAGCATCCAGATGTTTCACGTTGGAACAACTTGATCCATTCTGACCTAATTGTATTCCTGTATTACGGCGGATGATGGCGAGTAAAGGCTAAAATAGGTCAAAAATAGTATCCAGCCCGTCATGGCATAAGCAAATCCAGCCTATTAATAGGCCTACACTGTATTTGAATGAAACTACTTTATACTACACACAGCATTGTCACAATACACTCAGTGGCCAGTTTATTAGGTATACCCATCTAGTACCGGGTCAGACCCCCCATTGCCTCCAGAAAAGCCTGAATTCTTCGGGGCATGGAAACGTTGCTCAGTTGGTATCAAGGGACCTAACATGTGCCAGGAAAACATTCCCCACACCATTACACCACCAGCCTGTATCGTTGACACCAGGCAGGAAGGGGGCATTAACTCATGCTGCTTACTCCAAATCCTGACTCTGCCATTAGCATGACGCAACAGGATCCGGGATTTGTCGGACCAGGCGATGTTTTTCCACTCCTCAATTGTCCAGTGTGCCCACTTGAGCTGCTTCTTCTTGTTTTTAACTGATAGGAGTGGAACCCGGTGTTGTCGTCTGCTGCAATAGCCCATCCGTGACAAGGACCAACGAGTTGTGCGTTCCGAGATGCCGTTCTGCACACCACTGTTGTACTGTGCCATTATTGGCCTGTTTGTGGCCCGCCTGTTAGCTTGCACGATTCTTACCATTCTCCTTCGACCTCTCATCAACGAGCTGTTTTCGCCCACAGGACTGCCGCTGACTGGATGTGTTTTGTTTGTCGCACCATTCTCGGTAAACCCTAGGCATGCTTGAAAAGCCCAGGAGGCCGGCCATTTCTGATATACTGGAACCGGCGCGCCTGGCACAACGATCATACCACGATCATACCACGCTCAAAGTCGCTTAGGTCACTCGTTTTGCCCATTCTAACGTTCAATCGAACAGTAACTGAATGCCTCGATGCCTGTCTGCCTGCTTTAAATAGCAGCCAAGGCCATGTGACTCACTGTCTGTAGGAGTGAATTTTCATGTACGGGGTGGTGTACCAGACACATGATGTTCTCTGTGGTAGAATCAATGAGTATCCATTATAGCAATGCATGAATGAAATGAAGGAAAAACTGTAGTGCTCTTTTAATTCAATTTCTTTGATAGCTTTTTGAACAGAGGTCAAGGATAGTAAATTCAATCTGAAAATCTACTCTCTCACTGAACTTTCTATGAATATAATTGTATTTAATTACAGGACCCCCTATTCCAGTTGGGGTAGATGTTCAGGTTGAAAGTCTGGACACAATCTCTGAAGTGGATATGGTGAGTGGGATTTCAGTCTCTTTATTACACGGTGAAGGGTCATCTTTCCTAGCCTGTTGTAACCAGCCTGAACCAGCGCGATAGCTCACATTCTGTTTTACTTGAAGCGAAAGGAAACGTAAGCACAGCAGTCAGTCTGCTTGACCAAGCTACATATTTTCCCCATACTATAACAAAAGTATTCCACTATCTAGAAAATGTTTTCAACCAGAGAAGCCTTTCATGAATATTACATAATGACAACAAATTAAGCTCACTCAAATCCGATATCTCATATGTAGAATCCTCCAACACATGCTGTACCTACATTCCTTTCAAAAAGCATCTTCATCGATAGGTGTGATTGTCCTCCAGCAGAAGGCACCACCACCACCATAACAAGCCCCCGTTGTGTTGTTTCAGGACTTCACCATGACCCTGTACCTGAGGCATTACTGGAAGGACGAGCGCCTGTCTTTCCCCAGTACCAACAACCAGAGCATGACCTTCGACAGCAGGCTGGCCAAGAAGATCTGGGTTCCTGACATGTTCTTTGTCCACTCCAAGAGGTCCTTCATCCACGATACCACCACAGACAACGTCATGCTGCGGGTGCACCCTGACGGAAACGTCCTCTACAGTCTGAGGTAGCTGCTCAGCTCCCCTGTCTTAGAATTATGAGAACTGGGCCGTGTCCATTAGGGCACACCGTAGAAAAAGGTTTGCAACGGAACACGAAAACAAGCATTTCTTATTGGACAGGTTCCGATAGTACCCAGTTTCCGAATGTTTTCATGTTAGCTGAATACGACCCCGGTTTGATGACTTGCCCTCAAGGGTATTGGATTTAGTGCTGAACTCATGTTCAAACTGATTTATCAAGGTATATGAAGAAGGCCGATTTGTTGGACTGCAAAACAAAGCTATTGAACATGCTACTTAGTAAGCATGTAATGTTACCATATGGGAAAAGGTTAGATCATGTGTGAGCAATCTTCCTGGGTTCTTGAATTGGAAAACCTGGAGCACTTGAATTAGTTATCTTAACACATGTTTTGTCCATTGAATAAATTATGTCCATTGAATGATATACAGTAAGATAGATTGGGTGGTGCGTGACATAATTTCTCTGACAAAGTTAGGACCGTTTAGTGACAGCCATTTAATGAGACAGATGAACAACACTGTTGTAATCAGAAATGGATGCCAAACACTTGCCCTTCCCCTGCCAGTGTTCCTCACTGGACAGATTTACTCAACATGTAACCCATGTTATACATAAATCCTTCAGTGACATCCCACTGAGCAAAAACTGGTTGACTCAACGCTGTTTCCACATAACTTCAACCCAAAAAATCAATGTCATGACGTTGAATCAATGTGGAAAACTGATTGGATTTGCAAAAAGTAATCAACGTAGGGGCATTTTGATATGGTGACTTTTTTTGTGTGAATTCACGTTAGTTGAAAACTCAACCAAATGTAAATCAAAACTAGACGTTTAACTGACGTCTGTGCCCAGTGGGATAGTATAGAACCCTCATACTCAACTCTGGAGCCAGTTCCACATAATTGTTGTATTGTTCCCTCTAATCAGGGACTGATTTAGACCTGGGACACCAGGTGTGTACAATTCATTATCAGGTAGAACAGAAAACCAGCAGGCTCCGGACCTTGTAGGGTAAGAGTTGAATAATCCTGGTATAGAACATTCTGTACTCTCTTAGCAATTAGACATAGATCACTTACATGGAGTTGAATTTGGAAAAGCTTGTTTTCAAAGTGTTATATATATATATATATATACACAGTGAGGGAAAAAAGTATTTGATCCCCTGCTGATTTTGTACGTTTGCACACTGACAAAGAAATGATCAGTCTATAATTTTAATGGTAGGTTTATTTGAACAGTGAGAGACAGAATAACAACAACAAAATCCAGAAAAACGCATGTCAAAAATGTTATAAATTGATTTGCATTTTAATGAGGGAAATAAGTGTTTTGACCCCCTCTCAATCAGAAAGATTTCTGGCTCCCAGGTGTCTTTTATACAGGTAACGAGCTGAGATTAGGAGCACACTCTTAAAGGGAGTGCTCCTAATCTCAGCTTGTTACCGGTATAAAAGACACCTGTCCACAGAAGCAATCAATCAATCAGATTCCAAACTCTCCACCATGGCCAAGACCAAAGAGCTCTCCAAGGATGTCAGGGACAGGATTGTAGACCTACACAAGGCTGGAATGGGCTACAAGACCATCGCCAAGCAGCTTGGTGAGAAGGTGACGACAGTTGGTGCAATTATTCGCAAATGGAAGAAACACAAAATAACTGTCAATCTCCCTCTGCCTGGGGCTCCATGCAAGATCTCACCTTGTGGAGTTGCAATGATCATGAGAACGGTGAGGAATCAGCCCAGAACTACACGGGAGGATCTTGTCAATGATCTCAAAGCAGCTGGGACCATAGTCACCAAGAAAACAATTGGTAACACACTACGCCATGAAGGACTGAAATCCTGCAGCACCCGCAAGGTCCCCCTGCTCAAGAAAGCACATATACAGGCCCGTCTGAAGTTTGCCAATAAACATCTGAATGATTCAGAGGAGAACTGGGTGAAAGTGTTGTGGTCAGATGAGACCAAAATCAAGCTCTTTGGCATCAACTCAACTGGCCGTGTTTGGAGGAGGAGGAATGCTGCCTATGACCCCAAGATCACCATCCCCACCGTCAAACATGGAGGTGGAAACATTATGCTTTGGGGGTGTTTTTCTGCTAAGGGGACAGGACAACTTCACCGCATCAAAGGGACGATGGACGGGGCCATGTACCGTCAAATCTTGGGTGAGAACCTCCTTCCCTCAGCCAGGGCATTGAAAATGGGTTGTGGATGGGTATTCCAGCATGACAATGACCCAAAACACACGGCCAAGGCAACAAAGGAGTGGCTCAAGAAGAAGCACATTAAGGTCCTGGAGTGGCCTAGCCAGTCTCCAGACCTTAATCCCATAGAAAATCTGTGGAGGGAGCTGAAGGTTCGAGTTGCGAAACATCAGCCTTGAAACCTTAATGACTTGGAGAAGATCTGCAAAGAGGAGTGGGACAAAATCCCTCCTGAGATGTGTGCAAACCTGGTGGCCAACTACAAGAAACGTCTGACCTCTGTGATTGCCAACAAGGGTTTTGCCACCAAGTACTAAGTCATGTTTTGCAGAGGGGTCAAATACTTATTTCCCTCATTAAAATGCAAATCAATTCATAACATTTTTGACATGCGTTTTTCTGGATTTTGTTGTTGTTATTCTGTCTCTCACTGTTCAAATAAATCTACCATTCAAATTATAGACTGATCATGTCTTTGTCTGAGGGCAAACGTACAAAATCAGCAGGGGATCAAATACTTTTTTCCCTCACTGTATATATACAGTGGGGGAAAAAAGTATTTAGTCAGCCACCAATTGTGCAAGTTCTCCCACTTAAAAAGATGAGAGAGGCCTGTAATGTTCATCATAGGTACACGTTAACTATGACAGACAAATTGAGAAAAAAAAATCCAGAAAATCACATTGTAGGATTTTTTATGAATTTATTTGCAAATTATGGTGGGAAATAAGTATTTGGTCACCTACAAACAAGCAAGATTTCTGGCTCTCACAGACCTGTAACTTCTTCTTTAAGAGGCTCCTCTGTCCTCCACTCGTTACCTGTATTAATGGCACCTGTTTGAACTTGTTATCAGTATAAAAGACACCTGTCCACAACCTCAAACAGTCACACTCCAAACTCCACTATGGCCAAGACCAAAGAGCTGTCAAAGGACACCAGAAACAAAATTGTAGACCTGCACCAGGCTAGGAAGACTGAATCTGCAATAGGTAAGCAGCTTGGTTTGAAGAAATCAACTGTGGGAGCAATTATTAGGAAATGGAAGACATACAAGACCACTGATAATCTCCCTCGATCTGGGGCTCCACGCAAGATCTCACCCCGTGGGGTCAAAATGATCACAAGAACGGTGAGCAAAAATCCCAGAACCACACGGGGGGACCTAGTGAATGACCTGCAGAGAGCTGGGACCAAAGTAACAAAGCCTACCATCAGTAACACACTACGCCGCCAGGGACTCAAATCCTGCAGTGCCAGACGTGTCCCCCTGCTTAAGCCAGTACATGTCCAGGCCCGTCTGAAGATTGCTAGAGTGCATTTGGATGATCCAGAAGAGGATTGGGAGAATGTCATATGGTCAGATGAAACCAAAATATAACTTTTTGGTAAAAACTCAACTCGTCGTGTTTGGAGGACAAAGAATGCTGAGTTGCATCCAAAGAACACCATACCTACTGTGAAGCATGGGGGTGGAAACATCATGCTTTGGGGCTGTTTTTCTGCAAAGGGACCAGGACGACTGATCCGTGTAAACTTAAGAATGAATGGGGCCATGTATCGTGAGATTTTGAGTGAAAACCTCCTTCCATCAGCAAGGGCATTGAAGATGAAACGTGGCTGGGTCTTTCAGCATGACAATGATCCCAAACACACCGCCCGGGCAACGAAGGAGTGGCTTCGTAAGAAGCATTTCAAGGTCCTGGAGTGGCCTAGCCAGTCTCCAGATCTCAACTCCATAGAAAATCTTTGGAGGGAGTTGAAAGTCCGTGTTGCCCAGCGACAGCCCCAAAACATCACTGCTCTAGAGGAGATCTGCATGGAGGAATGGGCCAAAATACCAGCAACAGTGTGTGAAAACCTTGTGAAGACTTACAGAAAACGTTTGACCTGTGTCATTGCCAACAAAGGGTATATAACAAAGTATTGAGAAACTTTTGTTATTGACCAAATACTTATTTTCCACCATAATTTGCAAATAAATTCATTAAAAATCCTACAATGTGATTTTCTGGATTTTTTTTCTCATTTTGTCTGTCATAGTTGACGTGTACCTATGATGAAAATTACAGGCCTCTCTCATCTTTTTAAGTGGGAGAACTTGCACAATTTGTGGCTTACTAAATACTTTTTTCCCCCACTGTATATATATATAAGAAAATGGTCAGGCATAAGTCAGGCTATGATGTCACTTTTGTTCTCACAGAGTCACAGTAACGGCCATGTGCAACATGGACCTGAGTCGCTTCCCTCTGGACACACAGACCTGCTCCCTGGAGATAGAGAGCTGTGAGTGCATCTATCAACTTCACCATTTACCTACACATCTCTGATGACATTTGATCCAGTTTTATCATAATCATGTGAGGTATTCATTGTGGTTTTTTAACGTTCTCTCATCAGACGCGTACACGGACGATGACCTCATGCTGTACTGGAAGAAAGGCAACGAGTCACTGAACACGGACGAGAGGATATCTTTATCCCAGTTCCTCATCCAGAAGTTCCACACCACTACAAAGCTGGCCTTTTATAGCAGTACAGGTAACCCTGAAGTCACATATTTACTAAGACAACCATGGGCCACATTAAATTGCCTTGCGGGCCGCATTTAGCCAGCGGGCCGTGAGTTTCAGACCCCTGCACTGTGGGAATGGAATCAGGTGAAATGGAAAGGATCTGCGTAGAATATCAGCTGTGTTCTTTTTCCTTCCCAGGCTGGTACAACCGTCTGTACATCCACTTCACCCTACGACGCCACGTCTTCTTCTTCCTGCTCCAGACCTACTTCCCTGCCACCCTCATGGTCATGCTGTCCTGGGTCTCCTTCTGGATTGACCGCAGGGCCGTCCCCGCTAGGGTCCCTTTGGGTAGGAAAGCCCTTGCCAGAAGGACCAGGAAGTTTGTAGCTCTAGGCTTAATGGATATTTAAGTTTTTTATTTGAGATGTAGTACAGTCTTGATGCTCATGTGTTTGATTGTGATGTTTGGTCTCGATGGTGCCCCCAATGAGGCTTAAAATTAACTGTAAAGGGACCGACTAAAAAGCTATTTCAATGGAGATTGGTGTCAAATCATCTAGGTTGCTGAACCCTCTGTTTTGACTCTGTCCAGGTATCACTACGGTGCTCACCATGTCCACCATCATCACTGGAGTCAACGCCTCCATGCCCAGAGTGTCCTACATCAAAGCAGTAGACATCTACCTGTGGGTCAGTTTCGTATTTGTCTTCCTCTCAGTCATAGAGTATGCAGCGGTCAACTACCTCTCGACTGTGCAGGAGCGGAAAGAGAGGAAACTAAGAGAGAGGGTACGTTTTGTTTAATTTAATTAACATGAAATGTTTTTCTGCTTTTCTGTATTAATTTATTTTTAGGACAACATCTGGTGCACAACATTGCTCATATCTCTCCATATGCCAAATGTTGTGGCATATGGAGCTTAAACTGCATAAGTAGCCTCAGGAGGAAGTATTTCAACACAGAGTCCCTGAAAACTTTTCTTGCCACAAACAACCTTGTTTAGAAGCCCTATGCAAAAAAAGTTACATATATTAGACATATTAGTGGCTTTAAAGCCACTTCAAATACTTCCGTTTTGCAGTTTAAGTCTTGTCCGTTAATTCACCTTTTACTTCCGCATTCCTGCAGTTGCCCTGTACCTGTGGCATCGGCAACCCGGACGACATGACGTGCGACCCCCAGATCTCTGGCTACACCACCATGGACGTCAACAGCACAGGGAACTATGGCACCGCAGGGAACTATGGGATGCCAGAGAACAGCGGCAGGCAGGAGAGGATGTTAGCCCAGGTAGTTCTGGGGGATCCCCAGCTCACGGCCCAGGTAAAGAGGCCAGGCTACGTGAACATTTGGATAGACACCCACGCCATAGACAAGTACTCACGGGTCCTCTTCCCTGGTTCCTACGCCCTGTTCAACATCATCTACTGGTCCATCTACTCCTAACGCCTGGCCTGTGCCACCAATGGGGATGGACCCTTCTACCCTATCACACTCACATGCTGCAGTTAGAGGTCAACATGGTCATATTCATTAAGCACCAAATGGCAGAAAACTGACAAACATGGAGGGAGTGGGACTACCTCAACTTGTCGATTTTTAGAGTGTGCCCTAATGAATATGACCCAGGACTCCACTGTGACTCCATTAACAGGGATAGTGGCCACGGAGAGAACATGTCTTTGTCTGTTTTTCAAGAGAGAGAGAGACTGAGATATGGCTAATAAAATGCAAGGAACATTGCCTTTTTGACCCAGCCTCTTAAATGGACCAATTTAAATATGTACTCTTTCCATGTGTATTCAAGAAAACAGTTATAAGGGTTTATCGTCATTTCCACTGAGCCACCGGGTCAAATTTGTAAATACTGTGTTTAGCTAGACGGTAAGGGCTTAGGATCGTGTACAATGTTATCAATGACTCAGAGGGACCAAAGATAGACTGAGGTATCTATCCTTCTGGCTTGGAAGCGTTACAAAATTGGGTGCAGTATTTTTATTTAAACATCCACTGAGAATGTTCAGTTGCGGTATGGTTTCTCAAACATCAGACTAATTAATATTGATAACTGTTGCATCGGGGTTGTAAAAACAATTTTTGATAGCAACAATGTTTTGGGAACGTCAAATTTTGAAATACAAATGTTGTTTACGCGTTGTGAATTATTTTCCATAGAATGTATAGCCCCTTGTTGATTATCCCTTACTTAATCTCTGAGACGATCATATATTTGACATTGAGACGTTTTTTATTATGGTCACGATTAAGTCTAAATTCTACCGTTTTGGGATTGTGTCATATTGGTTGTGACTAATGGACAACTAAGCAACAGAAAAACAACATTGATATGTTTCAGATCTGAAGGCTTGCCCACTGGGTAGAGGGCCTTGGGATGACGTGTGTTTGTATATATATATGTGCGTTAATTGGGTGGTCCTCTGTAGCTCAGCTGGTAGAGCACGGCGCTTGTAACGCCAAGGTAGTGGGTTCGATCCCCGGGACCACCCATACACAAAAAAAAAAATATGCACGCATGACTGTAAGTCGCTTTGGATAAAAGCGTCTGCTAAATGGCATATTATTATTTATATTATTATTTATATATATATATATATATATATATATATATATATATATATATATATATTAGTGACTTAGCATGACTATGACTAGATAGTGCCCCGGAGAGTGCTAGCCCCTGTTAAACTCTAAAGCCTGAATTTCAGGTGATATCTTAAATTTTTATTTTCATATTTGCAGTTCTGTAATATGAACACACTATTTGGATGTTATGTATCGTTGCTTATAATCTTAAACACTAGTTTGTTGGTAATAAGCAACCATTTCACTTTGTCATAATTTTCGCGTCAACAGCACAACTACATGTGACACTAATAAATAAGGAACACATAACAATTCACTACTAGTGACTACTACAGTACTACATTTAGGTTATTTGAAGCCAAATGTACAAATCACTTTAGACTGTTTTCTTTTTCACTATTTTGATACTTTTGAAGTTAATGTCTCCTCTTGTATATTATTATGTGAAATTCACTGTATTAGTTGTTTCAGGTTTTAGTATTTTTCCACTTTAATGCGTTTGAATAAATAACCTAGTAGGTAACCTCTTATATAGCTACAGGATGGATATATTATTGTCTTACTAGGAGAGATCATGTCTCCAAATACCCCTTATTTTTATAATCAATGAGCATAATCACTCAACACACCTTTGTAAAGCTATGTTATGATCATTGTTAAACATGTTTAATAAATGTGATGTTTTCTGAGAAAGAGAAAGTCATTGCATCTGAAATGGAAGAACACGTTTTGAACTAGCCTACTGCATAGTAAAGTAATGTAAATTGACATATTACAGTAATTGCAATGCTGTAGTGTCTCATTAGAAACTTTGCTTTATGGTGTATTAGAATTGCTTTATTGATAACAATGATTACCATTCTTCAAAAATCATGAGCAGCTTGGCACTGATTGCAGAGCAGCCTCTGATTGGAGGTAGCTTGAATCAATACTTCCTGTTAATGAGGTCATCCATGTTGTTTTCATGAATGTGTGGAGCCAGTAGTGTCCTCGTCTTTCAGTCCTTGCTCCTGCTTCAGTTTGGCCTCAGAGAACTCCTCCCTCACCTTGTGAAGCATCTCAGGGCAGCACAGCACGTCCACAGCTGTCATGGCCAGGGCTTTGGCCGTCCGGAGTGTGTAAAACTGGGCCTTTTCTGCACCTGGACCGTTCAATGGAAGAGGCATTCACTGATGTGAATAATGTCCTAATGGTCAGAAAATCAGTCTGTTTGAACAAATTGATGTCAAACAAATGTATCAGGGTCCATTTTGTATCCATTTTCTGTATTCACAGTTTATTTTGTAGAGCTTAAAATAGGTTGAAATCAAGTTGAGCTGTACCCATCCCTGTTTATTGCTGGATCCTACCTGCAGCTGCGGTATACTCCTCAGTATGGTTCAGTGCATCGGTGCCAATGTAAAAGAAAGGGTGTATCCCAGGGACGACAAATGACACGTTGCCAAAGTCAGTGGAACCTGCCAAGACATAGACCAGACTATGTAGGCAAGTGCTCATCTCCAGTAATACTACTCTATTATCTCTACACTTATTATTATTTCATTTTTTTCTACCTGAGAAATTGTTCTGCACCTCCACAAACTCAATCCCCAAGGCTCTACCATTATCTTCGTAGAGCTGTGCAAGGGTGGTGTTGGGAAGTATGTTGGAATATGTGTGGTTTGGATAAGTTATCTCCACCTATGGAAAAATAAACGTACACGATTAACCCACCAACATTTTTTCCCTTGATCTTGATGGTAAACAAGGGACAATTGCTATTTGGAGCATGCTTACTTGGCAACCAGTTGCCATGGCAGCTGACCTGAAGCAGGCCTCTGCCTTGGCTTTGAGGTCAGACAGGTCCCTGACCAGTGGAGTGCGCAAGTAATACTCCAGCTCGGTGTAGGCTGGGATGATGTTAGGCTTCACTCCACCATGTTTGATGATGCCTGTAGAAGAAGACAAAGAAAAAACCAATTTAACCTTTATGTCTGATAAGGAAGAGGTGTACACAGAGACTGTGGATCAGCCAGGTATGGTGGTTTGTTCAACAGCTGTTACTGTATGAAGCCATCAATGGTGTACACAAAGACCTGATACATAATTGCACAGGCGCAACAGGTGAATAGCAAAATATCACTTTAAAGAACATAAAATCAAAACATTACTTCAATGGTTATGCCCACACATGCAGGCAGGGGTGCAACTTTGTTTTAGAAGTGGGGGGTAGATAATAATTTATATATATATATTTTTTTTTTATCCAGTTAGATAAACACTCCAAACAGCCTACCCGACCACTCGGAGGCATCCGAATGGTCCTAAAGCACACCGTTGCTTTGTTTTGTATCACATTCTAATGATAAAACTGGGGGGGAGGAAAAATGCAATTTCAGAATGTGGGGGGGACATGTCCCCCATCTCCAGTGAAAGTTGCGCCCCTGCATGCAGGTATATGACAGTAGGAGTTAATGAGTCCATGAGCCTCTCTCATTCATTATTTACCATGGAGTCTCCAGTCTGGCTTTAGCTGCTGTCTCAGAACTGACAGGCTGTTGTATGCCAGCACTGCTGCATCCAGGGCATTGACCCCCTCCCAGGGGTACGCTGCAGCATGAGACGCCTTCCCATGGTACTTCACTGTCACACTGAGAATAGATTAACCAAGATTGAAACAAAATGGAAGCATATAACGGTTAGTTAAAATGTTGTTAACCGGAATTGGATACAGACGGCGGAAACAGAATCTTACTCAGTAATGGATACACAGGGTAGGAAGGCAACATCCTGCTGAGCGGGGTGAGCCATGAAGACAACATCCATGTCTTCAAACACCCCAGCCAGGATGAGGTCGACCTTCCCTCCTCCATCCTCTTCTGCTGGGGTCCCAAGAACTGTCACCTATGGCAATGATAAATGGCTGTGTTTACTGAGGCAATTTAGTCAATCAATAATTTATTCAAAAGGCAAATGGTGACATTTTGTCCATGCACAATAATTGAGTAACTGGACAAATGGACACACCTTTAAAGCCACAATATATGCACTCGCTGCAGGCAAAATTTACCTTTACACGGAGAGGAGTCTGACAGTCAGTTGGTTCTCTTACTAATTCCAATGCACCTGTCAGCCCAAGTGCAGCAGCCACACCGACTTCTGCTATAAGGTTGTGTCCACATGCATGGCCAATACCTGGCAACGCGTCGTACTCACATAGGAAGCCCACATTCAAAGCTTTGTCGCCGTCTTTGCCACCAAATGGACCCCATGTCGCCCGAACTGCGGTAGGCAGTTTGTAGTGACTTTCAACGTCCCATAAATTATCATCAGAGAAAAAACGAACGAGCCTGTCGTGTGACTGTTTCTCCCCATACGCAAGCTCTGGACACCTCCATATGTCTTGGCTTAGAATGAACAGCTTGTCTTGAATTTTGTCTATGCAGAGTTCAATATTGTGTTTCAACTGCATTCGTTTTTCACGCGATTGAGAGTCTAGTGCCATAATCTGTTTAGCTGTCCAGCAAACCAGTAACAGTCTTGCTCTGGCAAGCAGTGAAAGTTGTTTTTCTTTTTTCTTTTTCTGTGGCATACTGATTTTCAGATAACTAGGGCAGAGGTGTCTCACCGCCATCTACTGGCAGGAGTAAGAATGTGCCCTCATTCAATGTGAGGTATCTGAGGAAGGCTGTAATTATTACGGGGCAATCATTTCAACCATTCTGAAATTAACCTGATAAAAAAATAAATGAAGCCTGAAAAGCATTTGTCTGTTTTGAATGGTGTCATTTTTGTAATCTCACATATCTAGAAGTGAATCATGTGAAGTCCATCAACCTTCTGCATTTCAATGAATATGAAACTAATAAAAAACAATCAGACCTTCTTCACTCTTACTACTCTAGAGGGACCCAAAGTAATATTTGTGTGCTGATGCAAGGAACACTGTATTATATCTCAATGCCCACAGCACTTAAACTCCTATTATTTGCTAGCATGAGGGTTTTGCAGCAATGATTACAGGATCCATTTTGTGAAAAAGACAACACACTGCATTGAATACAGCATTTGTCTCTCACCTTGAATTAATAATTACATCCAAACGGACAATATTAGTGTGAAATAAAAGCATGGAAGGAATAAATTATTCCCCCATCCTTTTTCAAATGTCGAGATACTTTTTTCATGGTCACTCGAATAATAAAACACTCATGCAGGAAACAACGAAGTACCATGGGATGGGGCTACACAACTGCGAGCAAGGTCTGACCCAGCGGAACGGGCTCAATTAGTGCCAAATGAATAAAGACAAGGCCATACAGCTGTCACGCTACGACAGAGGACTCAAGTGTGTGTGTGTGTGTGTGTGTGTGCTCTCTTTGAGCGTGTGTATAGAGTGGCTGCCGTGGGGGTTAATTGGGGTCTTTGTCAGCCACAGGAGGAGATGTTGTTGGACTGTGCAGAGCAAGCTGTCACCAGTACCCCCTCTCTGACATGGTCTGTCACTCAGTTTACTTTACACACCACCAGTGTCACTCTCTATTGTCTGTCAATTAAGTGACATCAGGGAAATAACCCTTTTGCTTTCCTATTGTCTTAATCACTGATTTAGTTTGTGGACAGCTGTTTAATTTCACATGATTACCTAGTAGTGCTTCATACCCTTTAATGTCTGCCCTGAGAGGATCAAGACTGTTCATGCCAAACCATTTCTGTCAGCTGTCTCTCTGTTTCACAGTGGTGGATAAAACATTATATATAATATCATATCTTTGTTATTGCACTATTACAACAGACAGTATGCTATTAGATCAATGGTGTAGAATACATTTCAATTCATGTCTTAATATGAAATAAAGGTGCCAGGAATGCCAGTCTGAATGATGGGCCAAACAAAATCCTTGCCAAATCCATACATTTCCTACGTTCAATATTATCAAGTAACCCTTGACATGATGACTCGATCAGTGCAATCCATTAGTGAACTGGCATCAATCCAAAGCAGAGCGATATGATATGCACATACAGGCATCACAACAACAGGAATTCCTTAGGGAATAGTGTGTTGATAGCCAGAATAAATGTGCTCCTAATTTCAATGAAATGAGTGATCGGATAACACAGACCTGTGTTTACTGTGTCGTGTGTGTTGTATGCTATCTTTGTTGTGGGTGTGTGTGTGTTTACGTGTGAGTGTGTGTGTGTCATTGACTCTCTCCACAACCAGTTATGTCCTCAGGGACACACTCAGACAGTACTGATCAGCCCGTTTTAAAACATGAGGTTTCAGTCGGCTGAGGTGAACTGTCATTCTGTCATGATTTCTGGAAAGATGGGATCTCAATCCCACTATCAAACAAAGAGCACACCCCAGCATGCAATGCTCCTCAGGCCAAGAGCTCTGTTAATTGGAGGAGAGGCCGCAGGGCCTCTTGAGTGTTTCTGTTTGCATGCTGCTTGACAGTCCTTCCTGTCATTTATGTCCCACCACTGCACACACAATCACATCACTCCTGTTGTGGTGAACACCTTGGATACAAACATATTTTTCCCTGTAGGTCTAGGAGGAGGTTGGGTAGGATTCTCTCAGTAATGGTCCTGGTTTTGTGAAGACCGAAGGACAAAAATTGCTACTAAATATTGTCCAGGTACTTCTTTGTCTATAAGGTAAAACATAACACAGTATATAAATGCTAGCTACAACACAAATATTCCCTCCAAAAGCTCCTCCCCAGCATTGTAATATAAAACAATGTTGTAATGCATTTCTCTCCTCAGTTAAATTATGCACAGGGGTCCTATTCTTCTGCCTTCTTCAGTTCTGTCAGTCAGTGGATTGTGATTCTCAAGCTTCACACAGGGAGCCCATACAACTGCCCAGCTACTCCCCAATATGCCACTGTAGGAGCGGATAGTTTCTTTGTGAAACCACAGAAAAGGTTGCTGCCAGTTTCAATAATGTGAGCCTTTGTTGCGAGTCTCGCTGAACAGGAAAGTGTGAGCTGTTCCTCCTACCGCAGAATAGCCTATCAGCAGGGTGGGTGGAGAGGTCTAGAGAATCAAAGGTTACCACAGTCTCATGGTTTTTCTGTCCACAAAGAGGTTAACCGCATGCTGTGCTTTTGTCTGTTGAGAGGGTAAAATGGCATTGTAGTGTACCATCATAGTCTGAGTGCAGTGCAGAGACAACTACATCCTGGTTATGAGGAGAAAAATTATCCATAGGACATTAGACATTTCTCAAACAGACGCATCCGATGCTACAAAAGTACCAGCAATGAGATTGGAACTAAGTTTGGAACTGGTCTGTCTGTATCAAATCTATAGTCCCCAATACTAAGCTACAAAGTGTAAACTAACACAGACAAACACAACAAACGCAGACAAAACAATACAGCAGGCAAACACATTTTCTAAATAAGTCAGTGTTAGTGGAGCAGTCACACAGAGTTCAACCGTGGCTTTACAAACATTTTACATTTTGGTAGAGGATCTATAATACCTCCTCTCAGTGAGAGCTTATTACGACTAGAATGTCTTCAACTGGCTTGAAAGTTCAAACACTGAACCCTGCATGTGTATTCACAAAGACATCACAGCTACAGAAGCTACAATCACAGTGCATTCCCCAATGGAAACATCTTTGTTGGATATTTCCCCCTTGGTAGGGTGAGGACAAAGATATTTAAATCTATTCATACTTTGAAGATTAGCTTTTTGTTTTGGCTCTGTGATTAATGTATCTCTTTCTCTGATATCTTTGCATCCTTCCATTGCTATTTTCATCATAATGATGCCACATATCTTTGTTAATGATTTAGTTCACCAATTTACATGTTCTTTGCCAAGACCTTTGAATTACAGCAGTTGACTTATCACTAAGGAAGATAGTTCATTTTACTTCACAGATAGATTCATCATCACAGGGTTCCTCTGGTGCATTCATTGTTGAGATGATGGGTTATAGGTCTTTGAAAAGCGGTATAAATAAAACATGGTCTGGTGAAGAGGGACTGGAGCACAGGTGGCTGGTGGCACATTAATTGGGGAGGATGGGCTCATAGTAATGGCTGGAACGGAACTAATGGATTAGTATCAAACACATCAAAAACATGGTTTCCATGTATTTGATACCATTCCACTCACTCCATTCCAGCCATTATTATGAGCCATCCTGCCCTCACCAACCTCCTGTGGACTGGAGTGCACTTGTCGAGTATAAAAACATATCAATATCACAAATGTTGTGTTATCTCACTCTGAATACTAAGAAGGTTTGTGTATTCCTCCTCACAGTGGTTCAATTCAATTCAAAACAGTGAAACTGTAGCTCAAAAGTCAAGCTGTTGCTATGAAATGGATCTACTGTGATTTAGCGTAGCAGGCATGAGCGGGGGGAAAAAGAAGGGATATGGATCAGATAGGAGTGTCACTGTCCTCAGGTGAACTCTCTCTCTGGAACACCTGCAGTCACAAACTGTAATATCCACTACCTCAGTGTGGACTGGTCACAGCCACTTGGAGGATATGAGTAGATGTGAGTCATACACAGGGTCTCTCAGAGGTAATATTAAGTATTGTTTCGTCCAAGTTATATGTTGAAAATGTTATCTAAGAAGGTTTATAGGAACAAATAAAATCAGTTCTGACCATCTGGGGATTTCAAACTTTTTTCTTTCATTTTTGGTTGGATTTCTAACTTCACAGTTACAAACGTGCATACATGCACGCACTTACGCACTCACTCACTCACGTCAACACATCAGCCAGAGAGCTAGAGTAATTGGTAACTCTCCTATGGGAACTCTGGGGCATCTTCCTTGTCCTTGGTGTTTATGAGATGAGCTAATGTGATTGGCCACGGCTTCCTTTGGATTCACACTCCTTGAATAATGCACATACTTAATATTCTCTCTTTAAAGAAAGGGTTTCATCATGACCTGTTGTCCATAGAAAATAGAAGAGGGCGTTTAAATCAAGACCTGACACATTTTTGATATGTATTGTTGTAATACCACACGGTTACTTGTTAGTCTATGATTTGATTTATTGCAAGTGTTTACTTTGTGCATTCCCTGGCTGTTAGTGTGATAAATGTTGTTAAGTAATGTTTCTATAGTATGAAAAAGTATGAGTATCCTAAAAATATTTACATTGATAAATGACTATGTACAGTGGCTTGCGAAAGTATTCACCCCCCTTTACATTTTTCCTATTTTGTTGCCTTACAACCTGGAAAAAATGGATTTTGGGGGGGGTTGTATCATTTGATTTACACAACATGCCTACCACTTTGAAGATGCAAAATATTTTTGGGGGTGAAACAAACAAGAAATAAGACAAAAAAACAGAAAACTTGAGCCTGCATAACTATTCACCCCCTCAAAGTCAATACTTTGTAGAGCCACCTTTGGCAGCAATTACAGCTGCAAGTATCTTGGGGTATGTCTATAAAGCTTGGCACATCTAGCCACTGGGATTTTTGCCCATTCTTCAAGGTAAAACTGCTCCAGCTCCTTCAAGTTGGATGGGTTCCACTGGTGTACAGCAATCTTTAAGTCATATCACAGATTCTCAATTGGATTGAGGTCTGGGCTTTGACTAGGCCATTCCAAGACATTTAAATGTTTCCTCTTAAACCACTCGAGTGTTGCTTTAGCAGTATGCTTAGGGTCATTGTCCTGCTGGAAGGTGAACCTCCGTCCCAGTCTCAAATCTCTGGAAGACTGAAACAGGTTTCCCTCAAGAATTTCCCTGTATTTAGCACCATCTATCATTCCTTCAATTCTAACCAGTTTCCCAGTCCCTGCCGATGAAACACATCCCCACAGCATGATGCTGCCACCACCATGCTTCACTGTGGGGATTGTGTTCTCGGGGTGATGAGAGGTGTTGGGTTTACGCCAGACATAGCATTTTCCTTGCTGGCCAAAAAGCTCAATTTTTGTCTTATCTGACCAGAATACCTTCTTCCATATGTTTGGGGAGTCTCCCACATGCCTTTTAGCGAACACCAAACGTGTTTGCTTATTTTTTTCTTTAAGCAAGGGCTTTTTTCTGGCCACTCTTCCATAAAGCCCAGCTCTGTGGAGTGTATGGCTTAAAGTGGTCCTATGGACAGATACATTTTTTAATAATGGATTTAATGGTGCTCCGTGGGATGTTCAAAGTTTCTGATATTTTTTTATAACCCAACCCTGATCTGTACTTCCCCACAACTTTGTCCCTGACCTGTTTGGAGAGCTCCTTGGTCTTCACGATGCCGCTTGCTTGGTGGTGCCCCTTTCTTAGTGGTGTTGCAGACTCTGGGGCCTTTCAGAACAGGTGTATATATACTGAGATCATATGACAGATCATGTGACACTTAGATTGCACACAGGTGAACTTTATTTAACTAATTATGTGACTTCTGAAGGTAATTGTTTGCACCAGATCTTATTTAGGGGCATCATAGCAAAGGGGGTGAATACATATGCACGCACCACTTTTCCGTTATTTATTTTTTAGAATTTTTTGTAACAACTTATGTTTTTCATTTCACTTCACCAATTTGGACTATTTTGTGTATGTCCATTACATCAAATCCAAATAAAAATCAATTTAAATTACAGGTTGTAATGCAACAAAATAGGAAAAACGCCAAGGGGGATGAATACTTTTGCAAGGCACTGTATGCTACTGAAATGTCCCACAGAGCTAATTAAGTTGAATGATTTTCGTGTTCTTTGATCATTTTCATTTAAACCTCTAGTGATGAGGCACTTCTTTTTCTGACTGAACAATAATGTTGTTTCTACATTGACTTGTCTTCTGCTCATGGACACAGTCATACAAGAAGGATACCATAATACTGAAAATGTTATCATGAATATGAAATTGAGGAGCTACTCATTATTAATAGCAGCTGAACTAGAGTCATGATTAAATTACTTGATGGATTTGACTGATTGATCAGCCAAACGTCAATATTCACATCACAAAATGCACATACATTTTGGATGATTTCATGCACATACCCATTGGGTCACATTTGGCCCTTCACCAGTAGAATATTTACATAATAAGTAGGGTGTGGATATATTTCTTATTCAACTCTTTTTTGTATCAGTAGCTAGGTTTCCATCCAATTGGCGACTGATTTACATGCGAATATGCTCAAATCCACATTTAAAAAATTATGCGCATTTTCACACCAGTGATGTGTTTCCATCGAATTGATTTGTTCCAGATACTGTAAAAGGCTGTGCGTGATGACATAATGCACATAAATGTATAGGTACATGGGTTTCCATCGCATTTTCAACTCAACCGATGGTTTTCTCACAAAAAAAAACATGTTACGTGATATAGCGAGTGTGCCCACTCTGGTATCGACACATGCACTCTAGCCAACAGTTTGCAAATACAGTGTGGGTAGGCCAGCCTACATGATGAGATTATTATGGACAAAAGAGCGAGATTATTTGGTTTCCACTAGTTACCACAGCCTATCTTAATTTAAGGTTAGGGTTAGGCACAAGGTTAGAAATGTGGTGAAGGCTTGGTTAAGGTTAGGTTTAAAATCACATTTCAATAAGAGAAATTGCAGAACTAGGCAGGGTTTATGGCTTTGTGGCTGTGGTAACTAGTGACGACCAGATTATTGTAATTTGTCAAACGGCAGCCAAGCATCGATGATCATGTCACCAGAACAAGACCCTTGATATTTATTATAAAGTAGCATCAAACTCATCACCTTGCACTTTCACCACCTTGCACGTTCACCACCTTGTGAAGTTCATCATCATTTATGTAATATGTAGCCTAATAAACTGTGGGGGGACCACACATGTCATCGCGTGACTCCGAAGTTTTCTTCCGATATGATGGTTATTTTATCAATATTTGTGCATAAAAGTGTTTACACCGAAATGTGTCACATAATTAATTTTATCAACACAAAAAGATCCTACCTTGTCTAGCGTATTTTGTTTAGTCGACATTTGGAACGTTTACAGACAAATGTTCTGTTCCATCAGGCCTGTCATTACATTTTTTATCCGACATGTACGCTACTTTACGCGCATAAAAATATTAGATGGAAACCTAGTAATACAACGTATTCTAACAGGATTGTTCATGAAGTATTGATCGACGGGAATTAGTGAATATGAAGACAAAGAAATTGGGAAAATCTAAATATCTGCCATGGTCGCTTTACAAAGACTACTTTTCTTCCGCATGGAGATCCAATCAGCTCAGATTTGATTACTATAATAAAAATTTTACTATCACATAATCTGAAAATAATTTCACAGGAAAGGGTAACGAGTATCTTCACCCCAGGCCTTTATCCACAGATTGATTAAAATGGGAACGACTGGTTTTAAAATGCATGACTTTCTGCAATCAGTGATGACTGGGGGGGAAAAAAGCTTAATAATGGCTTCACTCCATGCTCTGACTAAAGGGATGCAAAATGCAGACTTCACCCCCACCATAATTAACCCTCTAATATTTCTAATCAGAAACATGTCAGTAGATGAGATGTTCGCCAAATAAATTACCATCCATGATAGTACAGATTCAATGTAGTTAAAAGGTAAACCATTTAGATGTATGGGTTGGATAGAAGACACATGGAGATGGATCAGTTTGGTCTCCTGACAAGACATGTGGCATTGGCCTTCACTGGAGAAGCTCTGCCCTCATCTTGACATCTACCATGGTACTGTATTACACCAAGGGATATACAGTGAGGGGAAAAAAGTATTTGACCCCCTGCTGATTTTGTACGTTTGCCCACTGACAAAGAAATGATCAGTCTATAATTTCAATGGTAGGTTTATTTGAACAGTGAGAGACAGAATAACAACAACAAAATCCAGAAAAACGCATGTCAAAAATTTTATAAATTCATTTGCATTTTAATGAGGGAAATAAGTATTTGACCCCTCTGCAAAACAAGACTTAGTACTTGGTGGCAAACCCTTGTTGGCAATCACAGAGGTCAGACGTTTCTTGTAGTTGGCCACCAGGTTTGCACACATCTCAGGAGGGATTTTGTCCCACTTCTCTTTGCAGATCTTCTCCAAGTCATTAAGGTTTCGAGGCTGACGTTTGGCAACTCGAACATTCAGCTCCCTCCACAGATATTCTATGGGATTAAGGTCTGGAGAATGGCTAGGCAACTCCAGGACCTTAATGTGCTTCTTCTTGAGCCACTCCTTTGTTGCCTTGGCCGTGTGTTTTGGGTCATTGTCATGCTGGAATACCCATCCACGACCCATTTTCAATGCCCTGGCTGAGGGAAGGAGGTTCTCACCCAAGATTTGACAGTACATGGCCCCGTCCATCGTCCCTTTGATGCAGTGAAGTTGTCCTGTCCCCTTAGCAGAAAAACACCCCCAAAGCATAATGTTTCCACCTTCTTGTTTGACGGTGGGGATGGTGTTCTTGGGGTCATAGGCAGCATTCCTCCTCCTCCAAACACGGCGAGTTGAGTTGATGCCAAAGAGCTCCATTTTGGTCTATTCTTACCACAACACTTCACCGTTCTCATGATCATTGCAACTCCACGAGGTGAGATCTTGCATGGAGCCCCAGATTGACAGTTATTTTGTGTTTCTTCCATTTGCGAATAATCACACCAACTGTTGTCACCTTCTCACCAAGCTGCTTGGCGATGGTCTAGTAGCCCATTCCAGCCGTGTGTAGGTCTACAATCTTGTCCCTGACATCCTTGGAGAGCTCTTTGATCTTGGCCATGGTGGAGAGTTTGGAATCTGATTGATTGATTGCTTCTGTGGACAGGTGTCTTTTATACAGGTAACAAGCTGAGATTAGGAGCACTCCCTTTAAGAGTGTGCTCCTAATCTCAGCTCGTTACCTGTATAAAAGACACCTGGGAGCCAGAAATCTTTCTGATTGAGAGGAGGTCAAATACTTATTTCTCTCATTAAAATGCAAATCAATTTATAACATTTTTGACATGCGTTTTTCTGGATTTTTTTGTTGTTTTTCTGTCTCTCACTGTTCAAATAAACCTACCATTAAAATTATAGACTGATAATTTCTTTGTCAGTGGGCAAACGTACAAAATCAGCAGGGGATCAAATACTTTTTTCCCTCACTGTATACAAAAATTACCTCAGCCAATGACTGCTATAGCTCTGTACTGTATACTGTATGCCTCTTTGGGAGGTTTGCACATGTGACATAATGAGTATCAGAGTGTCTGGTACAGTATGGTCACACAGTCTTGGTGAAGTTGCTATGGTGATTTGCCCTCCAATGCAGGTAAAATTGTATCAGTCCTCCTCATAATCTCCCTAAATTTGATTTCAAATGGGGATTGATAATTGTATTTGTCTAGATGTTGTTTGATTGGGAACATAGATAGTAGTCAGAGCTGGGCGTTCTACTAAGTTAACATATGGAATTGTTTTAAGATGGTCATACCATGGATAATTTAGCTATTTGATTTAGAATTTCAGGACCCCTTCAGTTATCCAAAAATATTTTAAAAGTATTTGATAAAATATTAAATTTGGCCTTTACTACTATAGCCCATAGAAACATATTAAATAACACATTCATAATTGGGAATAAAGACAGTCAAAAACTACAGTGAGGGAAAAAATTATTTGATCCCCTCTCAATCAGAAAGATTTCTGGCTCCCAGGTGTCTTTTATACAGGTAACGAGCTGAGATTAGGAGCACACTCTTAAAGGGAGTGCTCCTAATCTCAGCTTGTTACCTCTATAAAAGACACCTGTCCACAGAAGCAATCAATCAATCAGATTCCAAACTCTCCACCATGGCCAAGACCAAAGAGCTCTCCAAGGATGTCAGGGACAAGATTGTAGACCTACACAAGGCTGGAATGGGCTACAAGACCATCATCAAGCAGCTTGGTGAGAAGGTGAAAACAGTTGGTGCGATTATTCGCAAATGGAAGAAACACAAAAGAACTGTCAATCTCCCTCGGCCTGGGGCTCCATGCAAGATCTCACCTCGTGGAGTTGCAATGATCATGAGAACGGTGAGGAATCAGCCCAGAACAACACGGGAGGATCTTGTCAATGATCTCAAGGCAGCTGGGACCATAGTCACCAAGAAAACAATTGGTAACACATTACGCCGTGAAGGACTGAAATCCTGCAGCGCCCGCAAGGTCCCCCTGCTCAAGAAAGCACATATACAGGCCTGTCTGAAGTTTGCCAATGAACATCTGAATGATTCAGAGGAGAACTGGGTGACAGTGTTGTGGTCAGATGAGACCAAAATCGAGCTCTTTGGCATCAACTCAACTCGCCATGTTTGGAGGAGGAGGAATGCTGCCTATGACCCCAAGAACACCATCCCCACCGTCAAACATGGAGGTGGAAACATTATGCTTTGGGGGTGTTTGCCAGTCTCCAGACCTTAATCCCATAGAAAATCTGTGGAGGGAGCTGAAGGTTCGAGTTGCCAAACGTCAGGTTCGAAACCTTAATGACTTGGAGAAGATCTGCAAAGAGAAGTGGGACAAAATCCCTCCTGAGATGTGTGCAAACCTGGTGGCCAACTACAAGAAACGTCTGACCTCTGTGATTGCCAACAAGGGTTTTGCCACCAAGTACTAAGTCATGTTTTGCAGAGGGGTCAAATACTTATTTCCCTCATTAAAATGCAAATCAATTTATAAAATTTTTTACATGCGTTTTTCTGGATTTTTTTGTTGTTATTCTCTCTCTCACTGTTCAAATAAACCTACCATTAAAATTATAGACTGATCATGTCTTTGTCAGTGGGCAAACGTACAAAATCAGCAGGGGATCAAATACTTTTTTCCCTCACTGTATGTGGGAACTCCTTCAAGACTGTTGGAAAAGCATTCCAGGTGAAGCTGGTTGAGAGAATGCCAAGAGTGTGCAAAGCTGTCATCAAGGCAAAGGGTGGCAATTTGAAGAATCTAAAATCTCAAATATTTTTAGATTTGTTTAACACTTTTTTGGTTACTACATGATTCCATGTGTGTTATTTCATAGTTTATGTCTTCACTATTATTCTACAATGTAGAAAATAGTAAAAATTAAGAAAAACCCTTGAATGAGTAGGTGTTCTAAAACTTTTGCCCGGTAGTGTAGGTATTTCATATGATGTGCCTCTCCCCTCCAACCTGAAATTAGAGAGACACAAGTTTACAGTCCATTTCTCTCCTCACTGCCCTGTATGGTCAGAGTGCTTTCTCTCTGGAGGGGATTCTAACAAAATCTCCAGAACATTCTATCCACAACACTTTCTCTCCTCTCTGAACTCAGGTCCTGTCAGGAGCACTCTCTCCTCTAAGCTACACAGACATCTGCTACTGTTTACATTCCTATATCTCCTTAGTCATCTGATATTTGCCTGTAGCCTGTGACACACTTCCAGTACATTAGGGACTTAAAGATAGTGTGTCGATGAGCTGAACTGAGCAAGAGTAGTCATGGTGAAAATCATTGGTGTCTGCACAGCAGGGACGGCCTGTTCAATAGGGCGATATGGGCGACGCACTGCCAAACGGGAAAAGGAAGGGATTTTTTTTCTAATCAATTATATCACGGCAACAGTAGTTATCAGTGTTGTAATCTATACGTCTGATCTGCCACAGTGCCACACTGCCACTAAATGTCGAATCAGGCTAAAGTCGTGCTTCAAATGGCTCCACCCCCTTTTGGGGCGATTTCAGTCAGATTGAAAATCGCCCAGAACTTCTGTCATAGACTCCCATGTAAAATCTATTTTTTTCAAATTTCAGAGCCTTCAATACAATCTCAATGGGTGTCTGTGGGCTTGCACTTACGCGCTTTCGTCATACGTTACGTAACCATGAACGTAACTGAGAAAAGAGTGGATTGTTTGAAAGAAGTTCCTTTTTGTCGGCGAACAAATTAAGATAAATTGGCAACGAAACAATTAGGACCTCCCAGACCAAATTTAATAATTCAACAGGTTTCTACTAAAGGCGGAAAGTCCTACACCCGAGGATTTTCCAAAAATTGGTACGAACGAAAAAAGACATTGCCACTCACTCAACTGGATGACGAGGGATACAGGCTAGCTGTCCGCCGCCACAACGATGAGGTTAGTGTTGATAATCACAAGTTTACTGGATGTGGATATGGTGTAATAAAGGCAGTTTATTCAGAGGTAAATATATCTGGAATCGCGTTCACGGACCCGTTCGTCAAACTCTTAGGGAGCTATAAATTAAGCCCCATTACTTACCATATCAGATAAGAGAAATTGCTGCAGCTACATATATTTTACATCCTGGCCCTACATAGTTCACTATTTGCATCACTTACCAAAATATTACATGTGGTCATATATGCTTGGAAAGTGGAGATGCCATAGAACGTCAAAAAAGTAAACATTGCTGGAGACACATTGCCGTTTTGGAGAAGACATCGCGTTTGCTAGCGAAGAGATTTGTTGTGGCAAATGAACTTGGGCTGGGAATTGCCAGGAACCTCACGATAAGATATATGCATCAGCATTGCGAGTCTCATGATTCTATACGTATTGCGATTCGATACTGTGATTTTATTGCGCACCATATGTCTGTTGCAGAGGGATCAGAAAGCCATGAGAACGAGTTTTGATCAGTCATGGAAATAAAAGTGCTGAAAACAAATTGGCTCCCAATGTGAAAAGATTGAGAACAAGCTATGAACGAACAATAATGGTGTTTTGGTGCAGGTACAGCCAACTAGCGCTAAAATATTGCGATATTGTCAATACAGTATATCGTAAAGTATCACTATGTAACTCGATTTCTTTCACCCCAATCCCTCAAATTAACGGTAAATAACTGAATTGTTTGCCCCACATTTAGCTAAGATGATTAGCTAGCCAGCTAAAATGTTTTAGTTAGTTAGCAGTCGCATCTACAATAGTTTACTGTCAATAACATGTCTCCAAAAATGACGTGGTGTCTCCAATTGTGTTGACATTTTACAATTGCAATGCGCATCCATGAGTATCCACTTTCTGTAGCTCAGCTGGTAGAGCATGGTGCTTGTAACGCCAAGGTAGTGGGTTCGATCCCCGGGACCACCCATACACAAAAATGTATGCACGCATGACTGTAAGTCGCTTTGGATAAAAGCGTCTGCTAAATGGCATATTATTATTATTATTATTATTATTATTATTATTATTATTATCTGAAGAGAGCCCCGAAACATTGTGTGCAGACATTTTATGCAATAAATGAAGTAGGTTCAATCTAGTAGTTCTGATCTTCTGATTGGTCCTGATGAGTTGGGCGAGGTCCCCTGCAGGCTACTGTCACTGTTGCATTGGCTCTGAGTCGGGTTCTCTGTCTTCAAATGTTCAGCCTAAGAGAGGGGATTTTTGTGTGTGTGTGTGTGTGTGTGTGTTTAACAGTGATGATGTGTGTGTGTGTGTGTGTGTTTAACAGTGATGGTGTGTGTGTGTGTGTTTGTGTGTGTGTGTGTCCTCAGAGCAAGAACTCGTGAGTTGGAAGAACTGAGAGGCCTATGGCGTGGGTGTTGTCCTTGGCCACCTGCTGACAAGGCTGACAAGATAGGACCCTTTTGTCCATTGTTATTGGATAGGAACAGAACTTATAACCAGCTCCTGACCTAAATAGATCTTAGCACAACATTTTACTCAACATATCATATTCCATATTCACTATAACAAATATATTTACTACGACATTAGCAAGAACCGCCACATCCTCAGCCGGCTAATCCAGTGTGTGAAGTTTTGCGGAGTGTTTGAGTTAGCTTTGCGAGGCAAAGATGAAACTGAGGGCTCCACCAACCCTGGTAAGCCAACACTTTTGAGATCAGTCAATAAATGCTTCTGGTATTGACTTATATGCTGCCCCTGTCTTCATGTTGTTGCTGGACATATCTTTTTTTAAATGTGTGTAGGTCACCTAAATCATCAGAAAAATTGCCCCTCCTGAGAATTTTTTCAGGAGCCGCCACTGCTGCACAGTGTAGGACAGAAGAGTGTCCCAGATAGAGAGATATGGAGTTTCTCTGTAGAAAGAAACACATCAACGTGGTTGATTCAAGGAATGGACACTGCTAAAATGGATTGTGGAGATTTTCTGCATATATGTGTTATCATGCAGCTCCATTAAGCAGGTCAGCAATTTCACCCCACAGCTGGCTTTCACACTGTCTGTCACTGTCTGACACAGGCAGCGGGGGGCCTAACCCTGATTTGTGGCCCACTCAGGGTCATACAGTGAGTTCCAAAAGTATTGGGACAGTGACAATTTTTGTTGTTGTTTTGGCTCTGTACTCTAGTACTTTGGACGCACAAATATCATACCCCCCCAAAAAGTCTAACCTCCCCTGTTATTGTAATAGTGAGAGGTTAGCATGTCTTTGGGGTATAATAATAATAATTATAATAATAATAATAATTGGTCATTTAGCAGACGCTCTTATCCAGAGCGACTTACAGGAGCAATTAGGGTTAAGTGCCTTGCTCAAGGGCACATCGACAGATTTTTCACCTAGTGGGCTCGGGGATTAGAACCAGCGACCTTTCGGTTACTGGCACAACGCTCTTACCCACTAAGCTACCTGCCTCCTGATATTCATGCGTCTGTAACTTTCTCACTCATCATTATTCATGATTCATTCAGGATTATCCATATTCATGGTAGCATCCACATTAATGTAGAAGTGTTTAGAAACATATTATATTCTTATTTACAATAAAAGTGACTCCAAAATGACACAATACATTATTTACCATTAATTTCTATTAGGCACAAAATAATCACAAGCTTGTAGTCATTGCGTGCTATAAATATGGGACCAAATACATACATTTTTACTACTTTAATACACATATAAGTGAATTTGTCGCAATACTTTTTGTCCCGTAAAATGGGGGGACTATGTACAAAAAGTGCTGTAATTTCTAAACGGTTCACCTGTTATAGATGAAAATACCCTCATCAAATACCCTCATCATCTCAAATCCAAAATGCTGGAGTACAGAGCCAAGACAACAAAAAACATGTCACTATCCCAATACTTTTGGACCCAGGACATGCCTGTTCTGCTGGATAAGGATATAGCAACCCCAACAGGATCTCAGGGAGGCTCTCTCAGTTCATCACACTCCCTGCCATCAGAGCCTAATCTCTGGGGTTATTAGCTATGAGCTCTGGCCCCAGTCTGGGGCAACTCCCTATGCGTCTCTCACTCACTTATGGTAATAAAGCTGCCTCTCATTCTTAAAAGCTGAACCCAGGTCTAATAGAAAGATTGTGCATGCATGATTTGGATCATTTAAGATGTGGAATTATTAGAACACATAATATGGTCACTTTTATGTGTCATTTCTCAGAGGAATTTTTTTTTTTTTTGATTTTCTCTTTCATTTAATACAAATTCTGAGAAGAACTTCAGTAAAGAAAATACACGCCAAAAAGTGTAATTAAAATACTTTTTTGGACAACATTTTGACCACAATCTGTAGGCTAGGCTATTTTTTTTTACTTTGGATACGAATCAAGGACAGCCACCAGCTTGAGCCACTGAGATATAAAGAACCAAGATGTCTGACCCTTGTTATCAAGGTAATCTACTCACGTTTGTATACGCCGATTCATGGACCGTCTATATCCGGCTTGCATTCGGTTTACACGGACTAACATCAAATGCACAGAGAGCAGCGGGAGCAGCAACGACGTCATCACGTCATCCAAAAACATGACAGACATTGGATGAATATAACATGTTAATGGCCGTGTTCGAGAGCATCAAAACGACTGCCGACTGACTGAGCTACAAATCACCTTGCATCATAAATAACGACTCATTATTATTTGTTGATCAGCCAGCCAGTGACAATTTACCCATGATACATTGCGGTTTTGATCCTCTTGAACACAGCCAATATCTTTAACAAAAAAAGATTTAAAAAAAAAAAGAAACGGCCTCAGCGACAATTATTTGAATAATTCTATGCATCTATGGATGTTTTGTGTACAAAGGTGATGACTAAAGTGTTTTATTGTGAATGATAAAATCTGACTTCTCTATGTGACCATCTATGGAAATTGTCTTTCTGGGCCGGGCAGTTAAACTGCAGTACCAAAGCAAGATTTTAGGAACAGTCGAAACAGTGCTTCTAGACCGGAACCCTGGCCCCTTGGCTAGAGCAGCCGGATTCGACTGGTGAACTTTATTTGACCTTTATTTGACATAACTTTGTTGTGTCAGCTTCCATACCAACAAGCTCTGGCATCACTGTAGGATCATCACAATGCATCACAATTGTGACACGTTTCAATGTTCCATGTTCCAGGCAACAACTTGCCATGCATTCTTTTTGTCAGAGATTACTTAAACATTAAGGCCCGAGGGGGTGTGGTATATGGTGAATATACCACGGCTAAGGGCTGTTCTTAGGCATGACGCAACAGCCCTTAGCCGGGGTATATTGGCAATGTACCACAAACCCCCAAGGTACCTTATTGCTATTATAAACTGGTTACCAACATGGTATATGGTCTGATATACCACGGCTGTCAGCCAATCAGCATTCATAGCTCAAACCACCCAGTTTATAAAATGACTTTTATCACAGCTCTTACGAGACAACAATTTCTTTGCTCTGTTAACATACCACTTAAAAAGTAAATGTGAAAATAGGCTATTGCTCTTTTTGTTAGCCTACTGCATGTTTTTATTTGCTCTCTCTTCTCTCCCAATAATTTCAGCAACATGGATGTTAATAACAACATCAGCATTGAATCATGGAGAACTTACATTAATGAGAAAGTAAGTGGTCTCATTCACCAGCCTTTTGATGCGTGTTTGATAAAAATATTGAAGCCTGGCACAAAATGCCATGTCATCAGGGTTCCTGACTCATTTAAACAACATTATCAAGTGGTTCCAAGAAGACAGAATCAATTTGACAGAAAAAGGTCCTGATAAAGCTGTTGATGCCTCTGTAGCAAGGTAAAGTGCCAGCCAACATCACCATTAATGAACTCAAGGAATGGTATTACTCCAGTGATGAAAGGAAAGTTAATATAGAATGAGAAGTGTTCAGGTGTCTATATTCAGGTGTTTGTAATGGTGGTTTGCAGGGACATGCCTGTCCTGCTAATCTAGTCAGATCTCTGTTTCTCTCTTCCTCTGTGTGATTTATTGTATCAGGTCTCATTATACGGTGTGCCATAGCTGGAGAGGTGCCCAGATTAAAGAGCTCAGCAGGTGGTTCAGTCCCACCATGCATCTCTGTGACAGCATCGTGCCACATGGCACCTCATGTGGCGGCAGATAGCCTAGCGGTTAAGAATGTTAGGCCAGTAACCGAAAGGGTGCTGGTTTGAATCCCCGAGCCGATTAGGTGAAAAGTCAAAGCATTCAACCCTAATTGCTCCTGTAAGTCGCACTGGATAAGAGCGTATGTAAAGTCTCAGCACTAGGCTCATGGCTTTGATTTTGGGAAATCCTGCACATCTTGTCTTCTTTTTCTGAAAGTCTTAGCCTGCTCTCACTTGGTTGTATTCATGGCTTTTTGATAAAGGCTCACATGAAGGAGTAACATCAAGGAACATATGTTCTTATACCCTCAACTCTCCTTTGTATTCCCATATCAAGTAGGATCAAACAATACTGTTTTATAAATTGATGTCAGTGAATGTATTGATCATTATGTAAGTCACATGCCGACTGAAACTGTAGGAAGCACTTGAGATGAAAATTCCTCTCACAAAATGAGATCACACATTGTGGTTTTGTGAGATGAAAAGTGATGAGATGAAAGGTCTTCACTCACATTGTACTAGGGTTGTTCTTGAATTATGATGGCATTTGGGCATGGCATTTTGGAAAAATGTACTTAACTTGTCTAGATTTTCGTTTGTGTGTTTGGGTACATCATCCCATTGTAAATCAACTAGTATGGTAGCTTTATGACTATAAATACATTTTACCATTATGATAACATTGTGCAACCAGTAGGAGTAGTAACGCCAATGATGGTTACACCAATTAGACATTTTAGGTAAATTAGGATTTTCATTAATGAAGGCCACAAATGCGCAAATCTAAGGTCATCAACCCTAAAAAAATTATTTACAAAAGTTATATGACTAATACTTTTGCTCATGCAATGTTATTTCCCCTAATGTAAATTCAGTAACACCAAATGACGCTTTGGATTTAGACACACCAAATGATCAATGGAATCCTCAAATGTATGACATACTAAAAGGGTGTGATTGACTAATACTTTTCCTTAATATACAGTGCATTTGGAAAGTATTCAGACCCTTTCACTTTTTAGAGCTTTTTGGTCTAAACTCCACTCGCCGTGTTTGGAGGAAGAAGAAGGATGAGTACAACCCCAAGAACACCATCCCAACCGTGAAGCATGGAGGTGGAAACATCATTCTTTGGGGATGCTTTTCTGCAAAGGGGACAGGACGACTGCACCGTATTGCGGGGAGGATGGATGGGGCCATGTATTGCGAGATCTTGGCCAACAACCTACTTCCCTCAGTAAGAGCATTGAAGATGGGTCGTGGCTGGGTCTTCCAGCATGACAACAACCCGAAACACACAGCCAGGGCAACTAAGGAGTGGCTCCGTAAGAAGCATCTCAAGGTCCTGGAGTGGCCTAGCCAGTCTCCATACCTGAACCCAATAGAAAATCTTTGGAGGGAGCTGAAAGTCTGTATTGCCCAGCGACAGCCCCGAAACCTGAAGGATCTGGAGAAGGTCTGTATGGAGGAGTGGGCCAAAATCCCTGCTGCAGTGTGTGCAAACCTGGTCAAGACCTACAGGAAACGTATGATCTCTGTAATTGCAAACAAAGGTTTCTGTACCAAATATTAAGTTCTGCTTTTCTGATGTATCAAATACTTATGTCATGCAATAAAATGCAAAGTAATTACTTAAAAATCATACAATGTGATTTTCTGGATATTTGTTTTAGATTCCGTCTGTCACAGTTGAAGTGTACCAATGATAAAAATTACAGACCTCTACATGCTTTGTAAGTAGGAAAACCTGCAAAATACTTGTTCTCCCACTGTATATAAAACTAATGAAAATTAAAAAATATACTCTAGAAACAAAAAAAATAAAAATTAGAAAATTAGAAAAAATAAATAAATTGTAAAGTGGTTGTCCCACTGGCTACCATAAGGTGAATGCACCAATTTGTAAGTCGCTCTGGATAAGAGTGTCTGCTAAATGACGTAAATGTAATGGGTGGCAGCATCATGCTGTGGGGGTGCTTTGCTGCAGGAGGGACTGGTGCACTTCACAAAATAGATCGCATTGTGAGGAAGGAAAATTATGTGGATATATTGAAGCAACATCTCAAGTAATCAGTCAGGAAGTTAAAGCTTGGTCAAAAATGGGTCTTCCAAATGGACAATGACCACAAGCATACTTCCAAAGTTGTGGCAAAATGGCTTAAGGACAACAAAGTCAAGGTATTGGAGTGGCCATCACAAAGCCTTGACCTCAATCCTATGGAACATTTGTGGGCAGAACTGAAAAAGCGTGTGCGAGCAAGGAGGACTACAAACCTGACTCAAATTCACCCAACTTATTGTGGGAAGCTTGTGGAAGGCTACCCGAAACGTTTGACCCAAGTTAAACAATTTAAAGGCAATGCTACCAAATATTAATTGAGTGTGTGTAAACTTCTGACCCACTGGGAATGTGATGAAAGAAATAAAAGCTGAAATAAATCATTTTCTCTACTATTATTCTGACATTTCACATTCTTAAAATAAAGTGGTGATCCTAACTGACCTAAGACAGGGAAATTTTACATTTCTAAAAACCTGTTTTTCCTTCATCATTATGGGGTATTGTTTGTAGATTGATGAGGAACATTTCTTTTTTAATCCATTTTAGAATAAGGCTGTAACGTAACAAAATGTGGAAAAAGTCAAGGGGTCTGAATACTTTCCGAATACACTGTACACCCCTCCCCCGATAAAAGTTTGCCACAGGAGAAAATGCTCAATGTCCTTGTATATTTTAGTAATGAGTGATTTTCACCCCCTTTCAAAAATATCACTGTTTGTTGCCTTATAGCCTGGAATTAAAATACATTAAAATAGTTTGTATTTATTTATTGATCTACACATCCTACCCCACAACTTCTAAGTGAAAATAATATTCTGGATTGTTTTTAGAAAATCTAAAAATAAATAAAACTGAAATAGCTTGCTTGGATAAGTGTCCACCCCCTTGTAATAGCGATCCTAAATTGGCTCAGGCGTAACCAAACACTTTCAAAATCACACACCAAGTTAATTGGCCTCCACCTGTGTTAAATTGTAGTGATTCACATTATTTCAGGATACATTTAGCAGTTCCTGTAGGTTCCCTCTGCTGGGCAATTAATTGCAAAGCAAACAGTCAACCATGAGTACCAATGAGCTTTCAAAAGAACTCTGGGACAAAGTTGTGAAAAGGCACAGATCAGGGGATGAGTTTAAAAAAATATTTCAAAAGCCTAGAATATCCCATGGAGCACGGTCAAGACTATTATTAAGAAGTGGAAGGTGTATGGCACCACCAAGACCATGCCTAGATCAGGCTATCCCTCCAAACTGGATGACAGAGCAAGTTGGAGACGGATCAGAGAGGCTACCAAGAGTCCAATGGAAACTTTGAAAGATTTACAGGCTCTTTTTTGGCCAAGACTGGTCAAAGTGTGCATGTAACAACAGTGTCCCAAGCAGCCATTACTCAAGAAAGCCCACCTTGAATCCCATTTGAAGTATGCAAAAAAAAACATTCAGGAGATTCTGTAGCTAAGTGGCAAAAAGTTTTGTGGACTGATGATGCAAACGTTTATTTTTTTGGCCTTAATGTAAAGCGTTACGTTTGGCGCAAACCCAACACGGCACATCACCCAAAATGAACAATGTAAAGACCTTGAGGAAAACCTGCGGCTCTCTGCAAGAAAACTGAAACTGGCACTGAAGTTCACCTTTCAGCATGACTATGACCCGAAGCACACAGCCAAAGCTACAGTGGAGTGGCTAAGGAATAAAAAGGTAAATGTCCTTGAGTGGCCCAGTCAGAGCCCCGACCTAAATCCAATTGAAGATTTGTGGCATGACTTGAAGATTGCTGTCCATCAACACTCCCCAAGGAACTTGACAGAGCTTGGACAATTATTTAAAGAAGAATGGTCAAATATTGCCAAATCTAGGTGTGCAAAGTTGGTATAGACCTATCCAAAATGACTGACAGCTATAATTGCTGCCATTGGTACTTCCACCAAGTATTAACTCAGGGGGATGGAGACTTATCCAATTATTATATTTAAGTTTTGTATTTTTAATATATACTTAAAAGTGTGGAGTATGGTGCGTAGATGAGGGGGGGGGGGATCATTTTTTAAATGCATGAAACTCTGATGCACTAACACAACAAAACGTGAAAAAATGTTCAAGGGGGTGTAGACTTTCTATAGGCACTGTATAAATGGCCTTTGTTTTTATTGATTTATAAAATACATTAAATGCTTTTGTTCACTTTCTGGCATTCCAAATAATAGACATCTCTAAATCCCCAAAACATGTCACATCACTACTGGGACAAGACCATTTGCTTAACATAAACATAACGTTTTGCAGTATAAAGGACTTGCATTATGTTTTATCAATGATCAACAGTTCATTATAAACAGAAACATGTATGATGTGTAACTATTTGTCATTGTGTTATTGATAGTTGCAAAGGCAAGGGAGGCAAATGTCGCCGCATAGGGCACTTTCCAGGAAGGATGAAAATGTATTGGATGTCGGTCTTTTAAAAATAGAAAGTAGGTCTTGAAAACATGTATTATAGTGTGATATTGTCACATGACCAAAGTGTTTTCAAGACCTGCTTTTACAGGGCAGAATTATGCTATTCAAGACACACTGCTGGTATGTTTTTTCCCCAAATGATAAGTACACCCCCAACTTGTGACGTTTACAGTGCCTTGCAAAAGTATTCATCCCCCTTGGCGTTCTTCCTATTTTGTTGCATAACAACCTGTAATTTAAATGGATTTTTATTTGGATTTCATGTAATGGACATACACAAAATAGTCAAAATTGGTGAAGTGAAATGAAAAAAATCACTTGTTTCAAAATATTCAAAAAAATAAATAACGGAAAAGTGGTGCGTGCATTGTATTCACTTCCTTTGCTATGAAGCCTCTAAATAAGATCTGGTGCAACCAATTACCTTCAGAAGTCACATAATTGGTAAAAATAAAGTCCACCTGTGTGCAATCTAAGTGTCACATGATCTGTCGCATGATCTCAGTATATATACACCTGTTCTGAAAGGCCCCAGAGTCTGCAACACCACTAAGCAAAGGGCACCAACAAGCAAGCGGCACCATGAAGACCAAGGAGCTCTCCAAACAGGTCAGGGACAAAGTTGTGATGAAGTACAGATCAGTGTTGGGTTATAAGAAAATATCAGAAACTTTGAACATCCCACGGAGCACCATTAAATCCATTATTTAAAAGATTGAAAGAATATGGCACCATAACAAACCTGCCAAGAGAGGGCCGCCCACCAAAACTCACTGACCAGGCATGTCACAAACAAACGATACGTGAAGTCTTAAGGTTACACACAACAAACCTATACGGACAAGGCAAGGAGGGCATTAATCAGAGAGGCAACAAAGAGACCAAAGATAACCCTGAAGGAGCTGCAAAGCTCCACAACGGAGATTGGAGTATATGTCCATAGGACCACTTTAAGCCATACACTGGGCTTTACGGAAGAGTGGCCAGAAATAAGCCATTGCTTAAAGAAAAAAATAAGCAAACACGTTTGGTGTTCGCCAAAAGCCATGTGGGAGACTCCCCAAAGATATGGAAGAAGGTACTCTGGTCAGATGAGACTAAAATTGAGCTTTTTGGCCATCAAGGAAAACGCTATGTCGGGCACAAACCCAACACCTCTCATCACCCCGAGAACACCATCCCCACAGTGAAGCACGTGGTGGGTTTCAATCCAATTGAGAATCTGTGGTATGACTTAAAGATTGCTGTACACCCCTGCGGTGCAGTTTTGCCTTGAAGAATGGGCAAAAATCCCAGTGGCTAGATGTGCCAAGCTTATAGAGACATACCCCAAGAGACTTGCAGCTGTAATTGCTGCAAAAGGTGGCTCTACAAAGTATTGACTTTGGGGGGGGGGGGGTGAATAGTTATGCACGCTCAAGTTTTCTGTTTTTTTTGTCTTATTTCTTGTTTGTTTCACAAAAAAACCAAATCTTCAAGGTGGTAGGCATGCTGGGTAAATCAAATGATACAAACTCCAAAAAAATCCATTTTAATTCCAGGTTGTTAGGCAACAAAATAGGAAAAATGCCCATTTGCTTACATTTAGCCAAAATTACTGGGAAAAATGAAAATCCTCCGGTGAAAAATAACTCACAATGTGGACCCTGCTTAGGACCACACATCCCCCATTCACAAACTGTACCTGTCTCTATCACCTCTTAGCCCAGGGAGATCATGTCGGTTTGGTGTGCACAGAGAGATTCATTGTAATGTGCGACCACAAAATGAATTCTACATTTTCTGCTGTGGGCTTTTTATATTGTGCATAGAAGCCCAAAGTCCCCTGGCGACATTATCACCATAACATAAAGTATATGTAGAGATAGGTCCCATTTTCCTCCCCTTGTCCCTTAGCCTCCCACAAACAGCCTGCAACTGGAACCATTAACCTACTAGCTGAAGACAACCATTTTTATGGCAATAATCATCAATCATCTTTTGTTTGCACTGCCTGTTTCCAATTGCCGTAAAAATAATATGAGCCAGACACAAATATGATAGCTAATGATATACACAGAATGGGTGTCAAAGGCAACCTTGAGGACTATTACAAGCTCCATTGAGTCTGTTTACGAACTGAAAAAGTCCTTAGGCATCCATATTTGGACTATGAGGACAATTACAGTGCCTTCAGAAAGTATTCATACCCCTTGACATATTCCACATTCTGTTGTGTTACAGCCTGAATTCAAAAGGGATTTTTGTTTTTCATCCATCTACACAAAATACCACACAATGACAAAGTGAAAACATGTTTTTAGAAATGTTTGCTAATATATTGAAAAATAAATTCAGAAATATCTCATTTACATAAGTATTCACACCCCTGAGTCAACACTTTGTAGAAGCACCTTTGGCAGCGATTAAAGCTGTGAGTCTTTCTGGGTAATTAAGAGCTTTCCACACCTGGATTGTGCAACATTTACCAATTATTCCTATTCAAAATTCTTCAAGCTCTGTCAAATTGGTTGTTGATCATTGCTAGACAACCCTTTTCAGGTCTTGCCATAGATTTAAGTCAAAGTAGATTTAAGTCAAAACTGTAACTCGGCCACTCAGGAACATTCACTGTCTTCTTGGTAAGCAACTCCAGTGTAGATTTGGCCTTGTGTTTTAGGTTGTTGTCCTGCTGAAAGGTGAATTAATCTCCCAGTGTCTGGTTTTCCTCTAGGATTTTGCCTGTGCTTAGCTCCATTCCGTTTCTTTTTATCCTAAAAATTACTCCCTAGTCCTTGCCGATGACAAGCATACCCATAACATGATTCAGCCACCACTATGCTTGAAAATATGGAGAGTGGTAATCAGTGATGTGTTGTATTGGATGTGCCCCAAACATAACACTTTGTATTCAGGACAACAAGTTAATTGCTTTGCCACATTTTTTGCAGTATAACTTTAGTGCCTTTTTGCAAACAGGATGCATGTTTTGGAATATTTGTATTCTGTACAAGCTTCCTTCTTTTCACTCTGTCAATTAGGTTAGCATTGTGGAGTAACTACAATGTTGTTGATCCATCCTCAGTTTTCTCCCATCACAGCCATTAAACTCAGTAACTGTTTTAAAGTCACCATTGGCCTCATGGTGAAATTCCTGAATGGTTTCCTTCCTCTCTGGCAACTGACTTAGGAAGGACGCCTGTATCTTTGTAGTGACTGGATGTATTGATATACCATCCAAAGTGTAATTAATAGCTTCACCATGGTCAAAGGGATATTAAATGTCTGCTTTAAAAAAAAGTTTACCCATCTACCAATAGGTGCCCTGCTTTGCAAGGCATTGGAAAACCTCCCTGGTCTTTGTGGTTGAATCTGTCTGAAATTCACTGTTCGGCTGTGGGACCTTACAGATAATTGTATGTGTGGGGTACAGAGATGTGGTAGTCATTCAAAAATAATTTTAAACACTATTATTGCATGCAGAGTGAGTCCATGCAACAGAGTGAGTCCATGCAACTTATTAAGCAAATGTTTACTCCTGAACTTATTTAGGCTTGCAATAACAAAGAGGTTGATTATTT
Source organism: Coregonus lavaretus (assembly GCF_964263955.1). NCBI lineage: Eukaryota > Metazoa > Chordata > Actinopteri > Salmoniformes > Salmonidae > Coregonus > Coregonus lavaretus. The sequence continues at coordinate 10,227,180 of NC_140014.1, forward strand.
ACTGATCCAAGACATTTTAGCTTTTCATTTTGTATTAATTTGTAAAAAATAACATTACCGCATATCGCCAAATGAAAAATGGTATATGCTCCAAATTGAATTGTGGTTCAACGAGAACACTTACATTTTTCCAAGCAGAGATGAGTGGTCGAGACCGAGACGCAGGCAGACAGCTATGGACGCATCAATTCAGGCTGCAAGTGTAGGCCTAATGACAATCGCAGAATGTCATTACAATACATGTTTAGTTGTTTTGTAATGGTTGTGTCTTTCCATTCATCAAATTGCGGGTGAACAGTGCACTGTTTGAATGCTGGAATTATTTTGAGTGGACGAACGTGCACGGGTAGCCTACAGGAGCGCCTTTTGAAGTGATTGTTTGACAATCAGATGAAAACATGATGACTGGTTGTGTTATACCACATTAAAAGGTAATAGGCTACTTGTCCCACACAGACCATATTAAATTTTTTAGGATTCTATATGTAATTGTTTGATTACACCTAGGTTATAAAAAAGTTTGCGCGCCTGCTTGGGTGCCCCGTTCCTGTAAGAAATTACATCTATTTTCACCCCTGGCGCGTGGCCTGAATTTTTGTCCCAGTCCGCCTCTGGAAGTCCCTTTGCATTATGGTGCTTTTCCTTGTTAATGACACTTCAAACGTATGACTGTAATAGAGCTGGATGGAAAGACTGTAATGTTTTGTTTCATATGAAGTGAGAGACAGCACTTTTTATCAACGCTATGTTACTCTGTCCATGTTGTCATGAGCCTCTCACTCCACCGGGTTACCACCTTAATTTTCTGCCACTCTGCTCACCACTCTCTCTACTCAGCCTAACTAGCTCCACCTGTCCCTGCTCTGCTCTGCTCTAATTACTCTGCCAGCTGCGCTGCATTACCCACTACCTCTCCCAGTATTTAAGGCCCTGTCTTTCAGCTCTCCGGTGTCAGATCGTCTGCAAAGCTCACACCCGGAACCTGTTTGCTCGCGCTTCTGGCTCACCCTGGTTTTGTGACCCCGGACCTGCCTGATTTTTGGATACTCTTCTGCCCCAGGAGATCCAGACCTGCTTCTGCCATAACGACTCCTGACTACTCTTCAATCCCGGTAACTCTGACCAGCCTTCTGCCTTGCTACTACGTATTTTGGATTTCCCTTGAACTGTACTGCTGCCTTGTTTCATTCCGCCCTGTTGTGTCTGTGTCTCCCCCCCCCAGGACTTCTGGACCACCCACCACCGGCTTCATAGGACGCATCGCTGCCACTGGGGGGGGCACAGACCCAGCTCATTGGACGGGATCCCGGTTACCCCTGGAGCCTTCATTCACTCCCTACTTCCCTTTTCCCTTAAGTTTTAATAAACTTTCTGGTGTGACGCAATTGTGGTCCTCTGGTCGTCTGTCTGAACCCTGACACATGTCTCATAGGCTACATATGTGAGGCAGAAAAGACAAGCAGAAACAAATTAATGCAGTCCTACATTAATAACACCTGACCTTTTACAGTCTTACAAATACAGAGACATGGAACAGATAAGACTTAATGGGCCTGATAAAGTGTAATGAAAACATTATCATTGGCATTTGAATACAGTGTTGCTTTTGGACACAATTTCTGTGACAGTCCAAGAGTAAGTGCTGAATTCCATCTTTGCTATGTTGTAGAGGTCACATACACAATGAAAAGTGTCCGAACCTTTTCCAAAATGCTGCATCCCAAAATAGCATGTTATTATACCTAAAAGTAGTTTTTATTTAGTGGAGGGTGGTGTTTGGGGTCAGGGTGCATGGTGCATGGTGGAAGTAATTTTGCAGCTGTGCAACACAGAGAGGAACTACTCTAATCTTCACACATTATTTCAATATTTTTATGGGCAAAAAGTGGAAAAAGGCACACACCCCACACAAATAATGCTAGCAAAAATAGCCAGCCTCACAAACCTTGTGTCACCCTCACAAACCTCCACAGACTTGTCTGTTCAAAATGTGTCTCAAAACCCAACCCTAAGCAACAGCAGCGTGGTCTCAGGGCAATTTATATTATTCTGTTCGTAAATATGACACTCCATTTAGTATGACATATTATGTAATGTTTGGTTACATTATGAACAGAATAGTACAATATCGTAGAAATTATAGGACGTATAGTATCATATGCCTTACCCGGTCTTACAATAGCATACGAATTGGATTATGTAATTTATTATACGGCTTCGAGGAGGTATAGTATTATACGTCTTTCTCTGAGACCAGGTTGCTTGTTTTGGGCGTTTATCATAAAACCCGACAACAACAAAAAACATGAATTTCCCCTTAGCTCCTTTGACCGACGATGCCATGGCGGAGTTTGTGCATACAAAAAGACGCCATTAGCCTACTATTGCTCTCTAAACCAGACCCTAGTCACTGTTGCCTAGGGTCGGATTTTCGAGACTAGATCAGTCAGCCAAATATTCTGGTGCCGCTCAGGTAATTTAAAGTTTTTGATTGAGGACAAATGTTGTGTTGTGCTGTATTTTTATTTTACATTGTATTGCTCACTGTTTTGTTTCATATTGTATTTGATTGTTGTTACTGGGATCAGGGCAGCCTTGTGAATGAGAACCTGGTCTCAATGAGTTTTTCCCTGAATAGATAAATAATAAATAATTAACTTCCTCAATGCTAAGTGATCCTCAGACTGAATTCACATGATGGACAGCTGACTCGAATAACCCACTTACCAGAGACATATAGCATATTCTCTGCAATTGTCCCACTACACACCCACCACCTAATTTTTACACCTATGCAGCTCCTGATATTATATATTTTTCTACACATAATGCTACATGTGGTTAAATATATCAAACTTGGCTGGATTTTTGAAAACCCATCAATGGTTACCTTCCTTCCAGGCTATAGAACACATCATGCCTTTCTGCCAGTCACAATAAATGGCATACTCTACCATCAGTGATGGTTGCATACATACAAGAACAAGAACACATCATACACACATATTACCCAAGATAGGAGGAGGTCATCATTTCTTAAAGGTTGAAGTGAGAATCGAAAAACAATAGTAATAAAAGGTGGTTTACAAAATAAATGTTAGTGTTTTAACATTAATTAGAATAATGGTACTCATGCTTTCGTTTTCCTTAACCACACTGGTCGATAATGATTGGGTCGGTGTTCAAAATTATGGAGTGTCTCATTATTGAGTGAGCGTGGATGTTCGGATGCGATGCGAGCGTCGTTGTGGCACCTCGGAGCACGTGACACAGAAGCGCACAAAGCGACTCCTTTCTTATAAATAATAATCCCATACCTCAGACAGACACATCGCTGTCTCTTGGCTTTACTAAACAATGATGCGAGGCTCATCATGACGAAAATTCGAATTAAAAACTACTTTTGATACACTTTGATAAAGCAACTGTTGACATCAATAGGCTACGATTCCTGAGATTGGATATGTGGATACACTTTATCTTGTCTTCATGTAATAAATGAAATCTGGCCTATGGATCGACGCAAGTTATTTGTGCAAAGAATGTGAAGGTAAAAACTAATTTTGTTTTAATAAAATCAAATGTTGCATTAATGCATAGACAAAAATGTTTTACTGCATTGATTCTGCTGTAACTTTATGATAGTGTATCTTCTTATGCGAGTCTAATTACTTGCTGCAGTCTCTCCACAACCTTAGTTATTGCTGGTCTTTCTTATTAATTCATGAATGGGACAAGGGGCATCGTCACATTGTTGAATCGCCTATATCACAAACAGTAAATGGTTTGCTTATCTAGAAACATCTGCATGAAAATGCTATAACAATTATTCTCAATAGCCTATACTTTTTTATTAATGAAAACAAACTTGTCGAATAGGCCTTTGTAGGTTATTGTAATTTTTTACGAAATGTACAGATATATTCATTATCAAATGGCAGGGTTATGTACTGCTTATGAGAGCAAAACATAGTCATGTAAAATTCTATAGATTGATTCAACAAATCAATCTTGTCTTGAGAGAATATAACTACCTCCCTTGATGCATAATTAATTGAATCATTATTTTGAAAAGTAATCCTTTATTGCCCCTTAATTAAAAGGAAAGATTGACCTACATTAGGCTACTTAATGCAATGTTTTTATCCTGGGGGCAGCACAGAAGGTTAGATGTGGGTCTCATTAATTTGTCATCAACTGTTCATTCTCTCACTATTGTCTGAGATGCATCTGCTGGAGAGTCAGCTGGCTGATACAGCAGGGATGTCAATAATATCACCCAGCAACATACCCACATTACCCACAGTTAAATACATACACATTTTCCATCCCCCACGTCACAATTAAACAAAATTAAACTAACGAAATAATACAAAGTATTGATGATTTCTAAATTGTCTTGAACTTTTTTCTCTAGATACTCATCTTATGTTACATCATTTACCTCCCAACTGAACAGCCATGAAGTCTGCTCTGGATGGAATAGCTGACACCACTTTCCGAACAATAACTACTGGTTTGCAATATCTTGGCTCCAACGATGTGAGCTACAATGACCCGTCCATTGATTCTGGCTTTGCCAAGACTGGATTCCATTTACAGAAGGCTCACTCTGCCCCACTTAGAAACTCCTTCCCTGGAGTACCTAGAGACGAGGAGCTCATCTTTAATGGCAACTCCGTTTACCAGACCAACTTCTCTGAACTGGTTGTCAATGGGACCTTTTTGGACGGCGGGGGTTCTATCCAATGCGGGGAGAACTTTGTGGACATGGAGTGCTTCATGATTCTGACCCCCAGCCAGCAGTTGGTAGTAGCGGTCATGGCACTCACCCTGGGAACCTTTACAGTGCTTGAGAACCTTATGGTACTGTGTGTGATCCTCCACTCCCACACCCTGCGCTGTCGGCCCTCCTACCACTTCATAGGCAGCCTGGCTGTGGCCGACCTTCTGGGCAGTGTCATATTTGTGTACAGTTTCTTGGACTTCCATGTGTTACACCGGAAGGACAGCCCTAATGTGTTTCTCTTTAAGCTTGGTGGAGTCATCGCCTCTTTCAGTGCCTCTGTGGGCAGTCTCTTTCTCACGGCCATAGACCGCTACATCTCCATCCACAGACCCATGGCTTACAAGCGGATCGTCACCAAGACCAAGGCTGTCATCGCCTTCTGCATGATGTGGACTATCTCCATCGTCATCGCGGTGCTCCCCCTACTTGGCTGGAACTGTAAGCAACTGAACTCAGTGTGCTCTGACATTTTCCCACTCATCGACGAGAAGTACCTGATGTTCTGGATAGGGATGACCAGTGTGCTGCTGCTGTTTATCATCTACGCCTACATGTTCATCCTGTGGAAGGCCCACCACCACGCCGTGCGCATGATGAGCCGCAGCTCCCAGAAGAGCATCATCGTCTACACAGCGGACGGCACCAAGGTGCAGACAATGCGGCCTGAGCAGGCCCGCATGGATATCCGCCTGGCCAAGACCTTGGTGCTGATCCTGGTGGTCCTCATCATCTGCTGGGGTCCTGTGCTGGCCATCATGGTCTACGACCTCTTCTGGAAGATGAACAACTTTATCAAGACGGTCTTTGCCTTCTGCAGCATGCTTTGCCTGCTCAACTCCACCGTCAACCCCATCATCTACGCCCTGAGGAGTAAGGACCTGCGCCGGGCCTTTCTTAACATCTGCCAGACATGCAGGGGAACTTCTCAACCACTGGACAACAGCGCTGAGTCCGATTGCCACAGCAGGAGGAGCTTAAAAGGCACAGCCACAGCCTACAAATCCACGGCTAGCTGTGAAAACACCACTGTGAAAGTGGCCAAAGTCACCCTGTTGGTCTCCGCCGAGATATCTGCAGAGGCGGTCTGAGATACAGTCTGCCATCATGTGACTGTGAAGGAATCAACTCTGAAGAATCATGTAGAATAGTCACTACCCCAACTAGCACAGCCCTGAAAGTTTGCCAAACATGAACTTCAAATTCAGCACTTTGAAATCTATGTAGCTGTAGGATAAGAGAATGTGGTTTTTTATTTCAATCTTTCAGAAGCACTTCATTCATTTATTTTCATAGGGAAATAGTGGCGATAAGCTTTGTTAAACTGCACAGTTGTGTATTTAGCGGCACGCTGATCTGCCCTTTGACTGTATCGTTTGTCTCTATAAAGTGCTTGTAGGTGAAATTGGCTGCTCTTTCATCTGTGAAGTACATTGTAAATTAGTACATTGTGATGGTTTGTAGTTCTTGTCATAAAGTATGTTGTATGAAACTGTTTTGATTTCCTTATTTTTTGAGTGATGCATAATTGAGGGCCATGTTATGCCATACAAGAGTAGATCATGTACATCTTTTCAATTATTCACATTATTTCATCTTATGCAGAGACAGATTTCCCCCAAAGAATAACCACAACCACAAAGACATGTAATGTTGCGCAGTATTAAATGTTTTTTCCCCTCTCCATCTGCATTAAATAAGTGTTTTTCTGTGAATAAACCTTTACATTTCTGTTTCAAATAAAAGCATTCAGGAAAGCAGCTTGTGAACCACACATACAGTATAATACATATGTATTAGTTTTTGCATCTCATGAGATTGATGGCTGCACTGCAATGCTACTGTGAAGAACAGACCTTGTTATCTCATGAAACTACAGAGACAGAAAAAAGATTAAGTCTTTTTGTGTAGTTACTAATTCCAAAACAGACTAATTTAGTAATAAGCAATGTATATGAATGCTTTCATCTGAACATAGCAATTGAAACACAATAGCCAGTGTATTTTATTGCAGCTGTGCTTACACGAAAAGCTTTACAATCCATCACCAACCAAGAACTGTCAAAATAATGACAAATGAAATAAAATCTACCAAGTCAGTGAAGGATCACAGGAATGTGCATTTTAAAGATGTCTCTGCTAGGATAAAAATGTGCAAATACTTAATTTACAATCATAATAATTTATATTCAAAATTATTGTGGTTTCCCCATTTAATCACCTTTGTGTGGTTTAGTTTCCAAGCCTCTGAATAAAGTCAAGTGTGCACAGTACTCATAAGGCATGTACGATATAGTCTTATCAGAGACGTGCTTTGGTCGTTTATGTTTGTGTCAGTCTGGAGGAGAAAGAGGTGTAGGCAGTGGCACATGGGATAATGTGCCATGTTGTAGTGGCACATGAGATAATGTGCCATGTTGTGTGAGGTACTGTACTGCCTTGGAAAAGTAAAACCACAACGTTTTTAAACCCAATTTAAAAATAAAAATAAAGTGAAAAACTGTAACAGAAAAGGCAAAAAAACTATAAGTGAAACAAGCAATTTTACATTATGGGCCCATGCATTTGCAGAGCAAAAGAGACTGGCAAAGGCTAACGGAAATACACCAATCTTCAAGATTAAAGTAACACGAATGTGTATGAATAGGCCTACTGGATATATACGGATGTATATGGATAGCAGCGCAAAATGATTTAATGTATTATGTAATTCCATAACCATACAAACTACCAACTTTTCTCTGCACTACAAAGGTTAGTGCTATCCGGAATCCGTGAGACGTCCCTACCCTAAACCCTAAACTTACCTAACTCTTTAACCATTTTACATTTTAACTTCAATGGGCTAACGTCAGAGCTGGGACGTCCTAAGGATCCTTAATTGCAAGGACCGCACTCCAAATCCTACCATCATCAGTCTCATCAGCGCATGCCCAAACGACCCGGCATGAGAGCATAGTTGAATATTTGACGTCACCAATACGAGAAGCAGACGGCTCGGTTGGTCAAAAAGAAGAAGAAGCTAGCTGGCTTTCAAGATGATGACGTTAGGCAGCAAGTTATATCTTCGTCTGAATGTATAACTTAGCTAGCGAAGGACATCCAAATAGATAACGTTATAAGATAGGTAAGAGTGAAACAAAAGTCAACGATACACGGGCGTCGGATTGATAGGAAAGGAGGGCAACTTTTCCCCGGAAAGGTGAAGGGAATTTGTTTTCATTTGGTTAGCTAGCTTGATAAGTTAGCTAACGGTAGCCAACATCAACAGTCGCAAGACCCCTTCCTGGACTTGTCGAAGTTGCAAAGCTAGCTGAAAAGCCATCAGGATAAGCTCTTTCCTAGCTAGCTAACGAACGTTAGAAAGCCATTTTCTTTTGTGTTTCGCATTAGCCACACTGACCTCGTTCGGTCTTTGTAGACCCTCCTAGATTCAAATCATGGCATGTGGAGCGACCCTGAAAAGGACCATGGATTTTGATCCATTGATGAGTCCAACGTCCCCTAAAAGGAGAAGATGTATTCCGGTGTCCCCATCATCATCATCCTCCTCATCACCACGGAAATACCTTCGCATGGAGCCGTCACCATTTGGAGAGGTGTCATCCAAACTATCAGCTGGTAAGTACCGGATGAACCCAACTCATACCGGACATCTAACGTTAGCAAGCCAGGCAGTGTGCTAGCTTGCTGCATGGTCAGCGGGCAGCTAACCCTTAAAGGTCCAATGCAACAGTTTAAAAAAAATGGATGGGTAATTAAGTACCTTACTGTGATTGTTTTCAATTAAAATGTTCAAAAAGAAACACAATTGCTTCTTAGCAAAGAGCAATTTCACAAGCAATAATTTTGCTAGGACTGTCTGGGAGTGGTCTGAGTGGGGAGGGGAAAACTGAAAATTAGCTGTTAACAAATTTACCGCCTGGTAATGTCACCTGGCAGGCCACAACTCCATCCCACCAAAACAGGCTGAAATTTTAGGTGGTCTTTTCAAACAGCTCTTACACTAGAAGGGCATTTTTCACAATATTAATCCAACCTCATAGTGTGGAAATATAAAACACAGGAAAATCACATTAACGGCACTTAAGTTAGCATGCTATTTTTCCAAGATCATGCAAGGTGTTAGCCAATAGCTACTTGTGTTATTGCAGCACCTACAGTGCATTCAGAAAGTATTCAGACCCCTTGACCTTTTCCACATTTTGTTACAGCCTTATTCTAAAATTGATTAAATAAATGTTTTTCCTCATCAATCTACACAAAGTACCTCATAATGACAAAGCGAAAACAGGTTTTTTGATTTTTTTCAAATGTATTAAAAATAGAAAACAGATACATTATTTACATAACTATTCAGACCCTTTGCTATGAGACTCGAAAATTGAGCTCAGGTACATCCTGTTTCCATTGATGATCTTCAGATGTTTCTACAACTTGATTGGAGTCCACCTGTGGTAAATAAAATTGATTGGACATGATTTGGAAAGGCACACACCTGTCTATATAAGGTCCCACAGTTGACAGTGCATGTCAGAGCAAAAACCAAGCCATGAGGTCGAAGGAATTGTCCGTAGAGCTCAGAGACAGGATTGTGTCGAGGCACATATCTGGGGAAGGGTACCAAAAAATGTCTGCAGCATTGAAGGTCCCCAAAAACACAGTGGCCTCCATCATTCTTAAATGGAAGAAGTTTGGAACCACCAAGACTCTTCCTAGAGCTGGCTGCCCGGCCAAACTGAGCAATCGGGGGAGAAGGGCGTTGGTCAGGGAGGTGACCAAGAACCCGATGGTCACTGACAGAGCTCCAGAATTCCTCTGTGGAGATAGGAGAACCTTCCAGAAGGACAACCATCTCTGCAGCACTCCACCAATCAGGCCTTTATGGTAGAGTGGCCAGACGGAAGCCCCTCCTCAGTAAAAGGCACATGACAGCCCGCTTTGAGTTTGCCAAAAGGCACTTAAAGGACACTCAGACCATGAAAAACCAAGATTGAACTCTGGCCTGAATGCCATGCGTCACGTCTGTAGGAAACCTGGCACCATCCCTACGGTGAAGCGTGGTGGTGGCAGCATCATGCTGTGGGGATATTTTTCAGCAGCAGGGACAGGAAGAATAGTCAGGATCGAGGGAAAGATGAACGGAGCAAAGGACAGAGAGATCCTTGATGAAAACCGGGACCTCAGACTCGTCCCGTGTAGCTCAGTTGGTAGAGCATGGCGCTTGTAACGCCAGGGTTGTGGGTTCGATTCCCATGGGGGCCAGTATGAAAAAAATATTTATGCACTCACAAACTGTAAGTCGCTCTGGATAAGAGCGTCTGCTAAATGACAAAAAATTTACAAATATGTAAAAATGTGAAGGTTCACCTTCCAACAGGACAACGATCCTAAGCACACAGCCAAGACAACGCAGGAGTGGCTTCGGGACAAGTCTCTGAATGTCTTTGAGTGGCCCAGCCAGAGCCCGGACTTGAACCCAATCGAACATATCTGGAGAGACCTGAAAATAGCTGTGCAGCGACGCTCCCCATCCAACCTGACAGAGGTTAAAAGGATCTGCAGGGAAGAATGGGAGAACTCCCCAAATACAGGTGTGCCAAGCTTGTAGCATCATACCCAAGAAGACTCGAGGCTGTAATCGCTGCCAAAGGTGCTTCAACAAAGTACTGAGTAAAGGGTCTGAATACTTATGTAAATGTGATATTTCAGTTTTTTTATTTGTAATAAATCATTTTGGGGTATTGTGTGTAGATTGATGAGGTGAAAAAAATCGATTTAATCCATTTTAGAATAAGGCTGTTACGTAACAAAATGTGGAAAAAGGGAAGGGGTCTGAATACTTTCCAAATGCACTGTATATCTGGCTATATGACTAATTCAATATTGCACCATCCCATTCTCTGGGCTCTGTCTGCAAACAAAACCAGTAGTATCTACCAGGAATAATGAAACTAATAATAATAATAATAATAATAATAACAACAACGATAAATGTTTGATGAATCTATTAATTATGTATGACCACTGGAGTCTTTGCCACTCAAAATATTTTTTTATAGAATATTTTGATATTTATTTAATCACTCAATCTTGCCAAAGCATATTCTGTAGGAGGGGTTAATATGAATTTAAAATAATTGTACATGATTTATATGAACTTTGAAATGAACAAGGGAGAGGTTAACCGTAGGCTGAGTCGGGCATAAGCTTATTCCCACACTTTACAATAACTCTGTTGCAATGGTCTTAAGTAGTCTCCGTATAGGCTATTCCCTCCATCGCGACACTGCTGCCCAGTTGAAGAGCTTGTGATCTCCATGCAGCACCATGCGCCTACGGAAAAGCACACCTCAGCCGCAGAAGATGCCCTTCTGGAGGCATGCAGCCATAGTCATTATACCCTAATGTAGGCCTATTTGCCTACTAGCCAAATAAAGTGAAGAGCATGCATGATGCGTGCAACTTGTCATTCCAACATATTTGAACATTGAATTAATCCTTTGTTCAGTTCAGCCAGTCAGTATGTCATCCATTCAGTCATTTGTCTGAGTTGCAATAGGAACTAAATCAAAGAGAATGTTCTTATCCATTTGGTTATTGAAATCCATGTGTATTCAAAATTCTCTAAAGGTTCTTTAGCCTATCATTTTAATTAAATGTTTAATTTAGGCCTATCCAAATAAAAAATAGGCCTTCAACTTGAAGGCATTGCAATTTAGGCTCATTTTTGGGTACTGGTGTCTTGCGGAATAATTTTAGAACTCTATTTGTGTTTTTATTATAGGGCTCCCCTTAAAGAGGCTTACTCACAGGCCTCTAAATATAGCCTCTAAATACATTGTAAACCAAATAGTTGAAGAAGCACATGCAGTGGCTGATAGGGAAAACAGATCTGGCAATAAGAATAGGCTATAGATAGTCTTTGGAACCCCTTGGCTATTTCGCTCAGGACAGGTTATAGCCAATACTTAATCAATATTTTGTTTTATCTCATTTATTGATATGGATATAGCCTCTGTGTGATGGGGTTGTGCAACGCAAATGGCTATAACAAGCCAACATACAGAGTGGAATTCACTCAGTCTGTGCTCCCAAATACTGGAAAAAGTGTGATTCATTAGGTTACATAATCACCACAGTAGCCCCATGCGGCTATACAAATAAATTATGCAATTATATGGCCATTAAATAACACACAACAGCACGGCATATTTAGATAGCGGAATAGGCCTAGCCTAAATCATATTTACTTTCTATTTTGCAGCTCAGACGATTATTGTAGACAAGGCTCTGTGTCTATCATTCTCACACAAGTCATTTGCTGAAAGCCCAAGCCTATACTTCGCCATCTACTGGTATAACGTTGTTAGTGAATGCAGATCTAAAATAATACTTTTATTTTAGAATTGAAACCGGAAGCTGCAAAGCAACTCTAACGTCTGGGCTAGAGTTGCTTCATAGACTAGCTACGTTCAGTCAATGTTCTTTGCAGATGCCACATTACTGACAAAAGTTTGTGCGCATAAAAAAGATCTGTAGCCGAGTAAAGGGAGACAAAGTAAGAATTGAAGGTGTAAATGTTCATTCATAGTCATAACATAGGGTTTCTACATTTACAGATCTAATTTAATGTTTACCGTTCATTAATGGCTTTTCTTACGATCCTACTGATACAGACGTTCAACCTTTTGGCAGCTATCTCGCTTCATACGGACCAGACCAGGGTTTGGAAAGTCAATGGGAGAAGTGAAATTCGTCATTCGTTGTTAATTTTCTTGAAATCTAAAGCCAAAACCTAGATGATTCGAGCCAGTGTCTTAAGTAGCTGCAACTGTCATTACCACAACCTTGTGAAAGTGACAAACTTTATCGAAGGAGTGCCTTTAATTTGACGACCTGCACATGCGCAGTTCGGCGCGACAAGACTGTTAGACCTGATGACATGTTTCTGTGCATGAGCTTTGCTAGCTAACATCGTCATGACATTGCCGACAAGTGTGATCAGGGATTTCTATTGGAGAAGCAGTTTCTGCATATCTTCATACTGTACTGTCTTTTTAAAAATGTATAATGATAATTATTTAATTTTAATTTTTAGGGGGTATATCAGCTTTAATATTGCAGATAGATTGTAACTTCCATCAATGTAATTGTCTGTATCACTTCCTATCCCCCTTTGTTGTCCTTAAGCCATTTTACCACAACTTTGGAAGTATGCTTGGGGTCATTGTCCTTTTGGAAGACCCATTTGCAACCAAGCTTTAACTTCCTGACTGATGTCTTGAGATGTTACTTCCATACATCCACATAATTTTTCTTCCTTATGATGCCATCTATTTTGTGAAGTGCACCAGTCCCTCCTGCAGCAAAGCACCCCCACAGCATGATGCTGCCACCCCCATTCTTCATGGTTGGGATGGTGTTCTTCGGCTTGCAAGCATCCCCCCTTTTCCACCAAACATAACAATGTTCATTATTTTACATTTTAGTCATTTAGCAGACGCTCTTATCCAGAGAAACTTACAGTTAGTGATAGCATACTTTTTACATATATATTTTTTCATACCAAACAGTTCCATTTTTGTTTCATCAGACCAGAGGACATTTCTTCAAAAAGTACGATCTTTGTCCCCATGTGCAGTTGCAAACCGTAGTCTGGCTTTTTTATGGCAGTTTTGGAGCAGTGGCTTCTTCCTTGCTGAGCGGCCTTTCAGGTTATGTCAATATAGGACTTGTTTTACTGTAGATACTTTTGTACCTGTTTCCTCCAGCATTTTCACAAGGTCCTTTGCTGTTGTTCTGGGATTGATTTTCACTTTTCGCTCCAAAGTACATTAATCTCTAGGAGACATAACGCGTCTCCTTCCTGAGCGGTATGACGGCTGCGTGGTCCCATGGTGTTTATACTTGCGTACTATTGTTTGTACAGATGAACGTGGTACCTTCAGGCATTTGGAAATTGCTCCCAAGGATGAACCAGACTTGTGGAGGTCTACAATTATTTTTCTGAGGTCTTGGCTGATTTCTTTTGATTTTCCCATGATGTCAAGCAAAGAGGCACTGAGTTTGAAGGTAGGCCTTGAAATACATCCACAGGTACACCTCCAATTGACTCAAATGATGTCAATTAGCCTATCAGAAGCTTCTAAAGCCATGACATCATTTTCTAGAATTTTCCAAGCTGTTTAAAGGCACAGTCAACTTAGTGTATGTAAACTTCTGACCCACTGGAATTGTGATACAGTGAATTATAAATGAAATAATCTGTCAGTAAACAATTGTTGGAAAAATTACTTGTCATGCACAAAGTAGATGTCCTAACCAACTTGCCAAAACTATAGTTTGTTAACAAGAAATGTGTGGAGTGGTTGAAAAACAAGTTTTAATGACTCCAACCTAAGTGTATTTAAACTTCCGACTTCAACTGGACATATACATACAGTGAGGGAAAAAAGTATTTGATCCCCTGCTGATTTTGTAAGTTTGCCCACTGACAAAGACATGATCAGTCTATAATTTGAATGGTAGGTTTATTTGAACAGTGAGAGACAGAATAACAACAACAAAATCCAGAAAAATGCATGTCAAAAATGTTATGAATTGATTTGCATTTTGATGAGGGAAATAAGTATTTGACCCCTCTGCAAAACATGACTTAGTACTTTGTGGCAAAACCCTTGTTTCCAATCACAGAGGTCAGACGTTTCTTGTAGTTGGCCACCAGGTTTGCACACATCTCAGGAGGAATTTTGTCCCACTCCTCTTTGCAGATCTTCTCCAAGTCATTAAGGTTTCGAGGCTGACGTTTGGCAACTCGAACCTTCAGCTCCCTCCACAGATTTTCTATGGGATTAAGGTCTGGAGACTGGCTAGGCCACTCCAGGACCTTAATGTGCTTCTTCTTGAGCCACTCCTTTGTTGCCTTGTTTTGGGTCATTGTCATGCTGGAATACCCATCCAGGACCCATTTTCAATGACCTGGCTGAGGGAAGGAGGTTCTCACCCAAGATTTGATGGTACATCTTTGATGCAGTAAAGTTGTCCTGTCCCCTTAGCAGAAAAACACCCCCAAAGCATAATGTTTCCACCTCCATGTTTGACGGTGGGGATGGTGTTCTTGGGGTCATAGGCAGCATTCCTCCTCCTCCAAACACGGCGAGTTGAGTTGATGGCAAAGAGCTCGATTTTGGTCTCATCTGACCACAACACTTTCACCCAGTTCTCCTCTGAATCATTCAGATGTTCATTGGCAAACTTCAGACAGGCCTGTATATGTGCTTTCTTGAGCAGGGTGACCTTGCGGGCGCTGCAGGATTTCAGTCCTTCACGGCGTAGTGTGTTACCAATTGTTTTCTTGGTGACTATGGTCTCAGCTGCCTTGAGATCATTGACAAGATCCTCCCGTGTAGTTCTGGGCTTATTCCTCACCGTTCTCATGATCATTACAACTCCACGAGGTGAGATCTTGCATGGAGCCCCAGGCCGAGGGAGATTGACAGTTATTTTGTGTTTCTTCCATTTGCGAATAATCGCACCAACTGTTGTCACCTTCTCACCAAGCTGCTTGGCGATGGTCTTGTAGCCCATTCCAGCCTTGTGTAGGTCTACAATCTTGTCCCTGACATCCTTGGAGAGCTCTTTGGTCTTGGCCATGGTGGAGAGTTTGGAATCTGATTGATTGATTGCTTCTGTGGACAGGTGTCTTTTATACAGGTAACAAACTGAGATTAGGAGCACTCCCTTTAAGAGTGTGCTCCTAATCTCAGCTCGTTACCTGTATAAAAGACACCTGGGAGCCAGAAATCTTTCTGATTGAGAGGGGGTCAAATACTTATTTCCCTCATTAAAATGCAAATCAATTTATAACATTTTTGTCATGCGTTTTTCTGGATTTTGTTGTTGTTATTCTGTCTCTCACTGTTCAAATAAACCTACCATTAAAATTATAGACTGATCATGATTTTGTCAGTGGGCAAACGTACAAAATCAGCAGGGGATCAAATACCTTTTTCCCTCACTGTACAAACATACATACATACATACATACATACATACATACATATAAATACATACATAGCCTTAAAAAATATATATTTCCCTTTATTACTTTCCAACCCCACCACCCCTTCCCTAATTGGAGTAAACAAGTGAACAACAACCGCTTAGGCCTCTACTTCCAGCTTATACATACTATATACATTTTATGGACACAGTCAATTTTACAATAATTCTATTTTGTTTGATTTTACTCCTGAAATTCCTCTACCCTCAACCTCTCCGATCATTTTCATGATGTCCATCCGGTTTGCCATATATCCGATATGCCATATCTTTCTAACTGTGCTCTTTCACAAAAGCTCTCAACCTATAACCTATATACTTATTATGGAAACAGTATGCTTTACATTAGTTATCTTGTTGTTATTAGTTGTTGTTATTAGTCCCATCCTTCAGCTCCATTCAACACCTCCCATCTATCTCTTAACACCATCCATATTGGATTTCTATTTGCCATATATTTTTCAACTGTACTGTGATGTTTCACAAAAGTTCTGAACCCTTCTATTCTCATTGTTTCTACAGATTGTAAATTGAAAATAATTATTTTTGCTAAAAGTATTATTATATTATTGATCGATTGACTATTATTTTTCAGATCACCCAGTAGTGCTATCTGCAGGGTTAGCTCAGGTAAATATTGCAATCCTTCAGCCATTCCTTGACCTGTGACCAAAAACAAGCTACAAATGGACAGTACCAAAACAAATGATCTAATGATTCTGTCTCTTCGCAGCAAAATCTGCAGAGCTGGGAAGATTGTATCCCCCATATAAATAATTATATTGGTAGCAAGAATTTTGTATAATAATTTAAATGGAAAAATTCTAAGTTTTGAATCCGGCATCGTTTTGCGTATCAGTTCATCAACACTATGCCATGGAATCGGTACGTCAAAAATCTCTTCCCAA
This sequence comes from Coregonus lavaretus, assembly GCF_964263955.1. Taxonomy (NCBI): domain Eukaryota; kingdom Metazoa; phylum Chordata; class Actinopteri; order Salmoniformes; family Salmonidae; genus Coregonus; species Coregonus lavaretus. The sequence goes on from NC_140014.1 coordinate 10,243,938, forward strand.
CTATTTTGCAATCTATATGGGACGGCTGTCAATCCTTTGGTCCTTAAATGAAACTGGTATACTTTTTTATTTATCACAATTTTCTTTAACCAATTATGGTCTTTAATGCAGGGCCGACAGACAAGTTCCTTACTTTTTCCCCTTTCCACTTTCCTCTTCCATTTTTGCGGTAATGCTGCAATTATTTGGTTGTAATTTTGGGTAGAGCAGACATTTCCATATGTTTTTGTTAGCTGCATGTGCGACATAACTCCACCAGTCCTACCTATATAATTTACGAAGATTATACCTTTTTTAAACATTATTTCAAAATATAATGGTTTTTTATCAATTAGTATATTTGAGTTTAACATCAATATTTGTTGCATTATTTGTTCTGTCGTTTCTGGAGGATTAAATTGAAATTGCATCCAACTTTCTATGGCTTGTTTTAGAAATAGTGATATTTGGGAAATTATTTCCTTTTCAAATAACTGAAAGTGAGAGGTTGTAATCTGAATAAAGGGAAAAAGGCCATTCTTGAACATGGGATGAGACAATCTTACTAATTTGCTAGAGAACCAGTTCTGATTTAAGTATAACTTTTGTATGACTGAAGCTTTTAGTGATAGGTCAAATGCTTTAATATTTAATAATTTCTGTCCTCCGAATTCATATTAATTATATAAATAGGCCCGTTTAATTTTTTTTGGCTTGCCGTTCCAAATAAAAGGGAATCTTTTTTTCTCATATAATTTAAAAAACTGTTCGCTAGGCGTAGGCAAGACCATAAGCAAATAGGTAAACTGGGATAATGCTAAAGCGTTAATCAGGGTGATTTTTCCACAAATAGACAGGTATTTACCTTTCCATGGTAGCAAGATCTTATCTATTTTTTGCTAACTTTCTATTAAAATGTATTGGAGTGAGATCATTTATTTCATTTGAGATATGTATTCCGAGTATATCCACATCACCATCAGACCGTTTTATTGGTAAACTACATGGTAATGTAAAAATTGTAAAAAAAAAAAAAAAAAGTGATCCAATACGTAATATAGTACATTTATCATAATTTGGTTGTAATCCAGAGGTTAGAACATTTATCTAGATCCTATATGAGGCTGTGGAGGGATTCAAGTTGTGGATTTAAAAGAAAACATGAATCAGCGTACAATGACACCTTTGTTTTTAAGCCCTGGATTTGTAGTCCCTTGATATTATTGTTGGATCTGATTTTAATAGCTAACATTTTGATGGCCATAATAAATAGATATGCCGATAGTGGACAACCTTGTTTTACTCCTCTTGACAGTTTAAAACTTTTGGAGAAATAGCCATTATTTACTATTTTACACCTAGGGTTACTATACATGATTTTAACCCATTTTATAAGAGATTCTCCAAAATTGAAATGCTCCAGGTATTTATATATAAACTCCAGTCATACATTATCAAATGTATTTTCATAGTCTGCTATGAATAGCAGGCCTGGTTTCCCAGATTTTTCATACTGTTCTATTGTTTCCAGTACTTGCCTTATATTATCTTCAATGTATTGTCCATGTAAAAAAAACCTGTCTGATTAGAATGAATAATGTCCGACAATACCTTTTTAATTCTATGCGCTATACATTTTGCTAGAATTTTTGCATCACAACACTGAAGTGTAAGGGGCCTCCATTTTTTAAAATGGACTGGATCTTTTATATTTCCCACTTGTATCCTGTTTCAGTAATAATGAAATCAGACCTTCTTCTTGAGTGTCTGATAATCTACCATTTACATAGGAGTGGTTAAGACATGCTAATAACGGTCCTCTGAGTATATCAAAAAAGGTTTGGTATACCTCGACTGGTATGCCATCCAACCCTGGAGTTTTCCCGGACTTAGTCTTTAATTGCATCCAGAAGTTCCTCCTCTGTAATTCCACCTTCACATGAGTCTTTCTGTATGGCTGTTAATTTTACATTATCAATAGAAAGAAAATCCCTACAATTAGCTTCAGTTAGAGGAGATGGAGGCGACTGAAACGAAATCATATGCTTAAAGTACTTTACTTCCTCCTTCAAAATATAATTTGGTGAATCATGGGTGACTCCCGTCATTTGTAACCAGTTTCAGTAAATTCTTTTGGTAGCATTTCTATGTTGAAGATAAAAAAATAATTTGATGCATTTTTCACCATATTCCATCCAGTTTGCTTTATTTTTATAATATATTACACTTGAACTTAATGTCTGTAAATGTACCAATAAAAAGTACCATAGTGATTGAGTGTCCATATAGCTGTACCATGATATTTGCATTGCTACTAAGTAACCCTCCAATTGTTCACCACTATTCCCCCCGTTAAAGCCCCTCCCCATCCCCATCCCAAGTGTGTATATAGCTATTAAAAATATATACAGTGGGGGAAAAAAGTATTTAGTCAGCCACCAATTGTGCAAGTTCTCCCACTTAAAAAGATGATAGAGGCCTGTAATTTCCATCATAGGTACACGTCAACTATGACAGACAAAGAGAGGGAAAAAAATCCAGAAAATCACATTGTAGGATTTTTTATGAATTTATTTGCAAATTATGGTGGAAAATAAGTATTTGGTCACCTACAAACAAGCAAGATTTCTGGCTCTCACAGACCTGTAACTTCTTCTTTAAGAGGCTCCTCTGTCCTCCACTCGTTACCTGTATTAATGGCACCTGTTTGAACTTGTTATCAGTATAAAAGACACCTGTCCACAACCTCAAACAGTCACACTCCAAACTCCACTATGGCCAAGACCAAAGAGCTGTCAAAGGACACCAGAAACAAAATTGTAGACCTGCACCAGGCTGGGAAGACTGAATCTGCAATAGGTAAGCAGCTTGGTTTGAAGAAATCAACTGTGGGAGCAATTATTAGGAAATGGAAGACATACAAGACCACTGATAATCTCCCTCGATCTGGGGCTCCACGCAAGATCTCACCCCGTGGCGTCAAAATTATCACAAGAACGGTGAGCAAAAATCCCAGAACCACACGGGGGGACCTAGTGAATGACCTGCAGAGAGCTGGGACCAAATTAACAAAGCCTACCATCAGTAACACACTACGCCGCCAGGGACTAAAATCCTGCAGTGCGAGACGTGTCCCCCTGCTTAAGCCAGTACATGTCCAGGCCCGTCTGAAGTTTGCTAGAGTGCATTTGGACGATCCAGAAGATGATTGGGAGAATGTCATATGGTCAGATGAAACCAAAATATAACTTTTTGGTAAAAACTCAACTCGTCGTGTTTGGAGGACAAAGAATGCTGAGTTGCATCCAAAGAACACCATACCTACTGTGAAGCATGGGGGTGGAAACATCATGCTTTGGGGCTGTTTTTCTGCAAAGGGACAAGGACGACTGATCCGTGTAAAGGAAAGAATGAATGGGGCCATGTATCGTGAGATTTTGAGTGAAAACCTCCTTCCATCAGCAAGGGCATTGAAGATGAAACGTGGCTGGGTCTTTCAGCATGACAATGATCCCAAACACACCGCCCGGGCAACGAAGGAGTGGCTTCGTAAGAAGCATTTCAAGGTCCTGGAGTGGCCTAGCCAGTCTCCAGATCTCAACCCCATAGAAAATCTTTGGAGGGAGTTGAAAGTCCGTGTTGGCCAGCAACAGCCCCAAAACATCACTGCTCTAGAGGAGATCTGCATGGAGGAATGAGCCAAAATACCAGCAACAGTGTGTGAAAACCTTGTGAAGACTTACAGAAAACGTTTGACCTGTGTCATTGCCAACAAAGGGTATATAACAAAGTATTGAGAAACTTTTGTTATTGACCAAATACTTATTTTCCACCATAATTTGCAAATAAATTCATTAAAAATCCTACAATGTGATTTTCTGGATATTTTTTTCTCATTTTGTCTGTCATAGTTGACGTGTACCTATGATGAAAATTACAGGCCTCTCTCATATTTTTAAGTGGGAGAACTTGCACAATTGGTGGCTGACTAAAGACTTTTTTCCCCCACTGTATCTATTACAATATCTTGCATATCTTAATTTCATTATCAATTAATATGCGTAATAATGTTGGCAGTTCATGAGAAGGATTGTTACCTATAACCCGGATTGCCATTGTATTACATAACATTTTTGTCAAGCAATTATTATTTTAGCAAACAATTATTGTGGTTCATCCTATATTCTCCCTAACATCCTTACCCCCTTGCAACAGATGTCGGACACACACACACACACACACACACACTTACATACTCAAATCCTTTCCTCCACAATCAAACATAAGCTCAGATGCTCAACGGTTGTTACATCCCAGAGCCCAACTCAAGAAAGGACCTGATTTACGAATGCATATACAGTTACAGCTGTTTGAGAAAGCATACTGTACGGTCTTTGATAACATGATGTTGACATGTTGTCGGCCATAAGGAGTGATAAGGATTGCACTGTAGAGCGAGGCCTCCATTAGATGTGACAACAGTTGTTTGACCAACTCTCTGAATAATTTAGACTCTCTGTGTACTATCTTATTCTAGAGCAAATTCTGAACAACATCAAGCAGGAGTACAAACGCATTCAGAAGCGAAAGCACATCGATGGAGTTTACCAACAGACGGAGGGTTGCTACTCCCCAGAGTCTCCACCCCCTCTTAGTGGATCCAGTATGCCAGGTTTGTTATATGAGCTTATAGTGTACTGTTAGCCTAAACCCTGGTGAGTAGGGGAGATCCACAATAGATGATGTACTAAAGGAACTAGACTCCTTTTTTCCCCCCCAACATGCAAATGACCTAATTGCTCTACTTGTGTCCTCTGCAGGCACATCTGCTGGAGGTTCTTCTCCATCAAAGAAAGAACAGCCCTTATTTACTCTTAGACAAGTTGGAATGATTTGTGAACGTCTACTGAAGGAGCGTGAAGAGAAAGTGCGGGAGGAATATGAGGAGACCATGACTTCCAAGTTGGCAGGTGTGTACAGTCAAACACAATTCACAAAGTGCACCATGTGGCAATATGTGATTTTTACAGTTACAGGCTAATTAAATCCCTCCCTTTCCTCCCACATTTCTATTACAGAACAATATGACACTTTTGTTAAGTTTACACATGACCAGTTGATGCGGAGATTTGGAGAGCAACCTGCAAGCTGTGAGTATTGTTCTGCCCATTTTTCTATTCAATTCTCAGTGCATGTACCATTCCATTGCTGAATGTGAGAAGGCAACTGTGACACCTGAATGGAAAACCTCTAAAGGTTATGCTAACATGGCTGGTTTTCTGCTTTTATCTATTATATTCCAGATGTTTCCTGAGAGACCCAGACTTTGCCAGTCGACCTTCTCTTGCTGCAAGCTATCAAGTTTAAATCTTTGGAAATCCCTGCAAGAGATTGTTGGTTTAATGAAACTTCTTACTGTGCCATATTTCTCCTTTGGGCAAAGGTTTATCTAAGCCGTTATCAGTGGTAATCTCTCTCTTGCGTAAGCAACTAGGTGCTTCCTAATGTAAATTTATGGACCCCTTCTACCAGTGGCCTACGTTTCTTCTGCTGCACCTGTATCAATAAGTTGTCACTCTTACTTTTATAAAGACATCTGGCATTCCAGACTTCATTCACTGTTTTATTTATTTGTTACACATGTATATATGATAAAGCAATGTAGAAATCCAAGGTTTGCTGGTCAATCTATGAGCAAGTGGAAGATACAGGTTAGTACGGTTTGCAGAAGAGAATTTGCAATGCCCCAGAGCCTTTTTTGTATGGGGCTTTACAAAGACTAACTAGAATTCATTCGATTTTTTCCCTTTCAAAATGTTTTTCTTTATTTCATTGACATTGTTTTCCTGGTATTACTTTCAAACATATGTACTTAGTAGAAAAACCAAACAATAAAAATGTTACGTTTCATGCCGTCATAACAGGGTAATGCTTTAACTGAAGTACTAACTGTAATATTTCAATGGTAAATAGCTAATAAAGTAATCAAGTAGAAATAATAGCTACGATATCAGGATCTGTCAACTCAGTCGCTTGTGTTCCACCACAGCTCCCTGCCCCCACTATGGAGTTACCAAATCACTGTAAGGCACATGTCAAACTCATTCCACGGAGGGCCAAGTGTCTACGGGTTTTCGCTCCACCCTTGTACTTGATCGGTGAATTAAGGTCTGTAGTAGTGAACTCCCCTGACCTGGTTGTCTAGGTCTGAATAGAAAAATAAAAAAAAAGGAAAACCTAAAACCTGCAGACACTCGGCCCTCCGTGGAATGAGTTTGACACCCCTGCGTGTAAGGATTATCTGAATGCTCATCCCAGTTGCACTTCATCTTCATTTAGCCCTGAAGTGGTGGAATGATCCTGTTGCAGCTGTTTCATCACCCATTTTCAACCACCGCATGAGGACCCATCTGTTCATTACATATGAATGCACCCCTTAGAACTTGTTAACATGGGTGGTTTTCTGCTTTTATTGTTTTTGCATTTTGTGATACTGCTACTTGATGACAATGTTTTATATAATATTGTATATACACTTCTCTTTGAGTCAGTGTTTGTTACTGGGGTAAACTGTAAACATGTTTACATTTTCCACACCCTTTAAGAACACACTGTGGAGCAAATCATGATACTCAATTGAAGTCACCTTTTATTCAAAAACAATTGACACATACATACTACACAACACAAGCTCAGAGACAGTGAATCAGCAGCCTCCCCAGGTCAGTCATGACACGTGATCAGTCTTCTGCTTGGTGGATTTTATGAATCCCTGGATAAAACAAACACTTCAAGGAGTTGAGGAACAACAATGTGGAAAAGGCATAATTTAATTATGTACAGTCAGGTCCAAAATGATTTGTACCCTTGATAAAGATGAGAAAAAAAGACAATGCAAATACTGTGTACAAAAAATTAGAAACACCTCTTTCCATGACAGACTGACCAGGTGAATGCTATGATCCCTTACTGATGTCACTTGTTAAATCCACTTCAAAATCAGTGTTTGAAGGGGAGGAGACCGGTTAAAGAAGGATTTTTGACAATTGATACATGGATTGTGTATGTGTGCCATTCATAGGGTGAATGGGTAAGACAATATTTAAGTGCCTTTGAACGGGGTATGGGAGTATGTGCCAGGCGCACCTGTTTGAGTGTGTAAAGAACAGCAACGCTGCTGGGTTTTTCACGCTCAACAGTTTCCCGTGTGTATCAAGAATGGTCCACCTCCCAAAGGACATCCATCCAACTTGACAAATGTGGGATGCATTGGAGTCAACATGGGCCAGCATCCCTGTGGAACGCTTTCAACACCTTGTAGAGTCCATGCCCCGATGAAATGAGGCTGTTCTGAGGGCAAAAGGGGGTGCAACTCAATATTAGGAAGGTGTTCCTAATGTTTTCTACACTTGTAGATTGTATGCAAAAAAACAAGGGGCCATGTATTTTACTAACAATATCAGATAAAGAGATTTTGTTTCACAAGTAAACATTTTCTCAAGCTTCAGTGGGGAAATGCTCACCTTCGATGGCCACTGGCAAGCTGGAGAAGTGTGCTCTTCACAGATGAATCCCGGTTTCAACTGTACATGGCAGACAGCGTGTATGGCGTTGTGTCGGCGAGCGGTTTGTCGCATCCAATGATCAGTACACAATTCCTGGAAGCTAAAAATGTCCCAGTTCTTCCATGGCCTGCATACTCATCAGACATGTCACCACACCATTGAGCACATTTGGGATGCTCTGGATCGACATGTACGACAGCGTGTTCCAGTTCCCGCCAATATCCAGCAACTTCGCACATCCATTGAAGAGGAGTAGGTCAACATTCCACAGGCCACAATCAACAGCCTGATCAACTCTATGCGAATGAGATGTGTCGTGCTCCATGAGGCAAATGGTGGTCACAACAGATACTGACTGGTTTTCTGATCCACGCTCCTACCTTTTTTTTAAGGTATCTGTGACCAACAGATGCATATCTGCATTCCCAGTCATGTGAAATCCATAGATTAGGGCCTAATGAATTTATTTCAATTGACTGATTTCCTTATATGAACTGTAACTCAGTAAAATCTTTGAAATTGTTGCATGTTACATTTATATTTTTGTTCAGTAAAGAATACCAACAATGGTGTTTCATTTGATTCTTTATAAAAAATCTACCTCCAACCAGTCCTACAGGTTGATGACCCTCCCACACTCCAGATGGAGTTTGTACACAATGCAGATGTCTGGAGCCGCATTGGAGACTGTCCCGTCCTCGGTCCGCAGGTTTTCATTCTGAACCACACAACATTAGCATCAGTATCAGCTGCTGTTGTAGCTTCAACACTTAAAGCTTTGGCTGATACTCAGCTGTCTAAAGAGACTTGGCTTATCTCCTTTCCTTTTGCTTCATCTGCACTGATCTGAAAGAATTGTGAACAGGTGAAAGTAAGCCCAATGATAGTAGTCCACCATATTGCTTACACCCATCAAGTCTTTCCAGATTAGGGAGAGGATATGAGGAAAGGAGTTTACTAGACACTATTGAGACAAAGCCTCTCAGTGGTAAGTTGTTTACCTTCAGGTAATGGTAGGGGTTGCTGAGGGCAGTCTGGATGGCGGTGCGGGGTGTGGCGTTGAGGTGGGGTCTCAGGACAGCAGAGGAGCTGTAGTAGCACACCTCATACAGCGACTGGGATTCGGGTGGGGGCACTACATATCAGAAGTGTATTCAATCGTTTTCTTTCTCTTACATTACAAAAATGTTACCTTTTGCAGTTGGAACAGGCCTGTTTTCTTCTGGAGGCCTTTCCCTGGAGAAGATATGTCCTCCCCAGCTGCACCCTCTGCAGCAGCAACATCTGATAGGGTAGAAGCAATCAAAAAGTAAGTTTGACCTCTATAGAAATATATTTAAAGTCTGCTATTTTAATGTGTCAGAGATCCATTTAAATGGTCAAGGTAAAAAACTCATCATCATTGCTACTTACTGTCCGGCTGGTCAAATTTGGCGAGTAAATCCTCCAGTTGGAGCAGTGCAGCTCTCATTTTCTTGGTCTTGCCAGGTTTCAGGTTTTGCAGCGCTGCTACAAGTTCCTCTTTGGCCATCATCCTGGGGTGAAACGTAGAGTGTTCTCAAAAGAAAGGAGAGCAAACAAACTGAACTTTCTTATCTTAGCAGGTAACCGAGTAAATTACAACTTGTACAGAACTTTGAAATATGTTTCGTAAAGCAATGTTTGTGCTTTATATCAACGTTAAACAACGATTTGGGAATCCATCATTACCTCAGAAATTGCATGGCAGACGCATCTTCTTCATTCTCCCAGACATTCTTCTCCAGACAGGATATGTGCAGTTCCCTTATCTGAAAATAGAGACATGTGTAGAACAGGCGAGACAGTCGGTGCCATGCTCTACAATTACATTCCTAACATATTATGTATTATTTCAATGGCAACCTTGATATACAAAATGTTCAAACCTGTTTCCCCAGAGGGTATTTGGATAGAGAAGATGTTAGACTGTGGAGACAACTCAGAATGGGGTAGTAGTTCTTATGGTATTTGCGAAGAACTTTCAGTCGTTTCTGACACACTTTCTAAAAGGAGTGGCAGGACACACAATCACCCAAGACCAGTGTCAATACATTACGTTAAGCGCATAATTCAGTCTTGTCAATATGAGGTTCAGTACCTCTCAACAGCACTCAATAATATTTACCTTACAATTGTTTATACAGACAAACCACACAACATTTAAATAATGTTACTCAACCATCATATGGGTAGAAGAGTGTGTGTGTTGGGGACTCGTTGGCCTGCGTGTGTGTGTGTGTGACAGTCACCTCATGAAGGAGCGCAGCTGTTGGATCCTCTCTACATCCCGGCGGCTGAGCCCAGTGGCGTGGCCCAGGGCCTCCTCCTTCTTACAGCACAGCACGCTCAGACGCTGGCTGTGGAAGTGCTCCAGCAGAGATAACTGGGGAGGGGTCCCCAAGGTCAACACACACACAAACAAACTTGAGAACAAGCAATGCAAAAGATAAGGTAACTATTCACAGGAATACACAGTCCAAAATAATACATCCAGCCCACATATCTCAAAGTTAGTCTTTGAAAGACACTACAGAGCACAATCAACATTCGGTGTTCAGTCAGTCAGTTAAACATCAGTTAAAGGAGAATTCCATTTCAGCACATTTGAACAGTTCTAAAATAATCACACCAACAATCAGAGGGCAGTCCTCACCAGAAGGCCTTTGATGAAGTTGCGTACAGAGAAGTCGTGGAAGAGGAAGATGCTGACCAGCACCTGCAGCACCTTGCCACTGGGCTTAAAGGGAAACAGTGGGGTCAGGATCACCTTGAGACATAGGGGAAAAGCAATACTCACACTAAAGTCTGAATTCTAACTTGAGATAGACATGTGCAACTAAAAAATCATGCCATCATCAATGGGGGTCTTGAGTGAAAATGTGCGTTATGTACGTTGATCTCTAGTTGGTATTCAACTGCAACTTTAGAACACTATTGGGTTTAGGAATAGGGCACAGAGGAGCATGAGCACTATGTGTCCAATACAACTACACTACCAGTCAAAAGTTTGGACACACCTACTCATTCAAGGGTTTTTCTTTATTTTTACTATTTTCTACATTGTAGAATAATAGTGAAGACATCAAAACTATGGAATCATGTAGTAAACAAAAAAGTGTTAAACAAATCTAAATATATTTTATATTTGAGATTCTTCAAATAGCCACCCTTTGCCTTGATGACAGCTTTGCACACTCTTGGCATTCTCTCAACCAGCTTCATGAGGTAGTCACCTGGAATGCATTTCAATTAACAGGTGTGCCTTCTTAAAAGTTAATTTGTGGAATTTCCTTCTTAATGGGGGGGGGGGGGGGTATACAGAAGATAGCCCTATTAGGTAAAAGACCAAGTCCATATTATGGCTAGAACAGCTCAAATAAGCAAAGAGAAACAACAGTCCATCATTACTTTAAGACATGAAGGTCAGTCAATCTGGAAAATCTCAAGAACTTTGAAAGTTTCTTCAAGTGCAGTCGCAAAAACCATCAAGCGCTATGATGAAACTGGCTCTCATGAGGACCGCCACAGGAATGGAAGACCCAGAGTTACCTCTGCTGCTGAGGATAAGTTCATTAGTTACCAGCCTCAGAAATTGCAGCCCAAATAAATGCTTCACAGAGTTCAAGTAACAGACACATCTCAACATCAACTGTTCAGAGGAGACTGTGTGAATCAGGCCTTCATGGTCGAATTGCTGCAAAGAAACCACTACTAAAGGACACCAATAAGAAGAAGAGACCTGCTTGGGCCAAGAAACACGAGCAATGGACATTAGACCGGTGGAGATCTGTCCTTTGGTTTGGAGTCCAAATCTGAGATTTTTGGTTCCAACCGCCATGTCTTTGTGAGATGCGATGTGGGTGAACGGATGATCTCTGCATGTGTAGTTCTCACCGTAAAGCATGGAGGAGGAGGTGTTATGGTGTGGGGGTGCTTTGCTGATGACACTGTTATTTATTTAGAATTCAAGGCACACTTAACCAGCATGGCTACCACAGCATTCTGCAGCGATACGCCATCCCATCTGTTTTGGGCTTAGTGGGACTATCATTTGTTTTTCAACAGGACAATGACCCAACACACCTCCAGGCTGTGTTAGGGCTATTTTACCAAGAAGGAGAGTGATGGAGTGCTGCATCAGATGACCTGGCCTCCACAATCCCCCGACCTCAACCCAATTGAGATGGTTTGGGATGAGTCGGACAGCAGAGTGAAGGAAAAGCAGCCAACAAGTGCTCAGCATATGTGGGAACTCCTTCAAGACTGTTGGAAATGCATTCCAGGTGAAGCTGGTTGAGAGAATGCCAAGAGCAAATGTGACAGTTTTACATAAAAGCCTCATATTAGTCCTTAATCGAGTGCAGTAGCTTCGTACCTGTGTTACGCTCTTGTACCGGTCACAGAGCGTGCCAAGGGAGCAGTGCACCCTCTTCTGGTTAACATTGGTACTGTGTTGCTCAGGCTCATCCTCAACATCCACTGACACACCAGTACCCATCAGTCTCTCTAGAACCCTCTGCATCAGGTGCTTCAGGGCTGAGGACATAACGAAATGAAAAGATTATGAATTGAGTTAGGTAGTATCCACGTGTCATAATAAAAAAGGCATGCACATACACAGGGCCCCGTGTAGCTCAGTTGGTAGTGCATGGCGCTTGCAACGCCAGGGTTGTGGGTTCGATTCCCACGGGGGGCCAGTATGAAAAATGTATGCACTCACTAACTGTAAGTCGCTCTGGATAAGAGCATCTGCTAAATGACTAAAATGTCAAATGTTATTAGATCAAAGTATAAATAAATAAATCAAATCTACCCAATTACCAACCTCAAATAGCCATAATATCTGTTGTACAAATTCCCTTGTTGCCTAATAATAGAAATAAGATGTATTTGTCAAGTACCACATACATGGGACTGACCTGCACACTCTTTGGCTTGTATGGAGACAACAAAAGGAGTCACCGACTGCTGCAGCTGGTCAGAGAGGCTCTGGAAGGTCATTTCATGATCTGGCACATTCACTCCTACACAGGAAGAAGAGAGGAGACAGGCAGTTACTTAGTTAATCCCTATCCCATAGACAACATATCAAAATACACTAATTTAGGCATATCGCATGAGCCCTGTTCATACCAAAGACTTTTGCATGTGCACCCTATCTTTTGAGTAACATACCAAGCACTAGAGCAGCTGTGGGAATCTCATTGGCTCTCATATGTGATGCCCAGTCATCCATGCCAAGCTGGAAAGTGGAGGCACTCTTTCTAATAAACTCTTCATGCCTGATAAAAGCTTGTAACTTTTCAGTGAGGTAAAACATTCACAACGTTACAGATAGAAATGTAATAAATAGAGCCGACACAATTCCCTATTCTGCATGACAGACAACTATATCTGTTCAATATAATATATTTATATCGTAACGTTGCTTCCTCCTAAACAGGGCACTGCTGACTGGCATAAGCACAATGATGGCAATGCCCAATGTTGAGAGGATAATGAACTGAGTGCAGGTAGACTCTCACCTCTGTCTGCCTTCATTTTCTTCCATAATGTATGCTGTTCTCTGTGTCCTCACTGCCATGAGCGAAATAATCCTCTGGAGAACAGACACACACGCACGCGCGATAAATACAAATGGCACTGGCAGTCAATACTACAGGATACTTTGAATATTCCGTTTTCACAAAACAAAGTATACATATTATTCAAATACTATTGTTTAAATATGTCCAGCGACCCTGATAGTTATCTATTAGATCACCCACCCACAGTTGGTCTCTTCTTTTCCTTTTTGGCACTGGGCTTGAACACAAAGCAACCCTAGCCATGCGGGGAATGTACACATGATGACACGATGATTGTGACTTCAGTGGGCTGACAACAAGCAATAACTTAACAAACAAGTATTGTGGCTAGATAACAAATGATAGGTAAGGCTAAAGTTAGTAAACCAGCTGACATACGTGGGAAAGATGTACACATCACGTCAAATCAAATCAAATCAAATCAAATCAAATTTTATTGGTCACATGCGCCGAATACAACAGGTGCAGACATTACAGTGAAATGCTTACTTACAGCCCTTAACCAACAGTGCATTTATTTTAAACAAAAAAGTAAGAATAAAACAACAACAAAAAAGTGTTGAGAAAAAAAAGAGCAGAAGTAAAAAATAAAGTGACAGTAGGGAGGCTATATATACAGGTAAAAGTCAGTAAATTAGAATATTTTGAAAAACTTGATTTATTTCAGTAATTGCATTCAAAAGGTGTAACTTGTACATTATATTTATTCATTGCACACAGACTGATGCATTCAAATGTTTATTTCATTTAATTTTGATGATTTGAAGTGGCAACAAATGAAAATCCAAAATTCCGTGTGTCACAAAATTAGAATATTACTTAAGGCTAATACAAAAAAGGGATTTTTTAGAAATGTTGGCCAACTGAAAAGTATGAAAATGAAAAATATGAGCATGTACAATACTCAATACTTGGTTGGAGCTCCTTTTGCCTCAATTACTGCATTAATGCGGCGTGGCATGGAGTCGATGAGTTTCTGGCACTGCTCAGGTGTTATGAGAGCCCAGGTTGCTCTGATAGTGGCCTTCAACTCTTCTGCGTTGTTGGGTCTGGCATTCTGCATCTTCCTTTTCACAATACCCCACAGATTTTCTATGGGGCTAAGGTCAGGGGAGTTGGCTGGCCAATTTAGAACAGAAATACCATGGTCCGTAAACCAGGCACGGGTAGATTTTGCGCTGTGTGCAGGCGCCAAGTCCTGTTGGAACCTGAAATCTCCATCTCCATAGAGCAGGTCAGCAGCAGGAAGCATGAAGTGCTCTAAAACTTGCTGGTAGACGGCTGCGTTGACCCTTGATCTCAGGAAACAGAGTGGACCGACACCAGCAGATGACATGGCACCCCAAACCATCACTGATGGTGGAAACTTTACACTAGACTTCAGGCAACGTGGATCCTGTGCCTCTCCTGTCTTCCTCCAGACTCTGGGACCTCGATTTCCAAAGGAAATGCAAAATTTGCTTTCGTCAGAAAACATGACTTTAGACCACTCAGCAGCAGTCCAGCTCTTTTTTTCCTTAGCCCAGGTGAGACGCTTTTCGCGCTGTTTCTTGGTCAACAGTGGCTTGACACGAGGTATGCGGCAGTTGAAACCCATGTCTTTCAAGCGTCTCTTGGTGGTGGATCTTGAAGCCCTGACTCCAGCAGCTGTCCACTCCTTGTGAATCTCCCCCACATTTTTGAATGGGTTTTTTTTCACAATCTTGACTAGGGCGCGGTGATCCCTATCGCTTGTACACTTTTTCTGACCACAGTTTTTCCTTCCCTTTGCCTCTCTATTAATGTGTTTGGACACAGAGCTCTGAGAACAGCCAGCCTCTTCTGCAATAACCTTTTGTGTCTTTCCCTCCTTGTGCAATGTGTCGATGGTCGCCTTTTGGACAGCTGTCAAATCTGAAGTCTTCCCCATGTTTGTGTAGGCTTCAGAACTGGACTGAGAGACCATTTAAAGCCCTTTGCAGGTGTTTTGAGTTAATCAGCTGATTAATTTGTGGCACCAGGTGTCTTCAAAATGTAACCCTTACACAATATTCTAATTTTGTGACACACGGAATTTTGGATTTTCATTTGTTGCCACTTCAAATCATCAAAATTAAATGAAATAAACATTTGAATGCATCAGTCTGTGTGCAATGAATAAATATAATGTACAAGTTACACCTTTTGAATGCAATTACTGAAATAAATCAAGTTTTTCAAAATATTCTAATTTACTGACTTTTACCTGTACAATAGAATAAAGTGACAGTAGGGAGGCTATATATACAGGGGGGTACCGTTGCATAGTCAATGTGCGGGGGCACCGGCTAGTTGAGGTAATATGTACATGTGGGTAGAGTTAAAGTGACTATGCATAAATACTTAACAGAGTAGCAGCAGCGTAAAAAGGATGGGGTGGGGGGGCAGTGCAAATAGTCCGGGTAGCCATGATTAGCTGTTCAGGAGTCTTATGGCTTGGGGGTAGAAGCTCGTCACCCCGCTCCTCCGCACACTCCACTGGCTTCCAGTTGAAGCTCGCATCTGCTACAAGACCATGGTGCTTGCCTACGGAGCTGTGAGGAGAACGGCACCTCCGTACCTTCAGGCTCTGATCAGTCCCTACACCCAAACGAGGGCATTGCGTTCATCCACCTCTGGCCTGCTGGCCCCCCTACCTCTGCGGAAGCATAGTTCCCGCTCAGCCCAGTCAAAACTGTTCGCTGCTCTGGCACCCCAATGGTGGAACAAGCTCCCTCACGACGCCAGGACAGCGGAGTCACTCACCACCTTCCGGAGACACTTGAAACCCTACAATTTTTAGGGCCTTCATCTGACACTGCCTGGTATAGGTCCTGGATGGCAGGGAGCTCGGCCCCAGTGATGTACTAGGCCCCCCCCCAACAAAAAAAACATTGTAAAGTGGTTGTCCCACTGGCTATCATAAGGTGAATGCACCAATTTGTAAGTCGCTCTGGATAAGAGCGTCTGCTAAATGACGAAAATGTAAAAAAAAATTGGCAAGATGGCGTATTCGGAGAGAGTGGTGAACTAAGGAAATCTCAATAAAAATAAACTCATTAGTTTACGTTTGAAACCGATGAAGTTGTCATTTCCAGCCGAAATGTGACTGTCTCAGACAGACTATATTCTGTAAGATATTATTTATTATTTGACAAACCGATTGTAAGGAGCCCCTTAGGGGTCATGGTAGAGGAGAAAAAACGACCAGACTAATCCAATTCCCTCATTTCTTAAAATCCATTCCCTCTGATTTTGTATTCGTTCCCTCAGATTCTTTTTTGTTTTAAATCGACAACGCCTCTTCCCCTTCAGATTCAGCATGTGCCCTCAGATCCTCAAAAAGTTATATAGCTGCATCATTGAGAGCATCTTGACTGGCTGCATCACCACTTGGTATAGCAACTGTTTGGCATTCGACCGCAAGGCGCTAGAGGGTAGTGCGTACGGCCTAGTACATCACTGGGGCCGAGCTCCCTGCCATCCAGGATCTATACCAGGCAGTGTCAGAGGAAGGCCCTAAAAATTGTCAAAGACTCTAGCCACCCAAGTCATAGACTGTTCTCTCTGCTAAGATTTGAATGGAGAAAGCTGATCTGAGAGCAGCGCTCCCTTTCTTTCGATCCTATTAGGATCGACACATGCCCCAACTTCGCACTTAGAGACCGTTCGTTTTGCATGGTGTTTTGGGAAACGCATGTTACATCTTTGGCCGTTGTTGGGAAGATGCATGTTAAAACACTTGTAATTTTATTGTATTTATTTTTATTTCACCTTTATTTAACCAGGTAAGCCAGTTGAGAACAAGTTCTCATTTACAACGTCGACCTGGCCAAGATAAAGCAAAGCAGTGCGATAAAAACAACAACACAGAGTTACATATGGGGTAAACAAAACATAAAGTCAAAAATACTACAGAAAATATATATATACAGTGTGTGCGAATGTAGTAAGTTATGGAGGTAAGGCAATAAATAGGCCATAGTGCAAAATAGTTACAATTTCGTATTAACACTGGAATTATAGATGTGCAAAAGATGATGTGCAAATAGAGAAACTGGGGTGCAAAATAAATAACAATATGGGGATGAGGTAGTTGAGTGGGCTAATTTCATAATGGCTGTGTACAGGTGCAGTGATCGGTAAGCTGCTCTGACAACTGATGCATAAAGTTAGTGAGGGAGATAAGAGTCTCCAGCTTCAGAGATTTTTGCAGTTCGTTCCAGTCATTGGCAGCAGTGAACTGGAAGGAGTGGCGGCCAAAGGAGGTGTTGGCTTTGGGGATGACCAATGAGATATACCTGCTGGAGCGCTGACTACGGATGGGTGTTGCTATGGTGACCAGTGAGCTAAGATAAAACAGGATTTGCCTAGCAGTGATTTATAGATGACCTGGAGCCAGTGGGTTTGGCGATGAATATGTAGTGAGGGCCAGCCAACAAGAGCGTACAGGTCACAATGGTGGGTAGTATATGGGGCTTTGGTGACAAAACGGATGGCACTGTGATAGACTATATCCAATTTGCTGAGTAGAGTGTTGGAGGCTATTTTGTAAATGACATCGCCGAAGTCAAGGATCGGTAGGATAGTACGTTTTACGAGGGCATGTTTGGCAGCATGAGTGAAGGAGGCTTTGTTGCGAAATAGGAAGCCGATTCTAGATCTAACTTTTGATTGGAGATGCTTAATGTGAGTCTGGAAGGAGAGTTTA
Source organism: Coregonus lavaretus (assembly GCF_964263955.1). Classification (NCBI taxonomy): domain Eukaryota; kingdom Metazoa; phylum Chordata; class Actinopteri; order Salmoniformes; family Salmonidae; genus Coregonus; species Coregonus lavaretus. The sequence goes on from NC_140014.1 coordinate 10,261,799, forward strand.
CAATCTAACCAGACACCTAGGTATTTGTAGTTGTCCACATACTCTAGGTCAGACCCGCCGAGAGTAGTGATTCTAGTCGGGTGGGCGGGTGCAAGCAGTGTTCGGTTGAAGAGCATGCATTTATTTTTACTAGTGTTTAAGAGCAGTTGGAGGCTACGGAAAGAGTGTTGTATGGCGTTGAAGCTTGTTTGGAGGTTTGTTAACACAGTGTCCAATGAAGGGCCAGATGTATACAAAATGGTGTCGTCCGCATAGAGGTGGATCCGAGCGTCACCAGCAGCAAGAGCGACAGAGTCGGCCCGAGAATTGAACCCTGTGGCACCCCCATAGAGACGGCAGGCAACAGGCCCTCCGATTTGACACATTGAACTCTATCTGAGAAGTAGTTGATGAACCAGGCGAGGCAGTCATTAGAGAAACCAAGGCTATTTAGTCTGCCAATAAGAATGCGGTGGTTGACAGAGTCGAAAGCCTTGGCCAGGTCGATGAAGATGGCTGCGCAGTACTGTCTTTTATCGATCGCGGTTATAATATCGTTTAGGACCTTGAGCGTGGCTGAGGTGCACCCATGACCAGCTCGGAAAAACCGGATTGCATAGCGGAGAAGGTACGGTGGGATTCGAAATGGTCGGTGATCTGTTTGTTAACTTGGCTTTCAAATACTTCCGAAAGGCAGGGCAGGATGGATATAGGTCTGTAACAGTTTGGATCTAGAGTGTCACCCCCTTTGAATCTCTGGGGATCTCAGACGTTACGAAAGAGAGGTTGAACAGGCTAGTAATAGGGGTTGCGACAATTTCGGCGGCTAATTTTAGGAAGAAAGGGTCCAGATTGTCTAGCCCAGCTTATTTGTAGGGGTCCAGATTTTTCAGCTCTTTCAGAACATCAGCTGTCTGAATTTGTGTGAAGGAGAAGCGGTGGGGGCACGGGCAAGTTGCAGCGGAGGGTGCAGAGCTGGTGGCCGTGGGGTAGTGGTAGCCAGGTGGAAAGCATGGCCAGCCGTAGCAAAATGCTTGTTGAAATTCTCGATGATTGTAGATTTATCGTTGGTGACAGTGTTTCCTTGTAAGCCTAAATTCCATCGCTATCGGGAAACAGGGCCCTGGACATACATTTTTGCCAACACATGGCTCACCTTTTTTTAACCAGCTAAACAGCTGCTTTTCGCGAAAACAAATTGGGAGTTACCTTTTTCAAGCTAATAGGCTATGTATGTGTGTACAGTCGTGGTCAAAAGTTTTGAGAATGACACAATTATTGGTCTTCACAAAGTTTGCTGCTTCAGTGTTTTCCTATTCCCCCTCAGGAGACTAAAAAGATTTGGCATGGGTCCTCAGATCCTCAAAAAATTCTACAGCTGCACCATCGAGAGCATCCTGACTGGTTGCATCACCGCCTGGTATGGCAACTGCTTGGCCTCTGACCGCAAGGCACTACAGAGGGTAGTGCGTACGGCCCAGTACATCACTGGGGCAAAGCTCCCTGCCATTCAGGACCTCTATACCAGGCGGTGTCAGAGGAAGGCCCTCAAAATTGTCAAAGACTCCAGCCACCCTAGTCATAGACTGTTCTCTCTGCTACCGCACGGCAAGCAGTACCGGAGTGCCAAGTCTAGGTCCAAAAGACTTCTCAACAGCTTCTACCCCCAAGCCATAAGACTCCTGAACAGCTAATCATGGCTACCCGGACTATTTGCACTGCCCCCCCACCCCATCCTTTTTACGCTGCTGCTACTCTGTTAAGTATTTATGCATAGTCACTTTAACTCTACCCACATGTACATATTACCTCAACTACCTCAACTAGCCGGTGCCCCCGCACATTGACTCTGCAACGGTACCCCCCTGTATATATAGCCTCCCTACTGTCACTTTATTTTACTGTATATATAGCCTCCCTACTGTCACTTTATTTTACTTCTGCTCTTTTTTTCTCAACACTTTTTTTGTTGTTGTTTTATTCTTACTTTTTTTGTTTAAAATAAATGCACTGTTGGTTAAGGGCTGTAAGTAAGCATTTCACTGTAATGTCTGCACCTGTTGTATTCGGCGCATGTGACCAATAAAATTTGATTTGATTTGATTTGATTTGATTTGTTTTTAGATATTGTTGTCAGATGTTACTATGGTATAATGAAGTATAATTACAAGCATTCCATAAGTGTCAAAGGCTTTTATTGACAATTACATTACGTTTATGCAAAGAGTCAATATTTGCAGTGTTGACCTTTCTTTTTCAAGACCTCTACAATCCGCCCTGGCATGCTGTCAATTAACTTCTGGGCCACATCCTGACTGATGGCAGCCCACTCTTGCATAATCAATGCTTGGAGTTTGTCAGAATTTGTGGGGTTTTGTTTGTCCACCTGCCTTTTGAGGATTGACCACAAGTTCTCAATGGGATTAAGGTCTGAGGAGTTTCCTGGCCATGGACCCAAAATGTCGATGTTTTGTTCCCCGAGCCACTTAGTTATCACTTTTGCCTTATGGCAAGGTGCTCCATCATGCTGGAAAAGGCATTGTTCGTCACCAAACTGTTCTTGGATGGTTGGGAGAAGTTGCTCTCGGAGGATGTGTTGGTACCATTCTTTATTCATGGCTGTGTTCTTAGGCAAAATTGTGAGTGAGCCCACTTCCTTGGCTGAGAAGCAACCCCACACATGAATGGTCTCAGGATGCTTTACTGTTGGCATGACACAGGACTGATGGTAGCCCTGGACTTTCTTGGGCGCCCTGAAGCCTTCTTCACAACAATTGAACCTCTCTCTTTGAAGTTCTTGATGATCCGATAAATGGTTGATTTAGGTGCAATCTTACTAGCAGCAATATCCTTGCCTGTGAAGCCCTTTTTGTGCAAAGCAATGATGACGGCACGTGTTTCCTTGCAGGTAACCATGGTTAACAGAGGAAGAACAATTATTTCAAGCACCACCCTCCTTTTAATGCTTCCAGTCTGTTATTCTAACTCAATCAGCATGACAGAGTGATCTCCAGCCTTGTCCTCGTCAACACTCTCACCCGTGTTAACGAGAGAATCATTGACATGATGTCAGCTGGTCCTTTTGTGGAAGGGCTGAAATGCAGTGGAAATGTTTTTGGGGGATTAAGTTCATTTTCATGGCAAAGAGGGACTTTGCAATTAATTGCAATTCATCTGATCACTCTTCATAACATTCTGGAGTATATGCAAATTGCCATCATAAAAACTGAGGCAGCAGACTTTGTGAAAAGTAATATTTGTGTCATTCTCAAAACTTTTGACCACAACTGTACAGTATGTCCCATATCTCTCTTCCACTGGAGGCATTTCTCATCCTGTGACTCGCCAATCTGTTTAAATTTTGTCATTGTACTCTTCCTGGACACACAGACCATCTCTTTTTGGCCCCATCATGATGTATGACAAGCGCATTACGAAACATTGGTGTACACATACATTTTGAATATGCCCTTAAAATGGTGGCACCTGCCATGGCCATTGTACACTTATTTGCGCATTCTGAAGCCTCTTCCTTGTTCCTGTCCTCTGTAGCTCAGCCGGTAGAGCACGGCGCTTGTAACGCCAAGATTCCAGAAATCTTGGGGCTGACTTTTTCCACTCAAACTTTATCACATGAACACTCTTTCAGTACTGAGGGACTTGTGTGTTGCAGTATAAAGTCCACCATGTTACTGGTCAATCCTCTACACGCCGCAGTCACAATATTTAGTGCTTGCTTGATAACAACTTGTGACAAACCTGGAACATGCATTTTGCAACACATTTGCAATGATAAACTTTGTATGTGCCACATAAAATGGGCTTCATCAGTTACTTCATAGTCAAAAGAAAAAAACGGTATAAATTATCTAGGCTGCAATTGTCACTATGATCAACTGAAGATATTAAATGTAGCCTACAAATGTGAGCCTGTAGGACTTGTGCAACACTGTTTTCTATGATAAGTCTATGAAGAGTGTAATGATTCATACCAGGATAAACAAACAATCAAACAAATGTTCACCTGTAACTGCATGGCCTATTGCATTGACAAGTTAGCTGTAGATAGCTTTGTTGTTCAAATGTAGAGCACTTCAACTAAAGTGATCACCACATAGTTATTGTCACCTACAGCCGATGATGCACCAAAAACCGGTGCGTGTAGCGGGTTAATTCTGGCGGCTGGTCATCTGTCACTGGGTCCCTGAATAGGCCTCTCGGTGCTTTCCTGAACAGACACTATTGGTAATTCTGGGGGTCGAGACAGCCGCAGCACATCTTTTCGTTCTTTACTCTTTCCCTCACAAAACAGCTGATTCTTTCCACATCATTGGTACTTCTTTTATATTTGAGTAGAAGATTGCGACAGCAGCCACATACTGCTTTTGAAAACCCAATCGCTCTGCATGACAGGTCCTGTTATCTTTTCTAAAGCCAGTGTGTAGTCCAATCGCAATGAAGACGATTTACCTTGCAAAAGGTTATGTTTCTTCCTGTTAAAGTCGTATGGTTCACCACAAACACACCTACATTAACATATTTTGATGGGGTTTTAAATCTGCGACTTCACGGCCATCCTCACACAGTTGCACCTATGACACTAATCTAGTAACTTCCCCAGGCATCCGTCCAAACAAGGCTTTTGATTGGTTTGACATATTGCAAGGCATCACTGATTTACACTGGGTTCCCACCCCTTTTTTAGCTGATTTTGTGCCATGGACTTCCCCAGGGTTCCCGTTTTAAGCTAGCAAGATAACAGCTAGTGTAAATGTAAAACTAGCTCAAGACAGTTAACAGAATTGTCCATTTAAACAAATGTAACACATTTATTTCTTACAAAATGTTGCTAACATTAACGTTAATCCAGAGATTCTTACCTTTACCTCAATTTGGCAGTATCATCCAGATAATCATGGCCCTTGTGAGTGATGTGAAGCTTGAGACAGGCATTTGTAGTTCTGTATGATAGCCACATTAGCATTTCATAATTTTTTTCGGGGGGGGGGATAAATCTATTGATAAGTCACCTTGTCCGAGAGATTTACACGGTTATAAAAACATCACACCTGGGTAAACCTACATAACACACAGCCCTTATTTGAAGTGTTTCTAAAATCCCCTATGAGAAAAATAAATGGTCGAAAAACGATTGGAACCATTTCCGTGTTTGACCATTTCCCTATTATGACTCATACGGTGGTACTCTATTTGGGGTTCATTCAAGATTGACAAGATCATTATAGCACATTTTCAACAATCTTTGATTATTCTTTAAAACACTCACCCAACAATATAATGTAAAGGGACAAACCAACGAATTAACAAAAATGATGCAATGTCTTGAGTTATTGTTTTGTCATCATAAACCCAATGCTCTGAAACCACTATTTTATTACTTAGCTGAGGCACTGTATGGACCTAGTAGTAGATGAAGCCATGTGAAGGGTGGGACTGCAGAATCAGGGCTCAAATGGTCTGGCTGAATAAATACATCAATGACAAATAAAAAGTCAGCTCTTATGCATTCAATAAGGGTCAGGGTTATGGCTGTGTTTAACTCAATGTGTGTGTGTCAAAACCACCAGTCAAATGTAATGATATCAAATGAGCTCTCCACATAGTTGCTTTATAATACTGAATGTAAATAACATCCTGCAAACAAAGTTTTACAAAAGCAAACAGTTACATTTTATTGAACACTTTGTGGAAGACATGTAAATATTACAGATACTAGTGTCGAAAAAACAAAATAAATAAACAAAAAATATAATCCCATAGGGATATATAAAAACTTTGTTTTTCCTTAAAATTCTTCATTTAGCAAAAACAATTTTAGTACTAGAAGCCTCATAAATACAAACATGTTCTAAAGTCTATGTTCCTATAGATTACCTGGTTCTTATATGACTAACATTATCCAAACTTAAAATCAACCATAACATGTCATAAGTAGAAAATACTCTATCTTCAATTGTTTAATGGTCAAAACTGTTTACCATTGGATATCTGATTAATATTAACATATGTTTGCAGCATGTTACTTTTCTAATCCTGAGTTAAGAGTAAAACATAAAAACATCAGGCTGTGAGCGATCCATCAACTATGAAGCCACTTTTTTTATTAAAACCATGGGTCGCATATCTTGAAGTTGCTTTAGCAAAAGATCAGCACCATTGGAAAAAGTTTTGTCCATTACTATCTTCACATTGTTCACCGATTGAAGACTGAGAGGATTTCTGAAGTCTACAAGGTTTTGACAGGCTCCAATAAATATATCAGGTGTTTTGCATGTAATATTGGCCGTCTTCTGCTGAGGGGTACGCTGCCGTTTTAATGGCAACTCAGTCCTTGAACCTCCACTCATTTTTCTTTTGGGAGTGTGGGTCGATGGTGAAGTTTCCAGGAACTTTAGGAAAGTGTCCAGTGCAACACCATCCTCTGTTTCTTCCTCTTGAGAAGCAGTGAAGCCCTGATCTGAAGTGTCTGTCAACTGGTAAACTTTATCTGCCGGACGATTTCTCAGAGTCAACCTTCTGTCCGGACAAGCTAATGCTCGCCGCTCCGATTTTAGTGGACGCCCCCTCTTTTTGACCTCTGAAGTAGAAGACTGCAATTCAGAACTAGCATCAGTTGACAGTTTAGCCTCTGCTTGAATGATACCATCCAACGCTTCTTGCCTCTGACAGTTGGTCTTTGAAATCTCAGGTTCACTTTCAATAGGGTCAGTTTCCTCAGCGGAGGCGTCTGTTGACATACCCTCGGATTTGTTTGCATCTTTGAATCTTGAGCGTGGGTACTTTTTGCAGAATATGAACTGACTTCTCTGATCCTCTATATATCTCTCAGTGAGGCCATGTGTGGTGTAATGTCTGAATATATTCCGTTCAGCCCGTTCAACAGCATCACAGCCTTTTATCATGCATGGGTATTGCAAAGAGAAGTTTTTTGTGCACATGGCAGATGCTTCATCCATAGATTTCAGAGAGGGTTTTCCAAAGCTAGTCCAGTGGTCAGGTGATTTGTCATCTTTCTTCTTAGTGTTTTTCTTCTTCACTTTGAATTTGTTTTCAATGTTCTCTTTACCATTATTGGGAATGACGCCTGTTGTTCTCTGTTGCTGTGTTCTGGGTATATAAATTAAATCATGCTTTTTCATCTCATGGCGAAGGAGGTTTGACTTTGTAGTGTAGACCCGGTCACAGCCATCATACTCACACTTGAAAGTCTGATCCACACTGCCTCGCTCAGAGATGTTTATTTCCATGTGAAAGTTTTTTATGTGGTCAATGTATTTCTCCACAGAGGTGAAGGAGAGTGTACATTCTGACCGGTCACACTGGAATGTCCCTACATTGATGCTTGACATCATAGCAGTGGCTTTATCTCGAGTGAATTTATGAAGTAAGAGGTAATGCTGCACTAAGGTTGTGATCCCCGGGAATATCCTTGAACAGTCTTTCACTTGACATCTGATTTCATTATTCTGGACTTCAGCAGCTTGTTCACCAGGGATTTCAGTATCAAGGTCTCCTGAAGGCAGGGGAAGGGATGACTGATGCATAGCCCTACAGTGAAGTATCAAATTTTGCTGGATGGTAAAAGCTGCAGCGCATCCTTCATGAACACAACGGTACGGCCTATATGGGCTGAAAGAATTGTCAGCATCGCACAGTTGAAGCCCCAACCTTTTCTGAACCTTTTCTTTCTTTTGCACATAAACCTCATCTTTAGATATTGTGTTTTTTGAACAACTTGCTTTTTCTGGTGAGGGTTTCACAGCCTGGTTGGATATCGCCTCTGTTGCATCACATTTCTGCTTCAACACTGGGGTGTGGTTCATATGCATGGCTGTCATTGATGGCTCATTCTTGGTGTATCCTGTCTTTGATGGTGATTCTAATTGGTAAAATGACTTGTCAAGGTCCTCCAGAGTATCTTGTGGTGATTGCACTCTCTCAACTGTTAACCGATGGAAGGAATCCTCTTGTACTACATCTCCTGCTGTAATGATCTCAGAGGACTGTGCATGTCCCTCTTGATTTGTGCTTTGCATTGGACAGCCAATGTCAATATCAAGTGGCTCTTGTTTGATGAAGGTCGACACAACAGAAGATCCAGTTCCGTTACTACTCTCTATCTCTGTTTCGATAGTAGAGTTGCTTGACTTTTTTTTGCGACTTCCAACCTTTAACTTGTTCATCTCTGCCTGCGTCAGGTGGTGAACTTTTTCATAGTGAATTCTTAGGCCTGTGGTTCTGGTAAATGTTTTTGGGCAAATGTGACAAGGATATGGAGAGAATTTGACTGGGGTTTTCTTGAGGTCCTCGATCATCTCAATTGTGTAATCATGAACTCTAGCAAGGTGTCTGAACAATGCCTCTTTTGTCATGAACCCATACTCACAATTATCCATTTCACACTTGTACGGCTTGGGGCCATTGTCACGATTCTGGTCCTCCTTTACAATCGGTTTTGTTGTCGTGCTTTGATCACTATCTTTTTGACAGACATTATCGTTTGAGATCGCATTGATTTGGCGGTCATTGTACTTTGAGGAACAATTTTCCTGCAAACTTTTCTCATGTGCAGCTTCAACTAAATCCAACATTTGTAAGGCATTTTGAATTTCTATAACGTTGTCATCTTGACATGCTGCAATGGAAGTTGTATTTGACCTTTTTTCAGCAAGACTATCATTCGACTCTCCATCCTTCTGCTGACTACCAGCATAGTTTTTTGACTGTATCAATTCTATCCAAACTTCTGTTTTATTTGGGCAGAGTTTGGATTGTCCACCGGTCAAAACTGAAGGACTGGTGTTTAATGAATGAGAATCCAGTGGTGTTGGGGTTTCCTTTTGTGCCAAATCAGAGGGATTTGGTGTGGAGAGATTTGGGAATTCAACATTTAGCAAGTTGTATATTGATCCATTGGTTTCAGGAACATTTGGGTCATTGAGAAAGTCGAGAAATGACGTAGGCAAATCTGCTGTTAAGTCCATTTCATCTAATGGTTTGCACTGGGAGCGTTTTGAAAGATGACCTCCGAGAGATTTCGTGCTTGAGAATTCTCTAAAGCATCTTCGGCAGATAACTTTACCATCCTTTATAATAGCAGGCCATTTCGTTCTCTTGCTGAGTCTGCAGCGTTTTACTGTCTGTGTCTCATGATCAACATTCTTGGCGTCTGCAGGGATAGCTTCAGATTCTGTATGACATGTGCCCTCATCATACGGGAAATCTGTTTGGATAGAAGCATGTGGACTAAGAAGCATGTCACCTACAGAGCTGTTCATCTGATTCTCATAATTGGGTGATGTAAAATGGGTTATGTTCTCCATGTTGGTCATCTCCACTATGTTTATTGGTGCTACTTGGCCATCATGACTCAATACATTGCTTGGAATGTCTGTTGATGGCCTTGATCTTGAATTAAGATTGGAAGATTCATCTGGGACATATGAAGCATGGAAACCTCCAGCTGACAAATTGTTACCATTACTTTCTTGGGCAAACATATTGGAATAGTTTTTTCTCATTAGGGAAACATCAACACTTTCTGCATTAATCCCAGAGTTAATTATCTCATAGTGTTGTCCTCCACTGTGCATGTGTCCTCCATTATCTAGCATAAGTGAGCTTGACACATATTCTGACATCTGATTCATCAAACTTGATTCTGATTTAATGGGTTGGATGGCACTACCATGCATATTTGCTGGTGGATGTTCTCTGCCCCTTTCTAATGGATAGCCAGTTTGATGCGGTTCTGATTGCCAAGGAGCTACGCTCTTATTGGGGTATTCATTCAGATGGAAGGCATCTGCATAGCAGTTGTTCAATGTAGATGTCCATCCTTCACCCATCTCTGACTGCATTAGCCCAGTCTGATTTGGTGGGGCTTCCCAAGGGGGGCAAACAGCAGGTAAACTTGAACATGCCATCGGATATTCGAACTGCTGTAGTCCAGCATTTCTGCATTGTGATACTTGATGAAGTGATGTTTTGTCCTTTGGGTCCTGTGAAGTCCTGTTCACGGATGGAACCTTTCTCGAAGTTATTTTGGCAACTTTCTTGTACTTCTTTGCCAGTTTCCAGTCTTCAAAAATGTCTGGATGGTTTTTCTTTACATGTCGGGAGAGACTTTTGGGGGTGCTGTATTTGCGGTCACATGCTTCAAGTGGACAACTATGTGTGTCCTCATCTCTACCAGTTATTGCAGGAGTGCTTTGATATGGATGTAGCAAAAATGGGGGTTCACTCTTAATTTCTGGTAGAGGAAAGGCCTGTGGTAACACTTTCTGAACAGCTTGAGTTGGTCGGTTATCCAGCTCCTCTTTTGGGTACCCTTTCAAGGGATTGGTTCCACAGTGATTTTGGGGATCCTCACAATTGCCAATCATATCTTGGCATGGGTGTGGGACAGCAGGAGATAGTTTTGCATTCTCCAATCCGAGTTTAGTTTTGATGAGTGGAACATAACACTTCTGTAACTCCTTTTTAGGATTGATAACAGAATTCAACATGCTCTCGACTGAATGTTTTATTTTCACTGGGCCATTTGGGTTCTCAGGAACTGTTGATGTTGATGAACCCGATTTAACCACTCCTTCCTTCACATAATCCTGTGCAGTCTTCTGATCTAGACTGACAGAGGCAGAGCAGGTTTCCTCTTGCCTAGCGGAGCACTGGGTGGAAGGTTCCATTTTAGGTACAGGATGGTTCTCACTTGTGATGGGCACTTCATTTTTATCATGGTTCTGCTGATGCAAATTTAGTTGGGACTGTGAATAGAAAATCTTCCCACAATTAGCTATTTTGCAAGTGAATGTAAGGTAATGTTGTGCCTCATGATCATACAACAGGTAGGCCTCATTGAAAATCCTTCCACAATTAGGGAACATACACCGTGCCTTAAAGTCAGTGTGTTGTCTTTTGTGCATGAGAAGTTCCGAATTGCAGTGAAAGCTGGCTGTGCAATTCAGCTGTATGCAATAGTATGGCTTAGCACCACAGTGCATTTGCAAATGATCATTGAGATGTCTGGCATTAACAAACTGCCGACGACAATACTGACAAACAACCTTCTGTCGTTGTATCTCCAAAAACCGTGTTGCTTCCTCGTCATTTTTGTGGGCTTTTACATGTGTTACAAGACTCCGAAAAAACTTGAATACCTTCTGACAGTATGTAACAGGGCAGACACAATCCTCTGTAAATTCCACTTCATATCTAGTTGGTACAGGCTTTGGAGGAGTTACTTGATTTTGTATTGGCTTTTTAGGACTGACTTGGACAGTTTCAGCACTGTTGTGATTTCCATCCAGAAAATGTGCCTCATTTGGACTGACATTGGTCTCTGCCTCAAGCTTAACCACAGCTCTATCTTTCAAATTATTCCAATGAGTGCTGGTGGATTGCATTGGCTTGGGCAATTTCCTAGTTGCTTTCATAGCAGCAAGTCGCTCTTTGCAAGATTCCTTTACATGTGACGCTACATGTGGCTCAAGGATCTCCTTCGTGTTAAAGCTGTCAGCACAAATTGGACAGGTGTAGACCCCATCTTTAAAATGCTTCTGTGCATGACGGACTATCCTGTGGCCAAGGAACTCTTTATCACATAGAACACAATACTGCATATATGCTCGCCAATTCCTAAATCTTGCCGATACAAACCCTTTCTCCCTTAATTTCTTAGCTTCCCTATTTTTCTCTTTTTCATCTGCAATTTCATTCAATTCATTTGTTGTGTTCAAAATAAAGTCCTCAAGGTCTTTGAACTCTGGACCTTTTTCTGCTGCATCGTCTTCAAGTCCCTCAGTGTCATTGAGAGTGTCGATAGATGACACAATGGATGCCTCCTCACCCATCAATGCCAAACAATTGCGCTTCAAAGTTCTCCAGTCCCAGAATTCTGGATCAAAAGGCCACTGTGTCTTCAAGGCCAACAGTAACTCACAGCGTAGTGAGTTGGGTACTGGAAGATTCTCATCCTCACGCTTTTCATCAGGTTCATTATAGAGTGATTCAACAGCATAATATGAGTCCACAGTAGGCTGAATGAGGAACTCTGTTAGTTGGCATGCCTGTTTCACCTCGAAATCAGTGGGCAAAAGGCAGGAAATAGTTTTGCAGATGGTGGTCCTGCTGTCCGTGTTGTCACTGGATGCCATTTGTAGAGCTCGAATGCACATTTCAATGCACACAGGCAGTCCCACTTCTCCAACCTGAGATAATAATAAATCCAAAGTCAGTCATGAGAATATAAATCGCTACAGGCTATATCCAGGCAGAAACATACACAATTTTACACAAAAAAATTCACCTCGGATTGTATAACCTTGATGAGGAAGAGGATATGACAGACGTTCCTTGAAAGCAGGACCAACTTTTTGCATTGATCAAGAAATGAATCTGCTGAAGACTCGGACCGGATTAAAAGCTTACTCCAGAATAGTGTGAGCTCCCTGTAAGAAGAAAAGTATATCATTATTGGTCTGCCTCACATGAAGGGCTTTACAAGAGATAGTTTGTTGTCAACATACAATATCTGCACTAAACTGTGAGAGCGAGTGGAAAATGAAAAGAGGGCAATACTCACCAGGCACAATACACATCTCCCTGGAGAAGCTGCCGCTTGAGGAATGCAGAGCACAAACAAACGGCTCCTTTTTCATCCCCATCCGACTCCAGGTTACAAATCATCTCCAATGCCTCCTTACAGTCTACCTGAGTGATCTGGCCCAGAGAAAACATATGTCATAATGATGGTAATTCATTGCCACCCACAGTTTATCGTTTTCCATTAGGGTCATTTTCATTATCAAACAGGAGTTTTTCATTTGCTCAGCAAATCTCCATCAGTGCTTAAAAGACAAGCCGTTGGTCAGCCCCTTTTTTTGAACGCACTTGTCTGGTAAACGACTTTATGTAAATGCTATTCACTCACCTCTTGCATGAGTTGTTCTTGTGTTTTTGTCATACACAGGCAAACAAGGTATGTCTGCTTGAAGTTCCCTTTTCCTTCGTACTCTGGATACTCAGAGCACATCTTCGCTAAGACAGCTGCTTTCTCTGCTCGATTCTGTTTGATAAGGTGCTTTATTCGCATATTAAGGAGTGTAGGACCTTCCATCTGCAGGAACTCATTAACTGGGGAGTAGAGAAAGAGAACACTGTTACAGATAGCATTACTGAGCAGTCACCACAACATTTAATCAGTCATCTCACATGTAGAACGTTTTTGCTATTAGGAAAAAAACACAGGTAGGCTAAAACTAACCTCTGTCAATTTCCGGTATCTCATTAGACAGAATGCTGCACAGAGTGGTGTTGGTCCACACACCAGGCTCCTGTGCCATAGCTGATAGCATGTGAAGCTGTGTGTTCCCATTTTCTAGCAAAAGGCTGTGTGCCGACTGTAAAGGAGAGGAAATAACTTCACAAAACTTTTCAGCTATACAAACCAAAACTTTTCAAAACATAAGATTCTCTAATTATGTCAAATAGGGTTTGTGATATGTGCATGCATGTTCCAATTCAGCTTCAAAGAAGCGACTTCATGTTTTCATTGTACTTTCATTGGGTCACCATGTCATTCTTTTTCTAGAGAGAATTGGCAGTAGAAATAAAATAAAATAAATGTAGGTTTACTGAGCATTGGAGACTAACCTTGACAGAGGACTGAAACTCCCCCCATAAGGCACCAGGGACATGCTCAGGCAGTGAGAGCAGGAGCTCCAGACAGCTCCTGCAAGTAAAACAGGGTCATTCAATTAGTTTGTTTAGGTTCATGCTAAATGATGCTAAAGTTGTGTGTGCAGATGACTAAAATGAAAGAAGCACTACCCCCTTCTGCCGCAGATCTTATAAGAGAAGCCTCATTTATTTAGCTTGTGAAATGAGTGAGGCAGGATTAGGGCTGTAGCAGTCATGAAATTGTCAGCCGGTGATTGTCAAGCAAATAACTGCCGGTCTCACGGTAATTGACCGTAAATTAACATAAACACATTTAGCATCTCCTGGCTTCCACGCATAGCCTACAAGCCATTGATGCGGACCTTTGGAACATCTACATTTACAAAAAGTCTAATAAATCCATTTAATATAACCTACACCATCACAATAAATCCATTATTTATTTTAGACAGGTCTAAAGAAACATAATATGAAGGAAATGTAGTCTATTTCAGAATAATAGAATAGCATACTCTGAGTTGTCCTTACGTTAGGTCCTGATCTGGCTATGCCATATGGCTGTAGGCTACACTAGTTCATTTAGCAGATAACATTTGCTTAGAATTCCGTAGCATTATTTTATAGTATGAAGAATACAACTGAACAAAGCTGAATAAAATAGAAAGGATATTGAGCGTTTAACAAAGAAACAGGTACTCCTATATGCTTAATTTAGAATTATTTATATAACTTTAGTTGTAATACAAATGTTGGGCTATATGTTTTGATTTTTTATACATGCTAAGGCTGCATGATGCGACTAATGATGATTTGAAAAAAGTTGCATGAGCTCTGCTTTTTTAATTTTTGCGCAGGCTGTACACACGTCATCAGTCTCTCATTCACAATTTGACAAGCACTTACATTTCCCGGCTGCATCCCCTTTGCGTGGCCGTAATGCCCCCTAAAGAAATCCATGCCTTTTGCAGCCAGTGGCCGTTGTGCCCTTGGGCTGAATATAATAATTATAATTCCCTTCTCCCAGCTGTGTGCCGAAGCACTCGGCACCTCTCACTCACATGGCTCTCCGTCACGTGATCGGGTCTTTCTCACAGGCTACAAGTGAAGACGGACACATCGGGGAAGCAACTGCGCGTGTCCTTATCCAATTCCGAGGAGCATATTGAAGATATGTCCACATTTGTCCACATTTACTTTTCGTCAGCTGTCCACATTTACTTTTCGTCAGCCAACAAGAGGAGTAGGCCTAACAAACAGCAAAGGCACTAGCCTATGTCAATCTACTATCCCCCATAGTACCAAAGTTGACCTATTCTGTGCGAGAAATAAATATTCCAAACATAGTCTCGGACAGTTGTGGGGTGCGATAGATGCCAAATTAATACAACCACTAGCATAAAAAAACTATTTTAAGCAATGAGCCTGACACAATAGATGAGAACGTTTAGCTTAAAATATTGATAAACTATTAGGCTATTTCTTCACATTATAAGCGCAGCAATGCCCCAATTTCGTGATATCCAATTGGTAGTTACAGTCTTGTCCCATCGCTGCAACTCCCATACGGACTCGGGAAAGGCCAAGGTAGAGAGCCATGCGTCCTCCGAAACACAACCCTGCCAAGCCGCACTGCTTCTTGACGAACTGCTCGCTTAACCCGGAAGCCAGCCGCACCAATGTGTCGGAGGAAACACCGTACAACTGGCGACCGAATTCAGCGTGCATGTGCCTGCCACAAGGAGTCGCTAGAGCGCGATGGGACATGGACATCCCAGCCGGCCAAACCCTCCCCTTATGACGCTGGGCCAAATGTGCGCCGCCTCATAGGTCTCCTGGTCGCTTCCGGCTGCGACACAGCCTGGGATCAAACCCGGGTCTGTAGTGACGCCTCTCGCACTGTGATGCAGTGCCTTAGACCGCTGCGCCACTCGGGAGGCCCATAAAGGTGCATTTTTAAGGGGGAAATTATCTTCCCCAAACTTGATACTCATGCGCTGTGCATGTATGCCAGTTAGGCTCTACACCCGTAGGCTACATGAGGTGTGCGACTATGATTTGAAAATGCGCTGTTTCTTGCCTTAAGCTGGGCATCATTCACAAGTAATAATATATCATTCACAAGTGATAGGCTAATATTGTCACCCATCACACTATTATTGATTTAATATTGTCTTTACATATACTAAATAATATGTGTGTGAAATTTGTTTGATTTAGAATGGACTATTATCATGCACCTGTCTCGAAACAGGGACAGCGGGAAAAAATACAAGTCATCTATGCACTTAAATACCGAATGGAGGATGCTTTTCCCGTGGTTCATTTTCATTTTTGCCAGCCAGGTAGACTATTCTCCTGTTGTAAAGTGTAGCAAAGTGCTTAATATTAGGAAAGTTGAGAAATAAATAGTAGGCCTAGTCTATAGAAAGCAGATGGAATCCTCCTCTTTTTAATAGAGGTCATCACTCTGTTTTCTTACGTAATTGCATAACCTATAGAAATGTTGCAGAACATGAGCTCATGAAGTGTTTGATTAGATTTTTGTCAGAGTGATTAGGGGGACAACAGAGTGCTGAGTACCAGGCAGTTAGCAAGTTTGGTAGGCTCCTAATGACCATCAGAGCATCAGAGCTTGGAGAAGCCTAATTACTGTGACTAAACGGTCACCTTGAATTTGACTGCCATCATGACTCATGACCGCTGGTGTGGCAGTAATACGGTCAACATAACAGCCCTAGGCAGGATACAGTTTTATTGGTCAGTAGCACTAGTCAAAGTGGAATGCTCACGGTCATTCAACAGCATAGGCCTAGCACCATCTGAAATACTGCACAGCTGGCTCCATGAAGCAACCATGCATTTAAATCAGATATTGACATTTTCTCTGAGTACTCACAGTGCTAGGTTTTCAAGTACGAGTGGCACATTTTCACATTCGGAGGAGAGACAGGAGGTGGCCTTGGCATAACTGAGTATAGCCACTATGTACGCCTCCAGTAAAGGCAGTGGCTCCTCCTCAGTCTTCCATCGGCCTGCATGTTCCACAAGGATCTGGAAACAAATGACAAAATCATGGCATGCTCTCAGAGTCTGGAATGAAGTGTAGCAAGCTGATTAGTGCTTGCTATTAAATTAGTATTTCTTCAACTTTCCAACTACTTGACAATTATCATACAAAATGACAAATGGCCTAATTTCATTAATTATTAGTCCTTCCAGGTAAATTAGGCTACATTCCATTAAAATAGCAAATTGAGAAAACCACAACTACCAAAACAATTGTGAAATAATTAGAACCGGGACGATACCAGTATCGATAGCAACGAAACAAGGATTTAACTTCTTTAGGAAAACAGCTCTAACAGCCCTCATCCAGAGTCACATTTTATTAATTTTTTTAAGCAATAGCACATACAGCAGGTTTTTAAAGGACCAAAGGGTTTGGCCTGCTTAGTGTTTACATTTTTGCCATGGAAAACATACTGCGATTCTAGTATCGTCCCAGCCCTAGAAATAATAATCCATACTCTAGCCCAGGGATAAGCAATTCCTGCCCTCAGGGGCCTGATTGGTGTCACACTTTCCCCCCCAGCCCTACAGCGAACACACCTGATTAAACAAATTAAATTCTAAACTGAAGACCATGGTTAGTTGATTATTGGAGTCAGGTGTGTTAGCAGGTGATGAGGCAAAAGTGTCACCAATCAGGCCCCCGAGGACTAGAGTTCCCCATCCCTGCGCATCCCTGCGCTAGCCTATGGCCCTGTCATACCTAATATAATCAGATCGTAACTAGGTTTCCATCCAATTAGATGTTCATGCGAATATCCTAAAATCTGCATAAAGAAAATATACACATTTTCCCACCAGTGGTGTTTTCACCAAACGGACTTGTTGTGGATAAACGTCAGTGCATGATGACCTAGTGCAAATGTGCCCACTCTGATCTTGGCACGTGTGCTCTAGCCAACAGCTCGCAGATCCAGCGGGTAGGCTGTGCGGGTAGGCTTGAGATTATTATGGATAACAGTGAGAATATTTCTATTTGTAAAACGGAGCCAAAAATCGATCATCATGTCACCTTAATATTTATTGGAAAGGAGCATCAAACTAATCACAGTGCACTTTCACCACCCTGTGAAGTTCATAACTTATTTTATCTGTAGCCTAATAAAGTGCATGGTTTCCCGAGTCATCGCGTGACTCCAAGTTAACTTCGATAGGATGGTTATTATATCAATATTTGCGCATTAAAAAGGCGTTTCCACCGCCATTTCTCATAATTAATTTAACTGACAAAAAGATCCCCCCACATACTAATTATCTGTCAGCATTTATAAAATGTAACCGAAACTTTGTTTCAATCACAGTTGTTGTGATTTTTATAAATACGGTATGACTTTACGCGCATAAAACTGTGGCTGGAAACATGGTTTGTGATACCTTTGGTTACACAGTCAAACAATGCACTGCACAAAATTGGAAAGTTAAAACTCACAACATCTACTTGCAAGAATGTTGAATAAAATTACATTTGAATTTACTCTACCAGATACCTGTGCGGATTATCCTTTTCTCTCTCAATTTTAGAAAAATAAATCCACAGGAAAGTATTAAACCGCCTTTTCAAACGCTGTTACTGCTGTTGCAATTTCTATTACTTGGCACATGCTCAAAACCATGTAAACACCTGCAAGACATCGGTTAGCATGCGTGCATCGCGTACATGTACTTACGTCTTGTGCGCTTGCCTCAGGCGATGAACAAACAAATTGTGAGAGCCACAGAGACCCTTGTTTTGAAGTCGGTTTAAAGCAGCACTATGCAGCTGGTTGCTAATTTCAGTATGTGACAAAACAAGCAAGTATAGTGTAGAGAATCATTACCATCTAAACCGCTGTGAAATATATTTTATATAACCAAAAATATTGTATTTTCAGCTGCTTGAAGCTGGTGTACAAAACTGAAAGTAAAAGACGCAAAAATGAACAACGTTATAACGGGAAGCATAGAAATAGCGCCATAGAACAGATCTACTGCTTCTTAGATTTGCTTTCAATGCGAATGACAGATCTAGATAACTCACATTTCTATGTGAATTTGGTCGGGTCGGCCAAAAAGTTACATATTGCAGCTTTAATAATACTTTCCTGTGGATATTTCTTCTCAGATTTCGAGAAACAAAAGGACCAACCGAACCGATAACTGGTAGAGTAAATTCAAATGTAATTTTATTCAACATTCTGGCTTGTAGAGGTTCTGAGAGGAAACGTAAAAAAACATATGTTTGCAGTGCAACGTTTCAGACTATGTAACCAACCAAAAAGGTATCACAGCCAGATATATTAGGCAATGGCCTGTCTAGCAGCACCCCTTGGATGTTATCGGCTAGTTCATTTTCCTTTATGTCTTGAAATGTGTCAAGCCAAAACCTAGCCTATTGAGACTCAGTCCTGGGACACTCCATTCAACAGCCATTCGGAAAGTATTCAGACCCCTTAACTTTTTCCACATTTTGTTACGTACAGCTTTATTCTAAAATTGATGAAATTTATTTTTTCCCCTCATCAATCTACACACAATTCCCCAAAAAGCAAAAACACGTTTTTAGAAACCGAAATCTTATTTACATACACTACCAGTCAAAAGTTGACAAACATACACATTCAAAGTTGTTATATTATTTATTTTTTAAATTACATTGTAGAATAATAGTGAAGACATCCAAACTATTAAATAACACATATGGAATCATGTAGTAACCAAACAAAATATATTTTATATTAGAGTTTCTTCAAAGTAGCCTTGATGACAGCTTTGCACACTCTTGGCATTCTCTCAACCAGCTTCATGAGGTAGTCACCTGGAATGCATTTCAATTAACAGCTGTGCCTTCTTAAAAGGGAATTTGTGGAATTTATTTGAGCCAATCAGTTGTGTTGTGACAAGGTAGGGGGGTATACAGAAGATAGCCCTATTTGGTAAAAGACCAAGTCCATATTATGGCAAGAACAGCTCAATTAAGCAAAGAGAAACGACAGTCCATCAACACTTTCAGACAAAGGTCAGTCAATATGGAACATTTCAAGAACTTTGAACGTTTCTTCAAGTGCAGTCGCAAAAATCATCAAGCGCTATGATGAAACTGGCTATCATGAGGACCGCCACAGGAATGGAAGAACCAGAGTTACCTCTGCTGCAGAGGATAAGTTCATTAGAGTTACCAGCCTCAGAAATTGCATCCCAAATAAATGCTTCACAGAGTTCAAGTAACAGACACATCTCAACATCAACTGTTCAGATGGGATTGTGTGAATCAGGCCTTCATGGTCGAATTGCTGCAAAGAAACCACTAAAGGACACCAATAAGAAGAAGAGACTTGATTTGGCAAAGAAACACGAGCAATGCACATTAGAAATGTGTCCTTTGGTCTAGAGTCCAATTTGAAGATTTTTGGTTCCAACCGCCGTGGCTTTGTGAGACGCGGTGTGGGTGAACGGATGATCTCCGCATGTGTATTTCCCACCGTAAAGCATGGAGGAGGTGGTGTTATGGTGTGGGGATGCTTTGCTGGTGACACTGTGATTTATTTAGAATTCAAGGCACACTTAACCAGCATGGCTACCACAGCATTCTGCAGCGATACGCCATCCCATCTGGTTTGGGCTTAGTGGGACTATAATTTGTTTCTCAACAGTACAATGACCCAACACACCTCCAGGCTGTGTAAGGCCTATTTTACCAAGAAGGAGAGTGATGGAGTGCTGCATCAGATGACCTGGCCTCCACAACCCCCCAACCTCAACCCAATTGAGATGGTTTGGGATAAGTCGGAGCACAGAGTGAAGGAAAAGCAGCCAACAAGTGCTCAGCATATGTGGGAACTCCTTCAAGACTGTTGGAAAAGTATTCCAGGTGAAGCTTGTAGAGAGAATGCCAAGTGTGCAAAGCTGTCATCAAGGCAAAGGGTGGCTATTTGAAGAATCTCAAACATATTTTGATTTGTTTAGCACTTTTTTGGTTACTACATGATTCCATGTGTTATTTCATTTACATGTACATTTACGTCATTTAGCAGACGCTCTTATCATTTTACATTTACATTTTTTGTCATTTAGCAGACGCTCTTATCCAGAGCGACTTACAGTTAGTGAATACATTTTTTTAAATTTTATACTGGCCCCCCGTGGGAATCAAACCCACAACCCTGGCGTTGCAAACGCCATGCTCTATCAACTGAGCTACATCCCTGCCGGCCATTCCCTCCCCTACCCTGGACCAATTGTGCGCCGCCCATGAGTCTCCCGGTCGCGGCCGGCTGCGACAGAGCCTGGATTTATCCAGAGCGACTTACAAATAGGTGCATTCACCTTATAGCCAGTGGGATAACCACTTTACAATGTTTTTTTTTTCATAGTTTTGATGTCTTCACTATTATTCTACAATGTATAAAATAGTAAAAATAAAGAAAAAACACTTGAATGAGTAGGTGTGTCCAAACTTTTGACTGGTACCGTAAGTATTCAGACCCTTTTCTATGAGACTCGATATTGAGGCTCAGGTGCATCTTGTTTCCATTGATCATCTTTGAGATGTTTCTAAAACTTGATCGGTGTCCACCTGTGGTAAATTCAATTGATTGGACTTGATTTGGAAAGGCACACACCTGTCTATATAAAGGTCCCACAGTTGACAGTGCATGTCAGAGCAAAAACCAAGCCATGAGGTCGAAGGAATTGTCCGTAGAGCAAGAACCCGATGGTCACTCTGACAGCAGTCCAGAGTTCCTCTGTGGAGATGGGAGAACCTTCCAGAAGGACAACCATCTCTGCAGCACTCCACCAATCAGGCCTTTACGGTAGAGTGACCAGACAGAAGGCACTCCTCAGTAAAAAGGCACATCACAGCCCGCTTGGAATTTGCCAAAAGGCACCTAAAGGAGTCTGACCATGAGAAACAAGATTCTCTGGTGAAACCATGAAACCAAGATTGAACTCTTTGGCCTGAATGCCAAACGTCACTTCTGGAGGAAACCTGGCACCATCCCTATGGTGAAGCATGGTGGTGGCAGCATCATGCTGTGGGGATGTTTTTCAGCGGCAGGGACTGGGAGACTAGTCAGGATCAAGGGAAAGATGAACGGAGCAAAGTACAGAGAGATCCTTGATGAAAACCTGCTCCAGAGCGCTCAGGACCTCAGACTGGGGCGAAGGTTCACCTTCCAACAGGACAATGATCCTAAGCACACAGCCAAGACAACGCAGGAGTGGCTTCAGGACAAGTCTCTGAATGTCCTGGAGTGGCCCAGCCAGAACCCGATCGAACATCTTTGGAGAGACCTGAAAATAGCTGTGCAGCGACGCTTCCCATCCAACCTGACAGAGCTTAAGAGGATCTGCAGAGAAGAATGGGAGAAACTCTCCAAATACAGGTGTTCCAAGCTTGTAGCATCATACCAAGAAGACTCAAGGCTGTAATTGCTGCCAAAGGTGCTTCAACAAAGTACTGAGTAAAGGGTCTGAATACTTATGTAAATGTCATATTTCAGTTCTTTTTTGTTTTTATACACATTTGCAAAAATTTATAAAAAACAGTTTTTGCTTTGTCATTATGGGGTATTGTGAGTAGATTGATGAGGGAAAAAAACAAAGAATTTAATCCAATTTAGAATAAGGCTGTAACAACAAAATGTGGAAAAAGTCAAGGGGTCTGAATACTTTCCAAATGCACTGTATAAATCCTATTGCAGTCTCCTGTAGGAATATTTATATCTATCACTGTTGGACTGCAAACATTCACCTCTTCATCTCTGTGGTCTAATAAAAAAAAAGACTTAACCCTTAGACTTATTCCACATTTGTTGAGTTACAGCCTGAACTCAAAATGGATTTTTTTTTATTTATTTTTAAAGCTCACCCATCTACACAAAATATACCCCATAATGGCGAAGTGAAAACATGTTTTTTGAAATGATTGCAAATTTATTGAGAATGAAATACAGAAATATCTCACATCCCTGAGTAGGGCTGGGCGGTATACCGTATTTTACGATATGCCGGTATTGATGTGTGACGACCCTCCAACTGTCTGCCAAATTCTTCTGACTACACACACCATTGTTACTTGGATATAGTTTACTTTATTTAATAAATATGTTTAATTTATTTATCTCCGCGTTGTCTCCCTCTGTTTTGGGCTACGAGCCGGTTCGTAACACCTGTCACTCAAGGAGCGCATTTGTTGTTCCTCGACCACATGACACTTGCGTCCAGTCTGCATGGTCAATGCAGCACATGCAACAATGTTAAATCCACTAGCATTCTATAATTACACTTCGTTTGTGTTTCTTACATCTGCAAATAGATAGTTTGTATTTTCTTTGCAAGCTCGGCCTAAATCTTGTTAGCTTCTAATCGCTAGTTAGCTGGCTAGCTAATAAATGTACTGAGTCAGAGAAAATGTAATTAACTATACAGCCTGATAATACCAGTGATGGTGTAGACCTAAATCAGCATGTTGTTTGTGGTATTAATACACCATCCAATGTGTAATGAATAATTTCACCATGCTCAAAGGGATGAAGTAGTCATTCAAAAATCATGTTAAATACTACTACTGCACAGAGTGAGTCCATGCAACTTGTGAGATTTGTTAATCAAATTTGTACTCCTGAACTTAAGCTTGCCATAAAAGGGGTTGAATACTTATTGACAAGACATTTCCACTTTTCAGTTTTCATTAATTTGTAAAAGAAATCTAAAAACATAATTCCACTTAGGCATTATGGGATATTGAGTGTCAGTGACCAAAACATCTAAATGTAATACATTTTGTATTCAGGCTGTAACAACAAAATGTGGAAAAAGTAATGGGGTCTGAATACTTTCTGAAGGCACTGTAGCGTTATACAGGAGGCTGCTTTGACTTCTATAAACCCGGCTGCTGAATTGAGCCTATAGTGAGGGCCAAATGGAATTAATGCAGTAGTCTACAATAGGCTAAACCACACTGAGTAGTTTGTAGGCTACCCATGCAGGACGCAGGCCTAACATTCAAAGTTGAGTGAGACGAGCTTGAATACTACAAGCACTGACAATATTTTCCCTGCCTGTCATCCCTTCCCCCAGTCAAGGAAAAGCCTAATCTCTGCTCAATGAGTATGGGTCTTCAAAGGCCAGTCCTAAGTAGGCTACAACTCAGGCTATTGCTAAATGTAGCCTAACATATCATGGTATTTCATTGCATCTCCAACATGTAAAAATAAAGATTTTTTAAAACAATTCTTAGCACATGATAATAACACACAACAAAATTGAGTAGAGGTTGCAGAGAAAACCCTATTTCTTAGTAAGTTAACATAACCTTGTAACCATCTAGCCGATCTTGTGTGTATTGTTATTACTCAGGCAGTGTCAGATGTTTAAACACTATTGTCGTTTTATCTCCAAATGTAGCCTGATATGAGATTGGGCTTCATACATAAATCACTAATGTGATCAATGAATTCATCACTTTGCACAGATTGGGCTTCAAACAAGGCCCACCAGGTTTGCCACACTACACAAAAAACCAAAGACTATATATGAAGCACAAAACCGAATAAACCTACCCACAAAACAGGCTGATTAGTTAATATTGTTTTTCTAACAATTAAAACTATGCAAACGTAGTTAACCTATGCTGTGCATGAAAATGAATACTATTAGGTTTACCAGGCCCTATAGAATACTTTTGCAGGCACACTCAATATTGATCCACTAACACAATGGACGAATGGAAAAACGTTCTGCTGCCATAATTTCAAGTTAAATATGCACATTTACATGGATGAAATTTGTTTCGTCTAGTGCAAAACCTAAAACACTAGTGCATTTGAATACAAGTCTGCACAAAAAGCGAACTACCTCTTCCCAGCATTAAGGAGCCTTAACTAGCTGGCTAGCCAACATTCAACTAGCTACTCGCTAACTAGCTTGGGAAAATTAGTGATGCTATGGTATAATTCCAAAGTAAGAGATTGAACTAAATATCGGAAAACACTTATGATGTATATAGTCAACTAACTACTATCATTGGACGTTAAAACAGGGAGTAATTGTGTTTTTTTATGTTCTGATGTGGCTAGCGCTAGCTAGCTACATTGTTGTACCTAACGTACACGCGCATCATCAGCCTGGAAGCTGGATGGAAGGCTGCAAACCACTAGGATGGGTAGTTGGACAAAAATGCTGACCTGGCAGAATTCCTGGCAGAAACGCAAAGAGGTATCAGACGGTGATTCCGAGCTTTCTTTTAGCGTTGTGGTCAATTCCTGGAACCGTTCTCGGAGCCCCTCGATAGCTTTCCTTATTTCATATTCCTTCTCTGTCTCTCCCTCCGCCATCTTCACAACAATCACGACCGCGTACGCACAGATGTTACGCTGCCAGACTTGCACACGCACGGACAGGGGGAGGGGAGAGACAACGATAGAAGTGCTACATTGGTGTCCCCAGCACAAGCATGCATGACCTTATATAAAAATGAGCTAAACAAAAAAACATAATAAATCACTTATTTAATGAAAGATTCCTATAAGATGTTGATAATTATGTTAATAGGCGTCCCAGCTATAACCTAGCCTACACACTGCATATTGCCCATAAAAAGAACATCAGCCTAGGCCTGTTGTTGTAATCAAATAATGTTCCCCTCATGCAATCTAATACTACAGAGTTCTGAAGTATTTGAGTAAATATGATGCTTAACCTACAGCTTGTTAGGCTACTTGAGGACATATAAACATAGGCCATACTAGGCCTACCTGAGGCTGTGTGATTATACACATGTTTTGTTGATCTATATGCTATTGAGTGTGGTGTGGTTTCGGAGAGGAACCATATTTTTTTGTTCTCGTAAAACCATAAACCATTGGTTTTACTCAAGGCATCAGTTTCTCAAAGAAGCAGAGAGATAATGTGTCAAAATAATATGCATGTTAAGGACAATTTAATAATTATTCAATTCATACAGTAAAGTCTACATTTGATCAACACAGTACAGGAATACAACTTTATATAATTGCAACCATTAGAGCACTACAAATATTCTCAGCAGACCATCACCTTTGGTGGATCGCAATGATTTCCTCATATGTGATTTCTCTTGATGGTCCAATGCAACTGTTTTTATCTCAATATCAAATCATTTCTGGGTAACAATTAAGTACCTTACTGTGATTTTTTTCAATTCAAATGGTCAAAAAGAAACAAAAATAGCTTCTTAGCAAAGAGCAATTTCTCAAGCAAGAATTTGCTAGGACTGCCTGGGAGTGGTCTGAGTGTAAGGGAAAAATGAAAACTAGCTGTTATTGGCAGTGAGGTTTGAAACTCTCTTATTTGTCTATTAACTAATTTACCGCCTGGTGACATTACCAGGCAGGCCAAAATCCATCCCACCAAAAGAAGCTGATATTTCAGGCGGTCTTTTCAAACAGCACTTACACTAAAAGGGCATTATCATCATTTTCACAGTTTCAAAGTATTTTTCAACCTTATAGTGTGAAAATATATATAAAACACAGAAAAATCACATGTTTGACTGCACTGGGCTTTTAAAACACAAGGAACTTCAGGAATAAGTTGTGCAAAATATATAGTATCTGTTGCCAAGCTTTTACTTCTGCGACAAGGAGATTTCCAGCCCTCACAGAGAGTTTATGACTTATGGTGATAACAAGTGCTGCAGTGACACTCTGTGTGGTTCGTCAGCTTGATGTTGTCGACCACCACCTGAGAGGAGAGAGAGAATCAAGAGAAAGTGAGATGGTTTTAAAAAACACATTCGGTAAATTCAAGTTGTTCTTTAATATTACGTTTAGATGTTATGTGATACTAGGAATGTCGTCATGTCAGATGATCAAACTTTATGTAGCTGAAGATATCAATCCCAACTCCTTTACCTAAATAGTTCATCATTGTCTTACCCTTTTCCCTTCTTTTGCAACGCAGCATGTGGCTTCAGAGGTGATGTTCTTTGGGACCACCATGGTTTTCTTGGACCTTAGTGGGGTTGGATAAGCTCTGGAGAAGCAGCAGCCTGTACACTGGTAGACAGGGGCACCCGGGTTTGAGAAGACTTTGTTCTCCTTCAGTTTGCATTCCTCACAGCCCACTGTAAAGATAATAAAACAATACATTAATAGAAAATCTATTGAACAGTCTGATCTGTAAACTTGATGCACCATGCAACACCAATGTGTTGTCTCTCTTCCTTGTAAGCACACACTTTGGGAGTAAGGAGGTCATGTACCAATTTATATTCTCTCTAATGACAACCTACTCCAAGAACAACTCACTGGTCATTTTGTTTCCAGAACATGTATACCATTAACAAAAACAGTACATTCAAAGTAATGTAAAACTTACTGTTTGTCATGTCACTGTTTGGATAAGAGTCTGCGATGTACAGAAGAATGGACAGGATGAGGGATACTCCAGTTAATTTCAACAAGCACATCATAGTGGTGGGTGGCAATAACCTGACAAGAAAAATTTAGAAACCATAGTTGAAAACACATAAACACAAAAACAGCAGTGAAACAATACAATGGAAACCCAATATACTGAGTGGAAAAAGCATTACCTGTTGTATGTGTCTCTTGGTAGAAGCCTGTTCAGTGTTCAGTGAAGAGCCTACTGCTCCCACCATGAACTTTTATACCGCTGTCCCTCTACCCATGTGCTCAACGGGCATTAGGTAAACCCCTCCAACCTTATCAGTGATCTCTGCGAGGCATTGACCACTTAGCTACCTGCCTCATAATCCTTGAAATGAAAAAAGGTATGGCACACGCGGTCGCAAGTCAAAACACACTTCCATCCTTCCATCCTGACTATGGATGGGAGCTTCTAATCCCTTAAACAGATGGGATGTTGTTACTAGGTAACTGCTGTTATGTCTCAGAGGGCGAGGCAGGGTCATTGGTTCATTAGTTGAACTTATGTTCATGGTCTTTTGCTTTGTAAATCATTACATCTAAAGTCATTTTTAATACTTTTAATATCTGATTCATCTTTCCATTCGGGATTATAACCCCCCAAAAATAAATAAATATGTACACACAAAAGTGATATAAACCATGAGGACTAGTCCCTGGCCGTGCTTTGTAATCCTCTAGGACAGTGCTAACATGAGTGCAAGCAATGAATATTGTATGTGAAATAATGTTATCATCCCAGAGAGACAAATATATATTTACATCAGAGACGTTCAATGTTATATGTTTATATTCATATAATAACATTAATGATTCAGTGTATCCTCAATTAAATTAGATGCTAATGAATGTGTATCCATCCACCTCTGAATGTTGGAAATGTCAAGGATGAATATTAAAGGGGCAATCTGTGATTGCTACATAAATGTTTTGACTTTTATATTAATGATAAACACTGAGTGTACAAAACATTAAGAACACCTTCCTAATATTGACTCCCCCCCAAACCCGTGCGCCCCTGTCTACCAGTGTACAGGCTGCTGCTTCTCCAGAGCTTATCCAACCCCACTAAGGTCCAAGAAAACCATGGTGGTCCCAAAGAACATCACCTCTGAAGCCACATGCTGCGTTGCAAAAGAAGGGAAAAGGGTAAGACAATGATGAACTATTTAGGTAAAGGAGTTGGGATTGATATCTTCAGCTACATAAAGTTTGATCATCTGACATGACGACATTCCTAGTATCACATAACATCTAAACGTAATATTTCAACTGTTGTACCCCATCAGAACCCAAAATATAAGCTTGTTTTACTCCATTGTTTGTAAACAATGTAATTGTAAACTAACACTTTATAGCCTCAAAACATAGATACAACTAGAATGTTGATATCATGGACGGTCAGTCCTTGCATCCATTGCTCTGTCTATGAATTTGAGTGGTTACATTTCTCCAGCCCCATCCTTCAGCTGTTTACCAAAACAGTGGTGGGGTGGCCGCTTTTTATTGTTTAAACTGCAGTTTGCCCCATTAAGATGCAGTACTATCGCTTCATCTTTCTGTTTACCGGTGTGTTTTTAAATCTCCCGGCCTTGGTTGCGTTGGAGACTAGGCCCTGGCAGATGTAACTCAATAAGCATTGAGGATGGCACATGAAATCTCTGAGATTTAAAGGCTCTTTTTAGCTTATGGCGCAACCATGTCATGAATCATAACTATTTTATCTCCACTCTTACAGTAATTGTATTCCTGGATTCATAATGTTAATTGTATAGGCTGCTGTAAATCACTAAGACTAATTGCTATTGGTGATTTATTACTTATATTGACAACTAAATGCATAACACAGAACAGTACAGTACAGTGCTTTTGTAATTGTAACATGCTGTAGCCTATATTATCTGTTATTTACTGTTCTGGATAAAAGGCACATTGTGAGAGGTGATTTGAAGAAGTCAGGCGCAGGAGGGTAAATCACAGAATACAGAGTTTATTCCGTAGTACAGAGTTACGCTGGATAGCGTCAAACAGTCCAGTGCGCAAAACAGGCGCACTGGAACAAAACAGGCACACAGGGAAAATATACCCCTGCAATACAAAGTACACGTAGCTCAACCGAGCTACTCTCTCCTCACATTAAACAATCACCCACAAGGACAAGGGGGCAGAGGGAACACTTATACATGTACTAATGAGGGGATATGAACCAGGTGTGTGTAATAGACAAGACAAAACAAATGGAATGATGAGACGAGGAGCGGCAGTGGCTAGAAGGCCGGTGACGACGAACGAGGAGAGGAGGCAGCTTCGGAGGAAGTCGTGACAACACTACAATTTTCTCAGTTCAAATGAAACCCTCTTTTATTCCAAAAGCAAAATGTATTCTTCATGTATAATTTTTTTTGGATATATGGCTTCTTTAATACATTGTTTACAGCCAATCAACAATCAGCCCAGACATAGCCACGAAAGCAGTCCTATTTGCACTTGTTACATCGGAGCAGTTTCTTAAAAGCCTTTTTGAAGTCCTCATTGAAGCTGGTGTAGAGCAGGGGGTTGATGAGTGAGTTAACGTATCCCAGCCACGTGAGGAAGTCTGACACCTGTGCTGAGGCATGAAACACCCGGAGGCCCACCAGCAACTCTTTAACAAAGAAAGGCAGCCAGCATAGGATAAAAGCCCCCAGGATGAGGCCCAGTGTGCGGGCAGCCTTCCTCTCTCTGGAGGCACAGATCTGGGTCCTCTCATCACAAGTCCCCCGGTCCCATGCCACCTGACTTAGGCAGGTGGGACCGTTGACTCTATTCAGCTCTGTGTTTAGCGCGGGATCTGAGGTAGATAGCTCAGTCGCACAGAGAGACATTGGTGTGATGCGGCAGCTACTGAGGCAGTTGTGGCTGCTAGCTCTCCTCTTACACAGGCTCCCAGAGGAGCTCTGTTTGTGGTACAAGGTCCGGGCAGTGATGAATATCCTGTAGTAGAGGATGAGGATGAGGGCCATGGGGATGTAGAAGGCCCCGAAGGTGGAGTAGATGGTGTAGCCGATGTGGTCATGCTCGATGATACACTTGGTGTAGTTGCCGAAGTTGTCATCCCCGCTGTGCCTCCAGAACAGAGGTGGCACTGAGATCAGGATGGAGATGGTCCACACGATGGTGACCATGATGGCGGCGCGGCGCGGGGATCTCTTGCAGGCGTACTCCAGGGCGTTGGTGATGGCCCAGTGGCGGTCGAGGGCAATGGCACACAGATGCAGGATGGAGCAGGTGCAGCAGATCATGTCCACGCTCAGCCACGCCTCACAGACTACACATCCCAACATCCACCTCTTTGTGGCGATGTAGAGGACGCTTAGGGGCATCACCAGGATGGCCACTAGGAAGTCAGTGACAGCCAAAGAGCAGATCAGGTAGTTGGCGGGCAGGTGGAGTTTTTTGGTGTACATGATAGCAAGTATGACTGAAACGTTCAATAAGGCAGTGATCAGGGTCACAATGCTGAGGAGGATCACAACAAGCACCATATCATTCTCTGGTTTCATTTAGAAGCAGCCTCCTGGTTCTGACATGCAGTTTGTTTAAACTTTTAAGCTCCACAACTATCCACCATATATTCCTCTTTCTCTCATTAGGTTACATTTGGCTGTGTACCTAGTCCAATGCAGATTATTTTCTCTTTCTTACTTCCATGCGTTCCGTTATTTGAAGCCACTGTAAAAATAAAATAAAAAAAATAGGGTATTATTTATTATTATTTTTGTGTGACAAAACATTGATTTGAGTAAGTTATGTACAGTTGAAGTCGGAAGTTTACATACACCTTAGCCAAATACATTTAAACTCAGTTTTTCACAATTCCTGACATTTAATTCTAGTAAAAATTCCCTGTCTTAGGTCAGTTAGGATCACCACTTTATTTTAAGAATGTGAAATGTCAGAATAATAGTAGAGAGAATGATTTATTTCAGCTTTTATTTCTTTCATCACATTCCCAGTGGGTCAGAAGTTTACATACACTCAATAAGTATTTGGTAGCATTGCCTTTAAATTGTTTAACTTGGGTCAAATGTGTCGGGTAGCCTTCCACAAGCTTCCCACAATAAGTTGGGTACATTTTGGCCCATTCATCCTGACAGAGCTGGTGTAACTGAGTCAGGTTTGTAGGCCTCCTTGCTCGCACACGCTTTTTCAGTTCTGCCCACAAAAAAAAAAAAAATCTGAGGACTTGGCTGATTTCTTTTGATTTTCCCATGATGTCAAGCAAAGAGGAACTGAGTGTGAAGGTAGGCCTTGAAATACATCCACAGGTACAGCTCCAATTGACTCAAATGATGTCAATTAGCCTATCAGAAGCTTCTAAAGCCATGACATCATTTTCTGGAATTTTCCAAGCTGTTTAAAGGCACAGTCAACTTAGTGTATGTAAACTTCTGACCCACTGGAATTGTGATACAGTGAATTATAAGTGAAATAATCTGTCTGTAAACAATTGTTGGAAAAATTACTTGTGTCATGCACAAAGTATATGTCCTAAACGACTTGCCAAAACTATAGTTTGTTAACAAGAAATTTGTGGAGTGGTTGAAAAACGAGTTTTAATGACTCCAACCTAAGTGTATGTAAACTTCCGACTTCCACTGTATGACACAGTACATTGAATAAGATACATGTTTTAGTTATTTGTATTCAAAATGTCACTTCTTCTCGATGAGTAGATCACTCAGACAACTTTTCTCCACACGGTGGCAGAACTGATCAGGGAATCTGTGAGCCAAGTAAATCAGTGAGCCAAATATTCAGTCATATTGGAGGCAGTTATGTTCAGAATCCTAACTCATTGCAGCCCCATGACATTAATGTCAATACTCAGCATAAATCCCTAAATGTAATCATTTTGCCCTAAACTCAATTTAGGAGCATGGGGAGCACACACAACGTTATTATTGCCTACTAAGGAGCAGGAGTAGATGCTGTTTTACATACGGGGCATATTGGTTTTAAAGACCATGTTAAAAATGACACATTTCAGTCAGAGTGACACTTCCAAAGGTTTCAACTGTTGATACAAAAACAACAATTATGAAAAGAGAATTGACAAACATGTCTAGCCTGATGTGTGTATCCATTGAGCAAGGGAAGCCTAATATGAACAATATTCAAATGGTTTCTTGTGCATATGCCACTTTCCCTTTCAAATTAAGAATTGATATATGCCCTGTGCAATCATTGTTCTTCAAATAATTGAATGGTGTCATAACTACGTAATTTCAGCTAGTAGCTCTTCAAGTTTAACCACTTTGTTGAGTAGAAATACCTGCCATCACATACTGTGGCTTACACTATAGCATTTCAACTATTTTGTCAAGGCAGCAGCTGAGCTGCGTTATACATCAAAATAGTTTCATTTTGGAAGTCAATCCAAGCCGCTCTGTGGCATAACAACAATGGTCATCCTGTGTCCCATACTCTGAAGAGCATTGTGTCCACAAGTGACTGGCATGACTCATGCTAAAGAGACTGGTCATTCAAGGTCATCACCCTTCATCACTTTGTCTACTGCTCATACATACACATGCAGTTCACTCAGTCACTTCCATTGATAAATATGAAATATTTGTGCTGGGTGTTATCTGACTTTTCCTCAATTATTTTTCATTTGCACACATTGAACATACAGTTGTTAGGACACGCATGCCTTCTATTCTAGACATTGCAGCACCTGTGCCACGGTGAAAGCTTGGCATGGTGCTGTTTGAGTTGGTTCTGATATCTCTAATTAAACTCAATAACCTATATTGTAGAGGTTATAACTTATCATTTTTGCTTCTGGCAATGCCGTAATGCATTCAAAGAAGATGAAGGAGCAAAACAAAAGCATTAAAATGGGAGCTGATCCCTAACCAACATACTGTAACAACATAATAAAATAGGCTACATATAAATATTAGATGTTATAATATGATAGCGGCCTAGTCTCAGTATGATAAAATGAAACAATGTAAAAAAAATAGATAAAAAATAAAACAACGTTATCTTATATGGTATGCTATCAAATTGGGCAACATAAGTCATGCTACAAATGTGAGAACATAGCCTACCTTCTGAATGGTCCAATCTTCGTTTATCCATCACAACAAATGTATTTCCATCCTTTGAAAGTATCCAAATAAATGTTGTGTTGGTGATGGAACTCTCAAATATGTCTGAAGTCGGCAGTATCAATCGCACCTCGAGATATTCCTCATCTCACGAGTAAAGACCTGTCAGACAGACCTCCATCACTTCAGAGGAACTCACGAAATCGCAAGCGCGGGAGTTTGGCACTATCCAACTGCCGCGCGCGCGCCAATGAGGGAGCAATATTTTCGAACAGAGTGAAGGTAGGGCTCCTGGAGTACAAAAGCTGACGTTAGGCTACTCCATTGCGTGAGATGTTAGCAACATAGTCACGCTTGTGCATTGGGGACGGACGGAACTTTCCCGCCATGCCATAAAAGTATATGCATAATACAGTAGTAGCTTTTGTGTTCCTTTGCGCAAAACATGCATATGCATGACATTACTATTAATGAACATCAACTCCCCATAGGTTCATGCAGATGAGCATCAATGATCACCCATTGGATATAGGCTGTTGTCAGTGTTTGAGTCAGAGCAGGGGTTCCCAAACATGTTCCTTTTTTTTTTTTTTTTTTTTTTTTTTACATTTGAGAAATTCACATTTCTGATTGTTTATTGAGCCTATATTAAATACAACCAGCTTGAATTTGTTGTATTTGAGGGACCTAGAATTGTTTTTTGTTTTGAAGCTTTTCCTGCAATTCTACTCAGTTTAATAAGACTCATGAGGTAGGCTATTTAATTATAATAATAATAATGGATAAGGAAAATAAAGTCTAGCCCTGATTTCCCAAATGTTATTCCGCTAATCATATGTTTTATTATGACAATTTATACACCCCTCAATTGAATGATACATATTCTCTTTTAAAGAAAGTGATTAGATCAATTTATAGCAACAGTCACAAATTGTATAACATTACTTCCCAGCTTCCTGAGTGGTGCAGAGGTCTAAGCCACTGCATCGCAGTCCTTGAGGTGTCACTACAGACCTGGGTTCAATCCGTGACCTGGAGACCCATGAGGCAGCGCACAATTGGCCCAGCGTGGTCCGGGTTCTGTAGGTTCATGCTCTACAACATTCGGAGAGTATGACCATGCCTTACACAGGAAGCGGCACAGGTCCTAATCCAGGCACTTGTCATCTCCCGTCTGGATTACTGCAATTTGCTGTTGGCTGGGCTCCCTGCCTGTGCCATTAAACCCCTACAACTCATCCAGAATGCTGCAGCCCGTCTGGTGTTCAACCTTCCCAAGTTCTCTCACGTCACCCCGCTCCTCCGCACACTCCACTGGCTTCCAGTTGAAGTTCGCATCTGCTACAAGACCATGGTGCTTGCCTACGGAACTGTGAGGGGAACGGCACCTCCGTACCTTCAGGCTCTGATCAGTCCCTACACCCAAACGAGGGCATTGCGTTCATCCACCTCTGGCCTGCTGGCCCCCCTACCTCTGCGGAAGCACAGTTCCCGCTCAGCCCAGTCAAAACTGTTGTTCTCTGGCACCCCAATGGTGGAACAAGCTCCCTCACGACGCCAGGACAGCGGAGTCACTCACCACCTTCCGGAGACACTTGAAACCCCACCTCTTTAAGGAATACCTGGGATAGGATAAAGTAATCCTTCTACCCCCCCTTACCCCAACCCAAAGAAAAAAAAAGAAGAAAAAAACATATTGTAAAGTGGTTATCCCACTGGCTATAAGGTGAATGCACCAATTTGTAAGTCGCTCTGGATAAGAGCGTCTGCTAAATGACGTAAATGTAAATGGGTTAGGGGCGGGTTTGGCCGGCTGGGATTTCCTTGTCCCATTGCGCTTTAGCGACTCCTTGTGGTGGGCCAGATGCCTGCAAGCTGACTTTGGTCGTCAGCTGGACGATGTTTACTCTGACATATTGGTGCTTCTGGGTTAAGCGAGCAGTGTGTCAAGAAGCAGTGCGGCTTGGCAGTGTCGGGTTTCGGAGGACGCATGGCTCTCGACCTTCGCCTCTCCCGAGTCCGCAGGGGAGTTGCAGCGATGGGGCAAGACTGTAACTACCAATTGGATATCACGAAAAAGAGGTAAACAAAGATGACTTCCCAAGTCCAATTTCTTTGACTCCTCGACTTTAAAAGGTCTTAGCTCAGCTTCTGAATGTCATAGAGACAAACCAAGATATTCTCATGTGCATAAGAGTCTTGTCTTCCTCTGGCATTTTACAGCTTGTTTGTAGCCTAAAGCATCATGGATTTATGCAACATTTAAGATCGGTATAAACAATCACAAATTGTAAAACATCTCTAAATTAAAATCTCTATATAATCGAACCCCTCAAGTCATTGAAGGTCCCCGCCTCCTAGGTTGGGAACCCCTGAGTCAGAGAATCAACCCCTTCACTAGCCTACAATATGCAGGTCATCCCAACCAATGCCCCAAATAATGTTGCTGCGTGAGGTAGCTATCTGAGTCCAGTACACTCAGTATAATGTAGCTCTTTTGCCATCTGTCTCTGACCTAAATGGCATCCCTGAACTCATGCTTGCCAACATTCAGGCTCTTTCTTGATGCTTAATGTTCCCTAATCGGTAGGAGACATGATCCGATACATTCTCCGATCCCTGAAAAGTGTGAGTTTCCAAAACATTTCCCCCTTAGTCAGCAGTTCATGGGAGTGTTGGAGAGGATAGTGGTTCCTGTCCCAGATGGTACCCTTGAGCTAAGGTACGTAGTCTGAATTGCCTCAGTAAGCATCCTGCTGTATAAATGAATATGGCGACCAGTAATGAGATATAAATTGTCCATGGATGAGAGTGGGATTCTTTGCAATGTGGGTTTTTTGAGGATATTTGATTAATACAAATTATTGGCCCCCTTGATAAAGATGAGCAAAAAAGACTGCATAAAATAAATAATACAAATACTGAACTACCTTGTATGCAAAAAAGGGAAATTTATATTATTTATACTAATACAATTGCTCTAAGAAATACTGTAAATATTTTTTTCTCAAAAAGATGTGGGTCACAATTATTGGCACCCCTATTTTCAATACTCGGGCACCCTCCCCCTGCGAGGGTAAAGGCACTGAGCCTTTTTCTAGAATGTTTTAATGAGATTGGAGAACACATTGGGAGGGATCGTAGACCATTCCTCCATACATCATCTTTCCAGATCCTCCAGCTGTGCTTATGGACTGCACTCTTCAATTCAAACCATAGGTTTTCAATGGGGTTCAAGTCCGGAGACTGAGATGGCCATTGCAAAAAGCAGATCATGTGGTCAATTAACAATTTCCTTGAGGATTTTGATGTGTGCTTGGGGTTATTGTCTTGCACTTGTGGTCAAGTTTCAGACTCCTGGCAGAGGCAACCAGGTTTTTGGCTAGGCATAGTTTATACATTTTGGACCTGACTGTATGTGCATATTCAGAGTCCTTAGGCAGGCAAAGTGTAAGAACACCATCATCTCTCATTCTCTCTCATATACTCTACATGACCAAAGGTATGTGGACATCTGCTCGTCGAACATCTCATTCCAAAATAATGGGTATTAATATGGAGTTGGTCCCCCCTTTGCTGCTATAACAGCCTCCACTCTTCTGGGAAGGCTTTCCACTAGATGTTAGAACATTGCTGCGGGGACTTGCTCCATTCAGCCGCAAGAGCATTAGTGAGGTCGGGCACTGATGTTGGGCGATTAGGCCTGGCTCGCAGTCGGCATTCCAATTCATCCCAAAGGTATTCGATGGAGTTGAGGTCAGGGCTCTGTGCAGGCCAGTCAAGTTCTTCCACACCGATCTCAACAAACCATTTCTGTATGGATCTCGCTTTGCGCACGGTAGCATTGTCATGCTGAAACAGGAAAGGGCCTTCCCCAAACTGTTGCCACAAAGTTGGAAGCACAGAATCGTCTAGAATGTTATTGTATGCTGTAGCGTTGAGAATTCCCTTCACTGGAACTAAGGGGCCTAGCCCAAACCATAAAAAACTGCCCCAGACCATTATTCCTCCTCCACTAAACTTTACAGTTGGCACTATGCATTAGGGCAGGTAGCATTCTCCTGGCATCCGCCAAACCCTGATTCGTCCGTCGGACTACCAGATGCCGAAGCGTGATTCATCACTCCAGAGAACGCGTTTCCACTGCTCCAGAGTCCAATGGTGGCGAGCTTTACACCACTCCAGCCGATGCTTAGCATTGCACATGGTGATCTTAGGCTTGTGTGCGGCTGCTCGGCCATGGAAACCCATTTCATGAAGCTCCCGACAAACAGTTCTTGTGCTGACGTTGCTTCCAGAGGAAGTTTGGAACTCGGTAGTGAGTGTTGCAACCGAGGACATATGATTTTTACGATTTTTCACGTTAGTTGACAACTCAACTAAATATCAATTAAAACTAGACGTTGAAATGAGTTTTAGGTAAATCATGCATTGATGTCAATTAGAGATTTGCGTGGAAATGTATGTTACATGCACAGGTCTCATGTTAGGATTTGGCTCTAAATAGCAAAGTAGGAACTATTGCCTGGTATCCGTCGGGTAAGAGATGATCACTTCCATACATAAATACACACTATTCATCAAATAGAATATATACCATAAGATACATATCACAGAATCAATTTGCTGAATGAACCAATAACAAACCATTGAAGACCAATAATAACCAATAAAGACCAATGGCCAATGATACCTTTGGTGCGTCTCCCGAGTGGCGCAGTGGTCTAAGGCACTGCATCGCAGTGCTAGCTGTGCCACTAGAGATCCAGGCTCTGTCGTAGCCGGCCGCGACCGGGAGACCCGTGGGGCGGCGCACAATTGGCCCAGCGTCGTCCAGGGATGTTGGTAGAGCGTGGCGTTTGCAACGCCAGGGTTGTGGGTTCGATTCCCACGGGGGGCCAGTATAAAAAATATTATGTATGTACTCACTAACTGTAAGTTGCTCTGGATAAGAGCGTCTGCTAAATGACTAAAATGTAAATGTGTGCTCCAATCTCATCTATAACTCATCTATGTAAAAAAATTATTAAAACTGCATGCATGATCAGAAGGATAGCTAAATATTTACCGGGAAAGATTCTTAAGCAAACAACCCAAGCATTAATTGGGAGTCAGGTGAACTACTGTTCTGTGGTCTGGGGAAATGCATCAGTAAGTGAAATTAGGAGGCTGCAGATTGCACAGAACAAAGCAGCAAGGATTGTGTCACGGTTTCGGCCGAGGCTGCCTCTCTCCCTTGTTCGGGCAGGCTTCGGCGTTCGTTGTCTCCGGAATACTAGCTGCCACCGTTTTATGTTTCATGTTCGTTTGCTTTTGTCTGTTTGTTGTCACACCTGTTCTCGTTTAGCGTAATTAGTGTCCTATAAGTTTCTCGTTGTGTTTGTCTAGTGTTGTGTGTTATTGATTTTGGTCTGTCGTGTGTTGGGCTTATTTTCGCCCTTTTCGCTCGGTTGAGCTTTCCTCCACTGCGTTGGAGCGTTACGCACCTTTTAGTGCGCTTTTTGCTATTTCGCCTTTGTGCGTATTTTTGCCTTCGGGCAAGTGTTGTCATTTTTCCTGTTTGGAAATTTACTAAAGTTGTTTGGACTATCCTTCGGTGTTCTGCGTTTGATTCCACCACTACACCCACCTACGGCACGCGTGACAGAATAACACACCAATAATGGAATCAGCAGGAGCCGCAGCAGCCCAGACGACGCTGGAGGACCAGGTCCGGGAACAACGGGACCAGATCCTGCAGATGGGGACCGCACTGCAGGAGGTGATCACCACCATCCGAGGCTGGGGAACGCCTCCACCGCCACCCTCCCTGCCAGCACCATCGGCCAGTCCGCCCATTCCCGCACCGGAACCCCGAGGAGTCCGACTCTCGCTCCCGAGGGCCTACGATGGAACCGCGGCCGGGTGTCAGGGATTCCTTCTCCAGGTGGAGCTGTACCTGGCCACCGTGCACCCGGCGCCCTCGGGACATGAGAGCGTGTCCGCCCTGATCTCCTGCCTTTCCGGGAAGGCATTGGAATGGGCCAACGCGGAGTGGAGGAGGATCGACGCGGACACCATCACGTACGACGAGTTCTCCCGCCGCTTCAGGGCGGTGTTTGACCATCCCCCGGAGGGGAAAGCGGCGGGGGAGCGTCTGGTCTTCCTCCGGCAGGGGAGGAGGAGTGCCCAAGAGTTCGCCCTCGAATTCCGTACTCTAGCGGCAGATGCAGGGTGGAATGATCGGGCTCTCGTCGATCACTACAGATGTAGTCTACGAGAGGACGTCCGTCGGGAGCTGGCTTGTAGGGACACCAGCCTCTCGTTCGACCAGTTGGTCGACATGTCCATCAGGCTGGATAACCTACTAGCTACCCGCGGACGTTCCGAGGGGGGTCCGTCCATTTCACCCTCCAGCGCCTCCGAGCCGTGTCCCATGGAGCTCGGGGGCGCTGGCGCTAGAGAGAGGAGGGGTCGGCTTACTAGGGGGTCCATCCCCTGCACCAACTGTGGTCGGGGAGGACACACCGCGGCTAGGTGCTGGGGATGGCCTCCTAGGGGAGAGGACGACAGGTCCCGCACTGGGGATTCCTTCCAGGTGAGTAGGCGCCCCACTCACCCAGAGCTCTCTGTTGCACATTTCTGTATGCCTGTGAGTTTTCCACAGGTAGCACCTCATTCCCAGCATAAGGCGCTGGTAGATTCAGGCGCGGCTGGGAATTTTATTGATAAGAAGTTTTGTTTAGCTTTAGGGATTCCCCTTCTTCCTGTTGATGTCCCTTTCCCCGTTCATGCCCTAGATAGCCGTCCGTTGGGTGCGGGCTTGATCAGGGAGGTCACTGCGCCACTTAGGATGTGTGCGCAGGGGGGTCATCAGGAGATGATTCAGCTATTTCTGATTGACTCTCCTGCGTATCCGGTGGTGCTGGGCATGCCCTGGTTGAGTACCCATAACCCATCTATTTCGTGGCAGGAGAGGGCTCTGATGGAGTGGTCTGCCCAGTGTGTGGGTAGATGTTTAGGCGTTTCCGTAGGGGCTACCTCGGTGGAGAGTCCAAACCAGGTGCCCGCATTGCACGTTCCCCCTGAGTATGGGGATTTGGCTATTGCGTTTAGTAAGTCGAGGGCGACGCAGTTGCCGCCCCATAGGCAGGGAGATTGTGCGATAGACCTCCAGGCAGGAGCTGCGCTCCCACGGAGCCATGTGTATCCTCTGTCTCAGGAGGAGAAGAAAGCTATGGAGACTTACATAGACGAATCTCTGAGACAAGGATACATACGGCCTTCCACTTCCCCTGCGTCCTCGAGTTTCTTTTTTGTGAAGAAGAAGGATGGTGGTTTACGCCCGTGCATCGATTACCGTGGTCTCAATCAGATCACGGTGAAGTACAGTTATCCACTCCCGCTGATCCACTCCCGCTCCATGACTGAGTCCTTGCATGGGGCGCGTTTCTTCACTAAATTAGATCTCAGGAGCGCGTACAACTTGGTACGCATCAGGGAGGGCGATGAATGGAAGACAGCCTTTAGTACCACCTCGGGCCATTACGAGTATCTTGTCATGCCATACGGGTTGATGAACGCTCCGTCAGTTTTCCAATCATTCGTGGATGAGATCTTCAGGGACATGCAGGGGCAGGGGGTCGTGGTGTACATAGATGACATTCTCGTGTACTCGCCTACCCGTGTCGAGCATGTGGCCCTGGTGCGCAGAGTGTTGCGGAGGCTGGTGGAGCACGACCTGTATGTTAAGGCAGAGAAGTGTCTGTTTTTCCAGGAGTTGGTCTCCTTTTTGGGGTATCAGTTGTCTGCGTCAGGGGTGAAGATGGAGGTAGACCGGGTGTCAGCCGTGCGTAATTGGCAAACACCAACCACTGTGAAGGAGGTGCAGCAGTTTTTGGGGTTTGCGAATTACTACCGGAGGTTTATCCGGGGTTTTGGACAGGTGGCAGATCCCATCACGTCTCTCTTGAAGGGGGGCCCGGTGCGTCTGCAGTGGTCTGCCGAGGCGGACAGGGCATTTGGGAGGCTGAAGGACCTGTTTACCTCGGCTCCAGTGCTGGCGCATCCGGATCCCTCTTTACCATTTCAGGTAGAGGTGGACGCGTCTGAGGCCGGTATTGGAGCCGTGCTTTCACAACGGTCAGGCGCGCCACCTAAACTCCGCCCCTGTGCCTTCTATTCCAAGAAGCTCAGTCCGGCGGAGCGAAACTATGACGTAGGGGACAGGGAGCTGTTAGCCGTGGTACAGGCCCTAAAGGTGTGGAGGCACTGGCTTGAGGGGGCTCAACACCCTTTCCTCATTTTGACGGACCACCGTAACCTGGAGTACATCCGGGCAGCGAGGAGGCTAAACCCTCGGCAGGCTAGATGGAATATGTTCTTGACCCGGTTTACATTTAAGATCACGTACATCCCTGGGTCACAGAACGGTAAGGCAGATGCGCTGTCTCGGCGGTATGACACGGAGGAGAGGTCCGTGGAGCCCACTCCCATACTGCCGGAGTCGTGTCTGGTGGCACCGGTAGTGTGGGAGGTCGATGCTGAGCTCGAGCGGGCGTTACGCACCGACCCTAGTCCACCACAATGCCCGGAGGGTCGGAAGTATGTTCCGCTCGAGGTTCGGGATCGATTGATCTATTGGGCTCACACGTCACCCTCCTCTGGACACCCGGGTATCGGCCGGACAGTGCACTGTCTTAGTGCCAAGTACTGGTGGCCCACGTTGGCAAGGGATGTGAGGGTTTATGTTTCCTCCTGCTCGGTGTGCGCCCAGTGTAAGGCGCCTAGACATCTGCCTAGGGGTAAGTTACTACCCCTGCCCGTTCCACAACGACCATGGTCCCACCTCTCGGTGGATTTCCTTACTGACCTTCCTCCTTCACAGGGGAATACCAC
The DNA here is from genome assembly GCF_964263955.1 of Coregonus lavaretus. Classification (NCBI taxonomy): domain Eukaryota; kingdom Metazoa; phylum Chordata; class Actinopteri; order Salmoniformes; family Salmonidae; genus Coregonus; species Coregonus lavaretus. The sequence goes on from NC_140014.1 coordinate 10,303,932, forward strand.
TATACTGGTCGTTGTGGACCGGTTTTCTAAGGCCTGTCGTTTGCTCCCCATGCCGGGCCTTCCCACCGCCCTGCAAACTGCCGAAGCCCTATTCACCCATGTGTTCCGGCACTACGGGGTACCCGAGGATATTGTGTCTGATCGAGGTCCCCAATTTACCTCCAGAGTCTGGAGAGCTTTTATGGAGCGGTTGGGGGTCTCGGTGAGCCTCACCTCGGGTTACCACCCGGAGAGTAATGGGCAGGTGGAACGTGTGAACCAGGATGTGGGTAGGTTTCTTAGAACATACTGCCAGGACCGGCCGGAGGAGTGGGCAAGGTACGTTCCCTGGGCCGAAATGGCCCAGAATTCCCTACGCCATTCCTCCACTAACCTAACCCCTTTCCAATGTGTGTTAGGGTACCAGCCGGTTCTGGCACCTTGGCAGCAGAGCCAGATCGAGGCTCCTGCGGTGGATGAGTGGGCGCGGCGCTCGGAGGAGACATGGAACGCTGCACACGTCCACCTGCAGCGGGCCCTCCGACGTCATAAGGCGAGCGCCGATCTCCACCGCAGTGAGGGACCGGTGTACGCACCTGGTGATCGAGTCTGGCTCTCTACCAGAAACCTGCCCCTCCGCCTGCCCTGTCGGAAACTGGGTCGGCGGTTTGTAGGGCCATTTAAAGTCCTGGGAAGGTTGAACGAGGTGTGTTATAAATTACAACTACCTGTTGAATATAAAAGTATTAACCCCTCGTTCCATGTGTCCCTTCTCAGGCCGGTGGTAGCTGGCCCACTCCAAGAAAGTGAGATCAGGGAGACTCCTCCGCCCCCATTGGACATCGAGGGGGCACCGGCGTACTCTGTGAGGTCCATCTTGGATTCGAGACGTCGGATGGGGGGTCTCCAGTATCTAGTGGAGTGGGAGGGGTACGGTCCGGAGGAGCGGTGCTGGGTGCCGAGGAGAGACATTTTGGACCCGTCTCTCCTGACGGAATTCCATCGTGGGCACCCGACGCACCCTGCTCCGCGTCCTCCGGGTCGTCCCCGAGGCCGGAGTCGGCGCACATCTGGAGCCGCGCGTCAAGGGGGGGGTACTGTCACGGTTTCGGCCGAGGCTGCCTCTCTCCCTTGTTCGGGCAGGCTTCGGCGTTCGTTGTCTCCGGAATACTAGCTGCCACCGTTGTATGTTTCATGTTCATTTGCTTTTGTCTGTTTGTTGTCACACCTGTTCTCGTTTAGCGTAATTAGTGTCCTATAAGTTTCTCGTTGTGTTTGTCTAGTGTTGTGTGTTATTGATTTTGGTCTGTCGTGTGTTGGGCTTATTTTCGCCCTTTTCGCTCGGTTGAGCTTTCCTCCACTGCGTTGGAGCGTTACGCACCTGTTAGTGCGCTTTTTGCTATTTCGCCTTTGTGCGTATTTTTGCCTTCGGGCAAGTGTTGTCATTTTTCCTGTTTGGAAATTTACTAAAGTTGTTTGGACTATCCTTCGGTGTTCTGCGTTTGATTCCACCACTACACCCATCATTGCAACTCCACGAGGTGAGATCTTGCATGGAGCCCCAGGCCGAGGGAGATTGACAGGTCTTTTGTGTTTCTTCCATTTGTGAATAATCGCACCAACTGTTGTCACCTTCTCACCAAGCTGCTTGGTGATGGTCTTGTAGCCCATTCCAGCCTTGTGTAGGTCTACAATCTTGTCCCTGACATCCTTGGAGAGCTCTTTGGTCTTGGCCCTTTAAGAGTGTGCTCCTAATCTCAGCTCGTTATCTGTATAAAAGACACCTGGGAGCCAGAAATATTTTAGATTGAGAGGGGGTCAAATACTTATTTCCCTCATTAAAATGCAAATCAATTTATAAGATTTTTGACATGCGTTTATCTGGATTTTTTTGTTGTTATTCTCTCACTGTTCAAATAAACCTACCATTAAAATTATAGACTGATCATTTCTTTGTCAGTGGGCAAACGTACAAAATCAGCAGGGGATCAAATACTTTTTTCCCTCACTGTATAAATTCAAACAATACTTTAGAACCATTTAAATATAATAAATTGGAAGGTTGTGCAGGACTATGGTAGATTAAGGAATCAATCTATCATTTCAGACTGTTAGAGTATTTATCTGCTCAATAGGTCAGTATATTATGTCTGTTTGTAACAGTGTGTTACATGTGAAAATGTGATCGTATTATAAATTGTATTTGAATGTTTAAGGACTTTTGGAAGATTAGACCAAATTAGGACTAAAAGAGATCCTCATAAAATAAAATAAAATAAAATCTAGTACTCTGTCAATAACTTTCTGCTATTTGTTCCTTCCCGATTGCATCGATTAAGTCAGTTTAATGCCTTATAATATTATGCCATTTAGCAGACGCTTTTATCCAAAGCGACTTACAGTCATGCGTGCATACATTTTTTTTTTTTGTGTATGGGTGGTCCCGGGGATCGAACCCACTACCTTGTTGTTACAAGCGCCGTGCTCTACCAGCTGAGCTACCAGCTGAGCCTTGAAACCATAAAAATCCATTTAATCCTATTGGCAATATTACCGATTGACCAGAGATCACGTTCCTCTGTTCAGATGACCTGCATTAAAGTTGCATGACTTGATAGTGTGGACAGCAAGAGGGCAAGTGAGATGAATGATTCCTCACTGTAACACGATAGGGTGCAATTTTCGTCTTGCGTACGCAGTCATTCTGGTAGATCTAGTTTCTAAACCTCGCCAGATGAAGGCCAGTTTACAACCACAGACAGGACCAGAGTTGTTGTTTTTATTATCACTGGGGAGACTTGTGTGTGGTCACAGAGAATTCGATACTAAACATATGGCCGAAACTCAATCTGTTTTTGTGTACTGAAACTCTTTACTGGGTTTTCGGTCCAATGCTGAAAGATGATAAATCATTTAATCCATCCCCTCACATGGTGCAATCCATTTACATCTCTGTCTCTTGTATCATTGGTGGTCAGGAGGATACAGTAGTTAAATGTGTGGGCCTTCTTGGACATTGTAAACTTTGACTGGATTTAGTGTCTGTCACCTTGATCAATTAAAACACTGACTATATTGTCACTTGTTTACTGTGTCAATCTACAGCTCCTGGTCTTTTCACACTTTGTGCTATACAACCAGTGCCATGGTCAGTGAAATCCTGTTGTAAGGCTACATCTGGGTTGTTGCACAAAATCGAGTGACTTTTATGTGCATCAGACATCATGTGTGTAAATGTTAATAAAACATTCAATTTAACAGTCGGATCACATTCATCTACACTCTTTTAACCCACTTAACCCCAAAGTTATTTTGTTGCTTTGACAAAATAGGTATAGTCATTTTTCTTAATTTAACCTCTTGAGATATTTGTTAAGAAGTTAAATATGTGCTCTTTATGACAGAATGTTAAAATTAGGTGAAATAAATAGTTATTTTTTACACTATGGCACTCTATTCGTAGAATGACCCAGTTCTATAAAGCACTGAATAACAATATCTAAAGTATTGACAAACTGACTGAATAGAGATCTTGACAAAGCTGTCTGCTTTCATGTCATAAACACCTACTAATTGTGATGCATGACCAACATTACAAAACCCTGTCTCTCTGCATCACTGTGTCGTGATGAATCCTGCCCCTTCCGAAGGTATTCGCCAAGGCCTCTTTATTGGCTTTAGAGTAGGTTTCTAGGCCTTTGGCTGCATAGCGTGTCAATGCACTTGCCCTTGCTCGATTGAGGCTGTCAGTATGAGGGGAAATAGCAAACCTCTCTAATTTTACATCACCTCCAGCCAGAGAGCAGAGGGCTCAAACGTGAAATATCATACATTAAACAGTTTTAACAGCCTTTGGCCTCAAATTCCATACACATCCTTGTGGATGATGATGAGTAGAGTTGTGGTTAATTCAATTAATGGAAGCTTTTGTCCCCTATATCACAGCTATCACTCAGCTCAATGATAGTGTCTACTCATGTTTCACCTCATTGGGTCTTAATGAAATTAGTAATTAGATGCATGGATTATTACTTTTTGCAGAAGTCATGGAGAAGGAATTCTCTATATCTTATAACTGTGAAGTGGATGTTGGCACGACCATGCATATTTTATATAGCCTAACCGAGGTGTTACTTCAACTTTGTTGCTTGATAATGTTGTGATTTGAGGACACAAAGAAGGCCCAATTTACAGGGACAGCAATGCTAGATTAAATTGGTTTGGCTTTGTTCTGTCAAATACATGGGTCCCTACATCCCACATGTAATCCAGTAAGTCTGAGCATTGGTGGAGATGACACAATATACAGTTAGGAGGCCCATCATTCTGCCAGCACATGGAGAGCCGCTTCAGATAAAGAAGAAAATATGCTTCCCTTGACGGGAACAGCCTGTTCTCCTGATGAAATCCAGTTTGAGTTATATTCGTACCAAAAGTCAGGTGCCATTAATAGTGGATGGCAGTTGGCCATTACATCAACCATTACATCAACATCAAAGTTCCAAGAGCCTTTCATTAGAAGGTCACCTGTGATTACCCAAGTGCCCCCGGGACTGGCCATCAGCAAGGGTAAATGTATGTTCCTGAGATGGAGACAACAGCACTGCCTCTGGCTCCCAGACTTCCAAAGACTTTCTTGGATCAGTGAGGAGGTACTGCCAGTATAAATCAGGAGAGGTTATGTCATCTCTCAACTTTATATGCTGACTTGTAGGCAGAGCTCTTTGAATTGCTGGAGCTAAACTCTGATGTCCTTCGATCGCCGTTAGAGGTCTTCTTTTAAGAGTTGTTCTTTGCATCATTGACCTTGATCCAGTGTTCTTTCACGTTAGATAAATTATATTCCGTCATGTTCCCTGTCTGTCAGCGCTGTAATGTAAATACAGTGAGGAAAAAAAGTATTTGATCCCCTGCTGATTTTGTACGTTTGCCCACTGACAAATAAATTATCAGTCTATAATTTTAATGGTAGGTTTATTTGAACAGTGAGAGACAGAATAACAACAACAAAATCCAAAAAAACGCATGTCAAAAATGTTATAAATTGATTTGCATTTTAATGAGGGAAATAAGTATTTGACCCCTCTGCAAAACATGACTTAGTACTTGGTGGCAAAACCCTTGTTGGCAATCACAGAGGTCAGACGTTTCTTGTAGTTGGCCACCAGGTTTGCACACATCTCAGGAGGGATTTTGTCCCACTCCTCTTTGCAGATCTTCTCCAAGTCATTAACGTTTCGAGGCTGACGTTTGGCAACTCGAACCTTCAGCTCCCTCCACAGATTTTCTATGGGATTAAGGTCTGGAGACTGGCTAGGCCACTCACGGACCTTCATGTGCTTCTTCTTGAGCCACTCCTTTATTGCCTTGGCCGTGTGTTTTGGGTCATTGTCATGCTGGAATACCCATCCACTACCCATTTTCAATGCCCTGGCTGAGGGAAGGAGGTTCTCACCCAAGATTTGACGGTACATGGCCCCGTCCATCGTCCCTTTGATGCGGTGAAGTTGCCCTGCCCCCTTAGCAGAAAAACACCCCCAAAGCATAATGTTTCCACCTCCACGTTTGACGGTGGGGATGGTGTTCTTGGGGTCACAGGCAGCATTCCTCCTCTTCCAAACACGGCGAGTTGAGTTGATGCCAAAGAGCTCGATTTTGGTCTCATCTGACCACAACACTTTCACCCAGTTCTCCTCTGAATCATTCAGATGTTCATTAGCAAACTTCAGATGGCATGTATGTGTGCTTTCTTCAGCAGGGGGACCTTGCGGGCGCTGCAGGATTTCAGTCCTTCACGGCGTAGTGTGTTACCAATTGTTTTCTTGGTGACTATGGTCCCAGCTGCCTTGACATCATTGAGAAGATCCTCCTGTGTAGTTCTGGGCTGATTCCTCACCGTTCTCATGATCATTGCAACTCCACGAGGTGAGATCTTGCATGGAGCCCCAGGCCGAGGGAGATTGACAGGTCTTTTGTGTTTCTTCCATTTGCGAATAATCGCACCAACTGTTGTCACCTTCTCACCAAGCTGCTTGGCGATGGTCTTGTAGCCTTTCTGATTGAGAGGGGGTCAAATACTTATTTCCCTCATTAAAATGCAAATTAATTTATAACATTTATGACATGCGGTTTTCTGGATTCTTTTGTTGTTATTCTGTCTCTCACTGTTCAAGTAAACCTACCATTAAAATTATAGACTGATCATTTCTTTGTCAGTGGGCAAACGTACAAAATCAGCAGGGGATCAAATACTTTTTTCCCTCACTGTATCCCCACTGCGCCTCAGAAGGCAGCAGACACCTTCGGGTTGGCAATTCATATTAATCTTATATTATTCTCATCTTTACTCCGAAAATGTGTTCCTAGCCAAAAGGCCTCATGACTCAATTAGTTTTGTCATGTGGGCTGTAGTGACTTCCCACTGGGCACACACTGGTTGAATCAATGTTGTTTCCACGTCATTTCAATTAAATGACGTGGAAACAACGTGGAATAGACGTTAAATTGACGTCTGTGCCCAGTGGGTTGAGACTGTAGCTAGACCTAACCCCTAGTCCCCTATAATTTAGAAGTAATTTGTATCACAGAAAGACATGAAACATTAATGTCAACAATATGCTAATATGACTCATTACTTGGATCAATTTATGATGTGTCATGCAGCTTCAGGCCTAAGTATGGCCTGGATGGTACAGTATCTTTGGGCTGTCCTTCAATGTACTTTCTCAGTTTATCCTTATTGATTGGTATCAAAACTGTTAATGCAAAATGGGATGCAAAAAAGGTGACGTTTTAAATGCTGCACAGCACATACAGTACATTACTCAATTGGCCAAAAAGTTAAAAGCTGGAGTAATGCATAGCCCATTCATAGACGATAACTACCTTTAGTGTCTATTCATGAAGGTATCTTCTGGCCGGAGGGGTTTTGTTAAGAGCCCCGACGCGTGTTCTGAGCATTAACACGCAACGCTTGCGGTACGGTTTTGGAAACATAAGGAACTTATCTTTCATATCACTGAGAAATAATTTTCAAAAAACTAAATGTTAAATTACTACACACCTTTATAGAGTTAGGTTTAGTTTTCCCACACGGCCATATCTCCATGTTACAGCACTTGTTTACGGAAGACAGAGACGACCACCTGTGCTAATGAGCTATCTAGCGTGCTCGAACACCTGTGTGTAAGCGTCATAGGGGGGGAAGTGCAGTTCCTAGGCTGGAGGCACACAGCCATATGCAGGGCCGGCTATAGCCTTTTGGGGCCCCTAGATTTGGTTGGATGGATCTGTGCAAACCTGCTACAGTAAGTGTATCTTTTTTATTTGAAAGATTATTTCTCGCTGATATGAAAGATAAGTTTCATGTTTCAAAAACCGTATCGCAAGCAATGATTATTGACGTTTCTAAACGTTAAAACAGAGCATCGGGATTGTAGTTCACACGGTCCCACCGGTAAGCGATGCTAATAGCCGAGAACCGTTGGGATAAGGCAGAATGCCTTGTTAATGCCCTGGGTTTTCGAGAGCAAGAGTAATGCATATCAGAGCCAACACGCTCATTGCACATAATAGAGCTGACATCTTTCAAGGAGCTCTTTGACTTTCATGCTATTATGTTTTTGAATCTAATGTAAAAGATGAAGGGGACTTGAACTGAAACTAAAAGAACTAAAGCCCTTCTCCCAAATCTTCATTTAAATTACAAATGCACAGCCTAAACTGTACGATAAGGAGGAGAGTAATGATTAATAATCTAGCTAGCCAATAGCACAGGGGGAAAACATATTAATCAAATCTACTTATCCTACAATACTTCAAAATAGTTAATAACTTACGTTCTCTACACAAATGACTAGTTTGTGTAGAGATGGGGGGAAAAATCGATGCAGGGATATTATTTTTTACGATATATTGTATTGTATCGTTTTTACATTATCTGAATATTATGTTTGCGCTAGTTTGCTGTACCTGCACCAAAACTCCAGTATTTTTCCTTCATATGCTATATATACAAAAGTATGTGGACACACCTTCAAATTAGTGGATTCGGCTATTTCAGCCACACCCATTGCTGACAGGTGTATAAAATCGAGCACACAGCCATGCAATCTCCAAAGACAAACATTGGTAGTAGAATGGCCTGTACTGAAGAGCTCAGTGACTTTCAACGTGGCACCGTCATAGGATGCCACCTTTCCAACAATTCAGTTCATCAAATTTCTGCCCTGCTAGAGCTGCCCCGGTCAACTGTAAGTGCTGTTTTTGTGAAGTGGAAACATCTAGGAGAAACAACGACTCACCCACAAAGTGGTAGGCCACACAAGCTCACAGAGCGGGGCCGCCGAGTGCTGAAGCGCGTAGCTCGTAAAAATCGTCTGTCCTCGGTGGCAACATTCACTACCAAGTTCCAAACTGCCTCTGGAAGCAACGTCAGCACAATAACTGTTAGTTGGGAGCTTCATGAAATGGGTTTCCATGGCCGACCAGCCGCACACAAGCTTAAGATCACCATGCACCGAATGCATAGTGCCAACTGTAAAGTTTGGTGGAGGAGGAATAATGGTCTGGGGCTGTTTTTCATGGTTCGGGCTAGGCCCCTTAGTTCCAGTGAAGGGAAATCTTAATGCTACAGCATACAATAACATTCTAGACGATTGTGGTAACAGTTTGCGGAAGGCCCTTTCCTGTTTCAGCATGACAACGCCCCCATGTGCAAAGCGAGGTCCATACAGAAATTGTTTGTTGAGATCGGTGTGGAAGAACTTGACTGGCCTGCACAGAGCCCTGACCACAACCCCATCGAACAACTTTGAGATGAATTGGAACACCGACTGCGAGCCAGGCCTAATCGCCCAACATCAGTGCCCTACCTCACTAATGCTCTTGTGGCTGAATGGAAGAAAGTCCCCGTAGCAATGTTCCAACATCTAGTGGAAAGCATTCCCAGAAGAGTGGAGGCTGTTATAGCAGCAAAGGGGGGACCAACTCCATATTAATGCCCATGACTTTGGAATGAGATGTTCGACGAGCAGGTGTCCACATACTTTTGGTCATGTAGTGTTGCTTGTTCTCCATCTTCTTTTTAAATAGGGAGCCAAATAATTTTCAACACTTTTATTTCCATGACTGATCAAAACTCATTTTCTCATGTCTCTCTCTTGTCCCTCTGCAGCAGACATGTGGTGAGCAATATGTTTGGAACATCGAATCGCAATAAAATCACAGTATCGAATCTCAACCCATAAGAATCGTGAGATTCACAATACATATCGTATTGGCACCTAAGTATCGTGACAATATCGTATAGTGAGATCCCTGGCAATTCCCAGCCCTAGTTCGTAGGTACCATCCTAAACTGTCCAAACAGTCATACTTTTATCTCGTCATACACAACATAAACAGTTCGTAAATGACAAAACTAAACAGCTGATGGAGAATTGTATACTTTTGTAATTGAATAACAATGCCGCAGTTGTTAATAACTAGTGTAACTAATGCTTTGTAATAATTAGAGTATAAAACATTGTTATACCTACGGTGGTACAAACTTATGCTTAGCTCCATCTGTGCAAGGATTCCCATTCCCGAGGGACGGTGGAAAGCAGACCCTTATAGGAGATAGGGAGAGTTTGTAGATACGTCTGCTGTAGTCTCAGGTCACCAAGCTCAGATGTACCTGTCTATAAAGCACTGAGATGTAGGGACATATAGTGGGCCTATGTGCATATTTATGAAGTTCAGAAAGTCCTTCCAACCACCCCTTCCAGCTACGGAAATTGATTATGAAGGTGACATATGCAGAAAAAATAGCATATCTTACAATGATGGCTTGTTATCCGTGCGGCTTCTGTCTACCAAGTGAATAAATTAGGTACAAACCCATCATTAGGGTCCTGTCTTCCTCAAATGGTGAGCCTAGAGCTCATGAATGACAAGGGCACTGCACAATGACATTGGTCATGCCCTTTGCTCAGGCTCCATATCTTATGAATAAGGAAAGGGCATGCTCAAATGGCTCTGGTAAAATATGAAACTCTCTGGGCATTCAAGCCAACTCCTCATAGCAACAGTAAGTGATAAGGTTGTGGTGGAGTATCATGTGATATTGAAAGTATAGAGGCTATGATAAAAATTTGATAAAGTCAAGCATTAGCCTATTGAGTTTCCAACTTTTCTATTTTTTATTTTTTATTTTTTTTAGAGCCAATGACTATCAAAGCTGTTTATCAGCAAAGCCTCATCTAGTCAAATTATATAGGGTTTTGTGAACACTGTATAGGCCTGGTTGTTTGTTTTGTTGAAGTTCTTTGTTCACATAATAAGTGTATGAAAACACGCCAATGAAGAGGGTGACACGCTGTGGTGGAAAGTGGCATTTTCAAGGGTGTTTCTTTACTACGGCTCTCTCTCAACCAATGATGATTTCAAATTCATTATAGGCACCAACCCGAAGAAAACAGACTGAACTTGTCCGAAAACAGACTGAACTTGTCCAATAGGAAACACGTTTTCTGTTTTGCTACGTTTTCGGTGTGCACTAGTGAATACAACACTAGCTGCATTACCAGGACAGTTTGACTGAGAGAACAATATCGGCCTCTACACCTCAGGGGTTTGCACAAATCAGTGTGCCTGATTGTTCTTCTAAAATATTCAGTGGAATTCAATAGAATCTGAACTGTGTAAAAAACATGACTGAGACACTACGAGACACTAGTTATGATGTCTAAAAAATGTGTAGGAAGTTGAAAATAGCCCATCACAATGATCTCAAGAACAGCCAACCAGTTTATAAAAGATATTGAAAAGGATTGAGGTTAATCCCATTTAAATTCAGGCATTTCAGGAATCGTTTCAAATTCAAATTCAAGAATTGTAATGTTTCACAATTTCAATTGGATATATTTCAATGCCTCAATTAAAACTTCCTGAATGGACCCAAAACATAAAAGGGCTGATATACTGTGTACAAGTATTTAGAATTCTAACAATAATTTAGGCAAAGGTGCTGAACATTGTTATGATAGCCTATTGTATAAAATCTATCTTCACAGACATTTTGAGTTGAAATCCTCGCCTCTCTTGTCAGTCAAGCCATTTCAGATGCAAAATCAGAGGCAAAATATCACCTTCTGCACTGTAGCACTACATGCACAGTACATACTGATAATTTTATACTCTACTGTAGAGTAAATGCATAGACGGCAAGCCCGTGCATGGGTGTCTAAGAAACCCCATCGACAAGACAAAACTCGCAGCGTGAACGTGGCAGCCATTTTACATCCTCAAGAGTGAATGAGTGGAGCCGAACCAGTGCCGGGAGTTGTACACTTTTTCTCTTGTAATTATCAAATTTTCCTTCCGAAATAATCAACACCATACAAGTTGGTGATACATCGGCAGGTATGATGAATACTACTAACTGGTCACGTGATCATAGTACAATTTATAGCTAAAGTATTTGAGCTTGTGGTCTTTCAAACAATGTGGAAACGGGTGGTTGGGACGGGTTCTCCAGACCGGCTTTTTGAAAATGGACTCTCCCTATGTGGCGGCACGTTGACAAACCACGAAGCTAGCTAGTTAACATACTACAAGGCCTCTCTCTGTTCTACATATGGAAATGTAGAGCCAAATTAAGTCAACCATCAAGCGATATATGAGCTTTCGCGGTTTTAATGGTGTCGCTAGCTAACTCAGCCAAGTGGGCTAATTATGCTAGATCAGGAATGACATGCTAATTGTCACTAGCTAACGTTACCTATTTAGCTAACCCAGCCAACAAGGGAGCTAACCTCAGCGCGTGAGCGTGCAAACTTCGAGATAATTGCATTTGCCAGATAGTTTTGATTCAACTCGCGAGCTAATGTTAGTTCTTTTTTAGCTAACCAATTTGGCTAGCAAAACATTTGGTCATCAGTCCGCTAACGTTACCTAGCTAGTATGGTTAGCTAGCTAGGTTTGTTATTATGACTTGACAGGGTTGGAGGACCATGATTAGTTAGCAGGCTATTATTTAGCTGGCTGCTAGCTAGTAACTTATGTAGCGAACGTTATGGATAACGCAGCTAGATGACGTTAGCTAACAGTGTCTGAACAGTTGTGTGGTTATAGCTAGCTACCTAGCTAAATGATTAAGTTAGATATGAAAATTAAATGTAGCGATGTTGCTTATCAAGTTTTGCTAGAGAATTGTGGATAGTTCATCGCAAACGTTAGTTGACTGCAAATACTTTGCATGAGCACAAACTGAAATGGCTTCGATAGACTGCTCCCTTTACCCTAACTAGCTAGGTTTGCTATCATTCTATCAAGTGCCTTGCGACAAGTTATCAAACATTTAGCTAGCTATGTTAGCAATAACCACTGTTGCTAGATGTAGTCTACCACATCACGTCATTTGCTCCTGTACAAATGCTTGCTGACTGTCTTGTTAGCTACCGGAAACGGGTGGTTTAGAAACTCTGTCGCCGTGCTCTGCCGAAGGAACACGTGTATCAGCTATCTAGCTAGTTAGTGCTGAAGTCAACAATCAGTAGGCTAATTTATAATTTAACAATCAGGCCATGCCCTTCTATGCAGCGGGAGATGAACGTAATGTTAGCAGCTATAGCTGTGTTGTGCAAAGTTGTTATTCCAACACGGTCAAAGGCTGGAAATATATAATTACGTGTACACATTTTACCATGTAGCCTAGCTAACTCTCCTCATACATTGCAGATTTAAACGCAAGGAAGTATAAGGTATGCAGTTATAATAAATACCAATGAATGGTTTTTAGTAGGTGTCAGCATTTTCTAAATTGATACAGACATGCAAATTCAAATATTCTAATTTAAATGTGACCTGATTCCACTCTTTAAGGGACCACATGAACCAACATGTGTGCCTGTTGCACATGACACCCCCCAAAAGCTCTCAACAGTCTTGCACTTGACCCAGGATTAATTTGGCTCATTGCATTTGCACAGATTTCTGGAGACATGGCCACAGAACATATTAATGGAAATGGTCCAGAAGAACCAATGGACACCACTGCTGCAGTTACCCATTCTGAACACTTCCAGACTTTATTAGAAGCTGGTTTACCACAGAAAGTTGCTGAAAAACTAGATGAAATTTACATAGCAGGTAAGGCACATTGAATATCCAGCATATTCGTACACACAAATTATACTTTTGCATGTGCTGTCATATTTTACATTAGCTTTGAATGTGGGAATTGGGATCCTCAAGCAACTTTTTGTGGTTTCGTACCAAAATGGGTACTGCAGTGTAATGAAAAAAAGAGAATTCATACACTACCAATATCAGTGTGAAATAAATGTTTTGGGTACATGTCCATTGTCTTAAAGGTATATCTGGGCAGAGCACTGGTGTCACGGACCCTTTGTGTTCTCAAGAATTGAAGTGTAGCAGCACAGATGAGCAAAGAGTTAGGCCACAGTTCAGCGGAGGTCTCTCTGGACAGTCTCGGGCAGAGTGCAGCCAGATGGGCACATGCAGCAACAATGGCAGCAGCTGTCGGTGGCTGGGACAGGTGATGGGCCCTCCAAGAGCATAATGTGCACAAGCTCATTAGGGGCGCACAGTGCAGAGGACCGCCATATCAAGTTAAAACATCACATCTGTTGTGATTTGTTCTGCAAAGGTTGAAGAAAGTGCTATTACTCAAGGCCATTTTAAAATATTGGTCTCCTGAGATGGTTCCTTTTCTCAGATAATGTTATCCAAAGTATGAATGTAGTATTCCAATTTCAGAAATACCTAAAGAAGTCATAGCCACAGAAATAAGTTAACTTTGATATCCCCAAACATGCGTTGTGGCTAGATCCGTTTTGAAAAGATGTCATCCAGTAGTTCTGTTCCTACTAGTAACTGATGTTTTTTGGTGTCCCTCAGGTTTGGTATCACACAGTGACCTAGATGATAGAGCGATTGAGGCTCTGAAAGAGTTCAACGAAGAAGGTGCTCTGCAAGTTCTGTTGCAGTTCAAGGACAGCGACCTCTCACATGTTCAGGTATGTATGGCGGGGGCGGTGTCATGATTGGATCGCATTGTGTGATCACGTCTTCAAATCAAATGCTACAATTTCACCCTCTAACGTGTACATATTTTTCTTTACTCAACAGAACAAAAGTGCCTTTCTTTGTGGAGTTATGAAGACATACAGACAGAGGGAGAAACAGGGGACCAAAGTCTCAGACTCCAACAAAGGACCAGATGAGGCCAAAATCAAAGTATGGTTTTAACAAACATTCTTGATATAAGTGATAATTGAGACATGGCATCATGCTTTTTATATTGTGGAGTTGTTCTCTGGAAGGTGTTTGACCTCAATCATGTTATTTCAATAAACAGGCCCTGCTGGAGAGAACTGGCTACACGCTCGATGTGACAACAGGTCAGCGGAAGTATGGAGGCCCCCCTCCGGATTCGGCTCACTCAGGGGCACAGCCCACAATTGGTACAGAGGTATGTCTCTCTACAATAGTTCAATGGTGTATTTGATTAGTGTGTTATAGTTTACTTCAGTGTGTATGATGGGGTTTCTGCATTCTGTGTCCAAATAATGAAAATATGTACTTTTTCCTGGAGTAACTCTGGTTGCGCTGATGATTTACCGCTAAGATCTGACTGGACACCCATTCATTCAGTATTTTAGAGATGTATTTTGTAACAATGACCAATGTTCCTTTCACACCAAGTTAACCTAATTTTGCTTTCATCTCAGATTTTTGTTGGCAAGATCCCTAGAGATCTATTTGAGGATGAGCTGGTCCCTCTGTTTGAGAAAGCCGGGCCCATTTGGGACCTGCGTCTGATGATGGACCCCCTCAGTGGCCTGAACAGAGGTTACGCCTTTGTCACTTTCTGCACTAAAGAGGCTGCGCAGGAAGCTGTCAAGCTGGTATTTACCACTTGTTGGAGTCCTCTCTCCTGACAGAATGATAGGAATGGAGAATTTAGCCCGCCCAATCATGACATGTCATGCACTCTCTCCAACCCACTCCCCTCTTTCCACAGTGTAACAACAATGAAATTCGACCCGGCAAACACATTGGTGTGTGCATCTCCGTGGCCAATAATAGACTATTCGTTGGCTCCATCCCCAAGAGTAAAACAAAAGAGCAGATTGTGGAAGAATTTGCTAAAGTCACAGGTAAGCAGCATCTATTTTTGTTGAATGATCTTCTGGGACAAATTGACATTTTGCTGGGCCAGTCATATTCTGTCTTGACAAAGATTTATATTCACAGTGACTTTGACAACATAAACATTGCCTTACTGTTACTGAATGCAGCAATCATGATCAACCACTAGTGTTAGATTGCATTTAGTCTGAGTTTGGGTTTATGTACGGTATGCTATGTAAAGCTGGGCTATACATTTACATTTTAGTCATTTAGCAGACGCTCTTATCCAGAGCGACTTACAGGAGCAATTAGGGTTAAGTGCCTTGCTCAAGGGCACATTAACGTCATTTAGCAGACGCTCTTAGCCAGAGCGACTCACAAATTGGTGCGTTCACCCTATAGCCAGTGGGATAACCACTTTACAATTTGGGGGGGGGGGGGTTAGAAGGAACACTTTATCCTATCCCAGGTATTCCTTAAAGAGGTGGGGTTTCAAATGTCTCCGGAAGGTGGTGAGTGACTCCGCTGTCCTGGCGTCGTGAGGGAGCTTGTTCCACCATTGGGGTGCCAGAGCAGCGAACACTTTTGACTGGGCTGAGCGGGAGCTATGCTTCCGCAGAGGAAGGGGAGCCAGCAGGCCAGAGGTGGATGAACGCAATGCCCTCGTTTGGGTGTAGGGACTGATCAGAGCCTGAAGGTACAGAGGTGCCGTTCCCCTCACTGCTCCATAGGCAAGCACCATGGTCTTGTAGCGGATGCGAGCTTCAACTGGAAGCCAGTGGAGTGTGCGGAGGAGGGGGGTGACGTGAGAGAACTTGGGAAGGTTGAACACCAGACGGGCTGCGGCATTCTGGATGAGTTGTAGGGGTTTAATGGCACAGGCAGGGAGGCCAGCCAACAGCGAGTTGCAGTAGTCCAGACGGGAGATGACAAGTGCCTGGATTAGGACCTGTGCCGCTTCCTGTGTAAGGCAGGGTCGTACTCTCCGAATGTTGTAGAGCATGAACCTGCAGGAGCGGGTCACCGCCTTGATGTTGGCGGAGAACGACAGGGTGTTGTCCAGGGTCACGCCTAGGCTCTTCGCACTCTGGGAGGAGGACACAGCGGAGTTGTCAACCGTGATGGCGAGATCATGGAACGGGCAGTCCTTCCCCGGGAGGAAGAGCAGCTCCGTCTTGCCAGGGTTTGGACATCAGTCTTGAGAACGTTGATTTGTGCCCAGTTAAGTGCAAAGTGTCCAGTCAGATCTTAGCAGTAAACTATCAGTGTAATCAGTTACTCCAGGATAGAATATATGCATTTCATCATTTGGACACTGAACCCTGACATTGGAAATTAGCAATTAAACGTCTTACTCCTTGGTAAACAGCCTCGAACACAAATCAATGTTATTCTGCAAAGTTTTAATGGACGGACAATACAAAGACAATTGCTCAGACGTTTAATTGCTAATTTCCAATGTCAGGGTTCAGTGTCCAAATGATGAAATGCATATATTCTATCCTGGAGTAACTGATTACACTGATAGTTTACTGCTAAGATCTGACTGGACACTTTGCACTTAACTGGGCACAAATCAACGGTCTCAAGACTGATGTCCAAAGAGAACAGCTGTGTCAAAGAAAGGGGACACTAAATGTTCTGAGTAAACCGAAGGAAACATTCCTTGATTGCATAGTCTTGAATGTGTAATATTTTGTTCTGGTGCCAACTATGTTTCGGTAAGGCACTCTCTAGAGTAACTCAGTTCCATTCAATTTTGCTTTGCATTGTGTATGGAGATAGCGCGAGCTGTCTGGTGCACTGGTCACTGTTCAGCTAGGATACCCTTTATGCCTTTCCCGTTCTGCCTCTCTTTCAACAGAGGGTCTTAACGATGTCATACTGTACCATCAGCCAGAAGACAAGAAAAAGAACCGAGGCTTTTGCTTCTTGGAATATGAAGACCACAAAACTGCCGCTCAGGCCCGCCGCCGGCTGATGAGTGGCAAGGTCAAGGTGTGGGGGAACGTGGTGACTGTGGAGTGGGCCGACCCCATAGAAGACCCTGATCCTGAGGTCATGGCCAAGGTAAGGGGAGCAAAATTAACAGGACTCATTTCGCCTGTGATAAATTGTCTTTGTATTGTCCGTCCATTAAAACTTTGCAGAATAACATTGATTTGTGTTCGAGGCTGTTTACCAAGGAGTAAGATTTGAGGTAACCACCGGTGTCCGAGAGAGCCAGAGACATTGATTTTTCAAGTGTAATTGATAAGCCAGTACCATTTTCCTCCCAGGTGAAAGTGCTGTTTGTCCGGAACCTTGCGAGTACTGTAACGGAGGAAATACTTGAAAAGGCCTTCAGTCAGTTTGGCAAGTTGGAGCGGGTGAAGAAGCTGAAAGACTACGCCTTCATCCACTTTGAAGAGAGAGACGGCGCAGTCAAGGTACATGCTGGAGTCTTTATATTACTAACCAAAGTATCACAAAACTGGTAACAATGGCTGTTTTTTGTGTAGTTGTTCAACTTGCCTCTTTTGACAGGCCTTGGCCGACCTGAATGGGAAAGACCTGGAGGGAGAGCACATTGAAATAGTCTTCGCAAAGCCACCTGACCAGAAGAGGAAAGAACGCAAAGCCCAAAGACAAGCGGCTAAGACACAAATGTAAGCAAAGACAATTGATTTGCATTTACTTGAGACCTGCAAATACGGGCCAAAATTATAGTTGCATTGTTGGGTGGCCTTTCACCATTGATTTCTTTTGAATGATTGAATAGAAAAGTTAAAAACGTGATATAACAAGTGCAAATGCGTCCTGTATGGTTACTAAACAAGTGCATATCCTCTGTCCCCAGGTATGACGATTACTATTACTACGGCCCACCCCACATGCCACCTCCCACAAGAGGCAGAGGACGAGGCGGCTGCCGAGGAGGCTACTCTTACCCCCATGACTACTACGGCTATGAAGATTACTACGATTACTATGGCTACGACTACCACAACTACCGGGGCGGCTATGAAGACCCCTACTACGGCTATGAGGACTTCCAAGCTCCCGGCCGAGGACGAGGAGGGGCCCGAGGCGGAGCCCGTGGTGGTGGTGCCACCCTATCCTCCCGGGGCCGTGGAGCTGCCACACCCAGGGGCAGAGTGGGTGGCTTTTCCCAGCGAGGTGGAAGTGGCCCTGGATCGAGCAGAGGTGTGCAGGGGACCAAAGGGGCACTGGGTAAATAGGGACTAGCTGTGTTGGCAATGGTCAATAGCAAATGTTAGCTATCGGCTACACAAAAATGCAAACATACTATTTGGAGAGGACTCACCCCCCCCCCCCCCCCCCCCCCCACACTTGAATAACCTTAAACGAATATATGTTTTCAACCTGCATTAATTTCTTCCTTATTTGGCATAAATTGACCGAAGTTCGGCATTTATATTCTGTATAAAATATAGGCCTAGAAAGTAAGGAATCATACAGATGCAGACCTGCCAACCGGCACGTGTTTTGCGTACCATGCACACAATTTCATATCAAAGTACGCTGGTATGGAAAATTATCCAAAAATATATAAGCTACTTGTTGGCACATTGTGGTTTTTGACAACTGAACAAATCCATTTCTTCCATTGATACCACTGATGTGTGAGGAAAAAAGGTAGGGAAAATGGAGAACGAACTGTTTGCCGACTACATTTTCCAAAATTGTATGTGTTAGTTAGTTCAAGCGTTTAGCGAGAATACTTTCTTGGCCGCACAGGCTTTGATCTCCGCAAAAGTTAGATGAGTAAAGAAGCGGTGAAGTGTTGCGGTAGTTCAGTGCACGTCGCTGCGTGGATGGAAACAGACATGGCAGAGAGAGCTGTTCTGCTAATGCTGTCCTTCACAGAAAGTTATGTTAAAGGTTAGTAGGCCTATGTTAATTAATCAGTTCTTGGTCTGTCCTCTTGATATAGCTGGATGTCAACAGTAGGCTGCTAATGATGTGATTAATAGTCAGTTCACCAATGACGAGGCATGTTGAATGAATGGTAGCCTAGTAGTCAAACCTAATTTGATGGATTATGTCAGGGATGGAGATCTGAAACAAGCTCAAAGGCCTAGTTCAGTTGTTTCATATTCCAAATAGCCTACAGTAAACCACCCTACTTACATTGAGTAATTGAATTATTCAGAATTTTCTTCCCAAACTAAATTTAAGACAGTTTTACATTTTCACTAGACTATCCACATAAAGACACCTATTAATTAGAATAATCATTACCCCTAAATTTGACCTAGAAAATTGTAAGTGTCATTGAGACCACCTCAATTTCATTTAGGATCAAACAAGACTTCTGTTGGCTACATTGTTTGATATACTTTAAGACTCTAGGTTTCGGGAAATGGCAGTTAAAGGTTTTTCAAAAATGATAAATGCTCCAACTTCCTCTGGACCTCCCCTACCCAACCGTAGGCCTACATCAGCACCACCTTGTCAGAAAATCCTATGGAGAGCCCTGATTTTGTACATTTAAACATATTTATAGTTAGCTACTGAAGAGCAGCCAGTTACTAAGTACCCATAACAGTTTACCATTCCTACTGAGGCAGTCTTCTGCCAACATAATTATTAGGCAGAAAAAGGTGCATTTGCCTATGATTTGAGCAGTGTGGGTGTCACGCGTGCTGTTGTTGGGGCCGGGAGTAGTGCTGCCACTGAAGTGGTACTCATAAAAATTATTCAAGGTTGGCAGGTCTGCAGATGTCACCATTTTATTCCATCTCTTTTGAAAGCTGAGCCTCATACATTCCATTGGTAATTTTCAATGTACAGATATGTGTTTAGCTTTCAGTGTCCAAATGATAAAATGTGTATATTCTATCCTGGAGTAACTCCGGTTACGCTGATAGTTTACCGCTAAGATCTGACTCGACATGTTGAACATTTTAATTTCTGTCCATGTCTTTGGAAGACTTCCTCAAATTAGTGATGGGAAAGTATGCTTATTCTCAACATTTGAAAACACACCTGCCTTTTGGCCTCAGGTCTAAACCTTGACAGGTGTCACCTTTCAGAGCACCAACTCTGAAAAGTCTGCTCCTCTGCAGATTTAGATCATCATATATTATTATATTTGGATCACCCTAATGAAGTCATGTTTATATTCTGTGTTGTGATTGTTTTTTATTATTATTTTGAATTCCATTCCAATTCTGTCTCTGTTGCTTGGTCAGCAGGGAAAAGGGGTCGAGGCCGGTCCTGACCTGTCACTATGAAGACTGACTTACTGTGTTGGGTTACACCAGAAGCTGCAATGGATACGAATGGAAAAGTCAGCGAAATGGTCCAATATTCCAGCCTTACAGAAGCATCTCCCCCAAACTGCCACCTAAACAATCACCGGATTATTTAGAAAAACTTGCCTCCCCCTGTATGCCCCAACACCCCCCAAAAAATGCCATTTTAAATAATTATTGAAGAATTTGCACTTTTTAAGTTTCTTAGTTTGAAGTGGCTCAAAGGAGCTTGATGCTATTGTATATTTTTGTGCTAATCGCAATTTTTATTGTCGGAATATCCCTGTTAATCTTAATCGTTTGATTTGGATGTTTGAAGAGAACATTTGCAGGTTTTAGGTGTAACCACCTGGCATGGATAAGTCAGGCATTCCAGGAAAGTGGTTCTTTTCAGAACTTGTCTTTTTAAAGGGTTGGTTAACTACCTCAGTACAGAGGATTAAACTACCCGGCCTGTACTGTAAATAGGGAAACTATATTGATGAAAGCAGGGCTTGTTTCCTACAAAATATGCACAAGAGCAGCAGCACAACCGAAAGGACTTAACGTAATAGTCAATTTGCTGCAGCTCTGACACGGCAAACAGTCAAACTGGGCATGCAAAAATAATCTCATATGATGAGCCTGAACAAGCCCTGCTTTTATCCTATTTTGAACTGAATAAGCCACCTTGCTTCTTCAGATTATTGTAGTTACTGGTTGTATAGTTTGGAAAATGTTACTTTTGTAAAGGCTTGAACATCAACAAAGGCATCAACTACCTTTGAAAAAGCCCTGCAGTGTCCCTTTGCCACTCCAATGGATTTTTTGGTTTTTAGAATAGATCAGAATTATGTTCAGTAACACCCCCTTTAGTGTAAAATAAATATCCCAATCATGCGACATCTTGAATGGTCCCTCTAACTCTGAGCCAGCTACAATTTAATCAAGTCTCTTGATTAAAAATGAATTGCCATACTGCCCAGCCAGCGAGCATGTGTGCCTGTAGCTGTTTCGAAGGGGATCGTGATCATACAGTGGTAAAAGGGATACTGCAGCTATTATTTGTATTCCATGTGTATAGCAAAAAGGAGACTGAACTATTCATCCGGTTTTGTACACTGTTAACTCCCTCTCAATAAAATAATTACAACCACCTTTTGAAAAAAAAGTTAGCAGTTTTAAACTATTGTTGGTGGCCAACAACGTTTTTTGCATTCCTGCAAATAAATTGTTTTATACTGTAAAATGGAGGTGAGTAACTTATTTTTGTAATAAAGTTTTTGATTTCTATCTGTGTCTTACTCTCTGTATGACATCCTGTTAAACCATCTCACACATTTGATGCACTGATTATAGCTTTCTGATTCACACCACAGTCACTGTGCACTACTTTCTCATTTCCAGGGAGTCTTCAACCAGAGGTGCATGTGTGCTATCCTGTGATTTCAATTGAATCATTACATTCCGTTATAATAAGCACTTCGTTGACAGTCAGTACTGCTGCCACGCATCGTCGTCGTTTGCTGCTAGCTTGCCACAACACGAAATTAGTACTGCATTTGATATGATTAAATTTTGGAATACTGTATATTCACGGTTATGTTAGCAGGGGCAGGGCAGGTGATATGGGCTATAAAAAAATAACAGCCAAGAATGTTGCATGATTCCATAATGAACCGGATGTGACATCAGCCTGACGACGACTGACCGTCCCGTTATTTCAACGACGAAAGCACGTAGGCATGATGAAGCTGGGTGGACATTGATAATAATGATATTCAGAAATATATAGACGGTGAATGCATGGGAAGTCATTATTGACTCGCCTGGTTTACACAGGTTTACAGCAGACTGGCGCGTGCCCTGCAAACGTCAAAGACCGTGCGCATGTCAATGAGCGTGCTGCGTGCATTATCAAGAGGGGATGTTGACGTTTGGCTAACATGATGATAGGTAGCGTTTCACACATCAACTAGTTAGCTTGACTAATCCTGCATATTTGTGAGTATAGACGACAAATTATCAAATTTCACCGTTATCCTGCATAGGCTATTTATATGACGTTTCTAACATCGCACTTATTTGTCGCAGTGTTTATCATGGAACGTCCTCCATTGCTTTCCAGTTAAAGTACAACATAAACGACGTGATTATATTTACTTGTGTGCATTGTCCATCCTGACAATGGGATGCATCAGGGTCTACCTGCAGAAGATGAGGCACAGGATGAAGCTGGACCTATTGAGAGAACTGGGCCGCCAGTATCCAGTCTTCTGCTTCCTTCTACTTGTCTTGCTCTTATCCACTGTTTTGTTGAACAGGTAGGTACAAATAGGCCTACTGTATGCTTACAATGTTTCACACGTTTACAAATTGTAGGCCTGCCTACAATAAAACAGACTATTGCATGAAGCTCAGAATCACAAATAGGCAGTATTTGTGTCAGTTGTGTTAGCATATCGATTTAGGAATGACTGAGGTAGACTAATAAGTCATAATACATTCCCAATGTAAGCATATGTGTATTTTTTTTATTGAATTCACAGATATCTGCACATTATTATGGTTTTCTGGTCGTTCCTGGCTGGAGTTGTCACATTCTACTGCTCTCTTGGCCCAGAGACTCTGTTGCCTAATATCTTACTGTCTATAAAGCCAAAGACCAAGGTAGGTTTACCTTAAGTACAGAAAATATACACCTGTAACTATATATTTACTTATAGTCCAGGTTGATAGAGGGTGGTTTTGTATCTGTCAGCAGGACCAACAAGAGTTGTTTCCCTTGGGTCACAGCTGTGCAGTCTGCGGGAAAATAAAGTGTAAAAGGCACAGGTGAGATCACTGCTCCAAAAATACTGTATGTGAATGAATGTTTATTAGGATGTTGGCTTTATTGTATTGATGTGGGATTGAGAGTGAAGAATACTGCATTATGTTCCTACTGTTTGGTCTCTGAGTTTACTGTTAATCTCTTTCTCTCTCGCTCTATTAATTTGACAAATAGCGCAGGAATTCCACAACTTACTATTTTGATGTTCACATTCATTCAGACTTTAGTTGTTGATTTTGTCTTATCACCAGTATGTTAGATGGTGTTTTACAGCACCCCCAGTGGCCAGCTAGTATACTGGAGCACATCATGGAATTGAAAGTGTCCCGCGTGAGCACTTTTAGTAATTTGGCTATATGAGACAACAGAGTGAACTAATGGTTTTATCAACATTTCACAGACTAATTGAAAACAGAAAGTAGAGTTAATTGCCATTATGTATGTAAATAATGTTCTATTGACAGACCAACATTACTATTGGAGAACTATCAACCATGGCTGGACTTGAAAGTTCCCTCCAAAGTGGATGCCTCTCTATCAGAGGTATGGGACACTGAAAAAACGCCTTTATTTTGTGCATTCTGAAAAGTGTGTCTGTCATTCTAAGATGTGATATGTTTTTGCTTTGTTTCAAGGTTCTGGAACTGGTTCTTGAAAACTTTGTGTATCCCTGGTATAGGTTTGTTACTGTATATTACTCACATGTGCTGCATGTTGCATTAAATAAATGCACTGGCATGATATGTGTAGACATATGACCTGGTTGTTTTCTCCTGTGAAGGGATATCACAGATGATGAAGCGTTTGTGGATGAACTGAGAGTGACTCTGCGTTTCTTTGCCGCTGTGCTCGTACGTCGAACTCAAAAGGTAAAACAAACAGGATTTAGACTGTTCTAGATATCAGGTTTTTAAACCTTTTTATAATATTTGTCCTTTCTCAGGTTGATATCCCAGGTCTTATCACGGCCAAACTGCTGAAAGTTTCCATGAAGCACATTGAAATAATCACCAAAGCAAGGCAAAAAGGTAATCCATCTAAGTTTCAAGTATCTTTTACCGCCAGAGTTCTTTCCAAAGAGTGGAACTGTGACCAGTGGGCTCTTCACTCTGTTTCTACCCCCTAGTGAAGAACGCTGAGTATCTGCAGCAAGCAGCACTGGAGGAGTACGGCCCTGACCTGCACGTGGCACTACGCAGTCGCAGAGACGAGCTCCTCTACCTCAGGAAGTTGACTGAGATGCTCTTCCCCTATATTCTGCCCCCCAAAGCCTCTGACTGCAGGTAACATGGCACCATCATTCTTGAGGCAATATAGGTAATTGTTTCCTGGGTTATGTTCATTAGGGTACACTGTTATAACAGAATACAAAATTGAGTGTTTTTTATTAGACGTTCAGAAATGTTCAGATATTGCCTTCTTGTTTCACTCTGTTTCGGTTCATTCGGGGCATTTCTGTTTCATGCTAACTGTATACGAACCTGGTCTCTGTTATCCCATTTCTCTCTTTCATACCTGTCTCTCCACTATCCTCAGATCGCTTACTCTTCTAATAAGAGAGGTGTTGGCTGGCTCTGTTTTCCTCCCTGCCTTGGACTACCTGGCTGATCCTGTGAGTGCTTTGTAGACATGAAACATGTTTAATTTAGAAACCATATGTAACATGTTTCATTGACATATCAGAGGTAATTTCCGTTCTGATTCATTTAGAAAGGTTGTTTTCAGGCTTGATGTGATTTGCTGTCTTTCCCAGGACATGAACAAGCCAGAATGGACATAGATTGTCTGTTGTAAATCAATGCTCATTCCCATTTTAGGACACCGTGAACCATTTGCTTCTCATATTCATCGACAACTCTCCTCCCGAGGCCGCCATGGAGCCCAGCTCAACCTTGGTTCCCTTCCTGCACAAGTACTCTGATGTTCGCAACAAGAAGCCCTCTGTAAGTAGCCTAGTAACCCCTCCTTTCCCCCTCTTCTCCCAATATACTGCCCTTCCATACCACTGATCTCCCCCCTCTCTCTTCTCCCCTCTTTCTCAGGTGCTGAAGCTGGAGCTGAAGGAGATCAGGGAGCAGCAGGACCTGCTCTTCCGCTTCATGAACTTCCTCAAGCAGGAGGGGGCCGTGCACGTGCTCCAGTTCTGCCTCACTGTGGGTAAGCAGGCTTTGACCATTCACCATTATCCCAGATATAGATACAATACAGACTAACAACTATGTCCTGGCCAAGGATGTCAGGGACAAGATTGTAGACCTACACAAGGCTGGAATGGGCTACAAGACCATCACCAAGCAGCTTGGTGAGAAGGTGACAACAGTTGGTGCGATTATTCGCAAATGGAAGAAATACAAAATAACTGTCAATCTCCCTCGGCCTGGGGCTCCATGCAAGATCTCACCTCGTGGAGTTGCAATGATCATGAGAACGGTGAGGAATCAGCCCAGAACTACACGGGAGGATCTTGTCAATGATCTCAAGGCAGCTGGGACCATAGTCACCAAGAAAACAATTGGTAACACACTACGCCATGAAGGACTGAAATCCTGCAGCGCCCGCAAGGTCCCCCTGCTGAAGAAAGCACATATACAGGCCCGTCTGAAGTTTGCCAATGAACATCTGAATGATTCAGAGGAGAACTGGGTGAAAGTGTTGTGGTCAGATGAGACAAAAATCGAGCTCTTTGGCATCAACTCAACTCGCCGTGTTTGGAGGAGGAGGAATGCTGCCTATGACCCCAAGAACACCATCCCCACCATCAAACATGGAGGTGGAAATATTATGCTTTGGGGGTATTATGCTTTAGTTTTTCTGCTAAGGGGACAGGACAACTTCACCGCATCAAAGGGACGATGGATGGGGCCATGTACCGTCAAATCTTGGGTGAGAACCTCCTTCCCTCAGCTAGGGCATTGAAAATGGGTTGTGGATGGGTATTCCAGCATGACAATGACCCAAAACACACGGCCAAGGCAACAAAGGAGTGGCTCAAGAAGAAGCACATTAAGGTCCTGGACCTAGCCAGTCTCCAGACCTTAATCCCATAGAAAATCTGTGGAGGGAGCTGAAGGTTCGAGTTTCCAAATGTCAGCCTCGAAACCTTAATGACTTGGAGAAGATCTGCAAAGAGGAGTGGAACAAAATCCCTCCTGAGATGTGTGCAAACCTGGTGGCCAACTACAAGAAACGTCTGACCTCTGTGATTGCCAACAAGGGTTTTGCCACCAAGTACTAAATCATGTTTTGCAGAGGGGTCAAATACTTATTTCCCTCATTAAAATGCAAATCAATTCATAACATTTTTGACATGCGTTTTTCTGGATTTTTTTGTTGTTATTCTGTCTCTCACTGTTTTAAATAAATCTACCATTAAAATTATAGATTGATCATGTCTTTGTCAGTGGGCAAACGTACAAAATCAGCAGGGGATCAAATACTTTTTTTCCTCACTGTAAGTGTAGGGTGTCCAATCAAAAACGTATCTTTTGGGTAAAATATGTTAATTGTGTAGATACTTCTCTAAGAAAACCAATGGTCCAAACCTCATGTCTGAATCATGATCTGTTCAAAAGTTATTGGAGTTTTTACTTTTGCCAGAATTAGGGCCAGAGGTAAAACATTTTGTCAAAAATCTGGAAAATTACATTACTGGCTACCTGACAGGCTCACTTTCCCATTGAACTCGTGATCTTTCTTCTCAAATCCGCAGGACATAAAACAATATAGAGGTCAGATGGATATCGATTTTGAGACATGACAATTAGTACACCCTAATAAGTATAAGTAATACACTATGAAAGTGACGCGTTATTTACCAGGAAGTAGTTTTGTAAATTTTGTTGGCATTTTGAATGGTCTTCAGCGCAAAAACGCCATAAAAGCCATGTGGCAGAAGTAGATTCATCCACTAACACAAATATAGTAAGGGGCTAGAGCAAGATGGTGGCATAGGAGTTTTGCTCATGCTTGTGAAAAGTTTTTAAATGCTATTTCCAGCGTTCTTTTGACCATCTGAACTAATCACAAACAAGAATGAGGGCTGAAATGCCTGCCAAGAGAAATATTGACATGTTGGAGCCGGCTACTCCGTCTTTGTCTACAAGTCAAGAAGATAAGAAATCGAGGTTGTCGCTTGCAGACAGCATCCCTCATGAAACGCCCTCTGTACTGGGTCTACAAGGGACGCAGCTCCCCGTCAAAGAGGAGTCGGTTCTATCTCACTTGCTCCTTATGTCGGGAAGGCTTGCTGAACTAAAAGAGTTGATATCCGAAATGTGCACTGATGTGAAAACTACTAAAGTCACAGTGATCGCCATCCTCGCAGACATTGACTCATTCAAGACGAAATTCACTCAATTTGAGATTGGTTTACCTTCGCAATTTCAGTCTGTCGCAACACAATCAACCCGCACAGACACAATACAAGCGGAACAGCGTAAACGCCGTGATAATATCAACATCAATGCGGAGAACATCCAGGGCATGACTGATTGTATAGCCGAGATGGAGGATTATTAATGCTGCTCATCCCTACGCCTGGTCTCCCTTTCTGAGACCCAGGAGGGTGCCGACACCATATCCTTCCTGCAGAAGCAGCTACCTGTGTGGCTCTTCAGCCTGTCATCCCGCGGGGCGATTGAGATGGAACGCGAACACCGCATCTACACTACATTGTGGTAATATTATTTTCCCTAAAACATGCCTTTTCGTCTTTATGGGCTGCCATTTCTGTTTCTTTTTCTTTTGCTCGTAGTCTTTAATTTTGAGGTCTGAACATGAGAAAGTATTGTAGAGTATTTTAAAGTCTTTGTTCTATTTATTATAATAAAATTGCATACCCTTATGTGAATTTCCTTCCATTTTTGCTGCTTCACTGCATCTTTTTCCTTGGAGTCTTGAGGCTGGGTTATATTATGACTGTAGTAGTTTCACTCTGCAGTGGATTTTGTTTATTTCTAATATAGAAGAACATTAGAGGTTTATATTTTTTTGTATATGGTTTGCATGGTGTACCCATATTGTCAGCATATGGTGGTATCTGGTGCCCACAGGGGTATGACTCAGCATCTGCATATCACCGATGCATGGGGAAAGGGGAAGAGTGGGTAATCTTAATGGATTGGTGTGTGACCTACACTGAGTGTACATAACATTAAGAACACCTTTCTAATATTGAGTTTCACCTTCCCCTTTTGCCCTCAGAACAGCCTCAATTCATTGGGGCATGGACTCTACAAGGTGTCAAGCGTTCCACAGGGATGCTGGCTCATTTTGACTCCAATGCTTCCCAGAGTTGTGTCAAGTTGTCTGGATGTCCTTTGGGTGGTGGACCATTCTTGATACACACAGGAAACTGTTGAGCGTGAAAAACCTAATAGCGTTGCAGTTTTTAACACACTCAAACCGGTGCGCCTGGCACCTACTACCATACCCCGTTCAAAGGCACTTCAATCTTTTGTCTTGCCCATTCACCTTCTGAATGGCACACGTACAGTGGGGGGAAAAAGTATTTAGTCAGCCACCAATTGTGCAAGTTCTCCCACTTAAAAAGATGAGAGAGGCCTGTACTTTTCATCATAGGTACACGTCAACTATGACAGACAAATTGAGAAGAAAAAAATCCAGAAAATCACATTGTAGGATTTTTAATGAATTTATTTGCAAATTATGGTGGAAAATAAGTATTTGGTAACCTACAAACAAGCAAGATTTCTGGCTCTCACAGACCTGTAACTTCTTCTTTAAGAGGCTCCTCTGTCCTCCACTCGTTACCTGTATTAATGGCACCTGTTTGAACTTGTTATCAGTATAAAAGACACCTGTCCACAACCTCAAACAGTCACACTCCAAACTCCACTATGGCCAAGACCAAAGAGCTGTCAAATGACACCAGAAACAAAATTGTAGACCTGCACCAGGCTGGGAAGACTGAATCTGCAATAGGTAAGCAGCTTGGTTTGAAGAAATCAACTGTGGGAGCAATTATTAGGAAATGGAAGACATACAAGACCACTGATAATCTCCCTCGATCTGGGGCAAGATCTCACCCCGTGGGGTCAAAATGATCACAAGAACGGTGAGCAAAAATCCCAGAACCACACCGGGGGACCTAGTGAATGACCTGCAGAGAGCTGGGACCAAAGTAACAAAGCCTACCATCAGTAACACACTACTCCGCCAGGGACTCAAATCCTGCAGTGCCAGACGTGTCCCCCTGCTTAATCCAGTACATGTCCAGGCCAGTACATGTCCAGGCTAGAGTGCATTTGGATGATCCAGAAGAGGATTGGGAGAATGTCATATGGTCAGATGAAACCAAAATATAACTTTTTGGTAAAAACTGTTTGGAGGACAAAGAATGCTGAGTTGCATCCAAAGAACACCATACCTACTGTGAAGCATGGGGGTGGAAACATCATGCTTTGGGGCTGTTTTTCTGCAAAGGGACCAGGACGACTGATCCGTGTAAAGGAAAGAATGAATGGGGCCATGTATCGTGAGATTTTGAGTGAAAACCTCCTTCCATCAGCAAGGGCATTGAAGATGAAACGTGGCTGGGTCTTTCAGCATGACAATGATCCCAAACACACTGCCCGGGCAACGAAGGAGTGTCTTCGTAAGAAGCATTTCAAGGTCCTGGAGTGGCCTATCCAGTCTCCAGATCTCAACCCCATAGAAAATCTTTGGAGGGAGTTGAAAGTCCGTGTTGCCCAGCGACAGCCCCAAAACATCACTGCTCTAGAGGAGATCTGCATGGAGGAATGGGCCAAAATACCAGCAACAGTGTGTGAAAACCTTGTGAAGACTTACAGAAAACGTTTGACCTGTGTCATTGCCAACAAAGAGTATATAACAAACTATTGAGAAACTTTTGTTATTGACCAAATACTTATTTTCCACCATAATTTGCAAATAAATTCATAAAAAATCCTACAATGTGATTTTCTGGATTTTCTTTTCTCATTTTGTCTGCCATAGTTGACGTGTACCTATGATGAAAATTACAGGCCTCTCTCATCTTTTTAAGTGGGAGAACTTGCACAATTGGTGGCTGACTAAATACTTTTTTTCCCCACTGTACACAATCCATGTCTCAATTGTGTCAAGGCTTAAAAATCCTATTTTAACCCGTCTCCTCCCCTTCATCTACACTGATTGAAGTGGATTCAACAAGTGACATCATCATTAAGGGATCATAGCTTTCACCTGGTCAGTCTTTGTCATGGAAAGAGCTCTTAATGTTCTTAATGTTTTGTACACTCAGTATAAATATACAGTTGAAGTCGGAAGTTTACATACACCTTAGCCAAATACATTTAAACTCTGTTTTTCACAATTCCTGACATTTAATCCTAGTAAAAAATTCACAGTCTTAGGTCAGTTAGGATCACCACTTTATTTTAAGAATGTGAAATGTCAGAATAATAGTAGAGAGAATTATTTATTTCAGCTTTTATTTATTTCATCACATTCCCAATGGGTCAGAAGTTTACATACACTCAATTAGTATTTGGTAGCATTGCCTTTAAATTGTTTAACTTGGGTCAAACGTTTCGGGAGCCTTCCACAAGCTTCCCACAATAAGTTGGGTGAATTTTGGCCCATTCCTCCTGACAGAGCTGGTGTAACTGAGTCAGGTTTGTAGGCCTCCTTGCTCGCACACGCTTTTTCAGTTCTGCCCACATATTTTCTATAGGATTGAGGTCAGGGCTTTGTGATGGCCACTCCAATACCTTGACTTTGTTGTCCTTAAGCCATTTTGCCACAACTTTGGAAGTATGCTTGGGGTCATTGTCCATTTGGAAGACCCATTTGCGACCAAGCTTTAACTTCCTGACTGATGTCTTGAGATGTTGCTTCAATATATCCACATAATTTTACTTCCTCACAATGCGATCTATTTTGTGAAGTGCACCAGTCCCTCCTGCTGGAAAGCACCCCCACAGCATGATGCTGCCACCCCCGTGCTTCACGGTTGGGATGGTGTTCTTCAGCTTGCAAGCAACCCCCCTTTTCCTCCAAACATAACAATGGTCATTATGGCCAAACAGTTCTAAAATGAATTTAATAAAATAACCTGGGCCAGATGGAATCCCTGTGGATATGTATTTGTTTTTCTGGAAAGAATTGGGCCTACTTCGATTCAAAAGGGTTCATTCAGGAAATCCTTAAACACAGCTCTTATTTCACTGTTATTGAAAAAGGCCCAAAATCCTGTGTTGTGTTCTAGTTATTGTCGTTTATTAATTCAGATGATTTAAATAGTTAATGGCGATCAAACAGGATTTGTTAAGGGTCGCCTCGCCTCTAACAATCTAAGAAGACTATTACATATGATTCACTCTGCTCCAGGTTCAAATGGTTCTTCTTATCATTAGATGCTGAAAAGGCCTTTGATAGGCTAGAGTGGGAGTACATATGGATGATACTGGACCATTTAGACCAGGGTGATACATTTAGAAACCTGATTTAAAGTTGTTTATGCTAATTCAGGTGCAATTGTGATGACTGGCACTAATTGCTCACTCTTCTTTCCTTTCTCTAGATAGGCTAGACAGGGTGATCATCTTTCCAGTTTACTCTTCATTCAGCAATCCAATGTTATTGAACCAATTACATCAATGATTCTCCTCATTTTATTTCGCTATATGCAGATGATGTCATCTTGTTTTTGGACAACATCTCACAAACTCTACTATCTGTACTTGATTTATTTGCTAAATTTAGTAGCTTCTCCGGTTATAAAATTAACTGGCAAAAGTCTGCTTTGTTGCCCCTTAACAATTCCAATGACTCTGTGATAGCTTGTATATCCTGTGTTGAATACTTAAGATATCTTGGCATTGATATTGACAAGAAACTGGAAACAATTGTGACAAAGAATTACACTTTTTTTTCTTAAATAAGGTGGGGGGTGACTTAAATAGATGGACTCAGTCCCCAGTATCCTTCCAGTCTCGCATATCTGTAATAAAAATGAATGTGTTACCCGTATCATTCCTCTGTGCCAAGTGGCAAGATATTGGGATAGGCTTCATAGGGCAAGTTTCACTTTTATTTGGAATAGCTAAAGACCAATAATAAAATGATCGACCTTACAAAGACCCCAGTCTGCTGTTGGATGGGATGGATGGGATGGGATGGATGGGATGGGATGGGATGGGATGGGGGGGGGGTTCTGAATTTGATCACTGGGCTTTTGTACTAAGAGCAATTCCTATATGGATAGACTCCATTAGTGACACATTTAGGGTTTATTTTCTAATTTGTTTTTATTTTATTTTAGTGGAATCGATTAGCAATAGTATCTATTGTTGCTTGGTAGGCTGTGCGTGTACTAATAGTTTGCTTCCGATTGTTGCCTAATCAACAGAACCCTGGGTTAACTCTAGTTTGACCTTTCCCTTCATCCCCACCAGAGGAATTCAACGACAAGATCCTGTGTCCGGAGCTGTCTGACTCTGAGATGCTGATGCTCCACGAGGAGGTGAAGAAGATCTACGAGACCTACTGCCTGGATGAGAGCATCGACAAGATCCGCTTTGACCCCTTCATTGTAGAGGAGATCAAAAATAGTGAGTCGTAGGGATCAAGTTTGTCATTTCCCATTAAGACACGATCTTTGTATTCATCATAGCTTTTGTCATAACTCAGTCATAGGTTTTTGTTATTTTCTCTTTGAGAACTTATAGTAACGTATCCTCTCCTTCAGATGTGCAGTTTAATATTGTATGTTCACCCTTATCAACAGAATGTCTATAAACACTGTTTATAAATAGCCATATGTACAGTTCATTATTACAAATGGCCGCTTAGTTAGGTGATGCTCATGTGATAGGTTTCCCTCCCCAGTTGCTGAGGGCCCATATGCCGGGGTAGTGAAGCTGCAGACCATGCGCTGCCTGTTCGAGGCCTACGAGCACGTCCTGTCCCTGCTGGAGAACGTCTTCACCCCCATGTTCTGCCACAGCGACGAGGTCAGGACTAGGGTTGCAAAGGGAGGGTATATTACTGGAAACTTTCAAAGTTTACCAATAAACTACCAGAATTTTGGTATCTCTCAAGGATTTTATGTAATCTATCACAAGACATCTAGTACTTCAGATTACCACAGGTGTCTGTAATTGTCTCTGGCCCTCTTGTGTGGCCTTATCCCTTGTACTCTGAACAAAAATATAAACGCAACATGTAAAGTGTTGGTCCCATGTTTCATGAGCTGAAATAAAAGATCCCAGAAATGTTCCATACACACAAAAAGCTTATTTATCTCAAATTTTGTGCACAAATTTGTTTACATCCCTGTTAGTGAGAATTTCTCCTTTACGACGATAATCCATCCACCTGACAGGCGTGTCATATCAAGAAGCTGATTAAACGGCATGATCATTACACAGGTGCACCTTGTGCTGGGGACAATAAAAGGCCACTCTAAAATGTGCAGTTTTGTTACACAACACAATGCCACAGATGTTTTGACGGAGGGTGCAATTGGCATGCTGACTGCAGGAATGTCCATCAGACCTGTTGCTAGAGAATGGAATGTTCATTTCTCTACCATAAGCCGCCTCCAATGTCGTTTTAGAGAAATGGTAGTATGTCCAACCGGCCTCACAACCTCAGACCACGTGTATGGCTTTGTGTGGGCAGGCGGTTTGCTGATGTCAACGTTGTGAACAGAGTGCCCCATGGTGGCGGTGGGGTTATGGTATGGGCAGGCATAAGCTACAGACAACGAACACAATTGCATTTTATCGATGGCAATTTGAATGCACAGAGATACCGTGAAGAGATCCTGAGGCCCATTGTCGTGCCATTCATCCGCCGCCATCACCTCATGTTTCAGACGGATAATGCACGTCCCCATGTCGCAAGGATCTGTACACAATTCCTGGAAGCTGAAAATGTCTCAGTTCTTCCATGGCCTGCGTACTCACCAGACATGTCACCTATTGAGCAAGTTTGGGATGCTCTGGATCGACGTGTACGACAGCATGTTCCAGTTCCCGGCAATATCCAGCCATTTGAAGAGAAGTGGGAAAACATTCCACAGGCCACAATCAACTGGCTCATCAACTCTATGCCAAGGAGATGTGTCGCGCTGCATGAGGCAAATTATTGTCACTAGATACTGACTGGTTTTCTGATCCCAACCCTACTTTTCTTTTTTTTAAGGTATCTGTGACCAACAGAAGCATATCTGTATTCCCAGTCATGTGAAATCCATAGATTAGGGCCTAATGAATTTAATTAAATTGACTGATTTCCTTTATACGAACTGTAACTCTGTAAAATCTTTGAAATTGTTGCATGTTGCGTTTTATTTTTGTTCAGCATAAAATGTACAAATTAATGAAATACCATTTTTTAAAGATAAAAAAAGTCAAACTTTATCCTAAATATAAACCAACTTAGTGAATACCATTGGTGTTTAATAAGAGGGTTTCACCATAAAATATCATTTTTATATTTGTTATACACACCGGGGGGAAAAAAATATGTCCATATGTATTTGTTGTCAATGTTTTTGCGTCACACTGGTGGCAGTTGGTAAATTACAGGTAGCTTTGCAACCCTGGTCTCACACACACACACACACACACACACACACACACACGTGAGATCATGTCATCAATACTGGACACGCGACTGACCAATGAGCTTGTGCAGCAAGTCATCATACATTACACTACACAGATTCTCTCATTGCATTATCATACTGAAACATGAGGTGAAATAGTGTTGTCTTTTACCGATCCCTGAATACATAGAGTATCTGGAAAGTAGTTATTCGTAAGAGTCCTTAGATATCATGGTTAGGGCCTGGTGTTTTTCCTGTCCATGTCACATGATCAGGAAAAACTCTGGGCCCCAATCACGGTACTTTGTTCAGTGTTGAATAGAAAGTCAGGGAGGGGAGGAGGTCCTAATATGTGTGACTGGTTTCCTCCCTGCTCCTTTTCCCCAGTATTTCAGGCAACTGTTGAGGGGGGCCGAATCCCCTGCCAGGAACTCTAAACTGAGCAGGTGGGTGCTGTATTTCCATAGCCATAGAGCCGTGGTTGTATATATTGTGTCTGTCTATGTTCTGTATCTATTCTACCTTGGCTTGTCTTTACTGTGCACCCGTGGTGTCAGTAGACTAGTTAACCTCGATGGAAGGCACAGTTTAGATTTTTGGAGCCTTTTTGTACTCACAAGTACACAAATTCTCCAATTAGGTAGTTGAATTTAGTTTTGGACCAAAGGGAAATCCGAAGCTCCTCTGTGCGATATTAACTCATTCACCAGGGTGTCTATCACAGGAGGTTGGTGGCACCTTAATTGGGGAAGACGGGCTCGTGGTAATGACTGGAGCGGAAGAGTGGAATGGTATGAAATTCATCAAACACATGGTTTCCTTGTGTTTGATGCCATTCCATTCGCGCCGTTCCAGCCATTATTATGAGCCGTCCAGGTGTGTACAGATAACATTGGACTTATACTACTCAAGCTATAGACACTTATCTGTACACACCTGTATCACAGTGGCAAAGTTCAGTCAGTGTCTGTCGTCTGGTGGTGTGTTTTCATGGGGTGTTTGTGAGTGGCCTGTCATCCTTAACTCCTTGTGCCTGCTATTATTCCAGAAATAGCCTGAGTTTGGATGACATCCGGTGAGTATGCCCCTTCAGTATGGTGCTCAGCAAAGGCTATCCATTGCCTAGTTAACACTGCACGCAAGATATGTAACTATACTTGCCTGAATGCAGTCTGAGGAAAAGAATGCTGCCTTTGTAACAAACTCGACAAACCCTTGTGGAGTTTAGTCAACTGTGCTATGTGTAAGCAATCGCCTCCTTTATAACGCACATTGTTAAAGAAAAGTTATAAAAATGTATTTTTTGCACAGATCTGTGCTCCCTTGCAGCAAAAAGGAAGGGAGGGTGGGGAATGGTTCTTGTTCTCTCGTAGGAACAGTCTTTGTTATAAAGGCAGTGGTCAAGGCAGCATGGACTGGCTGTCAGAAAGGAGGAGGTGAACGAGGAGAATTTGAAGTAGAGAATGGCACTTTCTGCTTCGGCACCCCCATGCGTGAACACCGGCCCTGTCGCTAACCCCCTCCCCTTGTCTGTCTCTCTCTCACCAACTGCTCGCCTATATCCACCATCTTGGACTGTGCTTGTTTTTTTTGTCCATCCATCCCTCTGGATGTTCCATGCCTTACACACTGATGGCTCCCCGCTCTAAAGCTCCTGGGAGTGGGACTATGCCCAGAGCCCTGAGTCCCCGTCCAGCACCCCTGGTTCCTCCTCACCTGCATCTGTTAACCACCACCTTCATGTCCAGTCCATTGTTGCCCTCCCATCCGGCTCTTATGGCTGTCTAACCTCACGCCCTGGCTCGCTGAAGTAAGTCAGGGTCCATTGCGAGGCCTGTGTGTATCCTACATCCCACCCAACCCCACCGCTATACATCGCACTCGCCTCCCATCTCCTATGCATGGGTACTTGTCTTGTGGTGCTAATGTTTCTTGATTTGTTTGTCCATGTGTTCTGGATGAGTTCCCCTACTAGCATGGCCTCCTGGTTTGTGACCGTTATGGGTCTTTGTTTGAACGTGTCAATTTTGTGTTCATTTTTGATTCGGTTGACAACACAGTGTGTGGTTTCATCAGTCATTCACAAAGTGTCCGTGTTGTTGTAATTTTAAAATTTTTTTTGGCTAAAGCAAAATTAGTTTGTTTTCAAATGAGTGTGATTTGATTGTATACCCCAAGCCACTCTCATCCTATAATCTCATCAATGATTTTTCATCCATTCAATTCACTTCCATTTCATTAATCCATTCAATTTACTGTTATCTGTGGTGTGCATTTTTCTGTGAGATGTCAATGAATTGTGACTGTGGTCTGATGTGGCTACCCTGGCTTCTACCTCCCCCACCTCAACCCCGAACGATATACAGTACCCCCTCCGTCTTCCAGTCTGCACCCACACTGCATGCGCTGTTCTGAAGCCATGCACAACTCCTGCATTGTCACAAAAATAAACAGTCTCTCTTCTTTGGCCTGCAGGAACACCTCGAAGCGGGGCGAGTCGTTCGGAATCAGCCGCATCGGCAGCAAGATCAAGGGGGTGTTCAAGAGCACCACAATGGAGGGAGCCATGCTGCCCTCTTACGGGTTGGTGGAGGGAGAGGATGATGTGGTGAGTACAGTGTGCGGCCACTGGGCTACAGTGTGGAGCCATGATTAGTTAGGATCGCACACTCCGGAAATGAAGGATTCATGGTAGAGGTGAATCTATGGAAGTCTTGGCAGATATGGTTTCTGTTGAATCCATATGGTATATGATGATGTTATTCTGCAGAGTGTACCTTGAATATGGAAGATGGGCTTGGGACTTTACTTCTTTGAATTTTGAAATTAATTCACCAGATTAGTAAGAGGAGGAGACTTTATGAAGCAATAAGGATAAGAAATATTTATTTGCCAAGAAGAGTCATTTTTAAAGGTTGTGAGATTTCACTAACCTTTTCATTGGAAACCTGGTTAATAGATTACAGTTGCACGGTCAGGTAGATAAATAAACTGGAATGGGGGCCTGTTGACCCAATTTCTGTGGAATTTCAGTATCAGAGGTACTTTCTTTGTTCCTTGTCCTCCTCCCCAGTGCCCAACAACAACAACGTATGTTGATGTACTGGTCTGTATGTTTGCTTATTCAATACCATGATGTGTTTCTTTCTTTGTACTAAGCATACAACAATTCATTTTTTTCACTTTTTTGGTATATCATTTCTACTTGATGTTAATGGGCAACACCCTGCAACAAATTCACTAAAGGGGTAATCTTTAGGGTTTCTGCTAAGAAAATATGTGACGTTGAACTCAACAAAAAATTGTTTATGATCATGTTTGATTCACTGACAGAGACCACTGCCCTGCCCCCGCTGACTATGTATCATTATCATCATTCCCACAGCGTTGCACAGCCGACCTCAGTATGTTGTTCTTCTTCTTCTCCTCCCAGAGCCTTCCGTAGCTCACCCACTAGATTAGTTCACATTCTAGCTATATTTTACCCCCACTAGAGCTGCTGTCAGTGAATACATCTCCCATTTTACATCCAATACTACTTAGGAGATTTCCTTTGTTTATTGTAGTAAGTCTTGTATATGTCACTCAATATCAGTGGACCTTTGCAGTGCGTTTCTCTTTTTACCTTGTTGTGGTTCTGTGCAGCTCCACACAAGCTTTACCATGTATGGGACCTCAGACCTGGGCACGTATTCACAAAGAGTTTCAGAGTAGGAGTGCTGATATACACAGTTTATTAGGTACACCCGTCTAGTACCGGTTCGCACCCCCCTTTGCCTCCAGAACAGCCTGAATTCTTATGTATAAGATAT
Source organism: Coregonus lavaretus (assembly GCF_964263955.1). Lineage (NCBI taxonomy): Eukaryota > Metazoa > Chordata > Actinopteri > Salmoniformes > Salmonidae > Coregonus > Coregonus lavaretus. The sequence goes on from NC_140014.1 coordinate 10,342,515, forward strand.
GCCATTTAGCTGACGATTTATCCAAAGTGACTTACCGTATTTTCCGCACTATAAGGCACACCGGAGTATAAGCCGCAGCAGCTAAATTGAATGATATTGAATGATGTGTACATATATAAGCCGCACTGGACTATAAGCCGCAGGTGTTTTAATGTTTAATTACCATATGTAAGGGTTCGTGCACAGAGGGGATTGTCGGGAAAGAGACAAACTGTCTCGCTCTCGTAATGTCTGTCTGTCTTGCTCTCGTACTGTCTCTCGTACCACTCTCGGTTCCACTTTTACTTTTGCGCGCTACCTGTCTCACTCTTTTCCGGCCTCCAGCTTTTCCTGCTGGAGCCCGCCGCTTAAAGGTGGGGGGCGCGGACCGGTCATAGAGCCCATAGAGTTAAAGTTGGTGGACTGTAACCTGTAAAATCCATAGATTTAGGAGGTCTTCTAGTGGCCGTTAGCTGTAAAAATCCATAGATTAGCCGCACCGTTATATAAGCCGCAGGGTCGAAAAATGGGAAAAAAGGCGCGGCTTATAGTCAGAAAATTACGGTAGTCATGTGTGCATACATTTTACATATGGGTGGACCTGGGAATCGAACCCACTATCCTGGCATCGCAAGCGCCAAAGCCATGCTCTACCAACTGAGCTACAGAGGACCAATTCTTTGGGGCATGGATTCTACAAGGTGTTGGAAACATTCCACAGGGATGTTGGTCCATGCTGACGTGATGGCATCACGCAGTTGCTGCAGATTGGACGGCAGTACATTCATGCTGCGAACAGCCCATTCCATCTCATCCCAAAGATGCTCTATTGGGTTTGGTCAGCAGCAATGTTCAGATACACTGTGGCGTTCAATTGTTATTCAATTGGTATCAAGGGACCTAATGTGTGCCAGGAAAACATTATCTACACCACTGCCACCATCCTGTACCATTGACACCAGGCAGGATGGGTCCATGGACTCATGCTGCTTAACCAAATCCTGACTCTGCCATCAGCATGACGCAACAAAACTGAGATTTGTCGGACCATGCAATGTTTTTCCACTCCTCAATTGTCCAGTGTTGGTGATCGCGTGCCCATTGGAGCCGCTTCTTGTTTTTAGCTGATAGGAGTGGAACCCGGTGTGGTCGTCTGCTGCAATAGCCTACTCTGAGACCCTTTGTGAATAGAGGTCCAGATTCCATACAAACGTTTTGGCTGTCATGCATTGTCTTGACCTTTTACCCTCCCTGATCTCTGACCCCCCCCCCCCCCCTCTCTCTCTGTGGCTGGGCTCTTGTCAGGTGGAAGAGGCCATGATGGTTCTGGAGGATGACTCTCCCATGGAGGCCGTCAGTACCCCCAGCACCCCTCGCAATCTCTCAGCCTGGACCATCACCATCCCCTACATAGACTTCTACGATGATGACATCAAGAGGGAGAGGATCCCCGTGTTCTGTATTGACGTGGAGCGCAACGATAGGAAGGCAGGTGAGACTCACAGGCTGGTCTGGGATCAGTGTGGTCTACAGGTGAAACCAATACTACTGATAATGTACAGTGGGGAAAAAAAGTATTTAGTCAGCCACCAATTGTGCAAGTTCTCCCACTTAAAAGATGAGAGAGGCCTGTAATTTTCATCATAGGTACACTTCAACTATGACAGACAAATTGAGAAAAGAAAATCCAGAAAATCACATTGTAGGATTTTTAATGAATTTATTAGCAAATTATGGTGGAAAATAAGTATTTGGTCACCTACAAACAAGCAAGATTTCTGGCTCTCACAGACCTGTAACTTCTTCTTTAAGAGGCTCCTCTGTCCTCCACTCGTTACCTGTATTAATGGCACCTGTTTGAACTTGTTATCAGTATAAAAGACACCTGTCCACAACCTCAAACAGTCACACTCCAAACTCCACTATGGCCAAGACCAAAGAGCTGTCAAAGGACACCAGAAACTAAATTGTAGACCTGCACCAGGCTGGGAAGACTGAATCTGCAATAGGTAAGCAGCTTGGTTTGAAGAAATCAACTGTGGGAGCAATTATTAGGAAATAGAAGACATACAAGACCACTGATAATCTCCCTCGTTCTGGGGCTCCACGCAAGATCTCACCCCGTGGGGTCAAAATGATCACAAGAACGGTGAGCAAAAATCCCAGAACCACACGGGGGGACCTAGTGAATGACCTGCAGAGAGCTGGGACCAAAGGAACAAAGCCTACCATCAGTAACACACTACGCCGCCAGGGACTCAATCCTGCAGTGCCAGACGTGTCCCCCTGCTTAAGCCAGTACATGTCCAGGCCCGTCTGAAGTTTGCTAGAGTGCATTTGGATGATCCAGAAGAGGATTGGGAGAATGTCATATGGTCAGATGAAACCAAAATAGAACTTTTTGGTAAAAACTCAACTCGTCGTGTTTGGAGGACAAAGAATGCTGAGTTGCATCCAAAGAACACCATACCTACTGTGAAGCATGGGGGTGGAAACATCATGCTTTGGGGCTGTTTTTCTGCAAAGGGACCAGGACGACTGATCCGTGTAAAGGAAAGAATGAATGGGGCCATGTATCGTGAGATTTTGAGTGAAAACCTCCTTCCATCAGCAAGGGCATTGAAGATGAAACGTGGCTGGGTCTTTCAGCATGACAATGATCCCAAACACACTGCCCGGGCAACGAAGGAGTGGCTTCGTAAAAGAAACATTTCAAGGTCCTGGAGTGGCCTAGCCAGTCTCCAGATCTCAACCCCATAGAAAATCTTTGGAGGGAGTTGAAAGTCCGTGTTGCCCAGCGACAGCCCCAAAACATCACTGCTCTAGAGGAGATCTGCATGGAGGAATGGGCCAAAATACCAGCAACAGTGTGTGAAAACCTTGTGAAGACTTACAGAAAACGTTTGACCTGTGTCATTGCCAACAAAGGGTATATGATCGGAGAGGTTGAGAGTAGAAGAAGTTCAGGAGCAAAAAAATAAATAAATAAATATATATATATATATATATATATATATATATATATATATATATAGAATTATTGTAAAATTAACTCTGTCCATAAGGTGTAGATAGTAAGTATAGACCGGAAGTAGAGGCCTGGGCGTTGTTGTTCACTAATTTACTCCAAGTAGGGAAAGGATGGTGGGGTTGAAAAGTAATAAAGGGGAATATATATATAAAAAATAAAAATAAACATGGGGGATTGGAAGTGATGCAGACAATTACATTGATAGATTGTATCTTCTATCTGCAATATTAAGCTGATCCATTCCCCCCCCCCCCCAAAAAAAAAAAAAAAAAAAAAAAAAAAAAAAAAAGTGTATATAACAAAGTATTGAGAAACTTTTGTTATTGACCAAATACTTATTTTCCACCATAATTTGCAAATAAATTCATTAAAAATCCTACAATGTGGTTTTCTGGATTTTTTTTTCCTCATTTTGTCTGTCATAGTTAACGTGTACCTATGATGAAAATTACAGGCCTCTCTCATCTTTTTAAGTGGGAGAACTTGCACAATTGGTGGCTGACTAAATACTTTTTTCCCCCACTGTATATGGGTCTAAAGCACTTTTTTGACTAGGTTCAAATCTACAATGGCTAAACAAGGCTGTTCTACACACCATTAGCACAGGATTAAATTCGGCTTCATGATCTAATATCATGCTGCCTGTCGCTGACATAATGTAAGTCACTCATCAGAGAACTTCCTCTGTGTTCTGTCAGTCATTGACAGATTTACAGTTTTTCTTTCCATCAAATGTTTCAAATACCTTAAGCTTCCCACTAATTGCAAAACAGATACACAAGGGATGATTTTGCAGAGATATTTACAATATGTAGGCCTACTGTACAGTTTCTTCAGAAAGTATTCACACCCCTTGACTTTTTCCACATTTTGTTGATGTAGCCAGAATTTAAAATGGATTAAATATATATATTTTTTGTGTCTCTGGCCTATACACAATACCACATAATGTCAAAGTGGAGTTATGTTTTTAAAAATGAAAAGCTGAAATGTCTTTAAGTCAATAAGCATTCAACCCCTTTGCTATGGCAAGCCTAAATTTAAGTTCAGGAGTAAAGAATTTGCTTAACAAGTCACATAATAAGTTGCATGGACTCACTCTGTGTGAAATGATAGTGTTTAATATTATTTTTGTACCCCACACATAAAATGATCTGCAAGGTCCCTCAGTCGAGCAGTGAATTTCAAACACAGATTCAACCACAAAGACCAGGGAGGTTTTCCAATGCCTTGCAAAGAAGGGCACCTATTGGTAGATGGGTAAAAAAAAAGCAGACATTGAATATCCCTTTGAGCATGGTGAAGTTATTAATTACACTTTGGATGGTGTATCAATACACCAAGTCACTACAAAGATACAGGTGTCCTTCCTAACTCAGTTGACGGAGAGGAAGGGATTTCACCATGAGGCCAATGGTGACTTTAAAACAGTTAGAGTTTAATGGCCACAATACTAACCTAAATAGAGTGAAAAGAAGGAAGCCTGTACAGAATAAAAAAATATTCCAAAAAGAAATGTGGCAAAGAAATTAACTTTGTCCTGAATACAAAGCTTTATGTTTGGATCAAATCCAACGCAACACATCACTGAGTACCACTCATCATATTTTCAAGCATGGTGGTGGCTGCATCATGTTGTGGGTATGCTTGTCATCGGCAAGGACTAGGGAGTTTTTTTTTATGATAAAAAGAAACAGAAAGAGCTAAACTCAGGCAAAATCCTAGAGGAAAACCTGGTTGTCTGCTTTCCAACAAACACTGGGAGACAAATTTACCTTTCAGCAGGACAATACACAAGGCCTAATATACACTGTAGTTACTTACCAATATGACATTGAATGTTCCTGAGTGGCCTACTTACAGTTTTGACTTAAATCGACTTAAAAATCTATGGCAAGACTTGAAAATGGCTGTCTAGCAATGATCAACGACCAACTTGACAGAGCTTGAAGAATTTTAAAAAGAATAATGTGCAAATATTGTGCAATCCAGGTGTGCATAGCTCTTAGAGACTTACTCAGAAAAACTCACAGCTGTAATCGCTGCCAAAGGTGATTCTAACATGTCGGGGGTTGAATAATTATCTAATCAAGATAGTATATTAGTGTGTTATTCCAAATGTTAGATTTTTTCTTCCACTTTGACATTAGAGTATTTTGTGTAGATGTTGTGCAATTAAATCCATTCAATCCCACTTTGTAACACAACAAAATGTGGAAAAAGTCAAGGGGTACTTTCTGAAGACACTGTCCACTCTTAATATTGATGTATTTTCCCCCTTTGTATTTCACAGTGGGTCATGAGACCGAGCACTGGTCTGTATACAGAAGATATCTGGAATTTTATGTCCTCGAATCAAAACTCACTGAGTTTCATGGTAAGTACATGTTTTAGATGATTTCTTCAGGTTTCTGGTCCTGTAACCACTCATCGTCCATTGTAAATTAACAGCCAGAACATATAAATCTCGAACATCGGCCAAATGTTTCTTCTCACACTGAATAATTCCACCCAAATATTTCTAAGAATAGTTATAACAATATATTCACATTGTTTGATTGTCTTCAAGCCTTCACATCCAGGAAATGTTTTTGTTTTGCTCCTTTGTCACAACAGGCTCATTCCCAGACGCCCAGCTGCCTTCCAAAAGAATCATCGGCCCCAAGAACTATGAGTTCCTGACCTCCAAGCGGGAGGAGTTCCAGGAGTACCTTCAGGTAGGTAGTCATTATGGACTGAACAAGCTCCGGGGTGAAGTTTCCCCTAGGTACAGATGTAGGATCAGCTTGCCCTCCCCGACTCCTAATCTTAAACATTAATAAGGAAAATACAAAATTGACCCAAGATCAGCGTCTAGGGGAAACTTCACCTTGCACCAGTAAACAACAGAGAGACCATGCTTAGGAAATAGCTGGTCTGTCTCCCAATGGATATACAGTGGGGAGAACAAGTATTTGATACACTGCCGATTTTGCAGGTTTTCCTACTTACAAAGCATGTAGAGGTCTGTAATTTTTATCATAGGTACACTTCAACTGTGAGAGACGGAATCTCATACAAAGATCCAGAAAATCACATTGTATGATTTTTAAGTAATTAATTTGCATTTTATTGCATGACATAAGTATTTGATCACCTACCAACCAGTAAGAATTCCGGCTCTCACAGACCTGTTAGTTTTTCTTTAAGAAGCCCTCCTGTTCTCCACTCATTACCTGTATTAACTACACCTGTTTGAACTCGTTACCTGTATAAAAGACACCTGTCCACACACTCAATCAAACAGACTCCCAACCTCTCCACAATGGCCAAGACCAGAGCGCTGTGTAAGGACATCAGGGTTAAAATTGTAGACCTGCACAAGGCTGGGATGGGCTACAGGACAATAGGCAAGCAGCTTGGTGAGAAGGCAACAACTGTTGGCGCAATTATTAGAAAATGGAAGAAGTTCAAGATGACGGTCAATCACCCTCGGTCTGGGGCTCCATGCAAGATCTCACCTCGTGGGGCATCAATGATCATGAGGAAGGTGAGGGATCAGCCCAGAACTACACGGCATGACCTGGTCAATGACCTGAAGAGAGCTGGGACCACAGTCTCAAAGAAAACCATTAGTAACACACTACGCCGTCATGGATTAAAATCCTGCAGCGCACGCAAGGTCCCCCTGCTCAAGCCAGCGCATGTTCAGGCCCGTCTGAAGTTTGCCAATGACCATCTGGATGATCCAGAGGAGGAATGGGAGAAGGTCATGTGGTCTGATGAGACAAAAATAGAGCTTTTTGGTCTAAACTCCACTCGCCGTGTTTGGAGGAAGAAGGATGAGTACAACCCCAAGAACACCATCCCAACCGTGAAGCATGGAGGTGGAAAAATCATTCTTTGGGGATGCTTTTCTGCAAAGGGGACAGGACGACTGCACCGTATTGAGGGGAGGATGGAAGGGGCCATGTATCGCGAGATCTTGGCCAACAACCTCCTTCCCTCAGTAAGAGCATTGAAGATGGGTCGTGGCTGGGTCTTCCAGCATGACAACGACCCGAAACACACAGCCAGGGCAACTAAGGAGTGGCTCCGTAAGAAGCATCTCAAGGTCCTGGAGTGGCCTAGCCAGTCTCCAGACCTGAACCCAATAGAAAATCTTTGGAGGGAGCTGAAAGTCCGTATTGCCCAGCGACAGCCCCGAAACCTGAAGGATCTGGAGAAGGTCTGTATGGAGGAGTGGGCCAAAATCCCTGCTGCAGTGTGTGCAAACCTGGTCAAGACCTACAGGAAACGTATGATCTCTGTAATTGCAAACAAAGGTTTCTGTACCAAATATTAAGTTCTGCTATTCTGATGTATCAAATACTTATGTCATGCAATAAAAAGCAAATTAATTACTTAAAAATCATACAATGCTTCTACATGCTACTACAATCTACATGCTTTGTAAGTAGGAAAACCTGCAAAATCGGCAGTGTATCAAATACTTGTTCTCCCCACTGTATGTCAGCTTATGTAGTGGCTGCAGTTAGAGTAGAGGCTAGAGAGGCGTATTAGTAACCAGAGGGTTTATGGTTCAAATCCCAGGGCTGCTGGGGTCAGAATCTACCACTAAACCCCAAATATAGGGTTACTGTGGTTGACCCTGAACTGGTTCCAGCCTCTCAAGTGTGTATGCTGACTCATGGGGTGGGGAGCCTAGGACACATTTCCATTGTTCCAAATGAATAACAAAGTGCTACTCTATGTCAGCCCTCTATGAATCTGTCAACAAAGTGAAGATTGTTGGATCTTTCTGTTTATTTTCCAGAAACTGCTCCAACACCCTGAGCTGAGCAACAGTCAACTGCTAGCAGACTTCCTCTCCCCTCACAGTATGGACTCTCAGTTTGTGGACAAGATGCTCCCTGATGTCAATCTAGGTATGCAACGCTGGCCAAGTAGCCTAGTCTCAGATCTGTTTGTGCCGTCTTGCCAACTCCTATGGTCATTGTAACGTGGCCAAGAGTTCAATGTTAATAACATCTCTCACAACCTGCTCTCCTGTTGAACTCCTTGTTGAACTCATTTGAGTTTAACATTGTTTATTTTGCCACAGGGAAGATCATCAAATCAGTGCCCAGCAAACTGATAAAAGAAGTAAGTCATGCATTTTCGACTTGGATTGGGAAAGAAGTTGTGGCAGCATCCTTGTAAAATAATTCCTGAGATAGTAATTTAGGAATGTAAGCCAAACATGCCTTTGGAATCCACCTATAAGTCATGTCAGCTATGTTATTATAGTATACCAGTTGAAATAAATGGGAACAGCAGGGATCCAGTGACTCAAATGTCACATAACACATTTTAACTGTTTAAGAGTGCTTTCACAGTAACCTATAAGGAATCTCCCCTGTGTTTCTTCCATCTCAGAAAGGGCAGCATTTGGAGCCATTCCTCAATTCCTTCTTTGACTCCTGTGAATCGCCCAAGCCCAAACCCAGCCGGCCAGAGCTGACCATCCTCAGTCCCACGTCAGAGAATGACAAGAAGGTGGGCTCACACTACACCTGGGTCTAAATAGTATTTATTTCCTTTCAAATATTTTAGGTGCGCTTGATTTGGCTTACCTAGCCTGCTGGGTTGGGGTGGGGGAAGGTTTGACTTTGCACTATTTCATTGGTTCCATTAGACTGGGGAAGCTAAATCAAATACACATTAAATATTTGGAAGAGAAGCAAATACTTTTATCGACCCGTGTCTGGCATGCACAGACTCCCATACTCACACACACTTACTTCAGTTGACAAGTGTTTGTAGTTAGGAGAGCTGCTTGATCGTTCAGCCAAATTGGAACAGATCCTTGAAATATAACTCCACTGCTGGATGTGTTTTTACATGTTGTTATTTTGTTATTCCCCTCCATTTTAAAGTGTTGTTGACCTTTGTTTGAACTCCCTAGCTCTTCAATGAACTATTCAAGAACAACGCCAACCGATCAGAGAGCACAGAGAAGAAACATAACCAGAACTACTTCATGGAGATGATCACTGTGGAAGGGGTGTATGACTACTTGATGTTTGTGGGTAAGTCGGCTCCACCCATAGCATTTGTCCATCCAGCGACAAAGTAGTGCAGGAATATAACGCTCAATACTAAATTGGTCTCTACTAGGTACTAGTGGAGATATGAGAGAATTAAGTAGGTGTAAACAATATGGCGGAAATTTTATCTAGCCAATCAGAGGATAAATCTGTGTTATTACCACCTTTGTTCCTATACCTATTTAGGAAATCGATAAGGGATTGGGTGGAACCTAGCATCTCATCATCACTCTCCCACTGCGTACTGTCATTGGCAGGTCGAGTGGTCTTCCGCATCCCTGATTGGCTGCACCACCTGCTGATGGGCGGGAGGATCCTGTTAAAGAACACCCTGGAGGCGTACACGGACCACTACCTGCAGCATAAACTAGACAAGGTGTTCCAGGAGCACCGCCTGGTTTCCCTCATCACCCTGCTCAGAGGTCGCTAGCTTACCGCCGACCTTCTACTGTTTTTTTCTTCCAATTATACTATTTACTATTATTATCCTTCTATTTTGTAAAAGAAAATTCTAAACAAAAGCAATGAGTGATATGACTCCTATTTTGATGTGTGTGTATTCGTGTGATGTACTAGATGCTGTGTTCTGTGAAAACAGTGAGCCACGGTCCTTGGCAGATAAGCAGAAAAGGGCCAAGAAGACCTTTGAGGAGATGAGGAAATACATTCCAGGTCCTTAGTAGATCGCTTAAGGCCTATTATAAAACATATTGCCATGAATTGTCTCTAGTTCTGGCAGTGTATTCTGACAAGTATTTGAAATGTGAAATAAATAATATTCAGTGAATGGAGTTTAGATGGTTTTGTGAAGTTAAAGTGGGAATCTTGGCTAGGACTATTAGGTCTTCTTTTGGGTTTTATGTAGTTGAAAAGCTGTTTTTAATTGCTATTAAGTCAACAAAAAAACATTATTAATTGAAAACAGTCAGAAGTCAATTGATTTGACCCTCTAAGATGACATGAGTGTTTTCCCTTCAGAATTCCTGGGCAAGTGTATTGGAGAAGAGGCCAGGTACGAGGGGGTGCGCTTGCTCTTCGATGGACTACAACAGCCAGTTCTTAACAAACAGGTACTACAACGCAGCGAGGCATCTAAAGTTACAACTAGCATCACACAAAGTACAGGAGAATGCAGGGTTGAAAAGAATGCTATCATACAGTGCCTTGCAAAACTATTCATCCCCCTTGGCATTTTTCCTATTTTGTTGCATTACAACCTGTAATTTAAATTGATTTTTATTTGGATTTCATGTAATGGACATACACAAAATAGTCCAAATTGGTGAAGTGAAATGAAAAAAATTACTTGTTTCAAAAAATTCTAAAAAATAAATAGCGGAGAAGTGGTGCGTGCATATGTATTCACCCCCTTTGCTATGAAGCCCCTAAATAAGATCTGGTGCAACCAATTACCTTCAGAAGTCACAGAATTAGTTAAATAAAGTCCACCTGTGTGCAATCTAAGTGTCACATGATCTCAGTATATATACACACCTGTTCTGAAAGGCCCCAGAGTCTTTAACACCACTAAGCAAGGGGCACCAACAAGCAAGCGGCACCATGAAGACCAAGGAGCTCTCCAAACAGGTCAGGGACAAAGTTGTGGAGAAGTACATATCAGGGCTATAAAAAAATATCAGAAACTTAGAACATCCCACGGAGCACCATTAAATCCATTATTTAAAAATGGAAAGAGTATGGCACCACAACAAACCTGCCAAGAGAGGGCCGCACACCAAAACTCACGGACCAGTCAAAGAGGGCATTAATCAGAGAGGCAACAAAGAGACCAAAGATAACCCTGAAGGAGCTGCAAAGCTCCACAGCGGAAATTGGAGTATCTGTCCATAGGACCACTTTAAGCCGTACGCTCCACAGAGCTGGGCTTTACGGAAGAGTGGCCAGAAAAAAGCCATTGCTTAAAGAAATAAATAAGCAAACACGTTTGGTGTTCGCCAAAAGGCATGTGGGAGACTCCCCTAACATATGGAAGAAGGTACTCTGGTCAGATTAGACTAAAATTGAGCTTTTTGGCCATCAAGGAAAACACTATGTCTGGCGCAAACCCAACACCTCTCATCACCCCGAGAACACCATCCCCACAGTGAAGCATGGTGGTGGCAGCATCATGCTGTGGGGATGTTTTTCATCTGCAGGGACTGGGAAACTGGTCAGAATTTAAGGAATGATGGATGGTGCTAAATACAGGGAAATTCTTGAGGGAAACCTGTTTCAGTCTTTCAGAGATTTGAGACTGGGACGGAGGTTCACATTCCAGCAGGACACTGACCCTAAGCATACTGCTAAAGCAACACTCAAGTGGTTTAAGGGAAACATTTAAATGTCTTGGAATGGCCTAGTCAAAGCCCAGACCTCAATCCAATTGAGAATCTGTGGTATGACTTAAAGATTGCTGTACACCAGCGGAACCCATCCAACTTGAAGGAGCTGGAGCAATTTTGCCTTGAAGAGTGGGCAAAAATCCCAGTGGCTAGATGTGCCAAGCTTATAGAGACATACCCCAAGATACTTGCAGCTGTAATTGCTGCAAAGGGTGGCTCTGCAAAGTATTGACTTTGGGGGGGGTGAATAGTTATGCACGCTCAAGTTTTCTGTTTGTTTTGTCTTATTTTTTTATTTGTATCACAAGAAGAAAAAAAATTTAATCTTCAAAGTGGTAGGCATGTTGTGTAAATGAAATGATACAAACCCCCCCAAAATCCATTTTAATTCCAGGTTGTAAGGCAACAAAATGGGAAAAATGCCAAGGGGGGGTGAATACTTTTGCAAGCCACTGTATATCATTGTTTCAAATGCACGAAAACTGACTTGGTTGAAGTGTGAAAGCTCATTAGGGTCCTCATGCCTTGTAGGGTCCTTACTAGGATCCTCAGCCATTGTAGGGTCCTTACTAGGGTCCTCAGGCATTGTAGTAGTTGGAGGCTTGTGAAGGCCAGTTGGTCAGTGACTTGTTATCCTACATGTAAACACCGGAAAGGCAGCCTATTTTTATTGTTATTGTTATTTATCAGACAGACCATGTGTAACATGAGTATGAGGTTGCTATATACCGTAGCTCATTTTCATCTGTGTCCCTGGGCAGCTAACATAATGAGAACGGTGTGTTTAGTACAGTACACTGCACTACATAGTTTACCACAATTTATTGCGTCTTTTAAGGGTTGTTAATCTAGACTGTATGATTTAAACGGCAGTAAACACATTTTAGATCAGTGATGAAAAATCCAATTTAGGAAGTGTCAGAGTTTCATTGTATTCATTCTAATAATCCCCCTGCATCATTTTTCCTCAGTTGACTTATGTCTTACTGGACCTGGCTCTTCTAGAACTGTTTCCTGAACTGAACAAGGTAAATATATTATTTCAATTTAACTTCAAAAGGGAGACGGCAGCATGTCTGGTAAGAGGTGCGTTGGAACATGAATTTCGAATTACAAGATGTTTCTGTACACTACTTACTTGAAATGTTTAATTCACTTTATTGAAAGGCCTACATTTTGGTCTACCAACCGACAAGTATAAGTGCATTCAGTGTAAAAAGCCAGAACCGTCATCCTATAATAATTCTAGCAGTAATCATTGTTTATACATTGTATACATACTTTTAACATATGGATTTGATTTATTTTTTCTCCAGCAGCCGGGACAGAAGGAGACTCCTAACATGGCTCCATGGATGTAGCAAGAGGATGGGGACTCGCTTTAGTCTTTGCTTCATCTGTTTCATGTGCAATAGACTGTGTACATACAGCACTAAAACCATTGATACCGCTACACTTGTGATCATTTTTACTGTAAGCTGTGCTTAGCCTGTCATTTTTTACCATTGGCAATTTCCTAAGATACAGATTCGTAAAAGTATAACACTGGAAAAATGTGTTTGAAGATAAGCATGATATTGCTAATAGAATATTTATTGATAAAATAAAAAAACATCCTGATGTTCATTGTTCCAGTTCCTGACTGGCAAGATTCATAACATTAATCCGACTACACTTGTCCAAACTTGGTCACTGATTTTGTAAACCTCCCCACATGGTTTCTGTTTTCCTGTCTGGCCTAAATCAATACGTGTTCAGGTCCATGACAAATTTTAGTCTGCACTCTGCGGTAGTCATTAGCAACATGCAGTCCTCCCTTCTCGGCAAGCCTTCGAAATAGGGACACTTTAATACCATGGGTATTTCAAAAACTGATGTGGGAGGGGATTCTTTAGATTCCTCCATCGGTCTGTCAACACTTGAGGTGAAACACAATGGCTCTCCCAGTCAGATGTACAGGACAGTCAGACTTACTTCATATACTGCATGCAAAGCCATTTGACATGTCAGTTCTTAATCTTTGAAATAATTTAGAGGTCTGAATATCAAAGTTTTAGCCTAAAATATTTCATAGTCCTTTACAAACATGTCAGTCAACATTACTAAATTACAAAAAATCTACAAGAAATATACATGGCTCTAGAAAAGTGACAAAACAACAAATGATTGGCAGTTTGTATCTTACCTGTACGTACAGGTAACTGCCAAAATAAAGGAAACACTTGAGTAAATTAAGAATACAAAGTATATTGAAAGCAGGTGCTTCCACACAGGTGTGGTTCCTGAGTTAATTAAGCCATTAACATCGCATCATGCTTAGGGTCATGTATAAAATGCAGATATAAATACATTATTTATTGATATAGTATACTTTGCTTTCTCGTAAACAGCAGCCTTTTTACAAAAATAGAAATACCGGTATGAGCTACACCACCAAAAAAAAGCAGCCATATTGTAATCTTGTGGACAGTGTTTCTCCTAGGCATGTGGACAGGGCCCACAGCAGGCCTAGCAGTAACAGTCAGACAGTTGGTTTCTGAACTTATTGCGGCCCTCCACAGTTGGGTACACCAGCTTCATCTCAGTGATATAGTTGGAGAAAACAGAGCAGTCCACATCACCTATAGGCAAGACTTAAGAAAAGCAGAGTTTAATCCTCTTGCTATAGCAGGGTTAGATTGAATAATTTGATTTCAAACACATACCATTGGCTCACTGTGTGGCTTTGGGTCAGGCATCAAGTTTGCCACAGCCAATATTATCTAAAATGATATTTACATTTTAGTCATTTAGCAGACACTCTTATCCAGAGCGACTTACAGTTAGTGAGTGCATACATTTTCATACTGGCCCCCTGTATTCATTAACAAGATAATTTACACCCGCTGTTAAGATGTTTACTGCATTTTAATGGCATATTTTCTAAGCCTGTGTGGCTTGCCATCTTTTGGTGCATTACGGCGCCATAAGCAAAGTCAACAAGTATTTAAAGCCTGTACTCGTGAAGCAATAATACACTTCTGTCAAGTACTCAAGTGTTCCTACAACTAGGAGGCTTTATTTACAAGTCCCTTCACAGATATTTACTGGAAATCGAATGCCATTTATTTATTATTCTCTGTAATGTCATATATTACAGTCTTACAACAGCAGAGCCTCAGGTGACCAATACATAAGTATTTTTTCATGTGTGAAAAATGTTTAAGGAAAGGTTGAGAAACAACTCTGAAGTGATTGACAGGGCCAGAGTGTTTCAATATGCTTTGCGTTGTAGTCACGACAGACAAAGATATATAGTTAAGCAAACTTTACTAGGCATGTTGTCAACCCGCACATTCATACAGTAAGTTCCAACTGGTTTCTGTTTCCTTTGTAACATCAATATGAGTAACATCAATATTGCTACACGTTCTCTTTTCTTTTTTTTCCCAGCTTTTTTTTTTTAACAACTAAGGTAGACTCCACCTAACTTTGGCTTGTAGTCCATGTCTGCAATAAACTGGAATGTGAACTGAATGTTTGTTTACTGTCTCTGACTGTCCATTCATTCTTATTATTTTTACCTTCCCACAAAGTATTTCAGGTGTATAGGTCTTCGGATGGCCCTACCAGACCTTGTGTGGGGACTACATCAGGAGGTGCTTGACTTGAGATGTTTGGATCTTCTTGTTGAGGTGCAGCGTCCACCTCTAGGTTGTGTTCAGCATCCTGCTGGGTGTCAGCTGGTGCTCTGTTTACTGGCTCTGTGCCAGGCTCCTCAACAGTGGGGAAATCCTCCTCTAGTTCTCTGCTCTTCCTCAGGTGTCGCCTGTTCCTCCTGAAGACTTGTCCCTGTTCTGTCTTCACCTTATAGGACCTTTGCTCCACTGGTCTGACTACTGTGGCCCTCTGCTACCAGTGTTTCTGTCCTGTGAGCGGCTGAACTCTCACCCTGTCATCTCGTTGCAGCTCTGTGAGATCCTTAGCAGAGGTGTCGTAATTGTCACGCCCTGACATTGAGATCTCTAGTTGAGTTGGTCAGGGTGTGAAATCTAGTTTATGTATTTCTATGTTGGCCGGGTGTGGTTCCCAATCAGAGGCAGCTGTCGGTCGTTGTCTCTGATTGGGGATCATACTTAGGCAGCCATGTTGCCTACCTTAGTTGTGGGATCTTGTTTCTGTTTGGCTTGCTTGATGTTTAGCCTCTTGAACTTCACGGTCTGTTGGATTTTGTTATTTTGTCTGTGTTTATTAAAATAAACGACTATGTACGCATACCACGCTGCACCTTGGTCCGATCCTTTATACAACGAACGTGACAGTAGTACTTCGCCTGTTTCTGCTGTCTTTCTTTGAACTTCTCCAGCTGACAGTTTGCCATCCCCGGTCTCAGAAGATTTTCACTCATTATAAGTAGTGTCTTTGTACGTCTTCCCATGAGCACCATTGCAGGGCTGCTGTCTGTTCCTTGTGATGGGGTATTTCTGTGATCCAGCATGGCCAGGTATGGGTCAGCACCTGCTCTCTTTGCGTTTGCCATCAGTCTTTTGGCTGTTTTCACTGCCGATTCCACTTTCCCATTACTTTGCGGGTATCCTGGAGACTATGTTTTGTGTGTAAAGTCCCAAGCCTTGCTGAAACTTCGGAACTCGTCTGGAGAGTACTGGGGACCATTGTCTGAGTGAAGGATGTCAGGTATCCCATAGCGTGCAAAGTGTGTCTTCAGTTTTCGAATGACCGTTTTCGACTGTGTGTTCTCCAAATGGTCCACTTCCCAGAAGTTGGAGAGATAATCAACTGTGACCATGTAGTCTCTGTCGTTGAACTGGAACAGGTCAGTCCCTATTTTTTTCCCAGGGACGCTTTGGTGCTTCGTGGGGCCTCAGCGTTTCTTTCTGCTGCTTCATACCCCATGCCGTGTAGGTGCTACATTGTGCCATGTATGTTCTCAGCTGTGCATGCATGCCTGGCCAGTAGACACACTCGCAAGCTCTTCTCAGACATCCCTCTGTTCCTATGTGTGAGGAATGGATTCTCTGCATGATCTCTGACCTGAGGGCAGTAGGCACAATGACTCACTCACCTCTGAAGATAACTCCATTTTGCACACTCATCTCATCTCTGTTGTGAAAATACATGGCTACTTCCAAGGGTACATGTCCTTTCACTTCAGGCCACCCCTGCAGGATCACATTTTTCAGTGTCTGGAGCTCCCGGTCCAGCTCAGTGACTCTCTGGATGTGCTTTAGTCTCTCGCTTGACACAGGGAGGTAGTGTATCATATTGATTGATTCCACTTCGACCTCCACAGGGCCTCTGTTGTCTTGTTCTGTGAGGTACGCCCTGCTCAGGGTGTCGGCCAGAACCATGTTTTCCCGGAACGTATCGGAGACTGACCTCATAGTTTTGGAGTCTCATGAGCATGCGTTGTAGTCTTTTTGGTGCACTGAGTAGAGGCTTTGTCATGATGCTCTCTAGAGGCTTGTGATCTGACTGCACTTCCACAGTTCGTCCATATGTGAATTGGTGGAACCTCTCCATGCCAAACACCACTGCAAGCAGCTCCTTCTCTATCTGTGCATACCCTTTTTCAGTCTCTGTCAGGGCTCTGCTGGCATATGCTATTGGTTGTCCTCCCTGCATCAAGGCTGCTCCTAACCCACTCTCTGAAGCATCACACTGTAGTACAAGCTGCTCTGTTGGGTTGTAGTATTTCAGCACAGGGGTCTGTGCAATGGCATCCCTGATTTTATTGAAAGCCTGCTCATGTCTCTCTGACCACTCCCACAGTGAGTCCTTGTATGTTAGCTGTTGCAGTGGCTCACAGAGCTCCGTGGCGTGGCTGCAGAACTTGGCTAGGTAGTTTACCATGCCCAGGAAGCGCTGCACCCCCTGCACATCTGTAGGCCTAAGCATCTGTTTAATGGCTGTCACTTTTCTTGGGTCCACTTTCAACCCCTCTGATGTTAGCAGGTGGCCAATGTAGGGCACTTCCTCCAGCCTGAGCTGCAGCTTCTCCGGATTCAGCTTGATATTGAGCTTCCTACATCTGTCCAGGAGCATTTTCAGGTTTTTGCCGTGGTCCAGAGTTGCCGCTTCATCGTTGTCTCCTTCTCCCACAATCAGGATGTCATCTGCAATGATTTTGACTCCTGGAAGACATTCCATTGCCTGGCTCAACTTCCTCTGAAAGATCTCTGGGGCTGGACTGATTCCCATTGGCATGCGCAGCCACCTGTAGCGTCCCATGGGAGTAGAGAACGTGGTGAGGTAGCTGGATTCCTCCTCCAGTTCCACATGCCAAAATCCATTTTTTACATCACAAACAGAGAACACGCGTGCTCTGTTCAGATCTGGCAGCACGTCTTCAATAGTGGGAAGTGGGTAATGGCTCCTCTTGAGCGCCTTGTTGAGAGGTTTCGGATCAATGCACACTCTTAGTTTTCCAGACGGTTTCTTCACTACGATCAGGCTGCTAATCCAATGTGCTTTTTTCAACTACTTTTATCATCCTTATTTTCTCTAGACCACTGAGCTCCTCTTTGAGTGGTTTATATAGTGCTACTGGCCCTCTTCTCTTTGGCAGCTGGACGGGCTCCACTCGCTCATCCACTTCCAGCTTCAATTTGCCAGGTAAGCATCCATCTCCCTGGAATACATCAGAGTACTCTTGTTTAATTTGCTCTTTAGTCCAGGATCCTGTTGTTTTCTCGATGGCCAGGATGTTGTGATGCTGCACAGTAATCAACTCCATTGCCTGGATAGCCTTACTGCCTAGAATGGGCCTGTGCACATTCTTGTTGACTACGATGAACTCAACTCGGTAGGTTTTCTTATTGCGTGGATTGATCACTTTAAGTGTGCACTTCCCCAGTGGCGTCAGAGTACTCTTGTTATACATCACCAATACCTGACTGCAGGGCTCTAGGTGACTGGCTTTTATGAGGTTTGCAGGGATAATATTACAACTAGCACCACAATCTAGCTGAAATCTGACTGACTTTTTGTTGACCAGCACGGTTGCAAAGAGAGCTGCATTGGGGTCTGTGGTTTTCTCCTGCACCACGTTGATGCTCTCTGACTTTGGCCCTAGTGTGATGCAGAGAACATCCTCATCGCTCTCTGAGTCAGCTAACGCATTTTCCATTGCCAGGACTCTGTTTCTCTTGCTGGTCCCTGCACTTTTGCAAACTGTAGAAAAGTGATTGTTTAAACCACAGGATTTACATTTTTGTCCATATGCAGGGCATTTTTCATTTTTTCTCTCATGTCCACAGTATCTGAATTGTACAATGCTCTGTCCCTCTGTAGGGTCTCCTCTCCCTCTCGGTCTATCTTTCTGTGTGACTGCATGCACTGCTACAGGGCCCTGCACATTTATGACTTTAGCTCTCTGTCTGGACAGTTCTGCAGCTCTTCCAATCTGTATGCATTTCTCTAAACTGAGATCAGTCTCTCTGAGTAAGCGCTCTCTAAATGTGGGTCACATGTGCCACACACAATCCTGTCCCTGATAAGACAGTCTGTGATTACTCCAAAGTTGCAGTTGGCCACTAGAGTCCTCAATTCAGTGAGATATTTGTCTAAACTCTCATCTTGGCCCTGACTTCGCATGAAAAAATCATCTCTCAATTGTTTCATTTTTCTTTGGATCACAAAATGCATCCAGTGCTGCAATTACTTCCTCAACAGAGAGATTGTCTTTTGTACTGCCCACACAGTCTCACAAATCTCTCTGCCTTTTCCCCCAATGAGATAATACAGTAGCTTCACTTTGTAATCCTCAGGTTTTTCTCTCATTGTAAGAGCCATGTACAAATTGAATTCTTCTTTCCATCTTTTCCAGTTCAGTGCTAAATTACAATCAAGTCTATTTTCCCCGGAGGTTTCAGTGCATTTTCCATGGCGATTTATTCGTAGAATGGAACGTTAGCTACTCACGAATCTGCTTGTATCCAATAGCCAGTGTCAAAGTTGCGTCAATTCAAATCTGGCATTAGGAACAAAAGAGGTCAACACGACTTCTAAGATATACTAGTTATTTTAATTAATGCAAAAACCTTCAATGGTAAATATGATGTTTCGTATATACGGGCTCTTTGAAATACCTCGCAGGGCACTTCAGAGAACTAAATCCATTGTTTCAGATTGTTCTTCAAATACTCTTACAGAGAGAGTTTCCCACCTCTCTGCTGGCCAATCAGAGTAGAGACTTGAGCGTGGTTTAGACTTACTCAGCCTATCCGTTGGCGCACCGGCTGTTCCCCGCCTCTTCTGTTACCAGGTATACGTTTATCATAACAACCTGTCATAGTGAGAAGAGCCAGCTCCCCTAGACACCATTCCTACGTCCAAGGAAGGTTCACAGATCACAAAGAACCAGTATTTTCTAGTATTTGGAGACACAAATCCTTATCTCATTTTACCCCCTAAAACAGCTCTTCACATCAATCACAGCTTGCCAGGTGACACAACCTACATTAGCCCAGTCAAGAATGCATTCTTTCTAAGTTAGTCATCCCATCAATTATAAAAATAATAAATCTCTCACAATCCCCCTTTTCACACCCACTAGGGTGTGATTCAAAAAATAAGAAAACACAGGGTGTCATTCATTATAATACAATACAAACAAAAAGAATCACACTTTTATTAATAGGCCATAATGATACTAAAAAATTAAAACCCTCAGTCCATCTACACCCAACTTGCAAATTGTTACCACTCACCAAGGAACTTCAAACCATGAAACACAGGATTAATAGAACACAAAACATAAGATTATTAAAACATAAAACACAAAACAGAGAAGTAAATTTTGGCCCCCTTTAGACACCCTCTAGTGTCACTCCACCAAGCCTGGTAGGTCATATCCTCCATTCCTAGGTTGGAGTCCAGGATTGGGCCGTATCTCACCATCTGTTGGGAAACCACCTTCCCCATCTCCTTTCTCACCAAACCTCAGACACAGGAAATAAGACAACATCCACAAAGAACAAGTATACCCATAGAAGCTATAACTTCACCCAGAATAGTTACAACAATAGTTTTCCATTTACCAAATATGTTATCAAACCAACCGTTTATGGAGCTATCAATACCAGAGTTCTCAGCCAGTTCGTTCGTCAGCGTAGTTACTCCCCTGAAGCTCTTTTGTCACGGACCCGTCCGGTGCTATATTGTTTGAGGATGAAAATACAGCACATATATCCAAACAGAACACAAACTCTGCCCCGCTCAGCCAAAAGCATATCTAAAGCTATTCTATTCTGCCATGTCATTAAGCTAGTTGCCGCTGTCTGCTCAGCTAATCCCTTTATTGCATCACGAGTGTGGTTTATAAATCTTTATAATTTATCCAATCTACGTTTTTATTAATTGTTGACCACCAAAAAAGACTTGATTCAAACTCAGCTGCGATCTGATTCCTAGCTTTGAATTGTTCTGGAACCCCTCGAGGTACTCCTATCCCATCAATATATACAGGTAAAAGTCAGTAAATTAGAATATTTTGAAAAACTTGATTTATTTCAGTAATTGCATTCAAAAGGTGTAACTTGTACATTATATTTATTCATTGCACACAGACTGATGCATTCAAATGTTTATTTCATTTAATTTTGATGATTTGAAGTGGCAACAAATGAAAATCCAAAATTCCGTGTGTCACAAAATTAGAATATTGTGTAAGGGTTACATTTTGAAGACACCTGGTGCCACAAAATAATCAGCTGATTAACTCAAAACACCTGCAAAGGGCTTTAAATGGTCTCTCAGTCCAGTTCTGAAGCCTACACAAACATGGGGAAGACTTCAGATTTGACAGCTGTCCAAAAGGCGACCATCGACACATTGCACAAGGAGGGAAAGACACAAAAGGTTATTGCAGAAGAGGCTGGCTGTTCTCAGAGCTCTGTGTCCAAACACATTAATAGAGAGGCAAAGGGAAGGAAAAACTGTGGTCAGAAAAAGTGTACAAGCGATAGGGATCACCGCGCCCTAGTCAAGATTGTGAAAAAAAACCCATTCAAAAATGTGGGGGAGATTCACAAGGAGTGGACAGCTGCTGGAGTCAGGGCTTCAAGATCCACCACCAAGAGACGCTTGAAAGACATGGGTTTCAACTGCCGCATACCTCGTGTCAAGCCACTGTTGACCAAGAAACAGCGCGAAAAGCGTCTCACCTGGGCTAAGGAAAAAAAGAGCTGGACTGCTGCTGAGTGGTCTAAAGTCATGTTTTCTGACGAAAGCAAATTTTGCATTTCCTTTGGAAATCGAGGTCCCAGAGTCTGGAGGAAGACAGGAGAGGCACAGGATCCACGTTGCCTGAAGTCTAGTGTAAAGTTTCCACCATCAGTGATGGTTTGGGGTGCCATGTCATCTGCTGGTGTCGGTCCACTCTGTTTCCTGAGATCAAGGGTCAACGCAGCCGTCTACCAGCAAGTTTTAGAGCACTTCATGCTTCCTGCTGCTGACCTGCTCTATGGAGATGGAGATTTCAGGTTCCAACAGGACTTGGCGCCTGCACACAGCGCAAAATCTACCCGTGCCTGGTTTACGGACCATGGTATTTCTGTTCTAAATTGGCCAGCCAACTCCCCTGACCTTAGCCCCATAGAAAATCTGTGGGGTATTGTGAAAAGGAAGATGCAGAATGCCAGACCCAACAACGCAGAAGAGTTGAAGGCCACTATCAGAGCAACCTGGGCTCTCATAACACCTGAGCAGTGCCAGAAACTCATCGACTCCATGCCACGCCGCATTAATGCAGTAATTGAGGCAAAAGGAGCTCCAACCAAGTATTGAGTATTGTACATGCTCATATTTTTCATTTTCATACTTTTCAGTTGGCCAACATTTCTAAAAAATCCCTTTTTTGTATTAGCCTTAAGTAATATTCTAATTTTGTGACACACGGAATTTTGGATTTTCATTTGTTGCCACTTCAAATCATCAAAATTAAATGAAATAAACATTTGAATGCATCAGTCTGTGTGCAATGAATAAATATAATGTACAAGTTACACCTTTTGAATGCAATTACTGAAATAAATCAAGTTTTTCAAAATATTCTAATTTACTGACTTTTACCTGTATATCCTTTCATCAAAGGATCCCGGGAGGAGGTCCTACTTTCTACGTGACAACTCACCAGTCTCTGACACGTTTGATTGTTTACATATGTAGGTGAATTCTCAATCAGTTATCACCACACAACCATCAGATGTCAGCATGGGCCTGGTTTTGGTTCCTAAAATCCTCTGGCTGCAACAAAGAGGAGAGATTAGTCATGGTCTCTTTTAGTTGTGATATTCTCTGTGTGGGAGCAGGAGCTAAGATGCCCTACTCTGTATCCTATCTTACTAGTCCTAGAAAAACAATTAGAATCCCCTGAGACTTCAAACGTAGGCAACCTAGGTCGGAATGACTTTGTTATCAGGGGATACAGATAGTTCAAGTTACTACAAGACTCTTTCACCACATTCCCAGGTGGCTTGCATGGAGGATAAACCTGTTTTTGCGTACATCAGACTTTCAGACAGTACCTACCCTTCTATGGGTCGCACTGCCATTTCTGGTAATTCCCTACTTTCACAATACTACACCTGTCCCTAAACTGTGTATGGAGATTTACATATCCCCCCCGCTCGGTATGAGCAACTACATAATCCCAGGATGTACATGGTGACATACATATGGTGATGTCCTTCCCTAAAGTCCCTAGTACTTCCCCTTTCCCTACGTCTAGCTGTCTCCTATGCCTTCGTAGACTGTGCTCAGGTATTATTTTATCAACTTGTGTTAGGTTAACTACTACTTCTGGCTGATCAGGAGGGTTTGAGTGTGCTAGGAATATGGAATATTCTGTCTAGCAACAAAGAATAAAAACCTCTATGTTCGTGATTAACCCAGTTATCTCTAATAGCCCACCAAAAAAAAACCATCATCTTTAAATCACGACCAATGTCATATCCCTCTTTACTCTCTACCATTTGGATAACATCCCTGATGTATGTATGCCTCCTTAGAGTTCCAAATTATTTTACCATGGGCTACCATTGCCTTCCCATAGATAAGATCACTTAATTTACCCGTATGCAGTACATAATGGAGTACCCAAACTTTACAGCAGTTTATCATTACCAAAAAGCTCATCATTTGTATTTTGTTTAACGGTTTTGGCGCTTCAAGTATAGCAGTTTTCCTGGATGAGTTTAACATTCGCCCCTCCTGAGTTATAGTGTGTCCTAGGTAAATGACCTCGCTCTGCCAAAGTTGAAGTTTCTTTTTGCTCACTTTGTGTCCCTGTTCTGCCAGGAAGGTTAACAATAGGATTGTATCCCTCTTACATCCCTCCTGAGTGGGATTAGCCAATATAATATCATCTACATAAACTAACATTTGGCTTCCTTCCCTAGGTTCAAACTTTCCCAAATTCTTAGATAGGGCGGCAGGTAGCTTAGTGGTTAAGAGCGTTGTGCCAGTAACCGAAAGGTCGCTGGTTCTATTCCCCGAGCCGACTAGGTGAAAAATCTGTCGATGTGCCCTTAAGCAAGGCACTTAACCCTAATTGCTCCTGTAAGTCGCTCTGGATAAGAGCGTCTGCTAAATGACGTAGATGTAGATGTAGATGTTATAGCCTGGACAAAGATTGTAAGACTTTCTGAGTAGCCTTGAGGCATCCTAGCGTAAGTCCATTTCCTTCCCTAAAAAGTAAAGCCAAACCACCCCTGACTATCCGGATGAACTGGGATACTAAAGAAAGCATTAGCTAAATCTATCACTGTAAAACAGGAGTTCTCTAGTTTCAATTGGTTCAGCAATGTATGTGGATCTGGTACACATGGAGCTCTGGGAATTATATTTCTATTAACCCCCTGCAAGTCCATGACCATCCTCCAGTCGGCGCTAGGTGCCGCCTTTTTAACAGGAAATACTGGAGAGTTGCATTGTGCCTCATCTCCAGGAATTATCACCCCTCCCTTAAGTAAATGCTGAAATGTAGGTGTTATCCCTTTTATTGTTTCTGGTTTCATAGGGTATTGCTTTTGTTATGGTCTATTATCGGATCGAGGAATCACTTGTACTGGAGCTACCCCCTTAATTAGTCTTACATCGGCTGGTCCTTGTGACCATAATTTGAACGGAATTGCTGCTAACTCAGCCTCCTGTTCCTGAGTTAAGAAAATCTCTTCCTGTCATCCGTTAAAACTTGTCTCCAAGTGGACCCCGGGCAGGGTTTTTGCTCTCCAATTCAACTTTCTTCTATATCTCCCAGTGGAGTGGCCATACTGATCCCCATTTGGTGTATTCTGCCAGTCAGTAATGTTTTTCCCCTGTTTTATCCATCTACCTAGTGATAACCATTCCTCTGAATGTTCTTTCACTAGGGCAACATGGGGGCTCCACCTTTCTCTGTACAGCCTCTGGCTCTGTGCACCCATTTTAACCCAATTTGAAAAACAACAACCACAAATAGCCAGGCCTCACTTAATTTGGTAGCTCACTTTTATGACCTAAATACTGCCTAACTGAGATGAGCTAATCTCTTTCTCCTGGTTATAATCTAAAGATGGTAGTATACACAAAACATGATACAGATATCCCCAGTCTTAACCCATCAATAATTGTTTATATCAATCTAATTCCTCATAACTAATCCATTAAATCACTCAAAATTCCTCGAGTATACAATGATTATTTAATTGATTACCCTAACTCTGCTACATGTGATCTCATCTCAAATGATCCATTATCAATTATTTGTTCAACCCCCTAGTAAAATCTCTCTCCCCTTCTATTCTGGAGTTCTACCTCTACCAGCTATTTCCCCTAGTGGCCATTAAATACTCTGCTCCCGTCTGTTCTTTTTCTTACTCTGTTAGTCTCTGCTTTTCAAGCTCCAGAAACTGTTGTCTCTGTCTCTCAGCCTGCTTGTTTTTCAAACCTAAACAGTTGCCTTCTCTCTATTTCTTTTATTCTCTCCCTCTCTAACTTCATCTGTCTCTCTAAGTCTGTCTCTGCCTCTCCTTTTCAAACTCTCTCTATTTTTTTTCCTCCTTAAACTGTGTACTTATAACCAATGTTTTTTCAATCCATCATCCTAATAGTAAAAACGATATCCCATTGTTCACATAACAAAACAAATATTTTTTTTTTTGAATCCACCATTTATTTTCATCCACCACTGGTGTTACTCAACCTATACAATAAAGTAATAACCATTTGAATTTATCAAAGCACTTCCTCTCAGTAAAGTCTCCCGACCTCCACTTTTTCCCGCCAACCAGAGCCATAAATTATTATCCTTTGTCCTACTCAACTTTCACAGCTCTATCGCTACTTCAGTTCGCCATCCAATTTCTTCAACTGTTCTCTCTGATTCGGCCCTAATCAATAAAACAAATACTTGATATCGTTGATAAGCATACACTTAAGGATGATATTCCATAATGTCATTCGTACTTGTAACATGTTTTCATAGACCTATCTAGAATACTACTAAAGCTATCTTATGCAACTTTTAATACACGTAAAAACTCTCTCTCTCTCCACCCATTCCCTATTGAATAAGTGAGTTTTTCTATTTAACCCCAAAACACGCTACAAATAGTCCATTCAACATTACCAAACCAAATACTCCATCGTACCCATTCAATCAACACATCAGCAGTGGAATTTACACTCATAAATGCAGATTGTTACTCCATGCCTTGAAATGATAAATAGATTTCCACCAATAGCATATTACAATGATTTCTCATCTTACCCTCTAACACAAAATGAAGTTCCCTCACTGTACTACGTTAGCTCTATCATGATAATTAGTTGAATTTAACCCTCCATCTGCTTTGTACTATATTATACATTACGTCTAAAACAACATTAGTTATGGTCAGTTTATTCCACCATCACATGATCCAACAACGCCACAATCTTAAACTCATATAGGGCGGCAGGCAGTTTAGTGACCAATAGCGCTGCGCCAACAACCGAGAGGTCGCCGGTTCCAATCCCCGAGCCGACCAGGCGAAAAATCTGCCGATGTGCCCTCGAGCAAGTCACTCAACCCCAATTGCTCCCATAAATCGCTCTGGACAAGAGCGTCCGCCAAATTACCAAAAATGCAAATGTAAATGTTCTCTACTTTCTCACCCATGACGTACGTCTACGCTCGGGTGAGCAAGTTTAGAACATCTCTCGTCAGAAACCCACATGCACCTCTCAATTAATCACCCCGTGTGGCGTTCCCAGCCAACTCCCAGTCTTTCCTGGCTCCAAAAGCCACACTTTCGCTCTCTCCAGCCCCTCCCCTCGCAACTCTACCTTCCGTGTCCTCTGAGGAGCTGTGTTTCTTGTTTTCAATATTCTGCCGTTAATTAAGGTACTTTAGTCTATTTATTTAAATCAAATAATTCCCACCTAATTAGTTAAAGTTGGTGCACGTTTATATTTAAACGATAAACCGAATTATTTCAGTCTAATTGTTTGAAAGCAGTGTTCTTACTGTGCCACACATCAAATGGTAAATCAAAACAAATAAACCAAAGTGTTTCAATTATTTAACCAATGGTTGATACATCAAATTAAACGCCACACATCAAATCGTAAATCGAACGAATAAACCCAAGTGTTTCAATTATTCAACCAATGGTTGTTATGTCAAATCAAGCGCTACACATCAAATGGTAAATCAAAACAAATAAACCAAAGTGTTTCAATTATTTAACCAATGGTTGATACATCAAATTAAACGCCACACATCAAATGGTAAATCGAACGAATAAACCCAAGTGTTTCAATTATTCAACCAATGGTTGTTATGTCAAATCAAGCGCTACACATCAAATGGTAAATCAAACGAATAAACCCAAGTGTTTCAATTATTTAACCAATGGTTGTTATATCAAATCAAGCGCTACACATCAAATGGTAAATCAAACGAATAAACCCAAGTGTTTCAATTATCTAACCAATGGTTGTTATATCAAATCAAGCGCTTAACCATATTACTTCAATTTACTTATTTAAAACCAGTGTTATGTTATGTCAAACATTAAACATTACAATTCAATTATATCAGTTCAAACGTTTCAGTTTAGTCATACTAGTTATTCATTATTTTACCTTCATATTCCCAATTGTTATTAATGGGTTATACGGTTTAGGCAACCACAAACCCAACAGTTATTCACAAATTATACAGTTTGGACAGCCACAGACGTCTTAATATACAGGTTTATTATTTTTAATAACCCCTATTCACTATTTTATTTTGTTTGTGATCATTCGCGCACTCATGCATACAACAACACCCAGTGTTCCCCTGATCCTAGCCGTATCTAGCCCCCTGATACGTGTCAGTAGCGTAACACTATCTAAAATGTAAGTGCCCGTTATGATCCTAGCCGTATCTCAGTGGATATGTGCCACAACGTTACACTTTGATCAATTAATCCCTGTATCTCACAGTTCCACCATTTGTGGTCCAGAGACTTCAGTATTTTCCTCAGAACCTAGCCATATCTCTCTGGATATGTGTCAAAGGAACAATACTCAACTAAAATTTTGGCGCTCCTCTGATCCTAGCCATATCTCGATGGATATGTGTCAGTAGCCAACGCCCTTAGCCAATAATTCCCTGTGTCTCCAGTTCTCACCCCTGGTGATCCTAGCCTGGGGACTTCAGTATTTTCTCAGAACCTAGCCATATCTCTCTGGATATGTGTCAAAGAAACAATACTCAACTAAAATTTTGGCGCTCCTCTGATCCTAGCCATATCTCGATGGATATGTGTCAGTAGCCAACGCCCTTAGCCAATTATTCCCTATATCTCCGAACCTTAGCCGTATTGTCGCAATTACGGACCTTGCCGGTAGATGTCAGTATTGTCTCCTGAACCTAGCCGTATCCACAGTTACGGGCCTTGCCGGTAGAACAAATACTCTCTGGTACCATGGTTTAACGTCACATTTACCAAAGGTTTGCATGTCACAATATTGTGCTTATCTACTCATAATAGTTTAATAATTTAGTTCACTTACATCAGACAGTTGTTTCACAAAATTAATTTTGAATAAAGCCAATGTGCAGATCTTTAGTTATTTAACAATAGGTATCTGCTTACCTTCTTTATGTAGTCCGGACTTTTTGTGAAACACACAGTCCAATGAAAGAGGTGACCAAATGGGCCGGACAATACCCAGCGAAGTCCCTTCTACCAGATCACGTCGGAAGTCACCAATTGTCAAAGTTGCGTCAATTCAAATCTGACATTAGGAACAAAAGAGGTCAACACGACTTCTAAGATATACTAGTGTAGTGTCTGAAGGTCTATTGATTTTGCTGATGTTTGCAAATGGTGTAATAGATTAACTTTACTCTGCTTTGCTGAAGCATTTGGAAAAGCATTGCTACATAGGTTTCTTGGAATAGAGGACATTTGGAGATATGTGAAAGCCGGGGATTGGTTGATTAAAATCACGCCATATTATGTTACATAGGATATAAATACCAGGTTCTGAACAAAGGGAGGGAGAGAGACAACATATGGGATCAACAGATTGGCCGTTTCTCTCCAGATATAACTGCAGATATCTGTAAATTAATACTGTGAACTTTGATACAATAAATCTTTATAATCAAAGAACAGTGTAAGCGGACTTCTTATCATCACAGCATAATTAGCAACGTTGACTTGGACACCACACTAGTTATTTTAATTAATGCAAAAACCTTCAATGGTAAATATGATGTTTCGTATATACGGGCTCTTTGAAATACCTCGCAGGGCACTTCAGAGAACTAAATCCATTGTTTCAGATTGTTCTTCAAATACTCTTACAGAGAGAGTTTCCCACCTCTCTGCTGGCCAATCAGAGTAGAGACTTGAGCGTGGTTTAGACTTACTAAGCCTATCCGTTGGCGCACCGGCTGTTCCCCGCCTCTTCTGTTACCAGGCATACGTTTATCATAACAACCTGTCATAGTGAGAAGAGCCAGCTCCCCTAGACACCATTCCTACGTCCAAGGAAGGTTCACAGATCACAAAGAACCAGTATTTTCTAGTATTTGGAGACACAAATCCTTATCTCATTTTACCCCCTAAAACAGCTCTTCACATCAATCACAGCTTGCCAGGTGACACAACCTACATTAGCCCAGTCAAGAATGCATTCTTTCTAAGTTAGTCATCCCATCAATTATAAAAATAATAAATCTCTCACACCAGCTAACGTTAACGTTCGGCGCGATGACTAGCCTGTAAACGCGGCACTTTTTAAAACTGCCGCCTGGGATGTATTCTTCCTTTACATACCGCTGCCACCATGTTTCAATATGCTTTGCGTTGTAGTCACGACAGACAAAGAGATATAGTTAAGCAAACTTTACTAGACATGTTGTCAACCCGCACATTCATACAGTAAGCCCCAACTGGTTTCCGTTTTCCGTGTAACATCAATATGAGTAACATCAATATTGCTACACAGAGTACCCACAACGCTAATGTATAGATGTATATTTTTTACCCCCTTTTTCTCCCCAATTAGCGATTATGATCTTGTCTCATCGCTACAACTCCCCTACGGACTCGGGAGAGGCGAAGGTCGAGTCATGCGTCCTCCGAAACATGTCCCGCCAAACCACGCTTCTTAACACCCGCCCGCTTAACCTGGCAGCCAGCTGCACCAATGTGTCAGAGGAAACACCGTTCAACTGACGACCGAAGTTAGCCTACAGGAGTGGTGTTGCTTTGAGAAATATGTATATTCTCCAATTCTATTTTTCAACTACAGTGACTAAAATAATCACTTACTGACTGGTACCTGAAACTTCCCAAATGGTAAGACTGATAGAATTTCCTCCATGGTGATGGTGCCTTAAGGAGCAATGTAGAATAAATGTATGGTGTCCATATTAGGACAGCCTCACACTGTAGAAGTGAAACCCTTCATTTCATAAGTCATGAATAGCATCACTGTAAAGTGACTGCTTTATACTAACTCCTTTTCCACTTTAAAATTACTGTTTAGTTAGTAATATGAGTTCTTAAATGAGTTGGCAGTACTTTCAAACACATTATGAACCCATTATGAGCTATAACACACTATTGCTGTCCTTATGGCTCCACTGTTCATGATGCATAAACTGACATGATTCCACTGGACCTCATCTGCATACTTGATATTGTGATGAATCTAGAAGAGTCAGTGGAAAAACAATGGTCGCACTCTTGGTTGCACTCAAGCCCTCAACCTGGGGCAAGTCCACCTGTACTGGACAGTTCAGCCCATCATGAAGACAGATTCTTCCACCTGGGTTGCGATATTCACCATGGGGCACAAAATCAAGTGTCAGCATTAAATGATGACAGCATCTGCCAATTACTCACCATTGCATCACAGATAAGGTTCCTAAGGTTGCACTCTCGGAACCGGCACGCCACAAAGGTTCAATTGAGATACACCAGTCTTCCCCACAAACTAAGACAAGAGGCCGTGTTGGAATACCCATACTTGCGTCCTAAATAGTAGGCTGTTTGAGTTTCCGAATTTTTTTTATTTTATAGTATGTGACATTTTGTTTTGATAGCTAGATCTGTTCAAGTAAACAACAAAACAACTTGTAAGATAGCGAATAGTGAAGCTTGCACAAAAAAAAGAAAAAAAAGAAATGAAGCTTCTGTGATGGTGTTCAAATGTGACTATTTTTTGTTCTCCTTAAAATGATCACAACTATTTCATCATACATATTTGAAAACAGATTTGCAGCCTGCTGCCTGCGATGCCTTTAGCTAGCTACGTGCTTTAGTATGACTAGAAGTTATAGCTAACTGTTCAAACAGTAATGTTAACTAGAGGGTTATGTAGTGTATTAAGATTATGACTTTGTTAATGTTTTCAAGTGGAACCTGAGAGGATGTTTATTTAGTTTAAAAGGGAATTGTTTCAGTGTGACGCCCCATAGAACAGAGGGAGTCGACAGTGTGTTGTAGACAGGGGATTGGACAGTAGAGGGAGCCACCCATATTTTGGGGAATAGTATAAGTACTGGGTTTAAACAAAGAAGAGCAGAGCGGCCATTGCAATTTGGGAAACACTGCTCTCCAGATGCTATATACATCTGTACACTTATGCTGAAATCTTGTGATATGAATAAAACTTATGATCAAAGTTCAGTATAAGCAGACTCCTTTGTTTAACAGCAATAATTAGCAACATTGACTCGACACTACAAAATGGCACCCCAGATGGGACCGGTCTGCGTCTCTCCTGGGTTCCATTCATGGGCGCCAAGCTGACTCTCGTTCCGAAGTCATGGCCAGATAAGGGTGAGTTTCCTCACCACTTTGGGCATTTGTTAGTTCGGAGGCTATTTGAGTGTGCGCTGGGGAGATGTACCGTGTAAAGTACTTGTGTGTGCTGGTGTGGCTGTTATTGCTGTTGACTAGGGGTCTGTCATAACTATTCTAAATTTGGTTGCACTGGTGAACGGCGCAAATAGGGGGGAGTGTCTATAGAGATATTTTGCTTGAATCGGAATTCAAGAACAATCCATTGAAGGAATAAGGCCAAGGTATATGTATACAAATTAGGACATTGCGAATCTGGAAAGACCTCTAAACAAGGCGACCTCTATGGTGGGCCGGAAATCCTGTAACATATTAGATGGAATGGGTGAGTCCTGGGGACTGGAGACTGTGGTATATAAATTTTATTGCAAGTTACTGCTCATCTTATAGCTGACGAGGTATATGTTTGATGTGACCGCTCATAGAATATCCATAACTCGCGGCAGCATAAAGTTAGGGACAAAGGAACAGGAATTTTGGCGCAATGTAGGTTACATTGCTACATGCTACATGCCACATGTTACATACATGCTACATGCTAACATGTGACCTTAGAGGGCCATCGAGATGGAATAAAGCCTCTTAAATTATGTTTGTGTGTGTAGAATTTAAGTTCTATGCTTTGTGAGCTCTGTTAAATGTTATTGTTTGGCTATGAGGAGAAAACGGAGTTACAGCGGGACTGTTAACTTTCTGTTTGGCTTGGGGAGAGAGCTGCTTGAGGGCTCCGTCCACGCTGAAATCGTATTGGTGAATGAACTGCGCATGCGTGTGATTTTATGACTTTAGAGTTACGTAGGGAGAATGTGCCACTGCCTACACTGGGTGCTGGGAGACGCAGACTCAGAAGCAGACAGAGAGAGATTTGAACACGAAAGGAATGTTCTAGTTGTTACATAGGCTGTTGCTTAATGATGAAGCTATTTGTTGAGATCTATTGAATTGATAAATGAGAGAGATATGTTGACGGATAAAAAAATAAAATAAAAATAATTAAATAAATAAAATAAAAAATGTTATTGAGCTATCTATAATTATTCCTGAGTTAATTCTTAGAGCGAATGTGACTGGAGGAATATTGAATGGTTGAAATAACTCAGTGACTGCATAAACTGCTAAATTCTTGTCTGTTTCTTTGTTCTTTTGTCATATGAGAGACGATAAGAGGAACGAGAGGAGAGGAGAGAGAGAAAGAGAGGAAGTGCTGACATGTACATCATGTGACAGGGTGTGACGCGACAGAGGCTGCTGCGACAGGATCAAGTCAAATATCAGGCTAGTGCTGTTCTGTTTACAAAGCCTTCCCCTACAGGATGTTTGATGTTATGACAATTTGACAAAGACTTGGCAAAAGACTGATCAATTGAAGTAATTGCTTATTGGAGTTTTTTGTGCATGAGTGGGTTTGATTAGAGTTGTGTTGGGAATCGAGTACTGACATTATTCTGTAAAATTAAGATAATTGGGTGCTTATTAAGCAATGAGGTTTATGAGTATTGTAGTGTTGTAGGATTAGAAGTCTTTATTTTTTGGATTGCTCTGAAGTTGACTACTTGCATTTACTTTCCTGATTGAAGGTGGTAAGATAGCCACTAATTGATAAATTAGTAAAATAGGAAATAGAAATAAAAAAATATTTTTGAATATTCATATTTTTATTGATTAATTTTTATTATTTGGAGGAAAAAAAAGAAGATTTTTTTTAGTTTATATTAAAAATTAAAGGGAGGACACTATAAGCTATATAGTCTAAAATAAAATAATTCACAATAAAGGAATATAAAATAGTTGTTACAATGGGGAAAAAGGACATCAAGGCTATGAAGGTAATTACACCTGTTGATATAATATAAAATAGTAATCCTTTAGTTAATGGTATTGCTAGGTTATCCGGCAAATGGAACAAACGTTGGCCTGACATTGAACAACCATGGCCAGTGGAAGGGACTCTTAACCCTGACGTCATCAACATCATGAAAGTGCTTCTGTCAATTTATAAAGCAGATCAAAAGAAAGGGAAAAAAGGGAACAACGTAAAGAAAAGAGACAAAGAGAGCTGGGTGTTCTTAAGCTGTTTGAAGATGAAGGACAAAAACTGATGAAAGATACCAACGATAAGAGAAACAAAGGTATAGAGAAAATGCTAAAGGAAGAGAAGGCGACAGAAAAACTGATGGCAGAAGTCAGTATACCTTTCTCACATACGGATTTAGCAAAAAGACCCCCACCTTATGAGAAAGAAGTAGAGCTTAAGGACATCTATCCTCAGCTTCCGGTGATCATCCAGGAGGGGGATTATTGCATCAGAGATGAAGATGAACGAATAATAGAGAGAGGACAAGCAGAAACGACCATAAAAATGAATCCAAAACTCCAGAAGTAAGAAAAAACCGAGATGTCTGGAAACTAAGAGAAGAATGAGGTTCGGAAAGATGAAGACAAAGATGAAGACTTGGAGATTAAAGGTGCTTCATATTCAAGAGGATTTTATCCAACAATGACTAGCACAGAAGAAATAGAAAGAGATATAGACCGATGCGTATCATGCCTGGATAAAGCAAATGATTTAGGAGAAGTAAAAGAACTGGAGGAACAACTCAAGAAGCTGAAGATACAGAAGAAGAAACTGCTGAGAAAAGAATCCCAAGAATTTGAGAAAAATATACATTGAGGCCAAGGAAAAAGGCCACTAGTAAGAAGATGATGGAAGATGATATTTCGAGGACAGAACTTAGAATATAACCTTTTGAAGAATACTGATATGTCAACAACAAGAAAGAGCAGGACCAAGAAACTCTCAGAAAACTCAATCAAATACAACTGGTGGAGAATAAGAAGGAGAAGAGAAGCTTTGGTTATGAAGAATCAGGGTGAACCAAATCAACAATCACTGCTACAGCTTCAACTGAACAAGGTCAAATGCAATTGAACCAGCCACAACAAGTGGTACAAGTTGTTTCATATCCATAGATAGTTTCTGGAGAGAAAGAATTTCAGAGGAAGATACAGGAGCAAGTGAAGATCATCTGGAGGACAGGTGAACCCTTAAAGGAGCAAGGATTCTAGAGTGCCTAGAAGATCCGAAGGGGGGTGTCAGCTGGTAGCACCAATTAGGAAGGAAAAATATCTAACAATTGAAGTGAAAACAAAGGACTATGAGAAGTGAATAGTGGAAAAGCTTTTATCTGTGTTGAGCCTAAAGAGGTTAAACATCTCACTATGTAAAATTAACTAATTAGGATAGGGATTTGAGGGAGTAAAACAGCTGTTACTCTTAAGGAACCAATTGAGCTCTGCTATAAAAATCAAAGAGAAATTAAAATACACATACTGGTATCAGAACATATACCTATTGCATTGTTGGGAAGAGATGCATTGTGTAAATTGAACTGTACAATAAGATGTACACTAGACGGCTGTCTGGTAGAAGATTTTAAAAGAGTAGGGTTTTTGGGAATCATATTTGCTTGAAAAGAAAATGTCCTCCTTCCTATGACAATCTATTAGACTGCCTATTAGACAATATGTCTGAAAAATAAAGTTAAAAGGGGTGACTGTTATTCTTGGTTACATTCCTACACCAGGAGATTTCAAACTAGGCTAAAAGATGTTTAGTCGTTTGCCAAGTCTGTGTGTAAAGAAGTCAGAAGCAGGTGGGGATTACCCAATCACATATTCTAAAAATTGGTGGTAAAGGCTTTTGTGAATAAATCAGTGGAAAGGTTTTTTAAAAGTTAGGAGAACAGATTAGATTAAAAAAAGTTACGAGAACTAGGGTTGAAGGAACTCTAGGACAGTAAGCTAAGTTTCAATGTTAGTAGGAAGAGAGAGTGAATGTAGTGACACTAGTGGTGATAGATGGAAATACAAGTCAAGAGTTCAAAGCTTTAGGGAGAATGGATGAAGTAACAACAAGGACATCAACACTTCAGCCTATTATATCAACAGTGAGAAGCAATTTAACTCTTTCAACATTGATAGTTATTAAAGCCATAAATATATCGCATTTGATTACAAGGGAGCAGATAGCTCCAGCACCAATTTTAGAGGAATTTCATACTCTGGGAAGCCTATCATTGGAGGATAAGTCTAAGAGAGAAGTGGGGGTTTTTCCATGGTATGGTGTAACATTTTTGGCAGATCATATTGATAATATTACCTATACCTTGCAGGGTTTGGCAAATGAAACGATAAGAGGGTTTAATCTTCTGTCGAAGATGTTTTGCTTTTGTACCTTGTTACTGACCTTTGCGAAAGCTATGATATTGAGATGGGTTGGTGTTGTGATGCCTGGAGACAACACTCAGATGCCGTTGTTGACTGTTCCTGATCTGGATGAAGAGGGACAAGTGGGACTGGATGGAGTATTGATGGATAAATATCCATTTTGATTATCTTATCATTTTTCAAATGTTTTTCAATATTAGTGTGATTTTAGTATTTTGTTATGAATCAAAGGGGGGAAATAGGATAATGTGATTCATATATCATTTATATATCATTTTTTATATTCTTAGTTGATATTGATGTTTTAATTTGAAAGTGTTGTTTTGCAAAAGATACTGTTTGGTCTTTTATTTTCTTCCAGAAGCATTTGGGGGAATATGTAGAGATTGAAATACTCAAACAAGGACAATATGAAGGGACAATATGAAAGGAGAATATGAAGGGACTGGAGGAGATGGAACAAGGAAGGTGTGGAAATGTTCCAATTCCATCATCGAAGATGAATTGGAAGTCGAGACTGCTGAGGAGATGAAGTGTAGTGGACTACATTCCAGTGTCTGCAATGAAATATAGACATATTTGCATGTGTAATACATAATTTGTGTCATATTCTTTCTGTATAAATTTTTGTAGAATGATATTTGATGTTATTGGATACATGTGGGGATCTTAGATGTTTTTGTTTATTTCGTGAATGCTTAGGGACATGGAGTCTAGGCAGGGATAGAGATAATCCACCGTGGGGTCCGATGGGTCGACCAGCCTTAGTGTGGATATTTTTTGGATAGTATTTTGTTTGCTGGGGCTTTCATGTGTATTTAATTGCATCATAGTTTCAAATGCATTGATAAAGATTTATGAATTGATCTGGAGTACTTAGGTGGTTGCCTGGGGCAGAGGAGCCGTGAGAGAATTTTACTGTCTTGATTGATGGATGGATATTTGGAAAGAAGGCTGCCAGACAGGTTTTTCGCTCTCACACTCCATAAAGATTTGTTCATGTTTCATAGTAATGTATTCACACTTCATAAAGATTTGTTCATGTTTCATAGTAATGTATTCACACTTCATAAAGATTTGTTCATATTTCATAGAAAGGTATTTACACTCCAGAGAAAAGTGTTTTGGGTTTATTGTTAAAGATACTCAATAAGAGAAATTGTTACTTGTCATAATCCTATTCTTTTTGTTTTCGAGACTTTTAGTTAGTCTCGAAGGGGGGAAATATGTAGTGTATTAAGATTATGACTTTGTTCATGTTTTCAAGTGGAACCTGAGAGGATGTTTATTTAGTTTCAAAGGGAATTGTTTTAGTGTGACGCCCCATAGAACAGAGGGAGTGTGTGTTGTAGACAGGGGATTGGACAGTAGAGGGAGCCACCCATATTTTGGGGAATAGTATAAGTACTGGGTTTAAACAAAGAAGAGCAGAGCGGCCATTGCAATTTGGGAAACACTGCTCTCCAGATGCTATATACATCTGTACACTTATGCTGAAATCTTGTGATATGAATAAAACTTGTGATCAAAGTTCAGTATAAGCGGACTCCTTTGCAGCAATAATTAGCAACATTGACTCGACACTACAGTTACTTGCTGTTGAGTGACAACTTCATATTTAACGTTAGCCTAGTTAGCTAGCTAGTTTCATTGCACATAACCTGTTATTATGGTGAAAGTAATGGTAATCTGCACTCGTTACTGTTTCACCTTGGCACTCCAATTTGATAAAGTATGTGGTAGTCTAGCTACAGAACATTAACACAACTCCACTTCGCTCATGTTTTGGTTAATGTTGTACTTCATCTTATGTCTTTTCAGGATCTACGTGAAGGAGTGTGAGCTGGAGGGGGCAGCTGTCACCTGCATGGGTGAAAAAGAAGTGGGAGAACCTTAAGCAAAAATACATGGTTCGCTACTTTATGTAATCTTGACATTTATTGGTGTGCTGTACTTGGCTAATAAAGTTCCCCTTTTCTCAGAGAGCAACAACACTTTCCCATCTATACTGAACAAAAATATAAACACAACCATTGCAATGATTTTACTGAGTTACAGTTCGTATAAGGAAATCAGTCAATTGAAATAAATTAATTAGGCCCTAATCTATGGATTTCACATGACTGGGCAGCGGCGCAGCCATGGGTGGGCCTGGGAGGGCATAGGCCCACCCACTTAGGAGCTAGGCCCACCAACTGGGGAGCCAGGCCCAGCCAATCAGAATGAGTTTTTCCCCACAAAAGGGATTTATTACAGACAGAATTACTCCTCAGTTTCATCAGCTGTCCAGGTGTCTTGTCTCAGATGATCCCACAGGTGAATAAGCTGGATGTGGAGGTCCTGGGCGTGGTACGTACTGCCAAATTCTCTAAAATGACGTTGGAGGTGGATTATGGTAGAGAAATTAACATTACATTCTCTGGCAACATTACATTCTCTGGCAACAGCACTGGTGGGCATTCCTGCAGTCAGCATGCCAATTGCATGCTCCCTCAAAACTTAAGACATCTGTGGCATTGTGTTGTGAAAAAACAGCACATTTTAAAGTGGCCTTTTATTGTCCCAGCACAAGGTGCACCTGTGTAATGATCATGCTGTTTAATCAGCTTCTTGATATGCCACACCTGTTAGGTGGATGGATTATCTTGGCAAAGGAGAAATGTTCTCTAACAGGGATGTAAACAAATGTGTGCACAAAATTTGAGAGAAACAAGCTTTTTGTGCGTATGGAACATTTCTGGGATCTTTTATTTCAGCTCATGAAACATGGGACCAACACTTTACATATTGCGTTTATGTTTTTGTTAAATGTTAGAAAGGTGCAAGTATTCCAGATAAATTTACTTAGGAACTACGCACACTTTGGAGAAGTGTGTGGCCACTTGGAGACACCAGTTTGACCTCTCACTAAAACCCTTTTTTGGTCTTATGTTGCACCTAGCCCAAATTTCCCAAGTATATTTTTATAATGTTTCCTGAATGTATCCAGAGTATTTTCAGATTTCGTTATAAAACAAATGCGGCGAAAAGTACAGTAAATATAAAATGCACATAAAATCAACAGTGTAATATTTGGATTCAGTCAGGTGAACTTAAGTATGCTCCCTCTAATTCTCCCATCTCTCTCTCTCTCCCCCCTCCTGGAGGACCTGAGCCCTAGGACCATGCTTCAGGACTACCTGACCTGATGACTCCTGGCTGTTCCTGTCCCCAGTCCACCTGGTCATGCTGCTGCTCCAGTTTCAACTGTTCTGCCTGTGGCTATGGAACCCTGACCTGTTCACCGGACATTCTACCTTGTCCCGGACCTGCTGTTTTCGTCCCTATCTCTCGCTCTCCCTCCCTCTCTCTCTCACCTGCTGTCTTTTCCTCTGAATGCTCAGCTATGAAAAGCCAACTGACAATTTACTCCTAAGGTGCTGACCTGTTGCAGCCTCGACAACAGTGGTCACCAACATTTTCTGAGTCAAGACCACTTTCGCAGTCAAAAAGCAAGCAGAGATCTACCGCTCAGATATTTTTTTTACATGACTTTAAAAATTTAACAGTAACCTAATAAAAACAGTTCTGTACGAATGAGGTTTGGGCAGTAGGCCTAATACATTATCACAGCATATTGACTATATGCCTGGCCTGCCAATATTGTTATTCTCAGACCATTTTATATTTAAAAACTTGAGCTTAAAAAAAATGGTTCAGTTGGTGTAGCACTTGCCAGGCACTGCGGAGCATAAATATAAATAATTTGCTTTTTTATTTTACTGGACTGATGGTGTGGTACCAGTGGAGGCTGCTGAGGGGAGGATGGCTCATTATAATAGCTGGAACAGAGCAAATGGAATGGCATCAAACACCATGTGTTTGATGTACAGTATTTGATACCATTCCGCTACAGCCATTACCACGAGCCCATCCTCCCCAATTAAGGTGCCACCAACCTCCTGTGTATGGTACCTGCATCTGATGGTCATGGTGCTTTCAAGACAACTGGGAACTCGAAGAAAAGAAAAAAACAAGGTCAAATCATGACGTCAGTGATCTTCAGGTCGGAAAGTCGGAGCTCTAGAAAGATGGCCAAGTTTCCTACCTGGAATTCCGAGTTCGATGACCGTTCAAAACAAATTTTCACAGTCTGATTTCGTTTTTTTCCGAGTTCCCAGTTGTTTTGAACACAGCATTAGTCTCAGCGGAGGGAGGGAGAGAGCAGCAGAGGGTCCGCCTCTCACGGTCCCTGCTCTCTCCATAGCCGCAGGAAGTTATTACACTTTGGATGGTGTATCAATACTCCCAGTCACTACAAAGATACAGGCGTCCTTCCTAACTCAGTTGCCGGAGAGGAAGGAAACCACTCAGGGATTTCACCATGAGGCCAATAGTGACTTTAAAACAGAGTTTAATGGCTGTGACAACAACAGTGTAGTTACTCCACAATACTTGACAGATGGAAAAGAAAGAAACCTGTACAGAAAACAAATATTCCAAAACATGCATCCTGCAAAAAATGTGGCAAAGCAATTCACTTTTTGTCCTTTCTACAAAGTGTTATGTTTGGGGCAAATCCAATACAACACATTACGGAGCACGACACTCCATATTTTCAAGCATAGTGGTGGCTGCATCATGTTATGGGTTTGCTTGTAATCGTTGAGGACTGGGGTGTTTTTCAGGATAAAAATGAAATGCAATGGAGCTAAGAACAGGCAAAATCTTAGAGGAAAATCTGGTTCAGTCTGCTTTCCACCAGACGCTAGGAGATGAATTCACCTTTCAGCAGTACAATAACCTAAAACACAAGGCCAAATCTACACTGGAGTTGCTTACCAAGAAGACTGAATTTTCCTGAGTGGCCGAGTTACAAGACCTGAAAGGTCCAAGACCTGAGGTCCAAGACCTGAAAATGGTTGTCTAGTAATGATCAACAACCAATTTGACAGAGCTTGAAGAATTTTGAATAGGAATAATGGACAAATGTTGCACAATCCAGGTGTGGAAAGCTCTTAATTACCCAGAAAGACTCACAGCTGTAATTGCTGGCAAAGGTGCTTCTACAAAGTATTGTGAATACTTAAGTAAATTAGATATTTATGTATTTCATTTTCAATACATTTGTAAAAATGACAGACTAATCTCTTTCATAAGTTCTTTAAACAAAAAAAAGAAGCTAATTTACCAACATTTCAAAACATTTATATATAGGGTTTTGGAATTCATATGTTGCTCTAAGAGTTGTGCAAAATTGGTAGAATCTTATTCAAAATGTTTCACAGCTGTAATGGCTGCCAAAGGTGCTTCCACCAAATATTAGCTCTGGGGTGTGAAGACATACACAATCAATCATTTTTGTTTTTTACTTTTATTTAATTTGGAAAAGTTTATATACTTTACATTGGTAGGAAAAATATAATTTAATCCATTTTTAGATTTCATTTTGAGGCAGCAAAATGTGAAGACTGTGCAAGGGGTGTGTAGACTTTCACTAAGCACTGGATATATCTGACATGCCACACATAAAACTATAATTTGTATATTAACCAAGAAATCATAAGTCACAATGCATTACTGGCATTAACCAGGCATAAAGATGACTTGCGTTACTGGTATCATTCTAGGCATAACGATCTTAGAGTTACGTTAAGACAAAGCATGAGAAAAACAGGCCTACTCACTGTAGCCTACAAGAGGAGCATTTTCATACAACCGTTTCCGTAGAGTGATAGCAGGGCAAGAGATAGCAAATCACTTTCATTCCATTTATACCAATCCCTCGTTTGTATTCAGAATCAGTTGTTGACCAGCCACAGACCAAAATTAATAAAACTAAGATACCCAATCAGACCAAAGCAGCCAACATTTTCTATGAAGGGGTCATACCATAGTCTGATGACCTGAGGGGGTGGACTGAGTACAAATTACTGCAGAGCTATATTAAACATCATACATCCATTTAGATGCCTCAGAGAACAACTTTCAGATAGATACTAGACATGGATGCAATAGTGTTTTTCTAGCACTCATTTCAGTCAGTCCTCTAGATACCGTGAGAGAGATATACATTTTGGCTCCTCCACAGGGGGAAGGGTTGACAGGCCCTTGATCATTGTCCTGTCGTGTTTTAGGGGCAATTCGCCATGCAGCCCCAGGTGACAGAGAGCACATAAGTTGGGGGAAGGGCCTACACGACTAAACCACCCTAAGTTTACACCAATGGGAGAATTCTGACCGAGTTAAACCCGTGTAAATTAAACATAATTCCCTTTTTATGCACTTTCTCTACGCATATTCTGACCTTGAATTTAAGCATGAGAAAGCATGATATTCACCCGCTATTCATTTGGGGTGGAGAGCAAAGAAATTAAGGTGTGGCGGAGGTGTCTACAGATACTGCAGATTCTGACCAACTTAATTCCCTCATAATTCCGCCACCTTTACGCGTGATGAATACATTTGGAGACCCAAGCTAGAGGCGTCTGTAGCCAATGACAGTATAGCGCCAAACCTACCAAGTTGATTTATGTTTTAATTAAACAGTATGCCTGGACTTTTTACTGTATTTAATATAAATTGTATCGTGTTAAATATTAGCCACTATCGGTAGCCACCATCAGTTATACCCACATACATTTATAACTGCCACTTTAGTGTTAGTTTCCTTACATATTGCATCATTCCATTACATCGTTAGTTTATCTTTCTTTCCTCTGTCACGTTCGTGTGGTTGTTCCTGAGGATCACTAGCAATAGTGGATCATATTAGGCTTTCGTTCAATACGTTTTTTTGGAGGACAGAGGAGCCTCTTAAAGAAGAAGTTACAGGTCTGTGAGAGCCAGAAATCTTGCTTGTTTGTAGGGGACCAAATACTTATTTTCCACCATTAATTTGCAAATAAATTCATAAAAAATCCTACAATGTGATTTTCTGGATTTTTTTTCTCATTTTGTCTGTCATAGTTGACGTGTACCTATGATGAAAATTACAGGCCTCTCTCATCTTTTTAAGTGGGAGAACTTGCACAATTGGTGGCTGACTAAATACTTTTTTCCCCCACTGTACCTTATGAAGGCACTTCTCAGTAGTTGGTATTCAAAATTACGTGCGTAACGGGTTTTGCAGGCGTGGTTCCCTTGCATGCGCTGAATAAATCTAATTCAACTGCTGAAAAACCTCCCACTTGATTGCTGACAGATTTTCTCGTGGAGTTTTCATTCAATATGGTTTTCAGTACATTTATCTTAAGTCATCCCTTTAAATTCGGTGTATCTTTTAGTTTGAATTTTGTCGTCAGACTCAACAGAATAGAGAGAACGGGTTCAGAATATTAAGGATCAATGAAAGAAATGAAAGAAAGCCATCTAAAAACATGCATACTCTTCTCTGTTTCAGCAACAATTGGTAGATTAAAAAATACTCTGATCTTTAAGATTATTTAGGATAAGGAAAGTGTTTATGAATCATTAAAAATCATTGGAGAGCCTTTACGCATGAAAGAAAGAAAACGGTGGTTTGATTCATTCAGAAAATGTATTCAGTTCTTCAACCCATGGTAATGTTGAAAGATTAGTGTACATATAATTATAATAGGGAGAATAGTGTACAATAGTAGGCTATACCCTCGTTTATTGCCTGTACTAACCATGGAACTACAGTGGGGAAAAAAAGTATTTAGTCAGCCACCAATTGTGCAAGTTCTCCCACTTAAAAAGATGAGAGAGGCCTGTAATTTTCATCATAGGTACACGTCAACTATGACAGACATAATGAGGAAAAAAAATCCAGAAAATCACATTGTAGGATTTTTTATGAATTTATTTGCAAATTATGGTGGAAAATAAGTATTTGGTCACCTACAAACAAGCAAGATTTCTGGCTCTCACAGACCTGTATCTTCTCCTTTGAGAGGCTCCTCTGTCCTCCACCTGTTACCTGTATTAATGGCACCTGTTTGAACTTGTTATCAGTATAAAAGACACCTGTCCACAACCTCAAACAGTCACACTCCAAACTCCACTATGGCCAAGACCAAAGAGCTGTCAAAGGACACCAGAAACAAAATTGTAGACCTGCACCAGGCTGGGAAGACTGAATCTGCAATAGGTAAGCAGCTTGGTTTGAAGAAATCAACTGTGGGAGCAATTATTAGGAAATGGAAGACATACAAGACCACTGATAATCTCCCTCGATCTGGGGCTCCACGCAAGATCTCACCCCGTGGGGTCAAAATGATTACAAGAACGGTGAGCAAAAATCCCAGAACCACACAGGGGGACCTAGTGAATGACCTACAGAGAGCTGGAACCAAAGTAACAAAGCCTACCATCAGTAACACACTACGCCGCCAGGGACTCAAATCCTGCAGTGCGAGATGTGTCCCCCTGCTTAAGCCAGTACATGTCCAGGCCCGTCTGAAGTTTGCTAGAGTGCATTTGGATGATCCAGAAGAGGATTGGGAGAATGTCATATGGTCAGATGAAACCAAAATAGAACTTTCTGGTAAAAACTCAACTCGTCGTGTTTGGAGGACAAAGAATGCTGAGTTGCATCCAAAGAACACCATACCTACTGTGAAGCATGGGGGTGGAAACATCATGCTTTGGGGCTGTTTTTCTGCAAAGGGACCAGGACGACTAATCCGTGTAAAGGAAAGAATGAATGGGGCCATGTATCGTGA
This sequence comes from Coregonus lavaretus, assembly GCF_964263955.1. NCBI lineage: Eukaryota > Metazoa > Chordata > Actinopteri > Salmoniformes > Salmonidae > Coregonus > Coregonus lavaretus. The sequence continues at coordinate 10,387,161 of NC_140014.1, forward strand.
GATTTTGATTGAAAACCTCCTTCCATCAGCAAGGGCATTGAAGATGAAATGTGGCTGGGTCTTTCAGCATGACAATGATCCCAAACACACCGCCCGGGCAACGAAGGAGTGGCTTCGTAAGAAGCATTTCAAGGTCCTGGAGTGGCTTAGCCAGTCTCCAGATCTCAACCCCATAGAAAATATTTGGAGGGAGTTGAAAGTCCGTGTTGCCCAGCGACAGCCCCAAAACATCACTGCTCTAGAGGAGATCTGCATGGAGGAATGGGCCAAAATACCAGCAACAGTGTGTGAAAACCTTGTGAACACTTACTTACAGAAAACGTTTGACCTGTGTCATTGCCAACAAAGGGTATATAACAAAGTATTGAGAAATTTTTATTATTGACCAAATACTTATTTTCCACCATAATTTGCAAATAAATTCATTAAAAATCTTACAATGTGATTTTCTGGATTTTTTTTTCTCATTATGTCTGTCATAGTTGACGTGTACCTATGATGAAAATTACAGGCCTCTCTCATCTTTTTAAGTGGGAGAACTTGCACAATTGGTGGCTGACTAAATACTTTTTTTCCCCACTGTATGTGATGACACAGCCAAGTACAGCGCCATGAGTCAGGTTCAAACTGTTAGCGCTTGGTCTGCACTCCACTCCATAATGATTGAATTAGCCTATGTCTTTAAAAATATATATTATCAACTGTTACTACTGATCCTCAGCAACAACCACATGGTCTTGATGGTGTTTAAAGAGGAAGCAAATGAAGATAAACAAAACAATATAATGAAAGGGAATGATAATGTAGGCTATACCAACTGAAGGGAACTAAGAGTAAATTGGCAGGTGAATACGTGTTATTAGGCCTACGGACGGTCGATACTGATAGTGGTTAATATTTAACATATTAGAAATAGGAAACAGAGAAAGCCGAGGTAGCCTATAATTAAGACATGCGAGAGTGCCCATCCCTGCAAGTTAAAAGGCTGTACAATTTAAATTCTGCATAACGGCACAGCATTTCATAAACTTGACTGTGGGAAAGTTGATATGCTTCAGTTTGCTGCTATATGACTCGTTTCACATTTGTCTCCAGCGATAAGGTATAATATATCTAAAAAGTTTTTTTTTTTTTTTACAATTTATCCAAAGAGATTACTCATTTATAGCGCTTATCAAGTTGTAAATTACAGTGCATGGAGAATGGTGTTAGTTCTATCAGAAAAAATTAAGTAGAGGCTTTTTCCACGTTGGTTCGCTAGACCTGGTGGCATTAGGGAATTAAGTCAAGGTCAGAATATGGGGTATCTGTGGACACATCTCTGCACACTTTCATTTATTGGATCTCCACCCGAAACGAATAGCACGCTATTCTCATGCTTAAGTTAAAAGGTCAGAATACGTTCCATTTACACACGCATAACTCTGGTCGAAATCAAGCCCCAAGAGCACAGGGAGCTCTAAATAAACTCAGAACATAAACACAGGTTCTTTGAGATTGGGCTTGAGTGGAAATACATGAAAGGAAGTTCAGAGGTAGGTCACAGTCCACAAATTAAATGTATTTTTCTCCCAACCAAATCCACTGGTCTCATCAAAATACTATAGTTAACATTAGCAGAGCTACACTATATATACAAAAGTATATGGCCCTTCTAATTAGTGGATTCAGCCATTTCAGCCACATCCGTTGCTGACAGGTGTATAAAATCGAGCACAGCCATGCAATCTCCATAGACAAACATTGGCAGTAGAATGGCCTTACTGAGGATGCCACCGTTCCAACAAGTTATTTCGTCAAATTTCTGCCCTTGTCAACTATAAGTGCTGTTATTGTGAAGTGGAAACGTCTAGGAGCAACAACGGCTCAGCCGCGAAGTGGTAGGCCACAAAAACTCAGAACGGGACCGCCGAGTGCTGAAGCGCGTAAAAATCGTCTGTCCTCAGTTGCAACACTCACTACCGAGTTCCAAACTGCCTCTGAAAGCACTCTGGAAGCACAATAACTGTTTGTCGGGAGCATCATTAAATGGGTTTCCATGGCCAAGCAGCCGCACACAAGCCTAAGATCACCATGCGCAATGCCAAGCGTCGGCTGGAGTGGTGTAAAGCTCGCCGCTATTGGACTCTGGGTTTGGTGGATGCCAGGAGAACGCTACCTGCCCGAATGCATAGTGCCAACTGTAAAGTTTGGTGGAGGAGGAATAATGGTCTGGGGGTGTTTTTCATGGTTCGGGCTAGGCCCCAGTGAAGGGAAATCTTAACGCTACAGTATACAATGACATTCTAGATGATCCTGTGTTTCCAACTTTGTGGCAACAGCTTCGGGAAGGCCCTTTCCTGTTTCAGTATGACAATGCCCCTGTGCACAAAGCGAGGACCATACAGAAATGGTTTGTGGAGATTTGTGTGGAAGAACTTAACTGGCCTGCACAGAGCACTGACCTCAACCCTATCGAACACCTTTGGGATGAATTGGAAAGCCAACTGCGAGCCAGGCCTAATCACCAAACACCAGTACCTGACCTCACTTATACTCTTGTGGTTGAATGGAAGAAAGTCCCTGCAGCAATGTTCCAACATCTGGTGGAAAGCCTTCCCAGAAGAGTGGAGGCTGTTATTGCAGTAAAGGGGGACCAACTCCATATTAATGCCCATGATTTTGGAATGAGATGTAGTGGGAGGAAGTCACAAAACAATTGATAAACAACTAAACAAATCAAAAACAGGTTTCAGTGCAGGAAAGCAGTCCTACTTTAACTTTGGTCATCAAATCATACTTCTCTTAGAAAAAACCAATACTCCCAAAACACGGTCTGCCACCACTTCCCTCTCACTTGCACCTTTCCCTGGGCCACACCTCAAACAACAGAAAGAAGGGTTTCAAAGGACAGGGAAAAACAGGGAGCCAATCACAGGTCTCAATTAATCAATCAATTAACAAACATATTGATATATTGTCATGCTATTTATCCTCAACAAAATGTAGAACAGTTCCACTTCCGACACTAGGCCGCGTTTACACAGGCAGCCCAATTCTGATCTTTTGCCCAATTGTTGTCAAAAGAGCTGATCTGATAAGGCAAAAGACCAATAAGTGTAAAAAGATCAGAATTGGGCTGCCTGTGTAAATGCAGCCAATGAGTACTGATGGAGTGAGAGAGTGATGGAGGCCCATTGATGTTTTGTGGTGAGGAAGTTTCCCTGCCATTCATTCACCTCCTACATATGGACTCTTCAATGATCCATTATCATCACATACCATGACATCCTAGCATAAATATCAGCCAATCATCAGCTCATTTCCTGCGACACGTTCCATTCCAAAGACTACTAACGAAAATGTGCACTTAGTAAATGGTCCCCCGATGCATTCTGGCTAAAGTATTATGAGTAATCTTGTACACCCTGTAGAGCTGCTCTACTAAAAATCATAAAAGCTACTTTGCTCTTCATGGCCACCGTACTAGCCTACCATGTAGGGCTGCATAAAATGACATAGCAGCCTCAAACTGGACAGCTTCAACTCCCCAGTCTGGTCATTAGTTTTGGGAAACTTCAAAAGGGACCAGTTGAAAATAGTCCCCTTCTCCCTTTGGAGAAGGATCTGACTGGCGGAGCCAGCACCATATGTCATCCTCACACAACTAAGACTTCAATCAGTCACATGGATCTAAAGATCATCATATGGCCTATATTTGATCCTCTCTGCAATGTTTTTGTATATTACATGCCTTCCAGGTTTGGTATTTGACAAGCATATGATTGTTTGAACATGAAATTGATATCAAGACTGCAAAGGTGAAACAGAGTTCCCAATGACTTCCAGTCAGCTATAGAGACCATACTCTCACTGTCTCCCTGTACTGTGTGCATCCAGTTTATTGAGTTAGCCATGTAATGTGACCCCAGGCATACCTTACCCGTCAACCTTGACTCAGGGGTAGACGTAAAATAGTAAAAGTAAATCTGTTTCCCTCCATTTACATTGAACAAAAATATAAACGCAACATGCAACAATTTCTAAGATTTTACTGAGTTACAGTTCATATAAGGAAATCAGTCAATTTAAATAAATAAATTAGGCCCTAATCTACATATTTCACATGACTGGGAATACAGATATGCTTCTGTTGGTCACATATACCTTAAAAAAAAGCCCCTTCGCATAGAGTTGATCAGGCTGTTGATTGTGGCCTGTGGAATGTTGTCCCACTTCTCTTCAATGGCTGTGCGAAGTTGCTGGATATTGGCGGAAACTGGAACACGCTGTCGCACATATCAATCCAGAGCATCCCAAACTGAATAGGTGACATGTCTGGTGAGTATGCAGGCCATGGAAGAACTGGGACATTTTCAGCTTCCAGGAATTGTGTACAGATCCTAGCGACATGGGGATGTGCATTATCATGCTGAAACATGAGGATGATGGAGGTGGCTGAATGGCACGACAATGGGCCTTAGGATCTCGTCACGGTATCTCTGTGCATTCAAATTGCCATCGATAAAATGCAATTGTGTTCGTAGTCCGTAGCTTATGCCTGCCCATACCATAACCCCACAGCCACCATGGGGCACTCTGTACACGCTGTCTGCCATCTGCCCGGTTCAGTTGAAACCTGGATTCATCCGTGAAGAGCACACTTCTCCAGCGTGCCAGTGGCCATAGACAGTGTACAGTCAGTAAGCACTTACACCGGCGGCCCCCGGTGGCAATAAATTAGTAAAACCAAAGGCTTACCTACCTTAACTTGGAAGAGTTCCAGTGTTGTGTTGGATAGTGATAGCCAGCTAGCTAACATAGCATCCCTCTATTTGAGCAGGGTGTTTCACTAGGCTAAACTAGCTATCTGCATTTGCTAGCTAAGTAAGTGAAACTGAAAGTGAAAAAAATGACTAAATCTCTCTCTCTCTCTCTCGCTCTCTCTCTCTATTTCTCTCTTGCTTCTTTATTTTGGAATAAATTAATTTGTTCAAAACTGTTCAACTATTGTCTTTCTCTCTCTTTGAGTCAACTATTCACCACATTTTATGCACTGCAGTGCTAGCTAGCTGTAGCTTATGCTTGCAGTACTAGATCAATTCTCTGATCCTTTGATTGGGTGGACAACATTACTATTCTTTCTCATCTGACTCCCCTGCCAGCCTGGACCTGATCCCTTCCCCCAAATCCCTTCCTCTCATTTCTCACTGGGTGAGTGGGAGTCATCGTTGTGAACTCATAGCCTCCATATCTGCAGGGAAACTTGAAGCCTGCGAAGAACTAAAAGGTCCCAAAAGCTGTAATGCACAGCCTCAGCTAGCCGTGTCAGAGGACATATACTGTTGGTGTACATTTTATTCAATCTCTGTCCGCACTAAAAGCCCTACAGTATGTAAACAAAGATGTAACAACAAAGTTGTCTCCTCTGTCCTATATTTCTGTAAGTAATATACACAGAAATGTAACTAAAATATTATCTCTCTGGTGTTGTTTTTGTTTAATATATCAAGGATGAATTTCATGTTTTACCATCCATTAAGGCAAAAACCCACGATTCCCCTAAAAATTAGTATCCACGATTCCCCTAAAAATTCCTGAGTGTTTACCTAGCTCAGTTGGAAGGTAGGCCTTAGGGAAAGTGACCCACTTCAGCTGCTGTAGTGAGTAGTGTAGAATCACGTTGACTATCTGGGCTCATCACTAAATACATTAGAGCACAGCAGTCAGAGCAGTAGCATCCAATCTTAGGCAGGATGTAAAAAGTGCTATTTTTAGGCAGGCAATAACCACAATCAGGCCGAGTATATGTACTGTAAGTTGATTCCCTTAAAAAAAAAATCCCCGTTTGAGGGATATAACATCTTCATGGCCCTTATTTCGTTTTCTGTATATATTTGCATCAGATTGTTGACAATATACTTTCATTTAGTCAATCACGCCTTCAGGCAGGATTTTTATATACTGAGTGTACAAAACATTAGGAACACCTGCTCTTTCCCTGCTCTTTCCCTGACATAGACTGACCAGGTGAACGCTATGATCCCTTATTGATGTCACCTGTTAAATCCACTTCAATCAGTGTAGACAAAGGGGAGGAGTCAGTTTAAAGAAGGATTTTTAAGCGTCGAGACATAGATTGTTTATGTGTGCCATTCAGAGGGTGAATGGGAAAGAGAAAAAATGTAAGTGCCTTTGAACAGAGTATTGTAATAGGTGGCAGGCGCGCTGGTTTGAGTGTGTCAAGAACCGCAATGCTTCTGGGTTTTTCCATGCTCAACAGTTTCCCTTGTGTATCAAGAATGGTCCACCATCCAAAGGACATCCAGCCAACTTGACCCAACTGTGGGAAGCTTTGGAGTCAACATGGGCCAGCATCTCTGTGGAATGCTTTTGACACCTTTTAGAGTCCAACCACCGACGAGTTGAGGCTCTTCTGAGGGCAAAAGGGGATGTAATTCAATATTAGGAAGTTGTTCCTAATGTTTTGTACACTGTATTTAGGATGACATGTTTTGTTACTGGCTCATGCACTTATTGGTTCATGGTTGTAGTGGAACTAATCTAGGTTGAAGAAAATAAAGGTTAAGACGAGGATTCTAATATCCCATAAATCTTTACTTAAATGAGAAAAACTCTAAACAATGTGACCAGCAATGCTAGATAGCAACGGCGCTGGTCCCATGAATCTGTTTATTTTCAAAAGCTTCCTCATCAGCCTGGCCTCAACCTTAACCCCTAACCCTAACCTTAATGTAGGCTACACTGTCTGTAATTTTTGCCTCAATATATTTCATGAGGTGTAACAATGTGCGCAATGATGTGCCAAATGAAATTGTGATTGAGTGCATTACTATAGGGTAAGCATTAGAATAAGCTGCCTCTATATTTGCTGCCATTAGGTGATAATATCGCTTTAGGAGCTGATCCATCGTCAGTATTGTGGAATAATTATAATGTTATAAAGTTAAGATTTGAATGGAGAAAGCTGATCAGAGAGCAGTGCAGCCTTTCTTTTGATCCTATCAGTATCAACACATGCTCCAATTATGCACTTAGCGGTGTTTTGGTAAATGTCCGTTGTACATCTTCGTCCGTTGTAGGAAAGCTGCACCTTTTAAAACACTTGTAAGCCTAAGTTCCATCACCATCGGGAAAGCAGGCCCAGGACATACATTTTTACCAACACATGGCTCACCTTTCTTTAACCAGAAAATGCAAAATTTCCGTTAGGGCAGGTCACATATTGCCTTGGACATTAGCCTGGGTAATGATCAATGATTACATTTTAAAAGCCAGTCTTCTCCTCATCATTATGGGTTGTAAAGCCAATTGCAGTGGGGAGAAGAATTACACTGTATTCTTGCTTCAGATGCAAAATGTCACTTCACATGATTGCAAGGAAAAACATTTTTCTTTGATGTTTTCAAGGAAACCAAATCACCTCTATTGATGCCATTTACAAATAGAATTTGTCGTTGAAATTTACTGTGCAAAGACCTACATTGGAACAACATGCTAGTTTCTCAGAAGTCCAACTGACATCTATTGCATTCTCCCCTTTTAGAAAAACACGTTTCTCTCCTAAAAACAATTCCTTTCTTAGCAGTCTCTTTTGATTGAGACACAAATGTCACGGATGAGTGGTAGAAATCTAATCTTTCAGACGACAGCACTAAAGGAACAAAGGGAGAATATTGATTGTATCAACCCTTTGTCACAGAGTAGGAAGAGATACCTGAGGAACAGTTGTGACAGTGCCCCATAGACTACCCAGAGGGCATAGCCATGACAGACTCATCTCACTTCGTCCATGGGGATGTGATAAGGTCCCTCTCTCAACGTCAAATTGACATTTGTCTGTAGGAGCTCTCTGTCATGTCCAAGGTACTGACACTGACTGGACCATAGAGATCCTATTAAATTACTAGAGAGGCTATGTCATGAACCCTCCATAATGGGGCGAAAATGGCAGCCATCTTGGTCAGGGAGAAATCAAAAACCAGTCTAATTGGAATGAATGGCAGTAGAGGTATAAGTGATGCATTTCCTGCTTTTAATTATGCAGGAAAATAAAAGTAAGGCATGTGATGTATCAGAAATGGTGTAATGGAATTATAATTAATGTAAAATATTGTCATATAATTATAAATACAGTTTCTACAGGTTTTATAAAAAAATATATGTTTAAATAGCCTCTAAAATGTACAGTGCCTTCAGAAGGTATTCACACCCCTTGACTTTTTCCATGTTGTGTTAAAAAGTGGGATTAAAATTGATTTAATTGTCATTTTTGACAACAATCAACACAAAATACTCTGAGTCAGCAATAATTAAAATACCCCTGTTGATGTTACATTGTGTAGCCAGTAGTGAGACGGAACTCTCGACTAGCGAGCTTGTGGTTCTGCCACGGACGACAAGGAAGGGTGCACACTCCTTGTCCATACCCGTGGGCTGTGGTAGTTCGTCAAACGTTTGCAATGTCTTCAACGCTGTTTTTGGGAGAAGTGGCTTGGAAGCCAGTTGTGATTGGATGAGACGGGTATAGCTCACTCATTTTAAAGAGCGCTTTGGAGAAGCCTTATTGCTGCTCTTACTGTAGTATTAGTTTGTGTAACTTACGCTAGGCAGGTAGGGTTCAGTATTCTGTCTAGTCCGCCGTAGCAAATTAGCTGGTATTTCAGGCAAAGATTTGGGGTTGCCTTGGCAGGTGGACTAGTATTTTTAAAATTAATATTAAATGTTTGTCTACCTGTTTATTTTGTCACCACTTCCCCAGAGACCTTCACGGCTGGCTGTTCTTAGGAGGGAACTATTTTGTTAAAGAGCAGGCAAGTCTTATTAATCCACGTGTGCTTCCGCATGGTAATTATCGCGAGTGTGTTGTCATCTTACCAAGAGCGTTTAATCACGAGTGTGCTATCTTACAAAGCGTTCAAGTGAGTCTGTTGAAGTTGTGGTGACCTGTTTTACGAATTGTATTTATTATCTGTAATAAACCTTGGTACTATGGTTAACTCTGTTTGTCATTTATTTGACAGACCTGTGTTTAACTTGTCCCAAGGACCTCCCCTCGTGTAACAAAAAGGTGGCATAATACAGTTTATATTTAGCGTAGCTGGCAGCGATTCTTTTTATGTGTCAAGGTGAATTAAGTAAGAGCAATAATACTGTGGGAAGTGGTCGACTCTTTTTGTTTAAAATAATTTAGTAATTGTGTAAGGGACAGTAAGAGCAGCGGTGGGCCACCACGACTGCAGCTGAGTAGATCCAGTGCCATGTCTATTCTCTTCTGCCCAAGTCTAATCTTCAGGGAAGTACCATAATAATAATAATATGCCATTTAGCAGACGCTTTTATCCAAAGCGACTTACAGTCATGCGTGCATACATTTTTCTTTGTGTATGGGTGGTCCCGGGGATCGAACCCACTACCTTGGCGTTACAAGCGCCTTGCTCTACCAGCTGAGCTACAGAGGACCACTGTGAGGAACATGGAGAACAATAGCTCCATGAAGCTTGAGTTCCTTGCTAGGGGCCCCTTGTACAGTATTTACTAATAACAACCTGTTGTGTCATCTGAACAAGGCAAAATTAGGTTCAAATGATCCTCCCAGCTGGCCTCTTTTCGCCCTGGATCTAGGAATGCTGATGCGCTGTCCCGCCAGTATGTGAAGCTAGGCGAACCAGAGGAAGAGGTGTTAAGTGTAAAGGATGAGCTGGTGAGAAATGTGTTTAATGTGAAATTGCTGTTCTCCCTGGTTGTTTGCAGGCAGACTTCACTATTTTGCAGAGGCGGGATCCAGTCAATGGACAATTCCTGACATACTGGAAGGATGCCAGAACTCCAGGCCCAACAGAGAGAGAGAAATTGAGTGGAGGTACAAATGAGCACCATGAAGCCTATAAGAGAGAAATACAGCACTTTGTTTGCTAAGATTGAAACTGATGTTGTGTGCACTAATCTGACCGCCCATGAGACTCCCCTGCTGGATGACACTCCAGTACGGCAGCCCTACTGCCGTATCCACCCCAGTATGAGTTGGTTAGGGCCCACATCAAACAGTTATTGGAGAGTCAGATCATCAGGGAGAGTAACAACTTGTCTCCCATCATACTGGTGCTGAAGAAAGATGGAAGTATAACGATGTATGTTGACTATAGGCAACTAAATGGAAAGACAAGGAAAGATACCTTTCCCCTGCCAAGAATTGAAGAGTTGTTGGATGCCCTCACTGGGGCTGAGTGGTTCTCAACTCTTAATTTGGCAATTGGATATAGCCAGGTAGAGATGGCTGAAAAGGACAAGGCCAAGACTAACTTTGCACACAATTTGGCCTATTGGAATTGAATCGGTTGCCGTTTGGATTATGCAAATACATTCCAGCGCTTCATGCAGCACAGAGACTGTCACTTCCAACCTGTTCTTTTGTATCTTGATGATGTGATTGTGTTTTTGTCCTCAGTGCAACAACACCTTGAGAGGTTGGAGGAGGTGTTCTCCCGGTTGCACCAGCAAGGAATGAAGATTAAACTGTCAAAGTGTCATTTCTTTCAGAAGCGGGTGAAGTACCTCGGTCATGACGTCTCAACAGAAGGTGTTGGCACTGACCTGGACAAAGTTGCAGCCATGAGAGAATAGAGGGTTCGTACCAACCTGGCCGGTCGCCACTCTTTTCTGGGGTTTGCCAGTTACTACCGGAGGTTCATAGCAGGTTTCGCCAAGATGGCAGCACCCCTCTACCGAGTGGTGGCCCAGCTGAACCCCCAGGTAAAAAGGGAAAGACCCATTGGAAACCACTGGCAGAAGCTTGGAGAACAGAATGCGAGACATGTTTCCATCAGCTCAGACGAGCTTTGATCTCAGCACCTATTCTAGAGTATGCTGACTTCCAGAAGCCTTTTGTATTAGAGATTGATGCTAGCCAAGGGGGGTTAGGGACATGCTCTCTCAAGAGCAGGGGGAGGCTCAGGCCTATTGCCTTTGCTAGTAGAGGGCTCAAACCACTGAGAGGAACATGGAGAACAATAGCTCCATGAAGCTTGAGTTCCTTGCTAGGGGCCCCTTGTATAGTATTTACTAATAACAACCCGTTGTGTCATCTGAACAAGGCAAAACTAGGTGCAAATGATCCTCCCAGCTGGCCTCTTATCGCCCTGGATCTAGGAATGGGAATGCTGATGCGCTGTCCCGCCAGTATGTGAAGCTAGGCGAACCAGAGGAAGAGGTGTTGAGTGTAAAGGATGAGCTGGTGAGAAATGTGTTCAATGTGAAATTGCTGTTCTCCCTGGTTGTTTGCAGGCAGTCTTCACTATTTTGCAGAGGCGGGATCCAGTCAATGGACAATTCCTGACATACTGGAAGGATGCCAGAACTCCAGGCCCAACAGAGATAGAGAAATTGAGTGGAGGTACAAATGAGCTTGTTCATCAGTGTGAGCGACTGAAAGAGGGAGTCTGTGTTGTACCGATGAATCTATGCCTCTGATGGAGGTAAGGAGTCTTATCAGCTCGTACTGCCACAGTGTCTCCAGAGGAATATCCTTGCCAGTCTTCACGACAATCATGGGCAGCAAGTGATGGAGAGCACTTTGCAATTGGTACGGTCACACTGTTACTGGCCAAGCGTATCTAAGGACCGGGAGAAATGGTGCGGAGAGTATAGAGTTGTCTTCTAGCTAAAGCGTTTCAGCCAAAGGTCAAACCCTTTATGGGCAACCTCCAGGCCTCCAGCCCCCATGGTCCTGACTATAGATTTCACTGTGCTAGAGCCAGCTAGTGATGGAAGAGAGAATGTTCTTGTGTTAAGGGATGTGTTTCCACGTACACACAGGCAACCCCTACCAAGGATCAGCGGGCTAGCACGGTTGCTGAGGTTTTGGTGAAGCACTGGTTCCATCTGTTCAGCTCGCACAGTTAGATCCATTCGGACCAAGGGCAAAATGTTTAGAGCAACTTGATCCAGCAACTGCGCAAGCTCTACACGATGCAGAAAAGTCACAACCCCATACCATCCCCAGGGCAACGTGGCAAGTGTGAGCGCTTCAACCAAACCCTTTATGACCTGCTGCGCACATTGCCCCCCAATCAGAAGAGGCGCTGGCCTCGCCACCTCCATCAGGTAACCTATGTGTACAACACCACTGTTCATCAGTCTACTGGTATTACTCCCTACTATCTGATGTTTGGGCGGGAGCCCCGTCTGCCTGTTGACTTTTTTGCTAGGTGTGGACACAGAGGATTCTGGAGAGGGCAATGTGGAGGAGTCCTTAGGCAAAGCATATGACCATGTGCAGCAGGTAAGCAACTTACCATTGCGGGAAGGAGAACTGGTCTACACCAGAAAGCATTCGTCAGAGGTCGCAATAAGATCTAGGATGCCTGGAACCCCACACTCTAACTGGTTGTACTGGAGTGGTTTATTCCATTGCTCCAGTTGAGCGGTAAGGGCCGGTACGGCAAGTGCACTGCACAGAGTTGAAGTGCCCGGCTGGTGCTCTGCCAGAAAAACTAAGCCTTGAGGACTGTGAATCAGCTGATGAGGTGAGCAAAGACGCTATTGATGACGGTGATGATCTTGAACCCACAGGAATGTTATGAGCGCCTTGACGAGGAAGATGTGATCCGAGTGGAACTGTAGCAGGGAACCCCTGGACTGGAAATGGATGGGGTCGTAGAGGACGGTGTATCTGAAGCGGAGTCTGAAGAGGCTCCTGATGTTGAAGGCCCTCGAAGATCAGCCAGAAGGACGGCTGGGCAACATTCTAATCCCCACTGAAAAGAGGAGCGACCCAGGGAAGTGTGTGCTTTGGGGACCTTTAACAGAATGCGACTGACAGAAGGGGTGCTGTATGTGGATGATGAGGGGTGCAGTAGGTATCTCAGATAGGGGGGAGTGAGGCCTAAGAGTGTTTTATAAATGAGCATCAACCAGTGGGTTTTACGCTGGGTATACAGAGATGGGCAGTTTACAGAGGAGTATAGAGTGCAGTGATGTGTCCTATAAGGAGCATTGGTGGCAAATCTGATGGCCGAATGGTAAAGAACATCTAGCCGCTCGAGAGCACCCTTACCTGCCGCTCTATAAATTATGTCTACGAAATCTAGCATGGGTAGGATGGTCATCTGAATCTGGGTTAGTTTGGCAGCTGGGGTTAAAGAGGAGCGATTACGATAGAGGAAACCAAGCTTGGATATGTGCTGAGAGAAGGACAGTGACCTGTCTAGCCATACTCCCACGTATTTGTATGAGGTGACTACCTCAAGCTCTAAACCAGCGGTCACCAACCGGTCGATCGCGATTGACTGGTCAATCTTCAAGGCATTCCTAGTTGATCACCAAACATTTCTGTAAAAAAGCCAATGATAAAGGCTTGGTAGAGATGTTGCGCTGTTGGCGTAGGTGCACTTGATTCAGAGGCCCTGCTCACCGGGTAGGCAAGGTGTTCCCATTTTGAACCATTTCATTTGTCTGAAAAGACAAACTCCGCCTACCTGGTGAACCTTTAGATCTGTTGCTAAATCGAGTGTGCCTACTGCGCTGGCCAATCTGATAGCTCAAATCACAGTGCCTACAAGTTTGATACTAGCCTACGTGAGATTTCATAACTTTTAAAACCATGACCAGAGAGAGACTGTCAAAGAATACAGCAAAGAGTTGCTGTTTTTATCAGTGAGTTCATGTTGATTTTTTTCTTCAGCACTGTCAACACTGTTTTTATTAAACATTATTACAAAACATAAAATGCCTTCTCCCTACTCCCACTCGCAGCTGCAATGAATGAGTAGCCAAGTGTATCGATAGCCCTGCATTTGTATTATTATTAGCAGCTCGTCGTGTCTATTTTAATATCAATGAATATTTCACTTTCTCTGTCATAGGAACAACATGAATTTGTGCTTGAAGCAGATGCGGTGTGACTCGAGTTTCACCCTTAGGTTGAAGGCTGTATTAAGGTACTATACTTTCACTCTCTGGTGATTTTCACCGGAGGAAAGGAAGGAGAGAGCAGGTACTGCGAGAGGCTGACCCTCTGCTGCTCTCTCCATACGCTGAGACTAATGCCGTGTTCAAAACAACTCTGAACTTGGACAGCTCCGACTTCAGTGCGTTCAAGACAACTAGGAACTCTGAAAAAACTGGATCCGACTGGGGAAAAATAGTTTTGAACGGTCATCCAACTCGGAATTCCAAGTTGGAAAATCTGGCATCTTTCTAGAGCCCCGACTTTCCAACCTGAATATCACTATAGTGATTTTACCTAGTTTTTTTTCCCAGAGTTCCCAGTTGTCTTGAAAGCACCATGACCATCAGATGCAGGTAGCCTACCATCAGTCCAGTAAAATAAAAAATACAAGTATTTGCAAATTATTTCAATTTATACTGAGCTGTGCCTCGCAAGTGCTACACCAACTGATCCAGGGCCTAAAACGGAAGATTTTGGAATTGTTGGGTAAAATGTATATTTCACCAGCCACGTTGGCAGGTGGTCAGGGTTCCACAGTGCAAGTATTTCACTCGTATTTGCGAATAAAAATAGTTCGAAGTCATGTATGAGCAGTGGTGGAAAAAGTACCCAATTGTGATACTTAAGTAAAAATATAGATACCTTAATAGAAAGTTACTCAAGTAAAAGTTAGTCACCCAGTAAAATACTACTTCAGTAAAAGTCTAAAAGTATTTGGTTCTAAATATACTTAAGTATCAAAAGTAAATGTAATTGCTAAAATATACTTATGTATCAAAAGTAAAAGTATAAATAAATCACTTAAAATTCCTTATATTAAGCAAAGCAGACGGCCCCATTTTATTGTTTTTAAAATATACGTATAGCCAGGGGCACACTCCAACACTCAGACAAAATTTACAAATTATGCATTTGTGTTTAGTGAGTCCGCCAGATCAGAGGCAGTAGGGATGACCTTGATAAGTGCATGAATTGGACCATTTTCCTGTTGTGCTAAGCATTCAAAATGTAACGAGTACTTTTGGGTGTCAGGGAAAATGTATGGAGTAAAAAGTACATTATTTCTTTAGGAATGTAGTGAAGTAAAAGTAGTCAAAAAATAATAGTAAAGTACAGATACCCAAAAAAACGACTTAAGTAGTACTTTAAAGTATTTTTACTTAACTACTTTACACCACATTTATAGCAAAATAAATTATGCAGTAGCTTTTTTCTAAGTGTTTCTGTATTTTTGTTTCATAGCTGGCTGGGGAGCTGTGCGCACTGTGGTTGAAGTGAAGATACATTTTTAGAAGCACTGCGCACAGGCATAACATTTGGTCTAAGTTACTTGAAAGTCTACTAAAGTCAACCTTTGTCTTTGTCATGGCTATTTACATTGGTTTGTTCACAAGCTAGGTTGTTTTTCAATGTTTGAATGTATGCTTCAGCGAAGACACATCGGCTACTAGTCAAATTCTCATATCGCACAGGCAGGCACACTGTAACTGATGACTCCAGTGGCTCAAGTGCCCTCGTTGCCACGGTAAAGGGGCAGCTGAACGTTTGTGGCCTTTTATTGTCCCCAGCACAAGGTGCACCTGTGTAATGATCATGCTGTTTAATCAGCTTCTTGATATGCCACACCTGTTAAGTGGATAGATTATCTTGGCAAATGAGAAATGCTCACTAACAGGGATGTAAACACATTTTTGCACAAAATTGGAAAGAAATAAGCTTTTTGTGTGTATGTAAAATTTCTGGGACCAATTTACAGAGGCCAGGTCATGAAGGAAAGCTTGCTCAATAAAGTTTTTCAGCAAGCGTCTGTTACAAATCAGGACAGGTCGCTTAACTGAGCAGCCATTGTGAACACAGGCTGTAAAATAGTGATCACTAAGGTCATTACAGAAAACACCAGACTGATACCTGTCAGGATTATTTGTGAGGATAACATTAAGGAGAGTAGCCTTTTCTGGGTGTTTGGGGTCATACCTTGTAGGATTGGTAATGATCTGAAAGAGATTTAGGGAGTCCCATTGTTTTAAGACTTGGTCAGGTGGTTTAAGCATGTTCCAGACAAATTCAGACAGTGTAAGAGTCCAGGAGAGAGCTTAGTGCAGGTAGGGTACAGGCCGGTGCTGATGGTGGACGATAACACCCAGCAACAGTCAACAAAGAGCTATTTGAAAACGTAATGCTTAAAACCAGCAAATCAAATTGTTTGGGGACAGACTTGGTGAAGACAACCGAGCACTGAAGGTGTTCCTTGGTAAAGATTACCACTCCACCACTTTTGGAAGATCTGTCTTGTCGAAAACGTTTATAACCAGAGAGGTTAACATCAGTGTTCAGAACACTCTTTCTTAACCATGTCTCAGTAATGACCAACAAACACATCTGGATTGGAGCTGTGAACCCACACTTTCAATGTATCCATTTTAGGTAATAAGCTTCTAGTGTTAAAGTGCAGAAAACCCAGACGTTTTAGAGAGAGCAGAAATCAGTGAAGCAGAAATCATCAGATCACAAGTCAGAATTGGGGCTAGCAACAGTAGACGGGCCAGGATGTACAAGCACATTTCCAGATTTTTATGACATTTGAATGTGCATCAGATGGCATCAAGATCATATTGTACAGCAATTTCATCATATAAGATGAATACAAAGCTGGCGAGAGAGGGTTATAATAGGATGGGAAGCCAAGAGTCTGTGTAACCAATAGAGAGTCAGAGTCGGGAGTGTGGGAACAAACATCGTCTGTCACACGGTTGGGTAAACGAGTAAGTTCATAGTCAACAAAGCACGCAGGAGTCTAGGAGCAAATAGCCCAAAGCACAAGAAAAAAGTAAAACGGCTCGGGGCTAGCCATTGTAAGTTCAAAGAGTCACAAAATAACCTGAGAGAGTAGCTCTCTATAAGTCCAGTAGGCTATAGAAGTCTGAGACAAAATAAATAGGAGGCCTATGCTAGTTTAATTAAAAGTGTTTCTGATTAAAGCTCACATAATACGATTTACAAGTTAATTAGCCTACATAAAAATTCAAATCAGTCCAAAGTCTGCGGTGTGTGTGTGTGTGTGTGCATGTGTGCTGGAGGCGAGCGAACGCTCAGGAGAGAGGGGGGGAGTGTGGCGGAAATACTTGTACCAGACAGGGGGAGACAGGGAGCAGATAGCCGGGTGGGATCCAAGCAGCAGTGCAACGGGAGTAGGCATCACAGCAGTTTGGGAAAATATTTTTCCGGGAGGCTAAGTAGGAGAGAATAAAGACTGTCAATAGAAGAAGATAAATTATTGCAACATTTCTGTCAGGGTAGGTAACATATTGCTTTGGAAATTAGCTTGGGTAACTAACTATCAATTAATTTAGAATAGCTAGCTTGTGTAACTATCTTGGCTGGCAAGCCTGCTAGCAAGGCTGGTAGACTTAAGAAAAGGTAACATTTACTAAATGTACTGAATACAACTCACATTCCTTTCAATCTTTTATCCAGATTGTAGCAGAGATGCAGAAAAGCAAATGTAGTTTCTTTAAAACGCCCTAGAGTCGATGTCCGCGCCCCCACGGAAATCTAATGAGTTTTTTTTGCATTGGATGTGTCTCAATCCACCACATCCGCCGGTGTCGCACTTCCGCATCTGCGGTGAAAGGTGTCGGTGTTTGTCAGACCATAAGACATCCCGAAAATCGGTCTTCTCACAAAATCGTCTGTAGCGTCTGAACGGTTTGGCCTACAAACTATTATGACCCCTCTATGGAAAGATGAGACTTGCGTCTTGGGACTCGTCTGAAGATCGTACAGCCGATCTGCCAACTTCTGTCTGTAGCGTCCAAACAGTTTGGGCTACACACTAATATGAAAGGTGAGACTCTCACGAACATGTTGGTTGTTTTGCTCTAGGACGCCCACAGGCCTCACAAGACCCGTCTGAAGGGCCCCCGATACCAGTTAAAAAAACTATGGAAGTACAATGCATTCGGAATGTATTCAGACCCCTTGGCTTTTTCCACATTTTGTTAAGTTACAGCCATATTTTAAAATTGATTAAATTGTTTTTTTTCCCCTCATCAATCTACACACAATACCCCATAAAGACAAAGCAAAAACTGGTTTTTAGGTCCCATGGTTGACAGTGCATGTCAGAGCAAAAACTAAGCCATGAGGTCGAAGGAATTGTCCATAGAGCTCTGAGACAGGATTGTGTCGAGGCACAGATCTGGGGAAAGGTTCCAAAATAATTCTGCAGCATTGAAGGTCCCCAATAGCACAGTGGCCGCCATCATTCTTAAATGGAAGAAGTTTGGAACCATCAAGGGAGAAGGGCCTTGGTCAGGGAGGTGACTAAGAACCTGATGGTCACTCTGACAGAGCTCCAGAGTTCCTCTGTGGAGATGGGAGAACCTTCCAGAAGGACAACCATCTCTGCAGCACTCCACCAATCAGGCCTTTATGGTAGAGTGGCCAGACGGAAGCCACTCCTCAGTTAAAGGCACATGACAGCCTGCTTGGAGTTTGCCAAAAGGCACCTAAAGGACTCTCAGACCATGAGAAACAAGATTCTCTGGTCTGATAAAACCAAGACTGAACTCTTTGGCCTGAATGCCAAGCGTCACGTCTGAAGGAAACCTGGCACCATCCCTACGGTGAAGCATGGTGGTGGCAGCATCATACTGTGGGGATGTATTCCAGTGGCAGGGACTGGGAGAATAGTCAGGATCGAGGGAAAGATGAACGGAGCAAAGTACAGAGAGATCCTTGATGAAAACCTGCTCCAGAGTGCTCAGGACCTCAGACTGGGGTGAAGGTTCACCTTCCAACAGGACAACGACCCTAAGCACACAGCCAAGACAATGCAGGAGTGGCTTTGGGACAAGTCTCTGAATGTCCTTGAGTGGCCCAGCCAGAGCCTGGACCGGAAAATAGCTGTGCAGCTATGCTCCCTATCCAACCCGACAGAGCTTTAGAGGATCTGAAGAGAAGAATGGGAGAAACTCCCCAAATACAGGTGTGCCAAGCTTGTAGTGTCTTACCCAAGAAGACTCAAGGCTAAAAGGAGCTTCCACAAAGTACTGAGTAAAGGGTCTCAATACTTATGTAAATGTGATATTTCAGTGTTTATTTAATGTTTTCTTTGCAAACATTTCGAAAAATCTGTTTTTGCTTTGTCATTATGGGGTATTATGTGTGGATTGGTGAGTAAAACAATTTAATTAATCTTAGAATAAGGCTGTAACGTAACAAAATGTGGGAAAAGTCAAGGGGTCTGAATACTTTCCAAATGCACTGTAGCTTAGTAGAACCCCCCATGATCATTATTATGTGTTGTAAAGCCAATTAGAGCGTATTCCTAATTCAGATGCAAAATGTCACATGATTGCAAGGAAAACCATTTTTCTTTGATGTTTTATTGGAAACCAAATCACATCCATTGATGCCATTGACAAGTGAATTTGTCAGAAATGTGCTGAGCAATTACCTATATTGAAACCAGTGGCTATTTTAGCATGTACATCTTGGTGGGGCACACTCCCATTTTTTTTAGATGCATGCCAGCAAAGCAACTACACAACACAACACAAGACTAAACAATACATTAATTGCACTATAACAGTGGCAAACGGTGCCCACAAACTGTTAGGGCCTACATAAAGCTGTCCCAACAGCAGAGCTTTCCTTTCAGCACCATGGAGTGAATCCTTACCACTGCTACACCTGGCTATCAGCAGAGCCTTGTCTGGCAGCCTCATTTACTGACTTAAAAAAACAAAAACATAGCTGATATGTCTGACTTGTTTAAATAAATGTGGTTACTACTGACTCCTTGTGGATTTGTGTAAGTTGATACTCCTTCAACAATATCGAACGCCAAAATGAGTTTTGACTTTTGAACCATACACAAACATTATTACATTTATGTTCAGTAAATTCATAATGCTTATTCTTATATCATTAACACTTAGATGTAAGTATAAGCAAATGCAAGCAAACGAGCCACTTTCAAAATGGACACCGACAGAAATGCAGATAATGTTGAGGCCTTAACTTTACTCTTCTTTAAGTCACCACACAGAGAGGGAGAGGGGGACTTGGTTATCCTACCATTTTAAGTATGTTATTAGGCCTGTGGTCTAAAAGGGAAGTAAAATACAATCATGAGGATCCACTTTTATGTACAATATACCGACGCACAGACAGCGCATTGTGCAAACAAAACAACCCTCGCAATATCAATTGGAATTACATGGGTCTATTACTGAACTTTCTGTTGAAAACACATATTTGAATGGGAAGAGACTGTCACTGGCAAACATGGTTACAGACCTAACAACATTATTTAGTATCTATTCCTCGTCAAGAAAAGCACATGTGCTAATTATAATACACAAAGTAAGCAAAACAATGAAATCATTCCAACATTGCCTAAAATGATGAATACGATAATGAGATAGACCTATATAAGCAATAGGCCTATAACAATTGAGATGTACAAACTATGGCATAAAGGAACGATGAGCGGATAAGAGGCAATCCGTAATTTGGATTTAAGACATTAATGAGTGAGTTAAGATGGACGTAGTCAATTTAACTATTTGTTCAGCACTTTGAAATGTACAGCGACAGAATTCAGAACATGGGCCGTTTTTACAGTATTCTCCCTTCTCCCTGTACACCAAGTCAGAACCGTAGGATAAATAAAGGGGGCATATTAGCAGACAAAGAAAGCTCCTACAATATTCGATGATGACATTTATCTGAAATAGGTTATAGGCTACATGTGCACCACCAAGTCCGAACAGTAGGCTAAGTTCTGAGGGGGAAAGGGACCAAATTATTAGGGTGAGGCACATGGGCTACTAACAGCTTACTACACAACATACACTTAGTATTACTTTCTTAGCTATAGTATATATATATATATATATATATATATATATATATATATATATATATATATATATATATATATATCCCTGGCATATTACATCATTTATGCAGCAGCATACAATAAAAAAAATTTACTCATCGTTGTTGTGCTCACTTGAACAGGAAGGTGGCGCGGCGGTCCTTCTGTAGGCACATTTTGTCATCAAACATTGTCATCAAAGTCTGGCGTCCTCTGGATTTATGGTGCTTTCACGACAACTGGGAACTCGAAAAAAAAAACAGGTTGAATCATGATGTCAGTGATCTTCAGGTCAGAGCTCTAGAAAGAGGCTTGAGATCCCGACTTGGAATTCCGAGTTGGATGACTGTTCAAAACGTATTTCCCCAGTCAGAGCTAGTTTTTCAGAGTTCCCATTTGTCTTGAACTCACTAAAATCTGAGATTTCCCAGTTCCGAGTTTCCAGTTGTTTTGAACACGCAGAAGTCATGCTGGATTGACAGCATGGGCAATGTATTCAACCTTTTCTGGCTGATGGTGTTGCGTGTGAATGTTTATTATTTTAAGCTTGGAAAAGAGACCCTTTCAGACAGATGTTTTAAATCCTTGGCCACACACCCTCTCCACCAAATAACAGGCAGGGGAAGCAAAATAGTGATTGCTTTGCAATGCTTGCAGTTAGCCACTTATTTCTTCCAAACCACTCATTGTTGAATTTACATTTCCAACTCGTTGTGTAATATTTATGTCCAATGGCCGATGAGTACCGATAAGTTTTATCTATAATTTCTCTTAAAATGACAAGGATTGAAAAGGATTTGCCAGTAGATTGTCCACGTGATCAATGATGATGACTGCTTGTCTAGCTTGTTAGCAAAGATTTTGAAAGTATGACGTTGACATGATCAGTCCAATCAAAGACACTGTAGGTATAACGTGTTTGTCATTTTATCTGTGGCCAATGACCTTGAGCCTTCTTAGATGGGCACTTCTAATCGTGGTCAAAAGTTTTGAGAATGACACAAATACTAATTTTCACAAAGTCTGCTGCCTCAGTTTTGATGATGGCAATTTGCATATACTCCAGAATGTCATGAAGAGTGATCAGATTAATTGCAATTAATTGCAAAGTCCCTCTTTGCCATGAAAATGAACTTAATCTCCAAAAAACATTTCCACTGCATATCAGCCCTGCCACAAAAGGACCAGCTGACATCATGTCAGTGATTCTCTCATTAACCCGGGTAAGAGTGTTGACGAGGACAAGGCTGGAGATCACTCTGTCATGCTGATTGAGTTAGAATAACAGACTGGAAGCTTTAAAAGGAGGGTGGTGCTTGAAATTATTGTTCTTCCTCTGTTAACCATAGTTACCTGCAAGGAAACATGTGCCGTCATCATTGCTTTGCACATAAGGGCTTCACAGGCAAATATATTGCTGCTAGTAAGATTGCACCTAAATCAACCATTTATTGGATCATCAAGAACTTCAAAGAGAGAGGTTCAATTGTTGTGAAGAAGGCTTCAGGGCGCCCAAGAAAGTCCAGCAAGCGCCAGGACCGTCTCCTAAAGTTGATTCAGCTGCGGGATTGGGGCACCACCAGTGCAGAGCTTGCTCAGGAATGGCAGCAGGCAGGTGTGAGTGCATCTGCACGCACAGTGAGGCAAAGACTTTTGGAGGATATCCTGGTGTCAAGAAGGGCAGCAAAGAAGCCACTTCTCTCCAGGAAAAACATCAGGGACAGACTGATATTCTGCAAAAGGTACAGGGATTGGACTGCTGAGGACTGTGGTAAAGTCATTTTCTCTGATGAATCCCCTTTCCGATTGTTTGGGGCATCTGGAAAACACCTTGTCCGGAGAAGACAAGGTGAGCGCTACTGTCAGTCCTGTGTCATGCCATCCTGAGACCATTCATGTGGGGGGTTGCTTCTCAGCCAAAGGAGTGGGCTCACTCACAATGTTGCCTAAGAACACAGCCATGAATAAAGAATGGTACCAACACATCCTCCGAGAGCAACTTCTCCCAACCATCCAAGAACAGTTTGGTGACGACCAATGCTTTTTCCAGCATGATGGAGCACCTTGCCATAAGGCAAAAGTGATAACCAAGTGGCTCGGGGAACAAAACATCGACATTTTGGGTCAATGGCCAGGAAACTCCCCAGACCTTAATCCCATTGAGAACTTGTGGTCGATCCTCAAGAGGCGGGTGGACAAACAAAAACCCACAAACTCTGACATACTTCAAGCATTGATTATGCAAGAATGGGCTGCCATCAGTCAGGATGTGGCCCAGAAGTTAATTGACAGCATGCCAGGGCGGATTGCAGAGGTCTTGAAAAAGAAGGGTCAACACTGCAAATATTGACTCTTTGCATAAACTTAATGTAATTGTCAATAAAAGCCTTTGACACTTATGGAATACTTGTAATTATACTTCAGTATACCATAGTAACATCTGACAAAAATATCTCATAACACTGAAGCAGCGAACTTTGTGAAGACCAATACTTGTGTCATTCTCAAAACTTTTGATCACGACTGTACAGTGCATTCGGAAAGTATTCAGACCGCTTGACTTTTTCCACATTTTGTTATGTTACAGCCTTATACTAAAATCGATTAAATATTTTTTTCCCCTCATCAATCTACACACAATACCCCATAATGACGAAGCAAAAACGTTTTTTTAGCAAAAACGGAAATATCAGATTTACATAAGAATTCAGACCCTTTACTCAGTACTTTGTTGAAGCACCTTTGGCAGCGATTACAGCCACGAGTCTTCTTGGGTATGATGCTACAAGCTTGGCACACCTGTATTTGGGGAGTTTCTCCCATTCTTCTCTGCCGATCTTCTCAAGCTCTATCAGGTTGGATGGGGAGTGTCGCTGTAAAGCTATTTCCAGGTCTCTCCAGAGATGTTAGATCGGGTACAAGTCTGGGCTCTGGCTGGGCCACTCAAGGACATTCAGAGAAGACTTGTCCCGAAGCCACTCTTGCATTGTCTTGGCCCCGTGTACCTCAGTTGGTAGAGCATGGTGTTTGCAATGCCAGGGTTGTGGGTTCGATTCCCATGGGGGGCCAGTATGAAAATGTATGCACTCACTAACTGTAAGTTGCTCTGGATAAGAGTGTCTGCTAAAATGACTAAAATGTAAATGTAAAATGTGCTTAGGGTCGTTGTCCTGTTGGAAGGTGAACCTTCGCCTCAGTCTGAGGTCCTGAGTGCTCTGGAGCAGGTTTTCATTAAGGATCTCTCTGTACTTTGCTCCGTTCATCTTTGGCTCGATCCTGACAAGTCTCCCAGTCCCTGCCGCTGAAAAACATCCCCACAGCATGATGCTGCCACCACCACGCTTCACCGTAGGGATGGTGCCAGGTTTCCTCTAGACATGGCGCTTGGCATTCAGGCCAAAGAGTTCAATCTTGGGTTCATCAGACCAGAGAACCTTGTATCTCATGGTCTGAGTGTTTTTAGTTGCCTTTTGGCAAATTTAAAGCGGGCTGTCATGTGCCTTTTACTGAGGAGTGGCTTCCGTCTGGCTACTCTACCATAAAGGCCTGATTGGTGGAGTGCTGCAGAGATGGTTGTCCTTCTGGAAGGTTCTCCCATCTCCACAGAGGAACTCTAGAGCTCTGTCAGAGTGACCATTGGGTTCTTGGTCACCTCCCCGATTGCTCAGTTTGGCAAGGCGGCCAGCTCTAGGAAGAGTCTTGGTGGTTCCAAACATCTTCCATTTAAGAATGATGGAGGCCACTGTGTTCTTGCCGACCTTCAATGCTGCAAACATGTTTTGGTACCCTTCCCCAGATCTGTGCCTCGACACAATCCTGTCTCGGAGCTCTAAGGACAATTCCTTCGACCTCATGGCTTGGATTTTGCTCTGACATGCACTGTCAACTGTGGGACCTTATATAGACAGGTGTGTGCCTTTCGAAATCATGTCCAATCAATTTAATTTACCACAGGTGGACTCCAATCAAGTTGTAGAAACATCTCAAGGATGATCAATGGAAACAGGATTCACCTGAGCTCAATTTCGAGTCTCATAGCAAAGGCTCTGAATACTTATGTAAATAAAATATTTATGTTTTTATTTTTAATACATTTGCAAACATTTCTACAAACCTGTTTTTGCTTTGTCATTATGGGGTATTGTGTGTAGGATGCTGAATATTTGTATTTATTTAATCCATTTGAGAATAAGGCTGTAACGTAACAAAATGTGGAAAAACTCAAGGGGTCTGAATATTTTCTGAAGGCACTGTAAATCTATGGCAGCACCCAAGGGGGCTTGAACTGCCTTGCTCTCCCTGTAGATTCTGCGGTAACGTAGTGTCCCCATGAGTGACAGAACACTGAGCCAATCATGGCGCAACTAGAGAAGATTTCCAACGCCTACGCTCTGTATTTTCCGCTGGCTGCCCTTCCACCACAGAAAGCACTGAGCTAGGCTGAAACGCCTGCATTTTGGAGCTGCCTTACTCAAGAATGCGGCTTCATTCACTCAATACATTTGTGTTGACATTGTTTGCAAACTGATATGTGACACGAATGAATCCCAAAATAACATGCAAAACACGTGACAAACTTTTTTAGCTAAAAAGGCTCTGCTCCACTTGCCCTGAAGGACGGGTCGCCACTGATTGAAACAACATGCTAGTTTCTCAGAACTCTCACTGACATCTATTGCATTCTCCCCTTTTAGAAGAACAACAACACTTTTCTCTCCTAAAGGCAATTCCTTTCACAGCAGTCTCTTTAGATGGAGACACATCTGTCACGAACGAGTGGCGAAAATCTAATCTTTCAGACGCTTATTAAAAACGACAGCACTAGAGGAACAAAGGGAGAATATTGATTGTATCAACGCTTTCTGTCACAAAGTAGGAAGAGATACTTGAGTAACAGTTGTCACAGTGCCCCATAGACTACCCAGCAGAGAGCAGAGTAATGACAAACCCATCTCGCTTCGTCCATGGGGATGAGTCAAGGTCCCTCTCTCAACGTCAAATTGACATTTGTCTGCAGGAGCTCTCAGTCACGTCCAAGGTACAGACACTGGCTGGACTCCCTACATTTGACGTGATCGAGGATTGAAAGCATGATAACAATGGTAGGCTTCATGGGTGGTAACATTGCAAGCATATGTTATGATCTACAGTATGTAACCATTGTATGGATGGATTTCATGAATTACAATCTGGCCACAACCTTGTCAGATTAACATATTTGATGTGGTATAACATTTTCAATTTGATCCTGGCTGCAACCAGCTGTTAAAACTACAGTGTAAAATACTGCAGTAACAGCATAGAGAGACAATAAAACAACACTCAGAACCTCACACACAAGGGGCCATAAATTCCTTGAAGCCACAACTTCTTTAAAAAATGCTACTGACATAAGCCCCATCAGTGAAACTCTTACAACCATAATCAATCAAGAGCTTTTAGATATGTTTTCCGGAATAGCCATGTCTCTTAGAGGACAACCATACTGGTGAGTCTTTGGTTTTCAACTCAAGGAGACACCTCTCTTGGTAATACCTTTGATGACTTTGAAAGGCTATTCAATGCTTCTTCTACAGTGTGATACCCCATAAATCGTAGGGTGCTTAATTAATCTGCATCTAGCTCCCATTTACAGTCAGTCCACCTTGACATTGCCTGGAAGCAGCATTTGATTACGGCACAACCAAATTATGTTGTTAGATTAAAAGTGCTGAGGTCAGACGTCCTTTGGTCACCCCTACCAGTAGGTGGGGGCAATACACCTTTTTGGATGTAGTCCGCCAATAAAGCCTTAAAGAAGAAGAAAAAGAAGAAGGAAGGGCTCACACTCTTTGTCCATACCCGTGTGCTGTGGTTGTGACAGTTTGTCAAACGTTTGCAACGTCTTCCATGCTGTTTTGGGGAGAAGAGGCTTATCGCTGCTCTTACTGTAGTATTCAGTTGTGTCCCTTGCGGTATGCGGGTAGGGTTTGGTATTCTGTCTAGTCCGTCCTAGCAAATTAGCTGTATTTCAGGCAAAATATTTGGGGTTGCCTTGATGGGCGGACTAGTTGTATATTTTTAAATATTTTTTTTAGGGGGTAGATCAGCTTTAATATTGGAGATAGATTGTGACTTCCATCAATGTAATTGTCTGCATAATTTCCAACCCCCCATATATTTTTTGTAAATATATATAGTCCCAGTCAAAAGTTTGGGCACACCTACTCATTCAAGGGTTTTTCTTTCTTTCTTTTTTAAACTATTTTCTACATTGTAGAATAATAGTGAAGACATCAAAACTATGAAATAACACATATGGAATCACGTAGTAACCAAGAAAGTGTTAAACAAATCAAAATATATTTTATATTTGAGATTCTTCAAAGTAGCCACCCTTTGCCTTGATGACAGCTTTGCACACTCTTGGCATTCTCTCAACCAGCTTCATGAGGTAGTCACATGGAATGCATTTCAATTAACAGATGTGCCTTGCTAAAAGTTAATTTATGGAATTTCTTTCCTTCTTAATGCGTTTGAGCCAATCAGTTTTGTTGTGACAAGGTAGGGGTGGTATACAGAAGATAGCCCTATTTGGTAAAATACCTAGTCCATATTATGGCGAGAACAGCTCAAATAAGCAAAGAGAAACGACAGTCCATCATTACCTTAAGACATGAAGGTCAGTCAATAGGGAACATTTCATAAACTTTTAAAGTTTCTTCAAGTGCAGTCGCAAAAATCATCAAGCGCTATGATGAAACTGGCTCTCATGAGCACCGCCACAGGAAAGGAAGACCCAGAGTTACCTCTGCTGCAGAGGAGAAGTTCATTATTGTTAACTGCACCTCAGATTGCAGCCCAAATAAATGCTTCACAGAGTTCAAGACACATCTCAACATCAACTGTTCAGAGGAGACTTCGTGAATCAGGCCTTCATGGTTGAATTGCTGCAAAGAAACCACTACTAAAAGATACCAATAAGAAGAAGAGACTTGCTTGGGCCAAGAAACATGAGCAATGGACATTAGACCGGTGGAAATGTGTCCTTTGGTCTGATGAGTCCAAATTGGAGATTTTTGATTCCAACCACCATGTCTTTGTGAGACGAAGAGTAGGTGAATGGATGGTCTCTGCATGTGTGGTCCCCACCGTGAAGCATGGAGGAGGAGGTGTTATGGTGTGGGGGTGCTTTGCTAGTGACACTGTCTGTGATTTATTTAGAATTCAAGGTACACTTAACCAGCATGGCTACCACTGCATTCTGCAGCGATATGCCATCCCATCTTGTTTGCGCTTAGTGGGACTATCATTTGTTTTTCTACAGGACAATGATCCAACACACCCCCAGGCTGTGTAAGGGCTATTTGACCAAGAAGGAGAGTGATGGAGTGCTGCATCAGATGACCTGGCCTCCACAATCCCCCGACCTCAACCAAATTGAGATGGTTTGGGATGAGTTGGACCGCAGAGTGAAGAAAAAGCAGCCAACAAGTGCTCAGCATATGTGGGAACTCCTTCAAGACTGTTGGAAGACTACCTCATGAAGCTGGTTGAGAGAATGCCAAGAGTGTGCAAAGCTGTCATCAAGGCAAAGGGTGGCTACTTTGAAGAATCTCAAATATAAAATAAATTTTGATTTGTTTAACACTTTTTGGGTTACTCCATGATTCCATATGTGTTATTTCATAGTTTTGATGTCTTCACTATTATTCTACAATGTAGAAAATAGTAAAAATAAAGAAAAACCCTTGAATGAGTAGGTGGGTCCAAACTTTTGACTGGTACTGTATATATAAAATATATATGTATCTTTTTCTTTGGTATATTTTCCTTCATAAATTTTTTTCTTTATGTTAAATGTTTGTCTGTCTACCTGTTCACTTTGTCACCATTTTGTCACCACTGGCTGTTCTTAGGAGGGAACTATTTAGTTAAAGATCAGGCAAGTCTTATTAATTCACGTGTGCTTCCTCATGCTAATTTGGTAAGATGATAACACACTCGTGATAGAGTGTGAATTTACTTTATCTAAAGTGCATGCTATTCTCCTGGAAGTGTTTTACATGCAAGGATTGAGTCTTGAATACTTGCTATTATTTCTTGCCCTGCTGCTAATTCATAGTGTGTGCCCTCTAAGCCATAGTTACAGCCAGTGAGTCTGTTCAAGTTGTGGTGACCTGCTTTATGAATATTTATTGCCTGTTATCTATAAGAAACCTTGGCACCTTGGTTAACTCTTTGTCATTTATTTGACAGAACTGTGTTTAATGTGTCCTGAGGGCCTCCCCTGGTGTAACAAAAAGGTGGCATAGACGTAGTATAGTTTACAATTGTATTGACAGTTATGGCGCACCGCAGTGTGAAGAATCTAATGAGTGGCGCAGTGGTCTAAGGCACTGCATCGCAGTGCTAACTGTGCCACTAGAGATCCTGGTTCGAATCCAGGCTCTGTCGCAGCCGGCCGCGACCGGGAGACTCATGGGCGACGCACAATTGGCCCAGCGTTGTCCAGGGTAGGGGAGGGAATGGCCGGCAGGGATGTAGCTCAGTTGATAGAGCATGGCGTTTGCAACGCCAGGGTTGTGGGTTCGATTCCCACGGGGGGCCAGTATAAAAAAAATATGTATTCACTAACTGTAAGTCGCTCTGGATAAGAGCGTCTGCTAAATGACTAAAATGTAAATGTAATGTTACGTTCTCCGCACTAAGCCAGCATCAAGACGCTTATGAATCAATAGCCCCTTAAGGTTCCTCATTGAAATGTGCTAACTATCCGCTGGGCACACACTGGTTGAATCAACGCTGTTTCCACATAATTTCAATGAAATTACATTGAACTAACGTGGAATAGACGTTGAATTGATGTCTGTGCCCATTGGGTAAGGACAAACTATGATATATTTGCCACCATTGGATTACTTGCCACCATAATATCTTATGCTTTTGTTAGAGGTCAAACCAGAGTTTGAACAGATGACTAAAGGAAATCGATTGAGCTCTGAACCTTTGAACAAAATGTGAAGAAACATAACAGTAATTTCCCCCTTCACATACAGTGGGGAAAAAAGTATTTAGTCAGCCACCAACTGTGCAAGTTCTCCCACTTAAAAAGATGAGAGAGGCCTGTAATTTTCATCATAGGTAGATGTCAACTATGACAGACATATTGAGGAAAAAAAATCCAGAAAATCACATTGTAGGATTTTTTATGAATTTATTTGCAAATTATGGTGGAAAATAAGTATTTGGTCACCTACAAACAAGCAAGATTTCTGGCTCTCACAGACCTGTAACTTCTTATTTAAGAGGCTCCTCTGTCCTCCACTCGTTACCTGTATTAATGGCACCTGTTTGAACTTGTTATCAGTATAAAAGACACCTGTCCACAACCTCAAACAGTCACACTCCAAACTCCACTATGGCCAAGACCAAAGAGCTGTCAAAGGACACCAGAAACTAAATTGTAGACCTGCACCAGGCTGGGAAGACTGAATCTGCAATAGGTAAGCAGCTTGGTTTGAAGATATAAATGTAATATAATATCAACTGTGGGAGCAATTATTAGGAAATGGAAGACATACAAGACCACTGATAATCTCACTCGATCTGGGGCTCCACGCAAGATCTCACCTCGTGGGGTCAAAATGATCACAAGAACGGTGAGCAAAAATCCCAGAACCACACGGGGGGACCTAGTGAATGACCTGCAGAGAGCTGGGACCAAAGTAACAAAGCCTACCATCAGTAACACACTACGCCGCCAGGGACTCAAATCCTGCAGTGCAAGACGTGTCCCCCTGCTTAAGCCAGTACATGTCCAGGCCCGTCTGAAGTTTGCTAGAGTGCATTTGGATGATCCAGAAGAGGATTGGGAGAATGTCATATGGTCAGATGAAACCAAAATAGAACTTTTTGGTAAAAACTCAACTCGTCGTGTTTGGAGGACAAAGAATGCTGAGTTGCATCCAAAGAACACCATACCTACTGTGAAGCATGGGGGTGGAAACATCATGCTTTGGGGCTGTTTTTCTGCAAAGGCACCAGGACGACTGATCCGTGTAAAGGAAAGAATGAATGGGGCCATGTATCGTGAGATTTTGAGTGAAAACCTCCTTCCATCAGCAAGGGCATTGAAGATGAAACGTGGCTGGGTCTTTCAGCATGACCATGATCCCAAACACACCGCCCGGGCAACGAAGGAGTGGCTTCGTAAGAAGCATTTCAAGGTCCTGGAGTGGCCTAGCCAGTCTCCAGATCTCAACCCCATAGAAAATCTTTGGAGGGAGTTGAAAGTCTGTGTTGCCCAGCGACAGCACCAAAACATCACTGCTCTAGAGGAGATCTGCATGGAGGAATGGGCCAAAATACCAGCAACAGTGTGTGAAAACCTTGTGAAGACTTACAGAAAACGTTTGACCGGTGTCATTGCCAACAAAGGGTATATAACAAAGTATTGAGAAACTTTTGTTATTGACCAAATACTTATTTTCCACCATAATTTGCAAATAAATTCATTAAAAATCCTACAATGTGATTTTCTGGATTTTTTTTCCTCATTTTGTCTGTCATAGTTGACGTGTACCTATGATGAAAATTACAGGCCTCTCTCATCTTTTTAAGTGGGAGAACTTGCACAATTGGTGGCTGACTAAATACTTTTTTTCCCCACTGTATATATTAGTTCAGAACAGAGAAATTGGCCTTGTTAAATAAGCACTGCTTGAAAGAGCAGATCAATCCATTATTTTGTCATTTGAATACCCAGTACCCTTCAAACTTGGTCTACAATCAACATATGTCAATCAGCAAAGTTTGACTGAGCGTTTGATTGAGCCTGCCTGGAGTGCCAGATGGTTGGTGTAACAGGTTTGTAATTCTGGGACTATTCAATTGCTTTCATTGCATCAGTCAGGCTCAATAAAGCGCAGCTAAAGTATTTAAAGAAAATACAAACTATTTGAACACTTATCTGCTACACAATATGGCTGACATGCTGCCTTTTGTGCCTTTATCTAAGGTGATGAAAGGCAGTCCCTCCATCTCTCCAGTGGCATGACTGGTTCATATACGTAATATTCATGGGTCATAAATGTGCTGGATGGAATTGATCTTCAGATCCTCGTCTACTGCACTTGCAGTGGGTTGTGAGAAATATCAATAATGTCTCTTAATAACCCACTGGGCAAAAACTGGTTGAATCAACGTTGTTTCCATGTCATTTCAATCCCAAAAATCTATGTGATGACGTTGAATGAACATGAAAACTGATTGGATTTGCAAAAAGTCCTCAACGTAAGGGCATTTCGTATTTTTTTCACCCAACTTTTAACCTAAATCCAATGACATGGTGACATTTGTTGATTTCACGTTGAATTCACGTTAGCTGACAACTCAACCAAATGTAAATCAAAACTAGACGTTGAACTAACGTCCGTGCCCAGTTGGAAAACACCATATGTCAATAATATCCATCATAAACCATAATTTAAAAGCTGATTGCTGTCATATATGGAGATATTTACTTAGCAAAAAAGTCAATAAGTTATGCCTCTGATGTGCCCCCTATCAAAAAGATATTACATGCACTATAAATATTAGCTGCAGGCCCAATGGTCCATATTGAAATTGGAAGAAATGTAATATAAAAATGTCAAAAGAAGGTTACTGCTGGATAGTTTGCTTCAAACCCTTTTTTTTTGTATGACATGATGTTTTAAGTCTCTGCAAATTATGAAACATATATAACTAAACTGTAATACAAATCCATTGTATTTGTTCCAAAAGGGCACAGCGATCCTTGGGCATGTTTATTATTACTAGCATGAATGCTGTTATTACACCTAACGTTATGAATTATGGAGAAACTGACCAAGACACTATTAGCCACCTAGCAATTTTATGAAGTTGGCTTTAGCTAGCCAAGATAGGTTTCCAATCTCCCAACCTCATAACTAACTATCAATCAAGTCAGAGTAGCTAGCTTGTCTAACTATCTTGACTGTCATGCCTGCTGGCAAGGTTGGTAGACTTTAGAAAAGCAAGCATTTACTAAATGTACTTAATAAAACTCACATTCCTTTCAATCTTTTATCCAGATTGTACCAGATGAAGAGATGCATATTTAGTTTCTTTAAAATGCCCTAGAGTCACTGTCCGCGCCCCCGCGGAAATGTCATTACCAAAACAAAAAAATCCTAATCCATCTGTTTAAGATAGAGATATCTGTCTTTATCCACCGCATCCGCCAATGTGGAAGGTGGCCGAGCTACAGCGGTGTCGGTCAGACCAGGAGAAATCGGTCTACAAACTAATATGACCACTCTATGGAAATATGAGACTCTCACGAACACGTTGGTGTTCTCCGTTTTGCTCGTCTTAAGTCGGAACCGCCGATCTGCCAACTTCTGTGTGTAATGTGCGAACAGTTTGGCCTACAAACTAATATGACCCCCTGTATGGAAAGGTGAGACTCTCACGAACATGTACATGTTAGTCTTTTACCCAGATTTTAGCAGAGATGCAGAGAAGCATATTTCGTTTATTAAAAAAAATAACCACCAGTCAGGTGGATGCAGAGAGCTCAAGAGGTATGCTTAGATATGCAGAAAAATTATTATTTTTTTTTACATAAAATTAAGCATAATGATTATGGCTCTAGATTGCAGGAAAAGCTGTTTCAGGTGTTTGAAAAATGCAATATTCTCCCCAGCAATCCTCATGTACTTTGTGCCCCCTCAGATTTCTGGGGTGCATGACACCCCTGGAAGTACAAATTGAAATATCCTTTTCATTATGCTTGGCTTTGTGACTGTTTGGAGGAAAGTGTGCGATGGTGAGCAATCGAAACAACAATTTCAATCAGACAAGTGCACTCCAAGTCTCTCTCTCACCCCAGCCCAGATTGTACCACAATATGTAATGGAATACATGTATGTGTACTTTGATCATAGCCTGACACTAAGAAAGTACTTTTTCATTCACAAAGGATCAAAGCATTTTCCCTCATGCATTTGTATTATTTCCTAATAGTATCATCAATGCTGGTCAATGATGGTCTCTC
The DNA here is from genome assembly GCF_964263955.1 of Coregonus lavaretus. Taxonomy (NCBI): domain Eukaryota; kingdom Metazoa; phylum Chordata; class Actinopteri; order Salmoniformes; family Salmonidae; genus Coregonus; species Coregonus lavaretus. The sequence continues at coordinate 10,421,037 of NC_140014.1, forward strand.
CCTGTCCTTATGTGTCTCATTTCAAATCAAATCAAATCCAATTTTATTGGCCACATGCGCCAAATACAACAGATGCAGACATTACAGTGAAATGCTTACTTACAGCCCTTAACCAACAGTGAATTTATTTTAAATAAAAAAGTAGAATAAAACAACAACAAAAATGTTGAGAAAAAAAGAGCAGAAGTAAAATAAAATAACAGTAGGGAGGCTATATATACAGGGGGGTACCGGTGCAGAGTCAATGTGCGGGGGCACCGGCTAGTTGAGGTAGTTGAAGTAATATGTACATGTGGGTAGAGTTAAAGTGACTATGCATAAATAATTAACAGAGTAGAAGCAGCGTAAAAAGATAGGGTGGGGGGGCAGTGCAAATAGTCCGGGTAGCCATGATTAGCTGTTCAGGAGTCTTATGGCTTGGGGGTAGAAGCTGTTGAGAAGTATTTTGGACCTAGACTTGGCACTCCGGTACCGCTTGCCGTGCGGTAGCAGAGAGAACAGTCTATGACTAGGGTGGCTGGAGTCTTTGACAATTTTGAGGGCCTTCCTCTGACACCGCCTGGTATAGAGGTCCTGGATGGCAGGAAGCTTGGCGCCAATGATGTACTGGGCCGTACGCACTACCCTCTGTAGTGCCTTGTGGTCGGAGGCCAAGCAGTTGCCATACCAGGCGGTGATGCAACCAGTCAGGATGCTCTCGATGGTGCAGCTGTAGAATTTTTTGAGGATCTGAGGACCCATGCCAAATCTTTTCAGTCTCCTGAGGGGGAATAGGCTTTGTCTTGCCCTCTTCACGACTGTCTTGGTGTGTTTGGACCATGATAGTTTGTTGGTGATGTGGACACCAAGGAACTTGAAGCTCTCAACCTGTTCCACTACAGCCCCGTCGATGAGAATGGGGGCGTGCTCAGTCCTCTTTTTTTTCCTGTACTCCACAATCATCTCCTTTTTCTTGGTCACGTTGAGGGAGAGGTTGTTATCCTGGCACCACACGGCCAGGTCTCTGACCTCCTCCCTATAGGCTGTCTCATCGTTGTCGGTGATCAGGCCTACCACTGTTGTGTTGTCAGCAAACTTAATGATGGTGTTGGAGTCGTGCCTGGCCATGCAGTCATGGGTGAACAGGGAGTACAGGAGGGGACTGAGCACGCACCCCTGAGGGGCCCCCGTGTTGAGGATCAGTGTGGCAGATGTGTTGTTACCTACCCTTATAACCTGGGGGCGGCCCGTCAGGAAGTCCAGGATCCAGTTGCAGAGGGAGGTGTTTAGTCCCAGGATCCTTAGCTTAGTGATGAGCTTTGAGGGCACTATGGTGTTGAATGATGAGCTGTAGTCAATGAATAGCATTCTCACGTAGGTGTTCCTCTTGTCCAGGTGGGAAAGGGCAGTGTGGAGTGCAATAGAGATTGCATCATCTGTGGATCTGTTGGGGCGGTATTCAAATTGGAGTGGGTCTAGGGTTTCTGGGATAATGGTGTTGATGTGAGCTATGACCAGCCTTTCAAAGCACTTCATGGCTACAGACGTCAGTGCTACGGGTCGGTAGTCATTTAGGCAGGTTATCTTAGAGTCCTTGGGCACGGGGACTATGGTGGTTACAGACTCAGTCAGGGACATGTTGAAAATGTCAGTGAAGACACTTGCCAGTTGGTCAGCACATGCTTGGAGTACACGTCCTGGTAATCCGTCTGGCCCTGCGGCCTTGTGAATGTTGACCTGCTTAAAAGTCTTACTCACATCGGCTACGGAGAGCGTGATGACATAGTCATCCGGAACAGCTGGTGCTCTCATGCATGCTTCAGTGTTGCTTGCCTCGAAGCGAGCATAGAAGTGGTTTAGCTCGTCTGGAAGTCTTGTGTCAGTGGGCAGCTCGCGGCTGTGCTTCCCTTTGTAGTCTGTAATAGTTTTCAAGCCCTGCCACATCCGACGAGCGTCAGAGCCGGTGTAGTACGATTCAATCTTAGTCCTGTATTGACTCTTTGCCTGTTTGATGGTTCGTCTGAGGGCATAGCGGGATTTCTTATAAGCGTCCGGGTTATAGTCCCGCTCCTTGAAAGCGGCAGCTCTACCCTTTAGTTCAGTGCGGATGTTTCCTGTAATCCATGGCTTCTGGTTGGGGTATGTACGCACGGTCAATGTGGGGACGACATCATCGATGCACTTATTGATGAAGCCAGTGACTGATGTGGTGTACTCCTCAATGCTATCTGAAGAATCCCGGAACATGTTCCAGTCTGTGCTAGCAAAACAGTCCTGTAGCTTAGCATCTGCGTCACCTGACCACTTTTTTATTAACCGAGTCACTGGTGCTTCCTGCTTTAGTTTTTGCTTATAAGCAGGAATCAGGAGGATAGAGTTATGGTCAGATTTGCCAAATGGAGGGTGTGGGAGAGCTTTGTATGCGTCTCTGTGTGTGGAGTAAAGGTGGTCTAGAGTTTTTTTTCCTCTGGTTGCACATTTAACATGCTGGTAGAAATTAGGTAGAACGGATTTAAGTTTCCCTGCATTAAAGTCCCCGGCCACTAGGAGCGCTGCCTCTGGATGAGCGTTTTCCTGTTGACTTATGGCCTTATACAGCTCATTCAGTGCAATCTTAATGCCAGCATTGGTTTGTGGTGGTAAATAGACAGCTATGAAAAATATAGATAAAAACTCTCTTGGAAAATAGTGTGGTCTACAGCTTATCATAAGATACTGTACCTCAGGCGAGCAAAACCTCGAGACTTCCTTAGTATTTGATTTTGTGCACCAGCTGTTGTTTACAAATATACACAAACCGCCACCCCTTGTCTTACCGGAGTCAGCCGTTCTATCCTGCCGATGTAGCGTATAGCCCGCTAGCTGTATGTTGTCCATGTCGTCGTTCAGCCACGACTCGGTGAAACATAAGATATTACAGTTTTTAATGTCCCGTTGGTAGGATAACCGTAATCTTAGGTCATCCAATTTATTCTCAAATGATTGAAGATTGGCTAATAGGATTGATGGGAGCGGCAGTTTACTCGCTCGCCGTCGGATCCTTACAAGGCACCCCGACCTACGTCCACGATATCTCCGTCTCTTCCTCATGCGAATGACGGGGATTTGGGCCTTGTCGGGTGTCTGTAGGATATCCTTCGCGGCCGCCTCGTTGAAGAAAAAATCTTCGTCCAATATGAGGTGAGTAATCGCTGTCCTGATATCCAGAAGCTCTTTTTGGTTATAAAAGACGATGGCAGAAACATTATGTACAAAATAAATTACAAATAATGCGGAAAAACACACATAATAGTACAATTGGTTAGAGGGCTGTAAAACGGCAGCCATCTTCTCCGGCGCAATATGTTTTTATCTAGTTTCTATCCTGACACACACACGAAAGACACCATGACAATCATTATGTTTTGTGATATTAAAAAAGTTCTCCACTCTACATTTTGCCTGACTCAAGCTGCAAAAACTCCAATAAGATCTAACCAATACAAGCTTAAAGTAAACCCTGCACTCTGTTGCACATGATACGATGGAGGAGAGAGGCTTCACCTTCACATGTCCCTCCACTGGGAATACCATCACACCTCTACTCCTACCTGCCAAATAAATGACCACACTTTCACACAAAGTGGAGGAACATTCTCTTTTATTGGAGAACATGAATAAATGTTTTATGAAAATGGCTCTGCAGTCTCCCAATCCCAGCCTAATATATGATATCTGACCACAACCTTGGAAGACAGCTCAAGAACATTGTAGCCTACTATACATGTTGGAAATTAAATGAATGATTTGATGTGATATGTATGCCTGTTGTCTAAATGCAGTAAAGGTATATAATGCCTCTGGTAATGTATTTTACTCAGACCATGAGTGGCCAACAATTTGACGGATGTAGGAAGTGATGGGTCTATTCTATGTTGAAATTGTTTTATCTCTAATAGTCTATTGTTTATGTAATGTTCAGGTTCAATATAGGTCTAGTAAACAGGGATATTAATGATATAAAATAAATACATGACTCATAGTAACAGGTAGAAATGAGAGGGCACTATGACCCAGTGGAGATGTGCTCACATCTCCAGTAGAATCACTGTGATCAATGCTGCATGTTAATGTTTGCTGTCAGAGGCAGGCAGCAGCAGCTGTATAAAACCGAGAGTAGAGGTCTCCTCACCATTCAACTAGAGAAGGACTGAAGCAGCCTGTAAGATAACTCCAGGAGGCAAGGATTACAACGCAAATGGAATGCTTGCAGTTGCAACATTTGACAAATGGCTGCAAGTCATTGTTCTTTCATCAGTCTCAATGTTTATTTTGATAAACTTTCTATATACATACTATTTGTTTTGTTTAGATAGCTAAACTGTTATACCAGTTGAGGACAGACGTTGCTATTCATTCTCCAGAGAACATAATGGATATTTACTTCAAAATCCTTTTTTTTACATCAACAATTATAATTGGGTCGCTTCTGCAATGAAAGAAAATGAAGAAGAAACGGACAAAAATGTTTTCCTGTTCCAAAATACTTTACTAAATTGATTTGAAATGTATTAAGAAAAAAGGGATGTTGGAGACTTGGCAACATAAGAAGAATATCCCTTCTCTTTGGACTGACCACACTGTTTCAAAATGATGAATCAATCAGTGATAGAGAAAAACGCCTAAGGGGATGGAGCGCTCAAGTCAACTCGAGCCAACACCTGCATTAGATGGACTAATGATGAATATCACAAACGATACCAATGTGACAGAATCTCCGGATGAAAATGAAGAGAGTTTAGCTTATCAAACCAGTTTGGCAGTGATTCTCTTCCTTGTCACACTTGCCACTACTTTATCCAACGCATTTGTCATTGCAACGATTTATCAGTCTAAGAAACTGCACACTCCAGCAAACTTTCTCATAGCGTCTCTAGCTGTCACTGACCTCTTGGTGTCAATTTTGGTGATGCCAATATGCGTCCTGTACACGGTGAGTCACACCTGGACTTTGGGACAAGTTACATGTGACATTTGGTTATCCTCAGATATAACATGTTGCACTGCTTCTATCCTTCACTTATGCGTAATCGCTTTGGATCGATATTGGGCGATAACAGATGCCATTGAGTACTCCAAAAAGCGCACGCCAGCGCGCGCGGCGGGGATGATCGTGACCGCCTGGGTCATCGCTATCTCCATCTCCCTTCCCCCGCTTTTCTGGCGCCAGGTGAAGGCAGAGGAGTTAACTGAATGTAACGTCAACACGGACCACATTTTCTACACTATTTACTCCACGTTTGGAGCATTCTACATCCCTACTTTGCTGCTTATTGTGCTTTATGGAAGGATATACGTAGAAGCACGTAAGATAATTTTGAAACAGTCACCCAAAAAGGTAGGGAAAAGACTCACTGCAGCGCACCTGATCACCAACTCCCCTGGATCTGTGGCATCGACATCATCTTTGCAGTGTAAAAGACACGATACCCACTCCAGTGACACAGGGTCCTTGGCAAGTAAGAACCACGTGAAAGTAACCCTGTCCGACGCACTTTTGGAGAAAAAAAGGATCTCAGCTGCTAGGGAGAGAAAAGCGACCAAAACATTAGGAATAATATTAGGCGCATACATTATATGCTGGTTGCCCTTTTTCATATACACCCTAGTGGTGGCCGCCTGTGAAACTTGTTTTTACCCCGAGTTGTTTGACTTTTTCACCTGGCTTGGTTATCTCAACTCGTTAATCAATCCAATTATATATACCATGTCCAATGGTGACTTTAAAGAAGCTTTCCATAAACTCTTGCGCTTCAGATTTTGCATATCCTGAAAATATGTCTTCCATGTCCTATTTTGTTTGCATTATTGTTCTATACAATACAGCATACAGTAAAGATACCCTTGTTTGGTGTTATATGTGTAAATGCATTCATATGATGCAATTTAGGGCACGATAAACCTTTGCGTAATGATGGTATTTTGGGGACCTCCATTTGTACACAGTAGCAAACGTTGCGCAATACTCACATTTAGGTTTAATATGTAATATATACTTAATCCGATTATAATCAATTAAAAATACAACTGAACAAAAAAATGACAGTTGGAAAATTCAGATTTGTTATTTGTGTTTTGCAAGGGCTCCTATTTGGGGATAATGGCGCGTTATTCCCAGGGCGACTGACCATTGCATTTCAGATCATCTGCATCATTAGTAGGCCTAAGGGCTATCCAAATCAGACACGACTGAAACCATTACTTCTGTACATTGGCTGGCTATGACATTATCCACTTGGCACAGACGTCAGTTCATCGTCTAGTTTTGATTTACATTTGGTTGAGTTGTCAACTAACGTGAACTCAACATGAAATCAACAAAACATTTCACCATGTCATTGGATTTAGGTAAAAAGTTGGGTAAAAAAATACAAAATGCCCTTACGTTGATGACTGTTTGTAAATCCAATAAGTCATCACATATATTTTTTGGGTTGAAATAACATGGACACAATGTTGATTCAACCAGTTTTTGCCAGATCATATCACTAATCTAATTTATTTGACGCGATTATTTCCTAACATGATGATGTGTTTTTTATGTTTTTGTTTTGCATACTAGTGTGTACAGAATTAACATTTCCTTTTGTTTGTGAAACTGTTACATGGAGATAAGGATCTTACTCTATTTATTATATTTATAAGTGATGGACACACTGTAAACAAATTATAGTTGTTTCAACTAATTATTATTAAGTAACTGGTTCCACAGCCTATTTTAGTTTACTGAATTTTTCGGATAAAGTGTTAAACTGAACTTAAAATGTTTAGTTGGCCCAAACTTAGCGCCAACTTTAGAAAACTTGCGCAAAAAATTCAGTAAACATAAAATGATGTTTGTCTCATATGTTCAATCAACTATTATTTGGGCATCTTAACTAAAAAAGTATGTGTAACTGGTTACAGACACACACATTGCTTTTAACATAAAACATTTTGAACATACATATTTGAAACAGGTTGACATACATGATTACTGGCCCCGTGTAGCTCAGTTGGTAGAGCATGGCGCTTGCAACGCCAGGGTTGTGGGTTCGATTCCCACGGGGGGCCAGTATGAAAAAAAAAATTTATGCACTCACTAACTGTAAGTCGCTCTGGATAAGAGCATCTGCTAAATGACTTAAATGTAATGATTACAATCTGCATGTTCATTTATACAGTACATTATTAAACTGCAAAATGTCCTCACCTGGGATTTGAACTCACAACCTTTTGGTTCAAAGCATTCCGATCTCCCTGCTACACCACCATGTCTGTGTCAATTATCAGTTAATCTGACTATTCTCTTATCATTTATTTGATTTACTTATTTCAGCAATTGTAGAACCCTTCAGTTTTGTTATGTTACAGCCTTATTCTAAAATTGATTAAATGCCTTTTCCCCCTCATCAATCTACACACAATACCAGATAATGGCAAAGACAGAAATACCTTATTTACATAAGTATTCAGACCCTTTGCTATGAGACTCGAAATTGAGCTCAGGTGCATCCTGTTTCCATTGATCATCCTTGAGATGTTTCTACAACTTGATTGGAGTCCGCCTGTGGTAAATTCAATTGATTGGACATGATTTTGAAAGGCACACACCTCTCTATATAAGATCCCACAGTTGACAGTACATGTCAAAGCAAAAACCAAGCCATGAGGTCGAAGGAATTGTCCGTAGAGCACCGAGACAGGATTGTGTCGAGGCACAGATCTGGGAAAGGTACCAAAAAATGTCTGCAGGTCTCCAAGAACACAGTGGCCTCCATCATTCTTAAAAGGACAACCATCGCTGCAGCACTCCATCAATCAGGCCTTTACGGTAGAGTGGCCAGACGGAAGCCACTCCTCAGTAAAAGGCACATGACAGACCACTCTGAGTTCGCCAAAAGGCACCTAATGGACTCTCAGACCATGAGAAAACAGATTCTCTGGTCTGATGAAACCAAGATTGAGCTCTTTGTCCTGGCACCATCCCTACTGTGAAGCATGGTGGTGGCAGCATCATACTGTGGGGATGTTTTTCTGCGGCAGGGACTGGGAGATTAGTCAGGATCGAGGGAAAGATGACCGGAGCAAAATACAGAGAGATCCTTGATGGAAACCTGCTCCAGAGCGCTCAGGACCTCAGACTGGGGAGAAGGTTCACCTTCCAACAGGACAACGACCCTAAGCACACAGCCAAGACAACACAGGAGTGGCTTCGGGACAAGTCTCTGAATGTCCTTGAATGGCCCAGCCAGAGCCCGGACTTGAACCCGATGAAACATCTCTGGAGAGACCTGAAAATAGCTGTGCAGCGACGCTCCCCATCCAACCTGACAGAGCTTGAGAGGATCTGCAGAGAAGAATGGGAAAAACTCCCCAAATACAGGTGTGCCAAGCTTAGAGGGTCATACACAAGAAGACTCAAGGCTCTAATCGCTGCCGAAGGTGCTTCAACAAAGTACTGAATAAAGGGTCTGAATACTTATGTGGTATTTCTGTTTTTTATTTGTTATACATTTGATAAAATGGCTAAAAACCAGTTTTCGCTTTGTCATTATGGGGTATTGTGGGATAAAAATAAAAAGAATAAATTGTAGAATAAGGCTGTAACGTAACAACATTTGGAAAAAGAGAAGGGGGTCTGAATCCTTTCCGAATGCACTGTATGTACTTTGAAAACATATGTCAAAAGCACTGTGTGTGTAACTAGTTTCACAGCCTTTTTTTTGTGAAGATGCCCAAATTATAATTTCTAGTTGAATGAACATATGAGACAAGTTGAGCAAACACATCATTTTAAGTTGACTGAATTTTTGCCAAAGTTTTCTCAAGTTGATGCTAAGTGTGGGCCAAATAAAAATGTTATGTTCAGGTATTAATTTTAATCGAAAAGTTGAGTAAACTTAAAAAGGCTGTGGAATCAGTTACATAATAATAATTGGTTGAAACAATTAGATTGCTTTTTACAGTGCAGGATTAAGATATGATCAAACTGTATTGGTTCACTATTAGCCTGTTATAGATCAAACGATTACACATTTCTCAACCTCCTGGCTCATGAACAAGTCTAGAGCTACAAGGTGACCAATTTTCTCTAGAAATGTTAAATGTGCCTGTAAAAGCTGAATCCCTGGGATAGTCACAAAGTTAATTCCTTGACTGGGTGTGGACATCTTTTATTGGGGTTTCAAGGGAGAAGGCCAGGATTCATACAACCTGAATGTCAAACACAGACTCAGACTGGTTTCTTTATGGGTGATATTTATCCAATAGACATAACAGCTGATGAATACCTTCACTTTTACTGAACAAACATGCCGTATTTAACAGTGTATGAGTGGGTGTGTTTGAACTGTATGTTCATACGTTTAAGTGTATTCATGTCTCTGTATGTTCCGGCTAGCATCTGCTTCAAATTCATTTACTGCCTTGAATTACATAACACGTTAGCCTATCAAGATACAGACGATGACCAAACCTTTGTCAAAATATATGATATGTGAAACATTGTGTTCTACAATATGTTCGAGGGCTTGCCATACATTTGAATATGTAGACATTATTTTTAACATTATGAAATGCTGTAAAATAAAAGCTTCTGCAATGAAATACTGTTCCATTAGAGTAAAATGAATTTTTTTATGGAATCTACAAATATGAAGTTTCATATGGTGTTGTTACAGTGTAGAGTCCTTCATGTGATGTGCTGATCACTGTCATTGGTGATGAGGGCCCATAATATTGTATGTCAGTTACTATTATGTCAATGTGTGGGACAAAGTAGGTTGCACTCCCCCTTGTGGCATCACAGAGCCCACAAGCATGAATAAAGCATGATGCTAAAATAATGGAAATGGTACAACAAAATGTCCTCAAGAAAAGAGAAGCAACTACCAGCATTAATCAACTAACTCCATGTATGATTTCAATCCTTTATAGAAAAATCGGTGTAGGACTGGTGGATGATGTTGAAATCTCATTTGGAAATATAGTGACCTGTTCTGAAGACTAAGGGCTCTATTCGATCCACATCGCGAAAGTTCAGCTTTACAGCGTGATTGAAATTTAAAGGCAACGTTCCAACTTTAGCAGAGACTACATTCACGGTAAACGCTGCATATATCGGCTCAATCGGAAACTACCTTTACATTAATATCACAGAATCTGTAACGCTGATTGAATAGAGCCCTAAGCATATGATTCCTTGACGTTAGTTCTCCATCACAACCTACCCCACACCTCTTTGCAGGTTTTATTATATCACATGCAGCATGAGATCAGCTGTGATTGAGGTGTGAATACATTAACTCACGCACACACACACACACCGCTATCACCAGCCTCGCCTTGCGACCCCTTGACCTCTGACCTCACGCGTCTACCAAACACCTGAGCTGCTACAGCACTGACCAGCACCACTGTCAGAGGATGTGCTCCCCTGGTCCCTCATCCTTCATGCACCAATAGCCAAACACAGCAGAGCAACACAGCAGAACACTCATGGATTTTCACCAGACTAATCATTCATGACCGATGAACGTGTCCTGGAATGATAAGCGCTGATTGCAAATATTTCCCCTTATGGTTCAATGCAAATGTTTTCCCATAGGGTTCACACTGTCAATGAGAAATTCATTATGGATCTACATTATGTGGGTTGTAATGATTTCAGGTTGACCAAATGGGCATGTTGTCTGCCAATACAATGCTGGTTTGGGCTAACTGTGGGCTAACATTATAATGATGTGCCATGCAAAATGTAGCATGCCCTTCAGAAATGTTAAATAAATGTTTCTGCTGGGTTGGCAATGACGTCACAGCTGTTCAAATTGAGGAGTCTCTGGGCAGTAAAACCAGTATCATCTATGTACTGCCAAGGAGGTGACATAAAAAGGATGACTTACGAGGCCTAAGGCCAAGGTTTTTGAAGACAGAAGGACAAACACATGCTCTCTTGGGCAGTCCAGTCATGTTTCAACTCAATCGCCTGAAACACTACAGAAAGGAGTTTCCCTCATTCCTTTTAAGGGCAGCTCTGACTCGAGGGCAGAAACAAATGTGATTAGTTATGTTTAGGCAAGAAAGGTGATTGGTTAAGTTTGGGGAGGGATTCAAACCAGCATTTTACACCCTAGGAATATATTCAGAGTGAACATTAATTCAACCAAATTATAACATTGCTTGGCACAATATATAATACTGACTAGGGACAATGAAACCTGAGGGACATGGTTGAGCTAGAAAGCTGGCTGAAGCAACATTCTTGTTGTCAAGTTAGTAAGATGTAAGGTATAAAGATATGGTATGATATACTTCCACATGCAAATGTATTTTTCAAAGCAACACATACACCACATTGTTATTGGCAGCTAAGTCTCTACAGCTAACTATACGTTACAATTGATGTTCTATAGCTCAGTGTTCTGGTTCAGCGCTTCAATAGAAAACGATTCATTTGCATAGAGGTTACAGTTGAATGATCAATAAGGACGAGGGTGAAATTAAGCTATAAAATATGATTATCTTGCATGCAGCTTTATTAGCAGTTTACCGATTCACCTTCTTTGTCCTCTGAGGCTTAGACGATCATCACCCCACAATGGCCTTGCGAAGCTCCTGATTGTTGTCACCAAATTAACTTATGCCTCTAATAACCATGGTTGACCTTGAGTAAAACTAGCAAATCATTTAGACATGACATGAAAACAGGGAATAATGTGGACAAATGATACTGTACATGTAATCTCCAAATGGCAATGACAAATAATGACAAAATATAGTATATCATAATGAAAGGCATTACAACAAAACAACGTTCTAGACATAATGTTCTGTGGAGTGATTCGCAGGGCATCAAAATATTTGTGACTTGTTTGGGACCACCGTTAAGTCACATAAACCGCATGAGTAATCAATTGCTTTGATCTTGCAAAGGAATAGCACATCTATTACACAGCATCAATAGCAGGGCTTGATGCTGGTGAGACTCCAATTATGGGCTTATTTCTTTCCATTTTCTACCCAGAAGAAACCAGATAACACACCCTAAAAAACTCATATTATGGCAAACTGTGTTTAGTTTTCAACCAAATAGTGACAAATGGACTCCTGGTGTCATTTCATGCTTTCTTTCTCATTCAGAGGCGTCATGCCACCTCAGATTTGTCCTGTTTATTAATTATAATTATAATTATTATTAATTTGTTGTTGTTGTTTCTCTGTAATACTACTAGCTACCTAGCAATTTTATGAAGTTGGCTTTAGCTAGCCCAGATAGGTTCCCAACCTCCCAACCTCATCACTAGCTACCAAGAAGCCATTTCAGGCTATCAATCAAGTTAGAGTAGCTAGCTTGTCTAACTATCTTAGCTGGCATGTCTGCTGGCAAGGTTGGTAGCTTTAGAAAAGCATGTGGTAGACTTTAGAAAAGCATCCAATTACTAAATGTACTGAATAAGACTCATATTCCTTTCAATCATTTACCCAGATTTTAAGAGAGATGCAGAGAAACATATTTAGTTTCTTTTAAAAAATAACCACCAGTCAGGAGGGAAAATATTCATATATTTTTTTTTACATAGAATTAAGCATAATGATTATGGCTCTTGATTGCAGGAAAATGCTATTTCAGGTGTTTAACAAATGCACAATTCTCAGTCAAATACCCAGTCAAGCATCCTAATGTACTTTGTGCTCCCTCAGTCAACTAAAAGCAGCTAGAAAATGACCCTAATTAATGTAATTTCATAAGCTCCTGATGGTGATAAATATGGAAAGGGTGCTTGGACATGAATCAAAGCCTACGCGAAATGTGAAACTCATACCTTTCATTACCTTGAAAAGATGACATGCATATATTGTAGGCCTACATGAAGCACACAGCTACACAACACCTTATAGGATCATTCTTATTCTTTGATTTTATCTCTGCGCTCTGTTGGTATCTTAATATAGCATATAAGAAAGCTTAAATCATCTTTTATAGTTGGAATCACCTTGTTAACAATGTTTAAATTATGCAGTATTATACAGTATTATAGCCTGACCAATGAGAGACGAAAATAATCATGGATGGTTGAGCCCACAAACCTCCCCAAGCTCTCAATGTTCACATTGAGGAAATGAAGCAGACTTTTCTCCTCACTCCTCAATCAGCTTATTCTCCACTTTATTCTTCAACTGCTGTTCTGGGACAGAAAATTGCTACTTTTTAGGTAACTGGCATGAATGTCTCACTCTAATCCGGGTAAATGGGATATGACGCCGTCAGTGGAGCTGTGGTTTAGATTTGAAATGCAGCTGGTCCACATGTTGAGTACCCTTCCATGTTCAATGCTGGTTCACACACTGACACTGCACAGTTCAGCAGTTTGGATCCAGCCTCATCATACACAGCACAACATTGAAGAAACTCCAAACACACTTGGACCATGATGATATTTTGGATCACTAAGCAGGTTTCCTTCCAACCTTTTTATGTGAGTAAAGTACATGTCGGATAAACAATGTCAAGACCGGGGCTCCCGAGGGCGCAGCGGTCTAAGGTACTGCATTGCAGTGCTTGAGGAGGCACTACAGACTGGGTTCGATCCCAGTCTGTGTCACAACCGGCCGTGACCAGGAGTCCCATAGGGCGGTGCACAATTGGCCCAGCGTCGTCCAGGTTAAGGGAGGGTTTGTCCTGGGGGGGCTTTAATTGGCTCATCGCACTCTAGCGACTCCTTGTGGCGGGCCGGGCACCTGCAGGCTGACTTGCGGTAGTCAGTTGAACGGTGCTGGCTTCCGGGTTAAGCGGGCGGGTGTTAAGAAGCGCGGTTTGGCGCATGACTCAACCCCTTTGGGGAGTTGCAGCGATTGGATTGGATATCACGAAAAAGGGGGTAAAATGCACCAAAAAAAAACAGGCCTGATGGAAACACTCCAAATGTCGACAAAATACACTAGACAAGGTGGGATCTTTTTGTGTCTGTAAAATGAATTTCGGGAGAATTGTAGGTGGAAACGCTTTTATTTGCAAATATTGATATAATAACCATCATATCAAAGTAAATTTGGAGTCACGCAATGACATGTTGTGTGGTCCTCCCACTACAGATTAAATCAATTATGAATAACTTCACAGGGAGGTGAAAGTGCAAGGTGATGAGCTGAGCTTGATGCCCCTTTCCAATAAATGTCGAGGGTCTTATTCCGTTTGACAAATACAAATAATCTCGCTCTTTAATCTCATCATGTAGGTTTATGTGCACTCTAGCGAACAGCTGTTGTCGACAGCGCTCGTGCCAATTCCAGAGTGGGTACACTAGCAATAGAATGCAAAACATTTTGTGAGAAAACCATCAGTAGAGTTGAAAATGCATGGAAACACATTTAACTTGTATTTTGTATTCAGTATATGGGAATCTAACCGCAAAATGTATTCTTATGTGCACTGAGTCATCACGGACAGTCTTTTAACTGCAACAAGTCAATTTGATGGAAACCCATCTCTGGTGGGAAAATGCGCATATTGTTTTTATGCGGATTTTAGAACATTCACATGAAAATCTGTGAATAATTGGATGGAAACCTAGCTATTGAGAGCCATGAGGAATTTAAATGAGCGTTTTCTCCACTTCGCTGATGATTTACATACGTCTATTAACCATTTGATATCAAACCAGAGAAACTGTATTAAACCAGGAACCTGTCTTGCATGGTTGTAATACTCTCATTTCAAGCAATGGTAATAACCAGTAGCGGTGCATGGGTAAAATCACTGGGGAAGCCAAGCCAGAAAAAAAGCCATATTACAACCTATGTGTTGTGATAATTGTGTTTTTAGCTCTATAACATGTTAGTTCATATCCCTTGTGACCGTGATACAGTATATAGGACTAAAGAAAGAGACAATAAGAAGACACAGTGGCAGAATAAATTCAACCACACCTTTGTTTCATCACAAAACCGGAGAGCAACCTCTGTCCAGTGAAGTCCACAAAGCATGTAACAAACAGTTACATGACCTACAGCATGGTCAAGCAAGTTAATGTTTCTGAAATTTTTGGACTACTAAACAACTATTGATTTAGAACCACGGAGAGTTGCCACAAGTCGCAAAGAAAACAGGAGCTGCCTCCACTATTCCAGCACCATTTCAACTTCAACATTTCAACATCATCAAAACACCTAATCTCTCATCTCAGAGATACCAAAAACAATCAACGTAAGATAAATATGATATGGCTGTCCATGGTTCTGATTTCTGTGTGTGTGTTCTTGCGTGCATGTGTTTATGCAAGTAGAAACAATATGTTGACCTACCCTACTTGCAGTGGTGTAAAGTACTTAAGTAACAATACTTTATAGTTGTCACGACTTCCACCGAGGCTGCCTCCCCTCCTTGTTCGGGCAGGTTTCGGCGTTCGTCGTCACCAGCTTACTAGCTACTGCCGCTCCCATTCTCATCATTCCACTTGTCTTGTCTTGTCAATCACACACACCTGGTGCTCATCCCCTAATTAGTCTTTGTATAAGTGTTTCCTCTGCCCCCTTGTCTTTGTGAGTGATTGTTCTATGTGGGAGGAGAGTAGCTCAGTTGAGATACTCTCTCTTTTAATTTGTCAGGGTTAATTTTTCCCGTGTCATTACATTTATTGTATTTTCTGAGACTGTGTTTGGTCAGGGAGGATTGTTTCCCCTGTACCTGTTTCGATTGCCGTTGTAGGTGCATTGTATGTCTGGAAGGAATAAATCTGCATCCGGTTATTTTACTCCTGCGCCTGACTCTGTCCGATATGGAGTCAGCAGGGGAAGACCGCATGCCTGGAGTCGTGGCAAGGGTCCAGGAACATTCCACGACGCTGGCCAGCTTGGGGGAAGTGATGGATCGGGTTCTTCAGGTCGTCCAACGCCTGGAGAGGAGAGGACCCGATCTGTCGAGACCAGCTGGCCAACTGGATCCAGCCACCTATACCCCAGCCCCTGGAGGGATATCCCGCCACCGGCATTTGATGGGACGGCAGCGCGCTGTAAAAGATTCCTTCTCCAACTGGAGCTTTATTTCTCCAGCATCAGGCCGGCGCCATTGGAGCGGGAGAAGGTATCCGTCCTCATTTCCTGCCTCTGTGGGAAAGCCCTGGAGTGGGCCAGCGCGGTGTGGAGCGAAGGAGGAGCCGCATTGGAGGACTACAGGGAGTTTGCTCACCTCTTTCGGGCGGTTTTCGATCACCCGCCCGAGGGTCGAGAGGCGGGTGAGCAGCTGGTCCAGCTGGGGGACGAGGACCCTCTGGCCCCTTGTCTTTGTGAGTGATTGTTCTATGTGGGAGGAGAGTAGCTCGGTTGAGATACTCTCTCATTTATTTTGTCAGGGTTTGGGAGGATTGTTTCCCCTGTACCTGTTTCGATTGCCGTTGTAGGCTGTCAGGCGTCAGTGTGTAGCGGTAGGACGGAGTCAGGCGCAGGACACAGAGCTAGTAGACAACGTACTTTACTCGTAAATATAAATGAACATAATCTCCACGCATGGAGGACAAACACGCTCACCAGTCGATGACACCAAACATAGAACAAACATGCACACAACACAGTGGGAGCCAGAGGGTAAAATAGGGAACAAATCATGGACATAATGGGAACCAGGTGTGTACAATAAAGACAAAACAGGTAGAACACAGAAACATAGATCGGTGGCAGCTAGTACTCCGGTGACGACGAACACCGAAGCCTTCCCAAGCAAGGAGGAGGGGCAGTACCCCCCCCCCCCCCCCCCTTGACGTGCGATTCCAGCCGTGCGCCGACACCGGCCTCGGGGACGGCCAGGAGGATGCGGAGTAGGGCGAGTCGGATGACAACGGTGGAAATCCCTCAACATGGAGGGATCGAGGATGTCCCTCCTAGGGACCCAGCACCATTCCTCCGGACCATACCCCTCCCACTCCACGAGATACTGCAGGCCCCCCACCCGACACCTCGAATCCAGGATGGAACGGACCGAGTACGCCTCGATGTCCAGTGGGGGCGGAGGAACCTCCCGTACCTCAGACTCCTGGAGTGGACCAGCTACCACCGGCCTGAGGAGAGACACATGGAATGAGGGGTTAATACGGTAATCAGGAGGAAGCTGTAACCTATAACAAACCTTGTTCAATCTCCGCAGGACTTTAAATGGCCCCACAAACCGCTGACCCAGCTTCCGGCAGGGCAGGCGAAGGGGCAGGTTTCGGGTCGAGAGCCAGACACCGGGGCCTCACTGCGGTGGCGGTAGGAGCTCGCCATCTGTCGCCTGATGGCCCGTTGCAGGCGTACATGGGCAGCGTTCCAGGTCTCCTCTGAGCACCGAAACCATTCATCCACCGCAGGTGCCTCGATCTGGCTCTGATGCCATGGTGCCAGGACCGGTTGATAACCTAATACACACTGAAATGGAGAAAGGTTAGTGGAGGAGTGGCGGAGGGAGTTTTGGGCCATCTCTGCCCAGGGGATGAAAACCGACCACTCCCCCGGCCGGTCCTGGCAATAGGACTGCAGAAACCTACCCACATCCTGGTTTACTCTTTCCACCTGCCCATTACTCTCGGGGTGAAAATCCTGAGGTCAGACTGACCGAGACCCCCAGACATTCCATGAACGCCCTCCAGACCCTTGAGGTGAACTGGGAACCCTGATCAGACACTATATCCTCAGGTACCCCGTAGTGCCGGAAGACGTGTGTAAATAGGGCCTCCGCGGTCTGTAGGGCTGTAGGGAGACCGGGCAAAGGAATGAGACGGCAGGACTTAGAAAACCGATCCACAACAACCAGGATCGTGGTGTTCCCTTGTGACGGGGGAAGGTCCGTAACGAAATCAACCGATAGGTGGGACCAGGGCCGTTGTGAAACGAGTAGGGGTTGTAATTTCCCTCTGGGCAGGTGTCTAGGTGCCTTACACTGGGCGCACACCGAGCAGGAGGAAACATAAACGCTCACGTCCTTAGCTAAAGTGGGCCACCAGTACTTCCCACTAAGACAGTGCACTGTCCGACCGATGCCAGGATGACCAGAGGAGCGTGTCGTGTGAGCCCAATAGATCAATCGATCGCGGACATCTAATGGAATGTACATACGTCCCTCTGGACACTGGGGGGGGAGTGGGTTCCGTACGTAACGCCCGCTCGATGTCCGCGTCAACCTCCCACACCACCGGTGCCACCAGACACGAAGCCGGAAGTATGGGAGTGGGCTCCATGGACCTCTCCTCTGTGTCATACAACCGGGACAGAGCGTCTGCCTTAGCGTTCTGGAAACCTGGTCTGTAAGAAAGGGTGAACACAAAACGGGTGAAAAACAAGGCCCACCTTGCCTGGCGAGGGTTCAGTCTCCTCGCCGCCCGGATGTACTCCAGATTGCGGTGGTCAGTCAAAATGAGGAAAGGGTGTTTAACCCCCTCAAGCCAATGCCTCCACGCTTTCAGAGCCTTAACAACAGCTAACAGCTCCCGGTCCCCCACATCATAGTTGCGCTCAGCCGGGCTGAGCTTCTTCGAAAAGAAAGTACAGGGGCAGAGCTTTGGTGGCGTACCCGAGCGCTGAGACAGTACAGCTCCTATCCCAGCCTCGGACACGTCCACCTCTACTGTGAATGCCAAGGAGGGATCCGGATGAGCCAGCACAGGAGCCGAGGTAAACAGGTCTTTCAGGTGACCAAAAGCCCTGTCCGCCTCAGCTGACCACTGCAGTCGCACCGGTCCCCCTTCAGCAAGGAGGTAATGGGAGCCGCTACCTGACCAAAGCCCCGGATAAACCTCCGGTAGTAGTTGGCAAACCCTAAGAATCGCTGCACCTCCTTAACCGTGGTTGGAGTCTGCCAATTACGCACGGCCGAAATGTGGTCAATCTCCATCTCCACCCCTGACGTGGACAGGTGGTGCCATAGGAAGGAGACGGACTGTTGAAAGAACAGACATTTCTCCGCCTTGACGTACAGGTCATGTTCCAACAGTTGACCAAGCACCTTGCGCACCAGGGACACATGCTCGGCTCGTGTAGCGGAGTATATGAGAATGTCATCTATATACACCACTACACCCTGTCCGTGCAGGTCCCTGAAAATCTCATCAACAAAGGATTGGAAGACTGAGCATTCATCAACCCGTACGGCATGAGGAGGTACTCATAGTGCCCAGATGTGGTACTAAATGCCGTCTTCCACTCATCCCCCTCCCGGATATACACCAGGTTGTACGCGCTCCTGGGATCCAATTTGGTGAAGAAGCGAGCCCCGTGCAATGACTCCGTCACACTAGCAATGAGAGGTAGTGGATAACTGTACTTAACAGTGATCTGATTGAGACCACGGTAGTCAATGCACGGGCGTAAACCTCCATCCTTCTTCTTCACAAAAAAGAAACTTGAGTAGGCAGGTGAAGTGGAAGGCCGAATGTATCCCTGTCCCAGAGATTCGGAGACATATGTTTACATAGCAGCCGTCTCTTCCTGTTCCAGAGAATACACGTGACTCCGGGGAAGTGCAGCGCCTACCTGGAGATTTATCACACAATCACCCTGTCGATGGGGTGGTAATTGAGTCGCCTTCTTTTTACAGAAGGCGAGAGCCAAATCGGCATATTCGGGGGGAATGTGCATAGTAGAGACCTGGTTTGGACTTTCCACCGTAGTTGCACCTATGGAAACACCTACACACCTTCCCGAACACTGACGTGACCATCCCTTGAGAGCCCTCTGTTGCCATGAAATCGTGGGGTCATGAGAGGTTAACCAGGGAAGCCCCAACACCACCGGAAACGCAGGAGAATCGATCAGAAAGAGACTAATTCTCTCCTCATGACCCTCCTGCGTTTTCATCCAGAGTGGAGCTGTGCCCTCCCTAATAAGGCCTGACCCCTGTACTGACATGTACAGGGAAGGGCACATCAACAGGAACAATAGGAATCCCTAATCTATGGGAAAACATACGATCAATAAAGTTCCCAGCTGCGCCTGAATCTACGAGCGCCTTATGCTGGGAATGCGGGGAACACTCAGGAAATTCGATGTCAATACACATGTGCGCAACAGGGAACTCTGGGTGAGTCGGGTGCCTACTCACCTGGGACGGTCCACCAGTGCTCTGCCTGCTGCCTCGACTCCCTGAGGACCCTCCCCAGCACCGACCAGCAGTGTGTCCTCTTCGGCCACAGTTGGTGCAGGAGACGGCCCCCCTTCCGGTCTCCCTGAGAGCAGCACCTCCGAGCTCCATCGGTGTAGGGTCGGAGGTGCTGGGGGATGGAATGGACGGACCCCGATCCGGACATCCGCGGGTGGCCAACAGGTTATCCAGCCTTATCGACAAATCCACCAGCTGGTCCAGGTTAAGGTTGGTGTCCCTGCAGGCCAGCTCCCGACGACCGTCCTCCCTTAGGCTGCATCGGTAGTGGTCAATCAGGGCCCTCTCATTCCATCCCGCGCTGGCTGCCAGGGTCCTGAAGTCCAGTGCGAAGTCCTGAGCGCTCCTCTTCCCCTGTCTGAGGTGGAACAAACATTCCCCCGCCGCTCTCCCCTCCGGTGGATGATCGAATACCGCCTAGAAGCGGCGGGTGAAATCTTCATAGCGCACTGACGCCGCGTCTATTCCGCCCCACTCTGAGTTGGCCCACTCAAGCGCTCTCCCGACAGACAGGAGATGAGGGCGGACACGCTCTCGTATCCCGAGGGAGACGGGTGGATGGTCGCCAGGTAGAGCTCTACCTGGAGCAGAAAACCCTGGCACCCGGCAGCTGTACCATCATATGCCCTTGGGAGCGAGAGCCGAATCCCACTGGACCCAGGTGACAAAGGGGTGGACAGCGGTGTGGGTTGCAGTGTAGTTGAAGGAGGTGTAGGAAAAACCCCTCTCTCCCATCGCTCCATAGTGTTCAACACGCGATCCATGGCTGTGCCAAGAGTCTGTATCATGGTTGCTTGCTGTTGGACGCGTTCCTCCACTTATCCGGAAGGAATGAGTGTACCTGCTGACTCCATTTGAGGAGCGTGTTTCTGTCAGGCGTCAGTGTGTAGCGGTAGGACGGAGTCAGGCGCAGGATACAGAGCTAGTAGACAATGTACTTTACTCGTAAATATAAATGAACATAATCTCCACGCAGGGAGGACAAACCCGCTCACCAGTTGATGACACCAAACATACAACAAACACGCACACAACACAATGGGAGTCAGAGGGTGAAATAGGGAACAAATCATGGACATAATGGGAACCAGGTGTGTACAATAAAGACAAAACAGGTAGAACACAGAAACATAGATCGGTGGCATCTAGTACTCAGGTGACGACAAACGCCGAAGCCTGCCCGAGCAAGGAGGAGGGGCAGCCTCGGCTGAATCCGTGACATAGGCGCATTGTATGTCTGGAAGGAATAAATCTGCATCCGGTTATTTTACTCCTACGCCTGACTCCGTCCATCATTCACCACAATAGTACAAATTTTTTGGGTATCTGTACTTTAATTTACTATTTACAGTAGCTTGCAAAAGTATTCACCCCCCTTGGCATTTTTCCTATTTTGTTGCCTTACAACCAGGAATTAAAATTGTTTTTTTGGGTGTTTCTATCATTTGATTTACACAACATGCCTACCACTTTGAAGATGCAAAATATTTTTTCTTGTGAAACAAACAAGAAATAAGACAAAAAAACTGAAAACTTGAGCGTGCATAACTATTCACCCCCCCCCCCCCCCCCCCAAAGTAAATACTTTGTAGAGCCACCTTTTGCAGCAATTACAGCTGCAAGTCTCTTGGTGTATGTCTCTATAAGCTTGGCACATCTAGCCACTGGGATTTTTGCCTAATCTTCAAGGCAAAACTGCTCCAGCTCCTTCAAGTTGGATGGGTTCTGCTGGTGTACAGCAATCTTTAAGTCAT
Source organism: Coregonus lavaretus (assembly GCF_964263955.1). Classification (NCBI taxonomy): domain Eukaryota; kingdom Metazoa; phylum Chordata; class Actinopteri; order Salmoniformes; family Salmonidae; genus Coregonus; species Coregonus lavaretus. The sequence goes on from NC_140014.1 coordinate 10,442,910, forward strand.
ACCACAGATTCTCAATTGGATTGAGGTCTGGGCTTTGACTAGGCCATTCCAAGACATTTAAATGTTTCTCCTTAAACCACTCAAGTGTTGCTTTAGCCGTATGCTTATGGTCATTGTCCTGCCGGAAGGTGAACATCCGTCCCAGTCTCAAATCTCTGGAAGACTGAAACAGGTTTCCCTCAAGAATTTCCCTGTATTTAGCGCCATCCATCATTCCTTCAATTCTGACCAGTTTCCCAGTTCCTGCAGATGAAAAACATCCCCACAGCATGATGCTGCCACCACCATGCTTCACTGTGGGGATGGTGTTCTCGGGTGATGAGAGGTGTTGGGTTTCATTCAACTGTATTAGGGCAACATTTTGGAGTGACAGTGGAATCAACTAATCACATTTTGACTTAATGGGTGGGACCGTTTTTACAAAAACGTATGGAAACTTCTGCCTTCTTGAAGGCCAAAAGGTCACAGCGTAATAGCGAGCAGTAGTTTTCCCACGGTATAGCTAGCTAGCTTTTGTTGTCAGCTAGTTTGCAGTGGCTGCAGCAGGTGTTATCAAAGAGGATGTAGTTGCTAATTTGTTAGCTTCTCCCTTTTCAAGAATAACTTTCAACAAGAAGTTAAATATCAAATGAGCATCATCTGGTGAGTGGAACTGTGTTTTATATTGCAGCACGTGTGAAACATGGTTGCATTTAAAGTGAAATTGACAGCATTTTAGCAACATGACATCTTATTAAAATCTGTTCATATACAGGACACCCGCAGGAATAATTTTTTAACATTTTCTGACAAGTGACCACTTAGATATGGTCATTTTTACATTTTTCATAAAGTCTTAGAATGTTTGGGAATTATGTATACTAAGATTTTGTGTGAAAATGCTATAGCAATATAGAGTGGAAAAGCGGCCGTGCGTTTGGACAATTAATAGACTGCAGTAAATAAAACCGAATAAAAACATCTGTCTTGTCCAGGCCTGGAGTCTATTGCCAATCAGAGCTACAGCAGGCCTTTATACAAACAAGCCATTTGCCATACGGGCCTGCCATCATTCACTTCAAACTGGACCATGTGTTTACATGCAGTTGCAATAGCGTGACTTTAAATCATTAGAACGCATTCGCCAAAAGCCACAAAATACTCCTGAATGGATTTCTGCATATATGTGAACAGCACGGGAGTCCTCTTACATTTGGGAACTTTACAGTTCTATTGATCAAACAACCATTAAAAAGGTAGCCTCTCTCTCTCTCTCTCTCTCTCTCTCTCTCTCAGTTATCTCAACAACAACAAGATCAACAACTAATGCAAGCCAGAGCAAGATGAGCTAAAATCTAACGAAGGAACATTAGATAAACCCTCTCAAAGGTTTTTAGCTAGTTGGCCGTCACAATTGCACTGATAAACGATGTGGAATTGTAGCCTCCTCGTACTTCTGCAGCTTGCCTGCCAATGCATGCTTGTCCCAACCAAGCACCCAAGCTAACTGGCTAAAGTTGGCTAGCTTGCTAGCTACTTCCAGACACAAATGAACACCTCACTCTGACCATTTTACTCTCTGTAGCAGAGCTGGTTAGGCTGTTTACATGTTATCTAGAGCGTTCTTGACTAACTATTACTTTTTTTTGTCTAAGTTTACTGACACCAGTCATATTCAGCGGGTGTTGCGCGTTCGTAAATGAATCAGTTGTTCTGCGCTCTGGCACACTCAGACAAGAGTGCTCCCCTTTCGAAAAAAGATTGCAGTCAGAGTGCAGTATAACTGCAGTATGTGGCAAATACTGCATCCAAAATAACCATTTTTTTTACTGCAGTAATTTTGTATTGAAACTGCAGTTAGAGTGCAGTATATCTGCAGTTCAACTGTAGTACACTGCAGTTATTCTGCAATTACTGCGTCCAAAGTCCCACAGTCAACTGCAGTTACTGCACTTTAACTGCAGTTTCAAAACTGCAATCTTTTTTTGTAAGGGTCTGAATCGGAGTAGATAGCCAGAGTGAATTTGCAAATGCAAGAGATAAGCCAACTGGATAACAGTCGTTCTAGTTCTTGCTAGCTAACCAAATGACACCTGCATCTCTAGCCGTGTATAGCCACGAAAAAACGATATGAGGGAAAAAAGTCAGTAACTCACTCACTCCTCCAATGGCATAACATAACATCTTCCTAGCAGCTAGCTAGCTATCTAGCTAACGTTAGGCTTCGGGTTTTTAGCTTGCTACATAAATAGATACGCTAGCCTTTTAGCCATGTTATGACTGACTTGTGATCATTGCCCTTGCTAGTTTGATTGTATTGACATTCCCAGCCTTAGTTACATTTGTCAGTTTTTGTCCAGAATATTGAGTAATTGAAACTGAAACAGTGCACCCCGAATGTAGGAAGCAAACAATGTACCAGGCCAGCTGTGATTTAAAACCTGAGAGCAATATTTTTTGGACTATCAAGAAATGTATTGGTGAATTATATTAATCATGCATTGAACTGCATCCATTTATTCTTCCAACAATGCCTTAGTGTACGTCATGGAACGTTGAGTCAAATATAACCTATTTTAATACCTTTTATGAAGTTAGTTTTGTAGCATAAACTGGGAATTTGATATTTTTGACTGATATTATGATTGTCTGTTTGTTTCATATCTGCAAAGTAGTTAAAACGCTGTCAGATCCAATTTAAACATCATTCACCGGTTACTTTGTGTGCTAAACATGAAATGTTTTTTGCAATGGGAAGTAATAGTTGTACATTTCGATTGGAAAATGCTTAATGGTTGTGTTTTTGTATTCTTATGATTGGGACCTACTGGCTTATTATGTCAGAGCAGTCACAATACATTTTACTTGTCGTTTTTTAATCAATGTTCAAACATAAACTGATCCCTTGCAACTCCAGCTTCCATAATGGATGTGTACAGTTATGCTGTGTGACAGTTAATCAAAAGGCTAGTCTTTACTAATCAGCCAGATTTCCTCCTAAAATGTGTTCACGACTGACTTAACAAAACATGAAGTAACTGTGATTATCAAGAAATGACAGTCATCATACATAAATAACAGAAATTATTGCAGTGGTTGGGCATGATGAGAAAAATGTCTGTCACATGATGTGTGCTCAGTGTATGATGGCTTGGTTGAGCTAGCTACAACTCTCTGCTGTCACACTGTCATTCTCCTTTCCCCATTCCATTTGACAAGCTCTTAATATGCCAGTCCCAAAGTTGATCACCTGTTGGCACTACTTGATCTGTCAAGAAACATTCATATTAATCAAAGTCTGGTCATTATTACTTTTATCACAGTCTGAGACCCCATCCCCCCCATATCCACGCATGCACACATTCACAAACACACACACACACACACACACACACACACACACACACACACACACACACACACACACACACACAATGTTAAGTGTCAATTGGCTAAAGTACTTCCACTAGCTAGCTCAGTTCAGGGTTAAGAAGCTATGCCATTTCTGTCAACTGTCTCCCATTCAAGATCATGCTTCAGGGAGCTTGCTAACAGGTCCCTGAATGCCTCCCAAGCAACCCTGAACAGCTCTCCTACCTCGAGTAAAACCCATTGAATACAACACATGTAACTTCACCTGCACCTTGTGAGGGAGGTCTCACACCTCTATAAGGGGCCGATTCTGACTTAGAAACGTCTTTCCTATGCACTTCCCAGTAGTTGGTATTCAGACTTACCTTGTGCAGGCAGGTTATGCACCCTATGGTTGTGGCTACCGTGCGCACACTGAATAAATGTTATTCAACAGCTGAAAACCCTCGCACTTGCTGGCCAACAGATTTTCTCGTGGAGTTTTCAATCAATAGGGTTTTCAGTACATTTACCGTGTACCTTTTAGATTTTTTTTTGACAAACTGACTAGAATATATTGAGAGAATGGCTCATCCATTATTAGGGATCAATGTAAGAAAGCCATCTAGATATATGCATATTCATCTCCGTTTCAGCACCAATTAGGAGATTTGAAAATAGGTTATTTAGGGTTAGGAACGTATTTATAAATGATAAAAACTAGTTTGGAGAGCCTTTCCACACAAAATATATTGATGAATAAAAAATGTAGTGGTTGCCATATTCAAGTTCAATCGATGAAAAATTGGAAGGTGAGAAAAGTGTATAATAGGTGTTGAACAATAGTCCTGTAAAATATCCTATTCCTCATTAATCATGGAACTGTATGACAACGGTCCAGTCGTCGTGAACCGCACACCAGGCTCCAGGTTTAAACTGCTACATGTGGTCTGAGTTCCATAATGATTCAAATAGGCTACACGTCCCAAATTATTGCACAACGTTATCCTAATATGATCCACTATTGCTAGCGACCCTTAGGAACAACTACACGGACATGACAGTGGAAAGAAATGTAGACTGAATTACATTTAATGATGCAAAATGTAGGCTACAAATTGAAGGAGACTAACATTAAAGTGACAGTTATAAATTAATGGGTATTACTAACAGTGGCTCCCAATAGTAGCTAATATTTAACATGATACAAATTGTAAAAAAAACCCAGAAAAAACAGGAGAATAGACTTGGCATATAATTAAAATATTCTATAGCATATAAATCAACTCGGTATGTTCGGCGCTACAGAAGCCCATAGATTGGTGCTCCAAATGTCATCCAAGGTACGCAAATGTCATCCCCAAATGTCATACATGCAAATTCTTCATAAAGGCACAGCTATTTATAGCCTACTTCACTGTGGAAAAGGGTCCGCAATACATGTCATGTTGATATGATTTTCAGTTTGCTTCCATATGACTGGTCATCGTAAACAACTGCTATTTGTATTTATAATCCCCTTCTCCAAACGGATGGTTTACTCATTTACCTAGCTCTTATCAATAGCTCTCAATTTATAAATGACAGTGCATGGAAAATTGTGTTATTTCTATCTGAAAAATATCGGAACTGACAGGTGCTCGACATTATTCATGGTTTCCTCCCGTGTAAAAGTGGAATTATTCAGGAATTAAGTAAAGGTCAGAATATGGCGTATTAGACACACATCTGCCACATATCAATTTCTTTGATCTCCACCCCAAATGCGTACCTTGGAAAAATTGACTTTTCCCCATGCTTAAATTCAAGGTCAGAATAGGTAGAGAGAAAAGTGCATAAAATGGGAATAAAGTTCCATACCCCTAAGAGCATGTCTGACTGTTCTCTATTACCAAGCAGCCAAGTAGCCAAGAGATACTTTAGGCTACAGATATATAGTAAAGCAGTTATGCCTCTCTCAGATTTTGCACTCCCCTGTGGGTTGAAGCTGGTCTGAAGCTGTCGAGCCCCAGTGCCCAGAAGTAGCTCCGTCCATTGGGAGAGAAACAGAATGGGCTGTCAGCCACCTGGCACCTGCCTCCCCCTACCTGCTGGGAAAATGAGTCCTGCCTGTGGGGAACATGAAAAATGTGCACCATTTTGCTGGGTTACCAGCGCCACACTCTCCCAGTGGCCATCGAAGGTGAACAATTAAATAATTGGTCATTTAGCAGACGCTCTTATCCAGAGCGACTTACAGGAGCAAATAGGGTTAAGTGCCTTGCTCAAGGGCACATCGACAGATTTTTCACCTAGTCGGCTCGGGGATTAGAACCAGCGACCTTTCGGTTACTGGCACAATGCTCTTAACCACTAAGCTACCTGCCGCCCTGAAGTCGGTCAAAACCATGGTGAGGACGACGAGCACACAGATTACCTTCCCAGAGATGGTTTCTGACAGTTTGTGCAGAAACCCACAGTTTCATCATCTGTCCCGCAGGTGAAAGAGCCGGATGTGGAGGTCCTAGGCTGGCGTGGTTACACGTGGTCTGCGGTTGTGAGGCTGGTTGGACGTACTGCCAAATTCTCTAAAATGATGTTGGAGGTGGCTTATGGTAGAGAAATGAACATTCAATTATCTGGAAACAGCTCTGGTGGACATTCCTGCAGTCAACATGCCAATTGCAAGCTCCCTCAAAACTTGAGACATTTGTGGCATTGTGTTGTGTGACAAAACGGCACATTTTATTTTCCCAGCACAAGATGCACCTGTGTAATGATCATGCTGTTTAATCAGCTTCTTGATATGCCACACATGTCAGGTGGAAGGATTATCTTGGCAAAGGAGAAATGCTCAGTAACATGGATATAAACAAATTTGTGGGCAAAATTTGAGAGAAACAAGCTTCTTGTACATATGGAACATTTCTGGGGTCTGTTATTTCAGCTCATGAAACACGGGACCAACACTTTAAATGTTGCGTTTATATTTTTGGTTCAGTATATTTGTCTGCCACATTTGTATATCATTTGACTATCCTCATACGCAGCACAACAATGAAGAAACCACAGAGGGGACAAACAAACTTGGACCATGATGACATTTTGGATCACTAACCAGGTTTAAATCCAACCTGTTTATGCGACTAAAGTACATGTCGGATAAACAATGTAATGACAGGCCTGATGGAAACAGAAAACTATTCTAGACCAATTACTAAGATGTACCCATGGGACTGGTTTTGTTTACCAAACCAAACAATGGCGGACATGTAATAGCTGCTAATCAGATTGAGAGTACCATCCTAAAAAAAACAAGCCTTTTACTGATTCCCCCACTCTTCATGCCATAGACAGTGGCCGGGCCTTGATATTTTCACTTTTAACGACCCAATGGACATCAGCATTCGTGGAGGTGTATGCAGGTGGCCCAGACAGCAACGACGAGGAGGGGAATTTCACACCCACAGTACTCTCATGCTTCATTTCCATGTCACAGCGTCAACTAGAGCTCTGTGCCTGACAGAATACATTATGTTGCTCATTTACAGAGCAGCTGCCCTTATCCAAAGCAATTTACAATGCTTACAATTGTCATAGCGTACATTTTCTGGACAGATGGATGTTTAGTGCAGTAATCAAAGTGAATTGTTTCTCCCCTGCGTAAAGCAGACATGTTCCCTATGGGGACCTGAGTTTTGAGACTTCAGACTACAGTCATGACAAAGCACAACATGGCTCATTGAAACTGCTGCATCTCAAGATTACCTGACGCACATACACTGAGTGTACAAAACATTAAGAACACCTTCCTCCCCCGTTTTGCCCTCAGAACAGCCTCAATTCGTCGGGGCATGGACTCTACAAGGTGTCGAAAGCGTTCCACAGGGATGCTGGCCCAGGTTGACTCCAATGCTTCCCACAGTTGTGTCAAGTTGGCTGGATGTCCTTTTGGTGGTGGACCATTCTTGATACACACCAGAGGAGGCTGGTGGGAGGAGCTATAGGAGGACGGGCTCATTGTAATGGCTGGAATGGAATCAACGAACGCGAGCCAAACACGTTGTTTCCATGTGTTTGATGTGTTTGGTACCATTCCATTAATTCCATTCCAGCCATTACAATGAGCCCGTTCTCCTATAGCTCCTCCCACCAGCCTCCTCTGATACACACTGGAAACTGTTGAGCATGAAAAACCCAGCAGCGTTGCAGTTCTTGACACAAACCGGGGCGCCTGGCACCTACTACCATACCACGTTCTAATTTAAGGCACTTTAATCTTTTTCACTGTCTGATGGCACACATACACAATCCACGTTTCATTTGTCTTAAGGCTTAAAAATCCTTCTTTAACCTGTCTCCTGATTGAAGTGGATTCAATAAGGGATCATAGCTTTCACCTGGATTCACCTTGTCAGTCTGTCATGGAAAGAGCAGGTGTTCATAATGTTTTGTACACTCAGGGATAACCTGAAATTTGCTGCTTTTACAAAATGTTATGCTGTTTTCAAATGAAACACAATACCTTGCTCTTGTTAACGTTTTTAGAATTGATAGATGTACATAATACATAGACGTAAATTAGTATATTTTGGCGCAATATAGGCCTCTACAAAAGAGACATCAAATTAATGAATCATCTATACCTAGACTGAAGGCTCAGAGAGTGTAATTAAGATCATAATGGTGGATTCTCGTGTTTTAGTTGTGTTTTATGTGATCAAAGACTTCATCAAGTATTCATATACTGAGTCTGAGAGGCACTCAGTAGCTCAATCGGAGGAATCATTGTCTTTTGCACCTGCAGCGTGATACAAAGAAGCTTTACATGTGCATTACACTCAGAGAATGGTAGTCAAATACATTTTTCTTTTTCACTTGCGCCGAAACAACAGGTGTAGTCTTTACCTTGAAATGCTTACTTACGAGCCCTTTCCCAATTTTGCAGAATTAAACAGTAAGAAAAAAATACAATAAAGGAACTAGTAACACAATAAAAGAACAATAACGAGGCTACATACAAGGAGATATAACAAGGAGATATAATGAGGCTATATACCGCAAGAGCCCCCTCGGGTGGAGGAGATCTTCGTGAGCTATACTCAGCCTTGTCTCAGGGTAGTAAGTTGGTGGTCTGTTGATATCCCTCTAGTGGTGTGGGGGCTGTGCTTTGGCAAAGTGGGTGGGGTTATATCCTGACTGGTTGGCCCTGTCCGGGGGTATCGTTGGACGGAGCCACAGTGTCCCCCGACCCACCCCTGTCTCAGTCTCCAGTATCTATGCTGTAATAGTCTATGTGCCGGGGGGCTAGGGTCAGTCTATTATATCTGGTGGAAGTCTCCTGTCTTATCTGGTGTCCTGTGTGAATTTAAGTAAGCTCTCTCTAATTCTCCCTCTCTCTCCCTCTCTCCCTCCCTGAGCCCTAGGATCATGCCTCAGGACTACCTGACCTGATGACTCCTGGCTGTCCCCAGTCCACCTGGTCGTGCTGCTGCTCCAGTTTCAACTGTTCTGCCTGTGGCTATGGAACCCTGACCTGTTCACCGGACGTGCTACCTTGTCCCGGACCTGCTGTTTTCGACTCTCTCTCTCTCTCTCTCTCAATTTCAATTCAATTTAATTCAATTTAAGGGCTTTATTGGCATGGGAAACGTGTGTTAACATTGCCAAAGCAAGTGAAGTAGATAGTAAACAAAAGTGAAATAAACAATAAATATTAACAGTAAACATTACACTCAGAAGTTTCAAAAGAATAAAGACATTTCAAATGTCATATTATGTATATATACAGTGTTGTAACGCTCTCTCTACCGCACCAGCTGTCTCGATCTCTGAATGCTCGACTATGAAAAGCCAACTGACATTTACTCCTGAGGTACTGACCTGTTGCACCCTCTACAACCACTGATTATTATTTGACCCTGCTGGTCGTCTATGAACGTTTGAACATCTTGAAGAACAATCTGGCCTTAAATGGCCATGAAGTCTTATAATCTCCACCCGGCACAGCCAGAAGAGGACTGGCCACCCCTCAGAGCCTGGTTCCTCAGATTCCTGCCTTTCTAGGGAGTTTTTCCTAGCCACAATGCTTCTACGTCTGCATTGCTTGCTGTTTGGGGTTTTAGGCTGGGTTGCTGTATAGCACTTTGTGACATCTGCTGATGTAGAAAGGGCTTTATAAATACATTTGATTGATTGAGTACCGCTACTGAGTCAATGTGCAACAGTTGAGGTAATTGAGATAATATGTACATAAAAGAGACTAGGCAATCAGGATAGATAATAAACAGAAAAGCAGCAGCATATGTGACGAATCAAGAGTGTGTGTTGGACTGTGTAGTATGTGTGAGTGTGTGGGTATAGTGCAGTGAGTGTGCGTAGAGCCAGTGCAAGAATGTCAGTGCAAAGAAAAAGGGGTCAATGCAAATGGTCCCGGTAGCCATTTGATTAACTGTTCAGCCGTCTTATGGCTTGGGGGTAGAAGCTGTTCAGGAGCCTTCTGGTCCCAGACTTGGTGCTCCGGTACCTCTTGCTGTGCGATAGCAGAGAGAACAGTCTATGACTTGGGTGGCTGGAGTCTTTGACCATTTTTAGGGCGTTCCTCTGACACTGCCTAGTATAGAGGTCCTGGATGGCAGGAAGCTCGGCCCCAGTGATGTCCTGGGCTGTATGTATTACCCTCTGTCGCGCCTTGCAGTCGGATGCCAAGCAGTTGCCATATCAAGCGGTGATGCAGCCAGTCAAGATGCTCTCAATGGTGCAGCTGTAGAACTTTTCGAGGATCTGATATGGGTCATGATGTCAAAAGCAGGGGATCAGAAAAGAGGTTTATTTCTCTGTGAGTTATTTATCCTCCATATCCCAGGTATAGGCTACTTTGTTCACAGGGTTGGGTAGGTTACTTTCTAAATGTAATCCGCTACAGTTACTAGTTACCTGTCCAAAATTGTAATGCAACTTTTGGATTACCCAAACTCAGTAACATATTCTGTTTACTTTCCCCTTAAGAGGCATTAGAAGAAGACAAAAAGGATCCATCAAATGCATTTGGAGTGTCAACAAACTTAAACTTGCGCCTTTTTTTCAATGTTGAATGTCATTGAGAGAACAGAAAGGTGTCATAATGTATTTTTTTCTCACAAACATCTTTCTGAATTTAAAAGTGATCCATGTATCTAGTTTTTCAAAAGTATCTGTAATCTGATGACAATATTTTTGGTGGTAATGTAACTGATTAGAGTTAGTTGTTTTGTAATCGGATTACATGTAATCAGTTACTCCCCACCATTCACCATTAACTTTTAACAGCTCTAGGTTTACTGTACACACTACACTGACCACTATATTGGTGGTGCGCGGGTCAGCTATTCTTTCACCCGCACCCGCCCGCAATTTCTAATAACCCATCCGCAACCGCCCGACTATATGTGATAAAATGAATATCTGAGGCCTGCACCCGACCCTAACCCGCTAATATAGAAAATGTGCTGTAGGCTACAGTCAGAGACTGCAGAACGATTTTTTGACAGGTGGTGCAGGATTTCTTGGGCTTGATTTAGATATGTTTCTGCTTATAATTTCCAACATTATTGTAGGCTATTTGTTAGTCAATTTGCCTATAAACATGCAGCTTCTCTTCTGTCATTATATGTTGCCTTAGAACACATGTCAAATTCATTCCACGGCGGGCCAAGTGTCTGCGGGTTTTCGCTCCTCCTTTGTACTTGATTGATGAATTAAGGTCACTAATTAGTAAAGAACTCCCCTCACCTGGTTGTCTAGGTCTTAATTGAAAGGAAAAAACTAAAACCTGCAGACACTAGGCCCTCCATGGAATGAGTTTGATACCCTTGCCCTAGAAACCTAAATAAACCCTTTCTCACCATAATAATGTCATAAATCGATAGAATGATTGCTTCAATCTTGTTGACATCAGTACATTTTATCTGTCATCGCTGCTTCTTTCGCAGAGCAAAGACGTTTAGGGACCGGGGATAAAAGGCAAAAAAAGTAATAATCTGGAATTATTTTCTGTGCTAGATTTCCAAATGACACTGCTATCATCCTCTTTTACCACTTCACCAAATCTTTCCCAAACATTACTTTTCTGTCCCTCCCTTCTCTTCATTTTCAACTCTACATTTTGCAGCTTTTGTCTTACTGAATTAAACTCTGACATTGTCCTTTTTGTTCCCAAAAGCATTCGGTGATTGGCATGTAGGCTATTTGGCATGTACAGTTTAGGCCCTAAAGCTTAGGTTTACGCACAAATTAATGCCAGATTGCCTAAAATAATGAAAGAAAAACCTCAATAACTTGAATAGATTGCACAATAATTATACATATATGGATTTTTTAAGTTATCGTTTTCTCTTTATTCAACCCACCTGCCACCCACCCGTCATCCACACAATATTTCATGACCCTAAACCCACTCACACTGTGCCCTCTGGTGCATACCTTCGCTCTAGCCATAATAAATATTGTAGCTCCACTGGAATTAGTAGTGGAATTAATCACTGTAATGACTGCAGAACTTGGCCTACTGAAGGCATTTAAGAATAAAGGGAAGTTGCAACTAGGCCTAGATTATTGCATAAATGAACATAAACAAAATTCTAAGAATTTCTCACCATGATAGACATATTGACAAGGCTTCAAATAAAATCATGATCTTTTAAAGTTTTAATGAGACAAACAAACCTATTGTCAACCAATACCCTTGTCTGCCTTCTTGAGACTAGTTGAGTATCTGGAGCATCAGCAATTGTGGGTTCGATTACAGAATCAAAATGGCCAGAAACAAATAACTTTCTTCTGAAACTCATCAGTCTATTTTTGTTCTGAGAAATGAAGGCTATTCCATGCGAGAAATTGTCAAGAAACTGAAGATCTCGTACAACGCTGTGTACTACTCCCTTCACAGAACAGTGCAAACTGGCTCTAACCAGAATAGAAACAGGAGTGGGAGGCCCCGGTGCACAACTGAGCAAGAGGACAAATACATTAGAGTGTGTAGTTTGAGAAACAGATGCCTCACAGGTCCTCAACTGGCAGCTTCATTAAATAGCACCTGCAAAACACCAGTCTCAACGTCAACAGTGATGAGGCGACTCCGAGGATGCAGCCAAGAAACAAACAAAAAATGATGCCATCTGGTTTGCTTAATATAAGGAATTAAAAATGATTTATACTTTTACTTTTGATACTTAAGTATACTTTAGCAATTCAATTGACTGGTCCGCACAGATGAGAATGAAAAGATTGAAAGATGGAGAGAACATTTTGAAGAAATTCTCAACCGTCTGGACCCACCATCCCTTGCAAACATCCCTGAAGCAACCGAGGATCTAGATATCAACCATGGCCCAATCACAGAGGAAGAAGTCATGGAAATTATCAGGGCCCAAAAGAATGGAAAGGCACATCCCTCCAAATTGGTTTGAAAATCAATGGAAAGAAAACCAAGCTCATGAAGCAAAACCACAAGACAGACACATCCATTAACATAAATGTAGAAGTGGTGGAGGAAATTCAAGAAATCCTCTACCTAGGCAGCAAGGTCACTGATGATGGAGATTCAGAAAAGGATGTCAACACCCGGATCATCAAAGCAAAATACACTTTTGGCATGTTAAAAACCATATGGAAATCAAAACAACTCAACATATGAACGAAGAGGACTATGAGGAAGAACTGTAATATTGGTTCTGAATATTTCTTTTTCTTTTCTTTTGTTATTTGTTGTTATTTTTTTATATATATATATATATATATTTTTTTTTTTGGGGGGGGGGGGGGGGGGGTAGATCAGCTTTAATATTGCAGATAGATTGTAACTTCCATCAATGTAATTGTCTGCATCACTTCCAATCCCCCATGTTTTTTTCTCTCGCAAATATACAGTTGAAGTCGGAAGTTTACATTCACTTAGGTTGGAGTCATTAAAACTCATTTTTCAACCACTCCACAAATTTCTTGTTAACAAACTATAGTTTTGTCAAGTCGGTTAGGACATCTACTTTCTGCATGACACAAGTTGTTTTCCCAAGAATTGTTTACAGACAGATTATTTCACTTATAATTCACTGTATCACAATTCCAGTGGGTCAGAAGTTTACATACACTAAGTTGACTGTGCCTTTAAACAGCTTGGAAAATTCCAGAAAATGATGTCATGGCTTTAGAAGCTTCTGATAGGCTAATTTACATAATTTGAGTCAATTGGAGGTGTACCTGTGGATGTATTTCAAGGCCAAAAACAACAGCAAAGGACCTTGTGAAGATGCTGGAGGAAACAGGTACAAAAGTATCTATATCCGCAGTAAAACAAGTCCTATATCGACATAACCTGAAAGGCCGGTCAGCAAGGAAGAAGCCACTGATCCAAAACCGCCATAAAAAAGCCAGACTACGGTTTGCAACTGCACATTAGGACAAAGATCGTAATCTTTGGAGAAATGTCCTCTGGTGAGATGAAACAACTGATGAAACAAAAATAGAACTGTTTGGCCATAATGACCGTCGTTATGTTTGGAGGAAAAAGGGGGATGCTTGCCAGCCGAAGAACACCATCCCAACCATGAATCACCGGGGTGGCAGCATCATGCTGTGGGGGTGCTTAGCTGCAGGGGGACTGGTGCACTTCACAAAATAGATGGCATCATGAGGAAGGAAAATTATGTGGATATATTGAAGCAACATCTCAAGACATCAGTCAGGAAGTTAAAGCTTGGTCGCAAATGGGTCTTCCAAATGGACAATGTATTTGGCTAAGGTGTAAGAAATAAAAGCTGAAATAAATCATTCTCTTTACTATTATTCTGACATTTCACATTCTTAAAATAAAGTGGTGATCCTAACTGACCTAAGACAGGGAATTTTTACTAGGATTAAATGTCAGGAATTGTGAAAAACTGAGTTTAAATGTATTTGGCTAAGGTGTATGTAAACTTCCGACTTCAACTGTATAGACATATACATACATATAAATACATATATTTACATATCCTTTAAAAAAATATATTTCCCTTAATTACTTTCCAACCCCACCACCCCTTCCCTAATTGGAGTAAACTAGTGAACAACAACGCTTAGGCCTCTACTTCCAGCTTATACATACTATATACATTTTATGGACAGAGTCAATTTTACACAATCATTCTATTTTGTTTGTTTTTACTCCTGAACTTCATCTACCCTCAACCTCTCCGATCATTTTCATGATGTCCGTCCGGTTTGCTTCTATATGCCATATCTTTCTAACTGTGCTCTTTCACAAAAGCTCTCAACCTATAACCTATATTCTTATTATTGACACAGTGTGCTTTACATTAGTTATCTTGTTGTTATTAGTTGTTGTTAGTTGTTATTAGTCCCATCCATCAGCTCCATTCAACACCTCCCATCTATCTCTTAACACCATCCATATTGGATTTCTATTTGCCATATATTTTTCAACTGTTTCACAAAAGTTCTGAACCCTTCTATTCTCATTGTTTCTATGGATTGTAAATTGAAAATAAACATTTTTGCTAAAAGTATTATTATATTATTGATCGATTGACTATGACTTTTCAGATCACCCAGTAGTGATATCTGCAGGGTTAGCTCCAGGTAAATATTGAAATCCTTCAGCCATTCCTGGACCTGTGACCAAAAACAAGCTTCAAATGGACAGTACCAAAACAAATGATCTAATGATTCTGTCTCTTCGCAACAAAATCTGCAGAGCTGGGAAGATTGTATCCCCCATATAAATAACATTCTATTGGTAGCAAGAATTTTGTATAATAATTTAAATGGAAAAATTATAAGTTTTGAATCCAGCGTTGTTTTGCGTATCAGTTCATAAACACTATGCCATGGAATCGGTAAGTCAAAAATCTCTTCACAACTATTTTGCAATCTACAGTGAGGGAAAAAAAGTAGTTGATCCCCTGCTGATTTTGTACGTTTGTCCACTGACAAAGAAATTATCTGTCTATAATTTTAATGGTAGGTTTATTTGAACAGTGAGAGACAGAATAACAACAACAAAATCCAGAAAAACGCATGTCAAAAATGTTATAAATTGATTTGCATTTTAATGAGGGAAATAAGTATTTGACCCCTCTGCAAAACATGACTTAGTACTTGGTGGCAAAACCCTTGTTGGCAATCACAGAGGTCAGACGTTTCTTGTAGTTGGCCACCAGCTTTGCACACATCTCAGGAGGGATTTTGTCCCACTCCTCTTTGCAGATCTTCTCCAAGTCATTAAGGTTTCGAGGCTGACGTTTGGCAACTCGACCCTTCAGCTCCCTCCACAGATTTTCTATGGGATTAAGGTCTGGAGACTGGCTAGGCCACTCCAGGACCTTAATGTGCTTCTTCTTGAGCCACTCCTTTGTTGCCTTGGCTGTGTGTTTTGGGTCATTGTCATGCTGGAATACCCATCCACAACCCATTTTCAATGCCCTGGCTGAGGGAAGGAGGTTCTCACCCAAGATTTGACGGTACATGGCCCCGTCCATCGTCCCTTTGATGCGGTGAAGTTGTCCTGTCCCCTTAGCAGAAAAACACCCCCAAAATATAATGTTTCCACTTCCATGTTTGACGGTGGGGATGGTGTTCTTGGGGTCATAGGCAGCATTCCTCCTCCTCCAAACACGGCGAGTTGAGTTGATGCCAAAGAGCTCCATTTTGGTCTCATCTGACCACAACACTTTCACCCAGTTCTCCTCTGAATCATTCAGATGTTCATTGGCAAACTTCAGAAGGGCATGTATATGTGCTTTCTTGAGCAGGGGGACCTTGCGGGCGCTGCAGGATTTCAGTCCTTTACGGCGTAGTGTGTTACCAATTGTTTTCTTGGTGACTATGGCCCCAGCTGCCTTGAGATCATTGACAAGATCCTCCCGCGTAGTTCTGGGCTGATTCCTCACCGTTCTCATGATCATTGCAACTCCACGAGGTGAGATCTTGCATGGAGCCCCAGGCCGAGGGAGATTGACAGTTCTTTTGTATTTCTTCCGTTTGCGAATAACCTCGCCACCTGCTTGGCGATGGTCTTGTAGCCCATTCCAGCCTTGTGTAGGTCTACAATCTTGTCCCTGACATCCTTGGAGAACTCTTTGGTCTTGGCCATGGTGGAGAGTTTGGAATCTGATTGATTGATTGCTTCTGTGGACAGGTGTCTTTTATACAGGTAACAAGCTGAGATGCTCCTAATCTGAGATCGTTACCTGTATAAAAGACACCTGGGAGCCAGAAATCTTTCTGATTGAGAGGGCGTCAAATTCTTATTTCCCTCATTAAAATGCAAATCAATTTATAACATTTTTTACATGCGTTTTTCTGGATTTTTTTGTTGTTATTCTGTCTCGCACTGTTCAAATAAACCTACCATTAAAATGATAGACTGATCATTTCTTTGTCAGTGGGCAAACGTACAAAATCAGCAGGGGATCAAATACTTTTTTCCTTCACTGTATATGGGACGGCTGTTAATCCTTTGGTCCTTAAATGAAACTGGTATACTTTTTTATTTATCACAATATTCTTTAACCAACTATGTTCTATAATGCAGGGCCGACAGACAAGTTCCTTACTTTTTCCCCCTTCCACTTTCCTCTTCCATTTCTGCGGAAATGTTGCAATTATGTGGTTGTAATTTTGGGTAGAGCAGACATTTCCATATGTTTTTGTTAGCTGCATGTGCAACATAACTCTACCAGTCCTACCTATGATATCATTTACGAAGATTATACTTAGAAGTATACTATAGAAGATACTTTTTTATCAATATATTTGAGTTTAACCACAATATTTGTTGCATTATTTGTTCTGTCATTTCTGGAGGATTAAATTGAAATTGCAACCAACTTTCTATGGCTTGTTTTAGAAATAGTGATATTTGGGAGATTATTTCCTTTTCAAATAACTGAAAGTGAGTGGTTGTAATCTGAATAAATGGAGAAAGGCCATTCTTGAACATGGGGTGAGACAATCTTACTAATTTGCTAGAGAACCAGTTCGGATTTAAGTATAACTTTTGTATGACTGAAGCTTTTCGTGATAGGTCTAATGCTTTAATATTTAATAATTTCTGTCATCCGAATTCATATTCATTATATAAATAGGCCGGTTTAATTTTGTCTGGCTTGCCGTTGTATCAACTTCCTCTGAAGCTGCCTCTTCTCCTTGTTCGGGCAGGCTTCAGCGTTCGTCAACTCCTCTCATCATTCTATTTGTTTTGTCTTGTTTATTACACACACCTGGTTCATATCCCCACATCAGTACCGGTATAAGTGTTCCCCCTGCCCCCTTGTCTTTGTGTGTGATTGTTTATTGTGGAGGTTAGATTAGCTCGGTGGAGCGCCTGATTTATGCACTGGATTGTTTCACGCATTGCTGCGTACCACTGTGTTTTGGGAATAAACCCTTTTATTCTGTGATTTACCCTCCTGTGCCTGACTCCTTCAAAATCACTCACCACAGCCGTTCCAAATAAATTGGAATTGTTTTTTCTCATATAATTTAAAAAACGTTTCGCTAGGCGTAGGAAAGACCATAAGCAAATAGGTAAACTGGTATAATACTAAAGAGTTAATCAGGGTGATTTTTCCACAAATAGACAGGTATTTACCTTTCCATGGTAGCAAGATCTTATCTATTTTTGCTATCTTTCTATTAACATTTATTGGAGTGAGATCATTTATTTCATTTGGGATATGTATTCCTAGTATATCCACATCACCATCAGATGATTTTATTGGTAAACTACATGGTAATGTAAAAAGTAAAAAAATTTGTGATCCAATACGTGTTTAAGTTTGCTCAAAAAAACAAAAAAACTATTTCTACACATTTCTAACAATAACTGTGCTACATTTTGATACAGTTATCTCTAGGCATATCTAATGTCCTTTCAATACAGTGTACTTGAGGTGTGTTATCAGAAATGACGCAGCATGACACTACAACTATTTTGGCTTATTAAGCACCGCAAGGTCAAACTTCTTTGTTTGGGGAAACCCCTTGATGGATTTGTCCTGAGAAGGCTTATTTACTGTATCGTGGGGTAATATTTGATACAGTATATAGGCTATATTTGATATACCTCACATGCGACCCTTGATAAGGCACTCTATTTGCACATAATCTCTTGCACATCTACCATTCCAGTGTTAATACTATTGTAATTATTTTGCACTATAGCCTATTTATTGCCTTACCTCCATAACTTGCTACATTTGCACACACTGTATATATATTTTCTGTTGTATTTTTGACTTTATGTGGTCCTCTGTAGCTCAGCTAGTAGAGCACGGCGCTTGTAACGCCAAGGTAGTGGGTTCGATCCCCGGGACCACCAATACACAAAAACATTTTTTTTTTTTTTTTTTACCCCATATGTAACTCTGTGTTGTTTTTATCGCACTGCTTTGCTTTATCTTGGCCAAGTCGCAGTTGTAAATGAGAACTTGTTCTCAACTGGCTTACCTGGTTAAATAAAGGTGAAAAAAATAAATAAAAATAAAAATAAGACTATGTAGTTTGTATGTTAACAAAGTCTATTAAAATAGAATATCTGGCTCCATAAAGATTATTTAGCAATGTGCAAGAAACTACAATGAGTGTACAAACCATTAAGAACACCTGCTCTTTCCATAACATAGACTCACCAGGTGAATCCAGGTGAAAGCTATGATCCCTTATTGATGTCACTTCTTAAATCCACTTCAATCAGTGTAGATGAAGGGGAGAAGGCAGGTTAAAGGATTTCTAAACCTTGAGACAATTGAGACATGGATTGTGTATGTGTGCCATTCAGAGGGTGAATAGGCAAGACAAAATATTTAAGTGCCTTTGAACGGAGTATGGTAGTAGGTGCCAGGTGCACTGGTTTGTGTCAAGAAGTTTCCTGTGTGTATCAAGAATGGTCCACCACCTAAAGGACATCCAGCCAACTTGACAGAACTGTGGGAAGCATTCAAGTCGAAATGGGCCGGCAACCCTGTGGAACGCTTTCGACACCTTGTAGAGTCCATTCCCTGACTCAATATTAGGAAGGTGTTCCTAATGTTTGGTATACTCAGTGTATAGTTGAGTTACAGTAATTGGCCATCAAGAAAGGACTAAGAATAGTCTATATTAAAGGCAGATATTTAAGTTACAAGGCAATACTAGGCATGATCATAGGGAGAGAGAGAGAGAAACAAAGAAACCATGGCTTGTGCCATGGACCATACTGCAGCTCATTGGAGAGAGAGGGAGAGAAAGAAAGAGAGTGTATCTCACCACAGCAGGTCAGGAACAAAGAGATAGACCCAATGGATCTAAGACCCTTTTATAACATCTGAGTTGTTTGGATTCAAAATCTGAGTTGTTGTCCAATAGCATTAATGTTGAGTTAACTTCCAATCAGATATCAGACCTACAGCATGTTATCACAACAGAACCTCTGCTTCACAGACGTGTGACAGAATGGGGGATGTGGAGAGCAGTACAAAGAAGGCTGAATTCCTCAGTAGACAAAACCTTTTGCATAGAGTGTTGATAAAAGTGAAGTTGTCTGTTGGGCCTGCCTAAAACGGCAGTAAAATGTTAATGACAGGCTAGAGCTGGTAATCCTCTTGTCAGCTTGGGGAGCTGAGTGGAAAGCACCACAGGACAGTTCAGGGACCATGTCCACCCCAGCCCATTAACAGAAGGGAGGAGGAAACAACTAAAATAACAACAGAGCAGCTCTGCACCCAGAGCAGGGATAAAGCACATTGTGTCCGTCTGGGAGTCTGGGAGTTGGACGTCCAGTACAGTCCTACAGCCCAGCAGCCTTGGTTGGCAGCCTGTGAGTTTGGGGCTTCTGAGGAGCATCTGGTGTGAGCTAGCCTGACGAGAGTGCGCATTGTGTTTACTGCACAGAGAATCTAGTCTGGTCTGGGAGCTGAGAGACTGAGGATCAGGGAGACTGGTAGACTGACCGGACACTATAGGGCCATAGGGCAGTGGGCCCTGCTGACTGACTGACAGATTAGGCTCCAGAAGGGCCCTAACAGGATGAGGCTAGGCCACCACTACGTGGCCAGGGAGGGATTACGACGAGCAAGCAGCAGGTAAACAGATTATTCAAGGAACCTGCTTTTTTAACCTCATCACAGTTGTCACACTTACAGTTGAGTAACTTGGAGTTTTTCTACATGCTCCCCACCTTGACACCTTTTTCCATCCTTCGCCCAGGTCTGCAGGGATCACTGATTGACTCAGAGATCAAACTTCACTCAGGATTGTAGCACCATCTGCTAGTACCTAACTGGAGACGAGACAGGAGTGAACAACCCCCCTTTTAGCTCGTTGACAGAAACATAGACACTTTGTTACCACCGACAATACCTTTTTCCTCATGGACTCGAGATAAAAGATCCAAGGAACTTTCCTTTTGTTTCCAAATTAAAACATTTTGGCTCTGAAAGGACTTGAACTAGTCCATCATGCATTTGAGAAAGGGACTGTTCCTCACCCTATTTCTGTTTACCGTTGCATCCACTCAAATCAAAGGTAAGCTCTCACTCCAGGGAACCTGTAATAGCATTTGCTGCTAGTCTTGTTGGTTGTTTGTTCCCTGTCTCAGTCTAATTGAAGTGAGATTATGCTTTGTTCTTTCACAATGAGAGATTTATAGTGTGCATGGCTGAGTACAGCACATTCATGATGGGTCAGATCAGAAGGCAGAACATTGTGACAGTTTGGCAATTGTGACAAATTGATTCGAAAATCCCCCTAGTTCAAAGTTTCTTCATACTGCAGAACTGAACAACAGTGTATTTTGACAGAAATTGGGGCATGTTTGGTGCATTACGTAAGAGGACTGGGAGAGCAGTGTGATCCACTTGACTTTGACCTACACTCAATCAAGGGCAACTGTATTTACAGGTGCTTTAGCCAGTAAATACAGTATCAGCTCGTCCTACCTGTTGAACTTGAATCCATGTGTTTTAGCGTTGATTTGAATATACATGCATATAAAATGTAATAAACTGTTAGGTCACATTACAAAAGTCACTATTGGCTACATTGACGTAGTAGATCCCCATGAAAGCATTTGGTAACACTTTACTTGACACCCAGTGTCATAACACCTTATGACACGGTCATAACCATGTCATACTTAAGTGATAATGCTCTCGAAGCATGGCAAACCGTGCCAAACCGTGTCAATATATCCTCCAAACACCGGCTTTGAGGGCATTATCACTTTTATACAACGTGTTACCAACATATTCAAATAATGATTGACATATTTTTCATTCAAAAGTTATTTTGATGAATTTATTCATACTATTTCATCCTTCCACAAGATATAGTCTCGACACAAATCTAGGGTTGCTACCCAAGCCGGCTGGTCGTCCGTTCTATTGGTTCGGTTGCTAGAGACTGGACCCAGTCGTTCAGTCTTTTTGTTCTGTATCTAAGAACGTGACCCAGTTGTTCGTTCTAAATGTTCCATTGCCATACTGGCTGGCAACGTTCTTATCCCTTGCTTGCTAACTATGGCTAACTTAGAGTCATGTCAAAAAGTGCAGCCAGAATAACAGCAAAGTAGCCGCATTTGCATTTGTTTAAGCTGTTTTCTAGTGACATTTATTTGGATACATCCCATAACAATGAGCTAATGAGGCGTGTTTTCGCCTGGCATAGAACATTTGCTCACTCGTCAGGACACACAATCACTTCAAACTGAAGATGGAAAGTCTGCAAACTAACTGCACTTTGTTTCGTTTGACCTTTTTTCAATTGACATTTGTTTGTATATATCTATAAAAATGATGCAAGCTGATTCATGATTTCGACTGGCTGAGAAACTCTGCCTGCCTTCCTGCCTCGTCCCGACTCCCGACACGTTCATTACTATGGGACAGCTGGAGATTAAATTTGAATATTGAAACAATGTTGCAAATGTCAGAGAGACAGACAGCAAGGTCAAATCAAATCAAATCAAATCAAATCAAATTTTATTGGTCGCATGCGCCGAATACAACAGGTGCAGACATTACAGTGAAATGCTTACTTACAGCCCTTAACCAACAGTGCATTTATTTTAAACAAAAAAAGTAAGAATAAAACAACAACAAAAAAAGTGTTGAGAAAAAAAGAGCAGAAGTAAAATAAAGTGACAGTAGGGAGGCTATATATACAGGGGGGTACCGTTGCAGAGTCAATGTGCGGGGGCACCGGCTAGTTGAGGTAGTTGAGGTAATATGTACATGTGGGTAGAGTTAAAGTGACTATGCATAAATACTTAACAGAGTAGCAGCAGCGTAAAAAGGATGGGGTGGGGGGGCAGTGCAAATAGTCCGGGTAGCCATGATTAGCTGTTCAGGAGTCTTATGGCTTGGGGGTAGAAGCTGTTGAGAAGTCTTTTGGACCTAGACTTGGCACTCCGGTACCGCTTGCCGTGCGGTAGCAGAGAGAACAGTCTATGACTAGGGTGGCTGGAGTCTTTGACAATTTTGAGGGCCTTCCTCTGACACCGCCTGGTATAGAGGTCCTGGATGGCAGGAAGCTTTGCCCCAGTGATGTACTGGGCCGTACGCACTACCCTCTGTAGTGCCTTGCGGTCGGAGGCCAAGCAGTTGCCATACCAGGCGGTGATGCAACCAGTCAGGATGCTCTCGATGGTGCAGCTGTAGAATTTTTTGAGGATCTGAGGACCCATGCCAAATCTTTTTAGTCTCCTGAGGGGGAATAGGCTTTGTCGTGCCCTCTTCACGACTGTCTTGGTGTGTTTGGACCATGATAGTTCGTTGGTGATGTGGACACCAAGGAACTTGAAGCTCGCAACCTGTTCCACTACAGCCCTGTCGATGAGAATGGGGGCGTGCTCAGTCCTCTTTTTTTTCCTGTAGTCCACAATCATCTCCTTTGTCTTGGTCACGTTGAGGGAGAGGTTGTTGTCCTGGCACCACACGGCCAGATTTCTGACCTCCTCCCTATAGGCTGTCTCATCGTTGTCGGTGATCAGGCCTACCACTGTTGTGTCGTCGGCAAACTTAATGATGGTGTTGGAGTCGTGCCTGGCCATGCAGTCATGGGTGAACAGAGAGTACAGGAGGGGACTGAGCACGCACCCCTGAGGGGCCCCCGTGTTGAGGATCAGTGTGGCAGATGTGTTGTTACCTACCCTTACCACCTGGGGGCGGCCCGTCAGGAAGTCCAGGATCCAGTTGCAGAGGGAGGTGTTTAGTCCCAGGATCCTTAGCTTAGTGATGAGCTTAGAGGGCACTATGGTGTTGAATGCTGAGCTGTAGTCAATGAATAGCATTCTCACGTAGGTGTTCCTCTTGTCCAGGTGGGAAAGGGCAGTGTGGAGTGCGATAGAGATTGCATCATCTGTGGATCTGTTGGGGCGGTATGCAAATTGGAGTGGGTCTAGGGTTTCTGGGATAATGCTGTTGATGTGAGCCATGACCAGTCTTTCAAAGCACTTCATGGCTACAGACGTCAGTGCTACGGGTCGGTAGTCATTTAGGCAGGTTATCTTAGAGTCCTTGGGCACGGGGACTATGGTGGTCTGCTTGAAACATGTTGGTATTACAGACTCAGTCAGGGACATGTTGAAAATGTCAGTGAAGACACTTGCCAGTTGGTCAGCACATGCTCGGAGTACACGTCCTGGTAATCCGTCTGGCCCTGCGGCCTTGTGAATGTTGACCTGCTTAAAAGTCTTACTCACATCGGCTACGGAGAGCGTGATCACATAGTCATCCGGAACAGCTGGTGCTCTCATGCATGCTTCAGTGTTGCTTGCCTCGAAGCGAGCATAGAAGTGGTTTAGCTCGTCTGGTAGGCTTGTGTCACTGGGCAGCTCGCGGCTGTGCTTCCCTTTGTAGTCTGTAATAGTTTTCAAGCCCTGCCACATCCGACGAGCGTCAGAGCCAGTGTAGTATGATTCAATCTTAGACCTGTATTGACTCTTTGCCTGTTTGATGGTTCGTCGGAGGTCATAGCGGGATTTCTTATAAGCGTCCCGGTTAGAGTCCCGTTCCTTGAAAGCGGCAGCTCTACCCTTTAGCTCAGTGCGGATGTTTCCTGTAATCCATGGCTTCTGGTTGGGGTATGTACGTACGGTCACTGTGGGGACGACATCATCGATGCACTTATTGATGAAGCCAGTGACTGATGTGGTGTACTCCTCAATGCTGTCTGAAGAATCCCGGAACATGTTCCAGTCTGTGCTAGCAAAACAGTCCTGTAGCTTAGCATCTGCGTCATCTGACCACTTTTTTATTAACCGAGTCACTGGTGCTTCCTGCTTTAGTTTTTGCTTATAAGCAGGAATCAGGAGGATAGAGTTATGGTCAGATTTGCCAAATGGAGGGCGAGGGAGAGCTTTGTATGCGTCTCTGTGTGTGGAGTAAAGGTGGTCTAGAGTTTTTTTTCCTCTGGATGCACATTTAACATGCTGGTAGAAATTAGGTAGAACGGATTTAAGTTTCCCTGCATTAAAGTCCCCGGCCACTAGGAGCGCTGCATCTGGATGAGCGTTTTCCTGTTGATTAATGGCCTTGTACAACTCATTCAGTGCAATCTTAATGCCAGCATTGGTTTGTGGTGGTAAATAGACAGCTATGAAAAATATAGATGAAAACTCTCTTGGTAAATAGTGTGGTCTACAGCTTATCATAAGATACTCTACCTCAGGCGAGCAAAACCTCGAGACTTCCTTAGTATAAGGTTTATACAAATCTCTGCTGTTGAAAACTAAATGTTAGTCTAAAAGAAATGTGAGATCATGTCTAGATGCTTTTTATAGTGGAGATCAAGTTTATAAATTGCTTGGTTAGGGCTGATGAGACATTGTGCAGTAAGATGGAACAGAGTAAATAGGCATTTTAACATCAGATTTAGCCGGTGGTAACTTGTGGAATAGACACCAGCTAGAATGCTGTTTTAACCAATCAGCATTCAGGATTAGACCCACCTGTTATATAATATGTAATAACAGCTGACATAACTTGTCATAACCTGTTATAATATGGTCATAACACTGTCATGACCCATATATTTACACCTGTTGTGACATATATTGCGTTATTTTATGGCTGGCTATGACACCTACATAAGGGTGTCAAAACCCACATTTATTCAAATTAGTTTTTTCTCTGCCAAGAAGTTTCCGTTCGTTTGAAAGTTTGTTTCTTAAATCCTTGTTGTAATGAATTCTTTACCGTCATGTTTTTTTCATCATATTTTAAATAACTTGTAGAAAATACACTTTATGACACTGTCATGAAGCATTATGACCATCCTGTGTCACTTTACTCTGACTAAGAAAATACACTTTATGACACTGTCAAGAAGCATTATGACCATCATCATCATATGAGCCAGATAGGCCTATCACGTACATGCCCTTATATCAGTCATCAGTCAAAAAGAGGGTGTCTTGTCCTGCTCCTGAAATCTGCTCCTGCATTCATCCCAGTCATCAGCGACAGAGCATTGGAGTAGGTGCATGTCTGACATCAGTGTGTGCACAATTACAATGATCATTTAATATGGTCAATTTATGTAGGTGTCATAACCAGCCATAAAAGAACGCAATATATGTCACAACAGGTAACATAATATCTGTGTCATGACAGTGTTATGACCATATTATAACAGGTTATGACAAGTTATGTCAGTTGCTATGATATATTATGACATGTTTATGACCATGTCATAATAAGTTATGACGCTGGGTTTCAAGTGTTACCAAGCATTTAAAAAAATTCAGCAACTTTTGCATTAGCCTACTTCTGAATGTTGTGTCCTGATTTTGGACGGATTGTGTCTTCGGTCCGTTTATTATCCCAAAATAAACAAAGGCATTCTGTTCTCAGTGGCTCTGGACACTAATATATTCTGGCTTGTAGCTCTGCTTTATGATGCCCTCACTTTTGTGCACTGCATTAGCGGCCATTTCCCCTGCAGGCCCTCTTGCTGGCCCATGTGCATGGGAACATCCTCATTCCTCACTGAACACATTTCAAATGTTATCTAGTTTGTTTGTCAATATGTTCTCTAATAGGAGAATAATCGGAATGCGAGTTTGTGTTTTGCGGCTAATGATTCCCATTCCCCATATTACACGAACTTCACATTTTAACTTTGAAGTTGAATCTCTCAAACAATGTACTTTCTGGCCAGAAGCTTAACCTCTCTGTGGTCAAAAGTATCAGTGTTTATATCATTTACGCTGATTTCTTTGTGGCCCCTCTACTGCCGAGACAGGTCTTAGGAAGCCCCTTGCCTCTGTTAGGAGCTGGGGCTTAATGTCTTAAGAAAGCTTTTGAAGTTTACCACCTGGTTGTCGTAAGGCACGCCTTAAACAATTAGCTCACTTTGAATGGACTGACTGTAATCACTGGTCTAATTGTCTTGCATAACACCATGGCACTACCTTGCTGTGATGGCCGAGGCTGTGAAATGGGGTAAGTCGATATCTTGTGTTTCCTGAACAGAGTAACCAGCTAGATCATAGAGCTTTTTCATCTGCCTCAGCTGGGGATCACTCTAATACGGGACTGGTCTGAAGGACTTTGAAATAACAATAGTACATAGTCATTGAGCACTGGTAACTTTATTAATGTTGACATACTGTTTGAATTGCACCTCCCTATCCCCCCGACCCATTTTGACTCGAATGCTTCCCATAGTTGTGTCAGGTTGGCTGGATGTCCTTTGGGTGGTGGACCATTCTTGACACACATGGGAAACTATTGTGCGTGAAAAACACAGCAGCGTTGCAGTTCTTGACACAAACCGGTGTGCCTGGCACCTACTACCATATCCTGTTCAAAGACACTTAAATCTTCTGTTTTACTCATTCACCCTATGAATGGCACACATAAACAATCCATGTCTCAATTGTCTCGAGGCTTAACATTCCTTCATTAACCTGTCTCTTCCCCTTCATCTACACTGATTGAAGTGGATTTAACAAGTGACATCAATAAGGATCATAGCTTTCACCTGGATTCACCTGATCAGTCTATGTCATGGAAAGAGCAGGTGTTCTTAATGTTTTGTATACTCAGTGCATATATATATAAATACACAGTGCATTCGGAAAGTATTCAGACCACGACTTTTTCCACATTTTGTTACCTTACAGCCTTATTCTAAAATGGATTAAATAATTTTTTCCCTCATCAATCTGCACACAATACCCCATAATGACAAAGCAAAAACAGGTTTTTATAATTTTTTACAAATGTATTACAAATGAAAAAATGAAATATATCACATTTACATAAGTATTTTGACCCTTTACTCAGTACTTTGTTGAAGCACCTATGACAGCGATCACAACCTCAAGTCTTCTTGGGTATGACGCCACAAGCTTGGCACACCTATATTTGGGAAGTTTCTCCCATTATTCTCTGCAGATCCTCTCAAGCTCTGTCAGGTTGGATGGGGAGCGTTGCTGCACAGCTATTTTCAGGTCTGTCCAGAGATGTTCAATCGGGTTCAATCCGGGCTCTGGCTGGGCCACTCAAGGACATTCAGAGAATTGTCCCGAAGCCACTCATGCGTTGTCTTGGCTGTGTGCTTAGGGTCGTTGTCCTGTTGGAAGGTGAAACTTCACCCCAGTCTGAGGTCCTGAGCGCTCTGGAGCAGGTTTTCATCAAGGATCTCTCTGTACTTTGCTCTGTTATTTCCGTCGATCCTGACTAGTCTCCCAGTCCCTGCCGCTGAAAAATATCCCCACAGCACCGTAGGGATGGTGCCAGGTTTCCTCCAGATGTGACGTTTGGCATTCAGGCCAAAGAGTTCAATCTTGGTTTCAGCAGACCAGAGAATCTTGTTTCTCATGGTCTGAGAGTCCTTTAGGTGCCTTTTGGCAAACTCCAAGCGGGCTGTCATGTGCCTTTTACTGAGGAGTTGCTATTTAATCAAGTTTGAATTCAGCCTGTAACACAACAAAATGTAGAATAAGTCAAGGGGTATGAATACTTTCTGAAGGCACTGTATATACAGATGAATATCTCTATAATTTTCTATGGTTAGACCTTAGAAACGATTTGGGAAAGTAAGCAGTATACATCTTCTACATCTTATATTGTAAAATGACCAATAAAGTAGCATATTTGGACAAAAAGATATGGTAAGATAACCATTTCTAATATATGTATTTTTTGTTGCAGACCTACAGGTCCAAGATTTGTCTGGAATCCGAAATGTAAAATACAGACATTTCCTGGATAGTGTAAGGCCAACCAAACACACCACCCATGTCAAAACGAGACAGGACCAGGACAGACACCGGACAAAGAGGTCTATGTTCTTCACCACTGGGGTGAAAGTATGTCCTCAAGAGAATATAAAGGAGGTCATCTCCAGCCATCGGGCCTACTACAAACTCAGAGGTAAGGGAATGATCCTAGCAATGCCAACGTCGAGAGTTCAATTCCCGCTGGGATCACATACTAAAAATGTATTCACTCACTGTACTGTAAGTTGCTTTGTATAAAAGTGTCTGCTAAATGGCATATATTAAGGGTGTAGATCTACTGGGAACAGGAACATATAAACCATAGAGATCCTATTGAATTACTAGAAGGGCTTTGTTATAAACCCTCAAAGATCCAGAATGGGGTGAAAATGGCAGCCATTGGGGTCAGGGAGAAATCCAAACCAGTCTAATTGCAATGAATGGCATTAGAGGCATATGTGATGCATTTCCTGCTTTTACTTATGCAGGAAAATAAAAGTATGGCATGTGATATATCAGAAATGGTGTAATATCATTATTGTCAACCTTGAATATTGTCATATATTTATGAATACAGTTTACACAGGTTTTATACCAATTGTCTGTATAAATAGCCTCTAAAATACTGTATATGTAAACAGACCATACATGTCAAAATGTTTATTTTCTTGGAAAGCTGTGTTTTATTACTTGATACAAAATCAGTACTTGTTGCATTTACATCTTGTCTAAGTCCTATCATCAACTGATTTCAGCCAGTGTATGGCTGTCCATTGACTGCATTGTTTGTATGGAATGTTGGCATATTGGCAGTAAATCATTTAAAAAAATTGCTAACAAACATACCCTGCAGATAATCTTCAAATTCATTGTTTTACATAATATCTTATCACAGCACTGGCTGAGCACCAACTCCCTTACCAAAATGTCTGACCTTAATACCGTCAGAAGAAGGTTCATGTCCATTCTAGTATTCTAGTTCTATGATATAAACATGCCCTATTGTACCACACTTTGCTGTGAGCTCATAAATCCTTACAGTATTCACAGTCATGGGACACCTTTAGACAGTGGGGTGATTAAGCTATTCCAAAAACAGTGGCTCTGAACTGTTTCCCTCAAGAGAGAGATAAAGCAGTTAATCAAAATAGAACATCTTTGTCACAATTTAATAAATCATTGCTGGCTTTGAAGTATTCATGGTTGAGACTTTACAAACTGGGAGACGTTCAACTTGAAAAACATAAAATACTGTAGGCGTTCACTTTTATTTTCTCATGAGCATGCCCTGTGAAATCCATGTACAGTATATTCAGATTTGATGTATAGATTAAAATGTGACTGGCTAAATTCAGGGACTGAGTTACATTAAGGTGAGGGTATTCAAACAGTAAATATGCTGTGGAAATAATAACTTCACTTTATGAAATCAAAATGTAAGAGAACTTCCCCAAGGCATAAGCACAATGAATAATTCAACAGTGCTTGTTACTCCTCATAACAGAGGTAAATAAATCATCAAAAGTGTTAGGGATTTTTTTATTCATGTTTCTAACATTCCCAAATATCAGGGACGAGTACATTTCATTCCAGCGTTGGGTTTCAAATATCTAAAGTGACATTTAACTGATACATTATTAAAAGCTGTCCTATCATATTAACGGTATGTGTCAAAATAGTTTGTTCAAACCTAGGCCATAATGAATCAATTTCTGTGTCTTGTCTTACATGCATAAAGTAATGAGATTGTGAAAACATTGAATTGCAATTTCTACTGTATCTTAGTTCATGCCGCTCTGTCATTGCTTGTCCATATATGTATATATTCTTAAATTCCATTCCTTACTTATATTTGTGTGTATTGGGTATATGTTGTGAAATTGTTAGATATTACTGCACTGTCGGAGCTAGAAGCACAAGCATTTCATTACACAAAATAAAATTTGATTTGATTTGATTTACTTTATAAGCTAAGAGTTGTTCCCACACAGATACACACATCTTTATTCAGCAATTCTGACATGTTTCAATATTAATTTAGTTTGTCAAGAGGCGATATGGGAGGCCTTCCTCATCTTCCTGGACAGGGTTCCTAACTCAGAGGAGTACAAGCATTGGACTTATGCCTGCCAACATGGCTCTCTCTGTCTGGACGAGGTGGCAAGGAACTTCAGCAGTACCCAGGAACATATTGACATGGTGGCCACAGTGAGTACTAAAACCTGCATGCATCCCAGTAATAAGAGGAACAGAGAGGGGTAATAACACAAAGATTGGTGGTGATAAGTCATAAAGATGTAATAATATTTTATTATATATTTTGAATTTTTATGTTTGTTTGGTTTTCAGAGAGTTGCTGAACAGGAGAAGATCAAGCAACAAAGGTAGGTAGATGAAAGGTTGGAGAAATGTTATATATTGTTTATAGATATTACAAGAAGTAGGCCTGCAACGTTTAATTGAAATGGGTGTTCAACCCCCTTCCCTCATACATTTTCAACCAACGACCTCTTTCTATCACTTGAATTCTAATTTAATATGGTGTTTGAAAACAAAATAGATGTTCAGAAAATCTCAAATGAATGTTTCATACCCCACAGTTATTTTTGGTTTGACTACAAAGTTCTAAAATGCCTGGCAACCATCTCCAACTCCAGAGACTAGACAAGCCTTTCCAAAGAGCTGTTCATGAAGGTTTAAATTCTAATGGTAAAATGTCATCAAGACCAAAAACACTTTCACTCGCTGTTGCCGCAAGCACAATTGGTAGAGGGCAAGAACAGGTAAACTCAAATGACCCTCCTCAGCTCCCTAAACTGATGGAGTCTGTACATCTGGTGGCCTGACTTAACATACATCCATATTGGAAGGGGGAGGGGGGGGGGAGTGAGGGAGCGCTCTATAAATAATGATAATTTAACCACTCTCCTATTTGCAATTTGTACTGCTACAGTGGTAAATATGAAAATAAAAGCTTTTTCTAAATGAAATGAACACCCCCACCTCTGTGTCATGGTTGAAAAAAATAATAATAATGTGAGTGCACTTGTCATCCCGGCACAATCCCGTATTTCAGCCACTTTACAGGTGTCTCAACTTTTGTTTCTACATAAAAAGTAATTTTATCAGCGAGACGCATCAATCAAGTGTAGACCCAATGACGATCCCCGAATGTCATTACATTTTTTGGTGTTTTGTAACAGATTACTCTTTCCATACAGTGCTTTCAGAAAATATAAAAAACCCTTGACTTTTTCCACATTTAGTTGTGTTACAGCCTGAATTTAAGATGGATTACATTTCGATTTTTGACATTAGATACCCCATAATGTCAAAGTGGAATTACGTTTTTCTAAATGTTTACAAATTATTATAAAATTAAAAGCTGAAATGTCTTGAGTCAATAAGTATTCAACCATTTTGTTATGGCAAGCATAAATAAGTTCAGGAGTACAAATTTGCTTAACAAATCACATAATAAGTTTAATGGACTTACTCTGTGTGCAATAATAGTGTTTAACATGATTTTTGAATGACTACCTCATCTCTGTGCCCCACACATACAGTTATCTGTAAAGTTCCTCAGTCGAGCAGTGAATTTGAAATACAGATTCAACCACAAAGACCAGGGATGTTTTCCAAAGCCTTGCAAAGAGGGGCACCTATTGGTAGATGGGTAAAAAAAAGCAGACATTGAATATCCCTTTGAGCATGGTGAAGTTATTAATTAAACTTTGGATGGTGTATCAATACACCCAGTCACTATAAAGATACAGGCGTCCTTCTTAACTCAGTTGCCGGAGAGGAAGGAAACCGCTCAGTGATTTCACCATGATGCCAATTTTGACTTTAAAACAGTTACAGAATTTAATGGCTGTGATAGGAGAAAACTGAGGATGGATCACCAGCATTGTAGCTACTCTACAATTAACCTATTTTACATAGTGAAAATAAGGAAGCCTGTACAGAAAACAATTATTCCAAAACATGCATCCTGTTTGCAACAAGGCACTAAAGTTTTTGTCCTGAATACAAAGTGTTATGTTTGGGGCATATCCAATACAACACATTACTGAGTACCACTCACCATATTTTCAAGCATAGTGGTGGCTGCATCATATTATGGGTATGCTTGTAATCGTTAAGGACTGGGGAGGTTTTCAGGATAAAAAATAAACGGAATTGAGCTAAGCACAGGCAAAATCCTAGAGGAAAACCTGGTTGAGTCTGCTTTCCACCAGACACGGGAGATGAATTCACCATTCAGCACGACAATAACCTAAAACACAAGGCCAAATCTACACTTGAGTTGCTTACCAAGAAGACAGTGAATGTTCCTGTGTGGCCGAGTTACAGTTTTGACTTAAATCTGCTTGAAAATCTATGGCAAGACTTGAAAATGGTTGTTTAGCAATTGTCGTGACGTGACTTTCAATATTGTGACGACTATTATTTATTGAATAATTGCCTACTATGTTTAATTGTTACTAGATTAAATTAATAATGTAACAATTAACTCATTAGGAATTTGGGGCACCACGGGAAAAGTTGTTTAACGAGTTACCGATTCCCGAATGAACTCTAAAGATATCTAGATATCTCTTATCATTTAACATTCATTCGTAGGCTCTTTAAGTCTGCACGAACCCCGGTCTTACTGATCATTCCGTACCACACAAATTGATTTAATTATTTATTTACTAACTAATAAAAAATTATAACACAAGATACAAACACGTACACAGTATAGGTAGGGATTAGAAACTTAATACAATGAAAACGGATCCCTAGCGGACTAACACAATATGACACTTGTTACATAAGATGGAGAGTTAAAGAGAGAGAGAGAGAGAGAGAGAAAACACTTGGGATACACATGGACCTATGCTCATAGTAATCCTAATTCTTTGCCCAGAACCACCACCCGTTTGGTAGGAAGCAATACATGTATTTACGTGTTGGAGGTCTTTGTCGTGTATCTCTGTTGGACCCAGGCCTTCGTGGGAAGGGGTCGATTGGTCTTTCTCTTTCGGATGGACTTTTAGATGTAAGGCTCTGATTGTCCACAAGAGGTCACAATGTCCTTCTTAGTTGTCTGTTTACTTTCACTCGTTCTGGAAGTGTCTTCTGAGGACGGCTAATCAGCCGTGTCGATGATCCCCTGTGGGGTGATGAGAGCAGTGTAGTAGACGATGGTTTGAAGAGAGTAACAGGATGGTCCCACTTAAATTCACCTTCTTAGATACAGTACTTAGAACAGCTACTCAGCCGTAACATTGATTGTTAGTGGAGGCAACTTTGTCGTCTTCACCTCGTGTTGATTTTCAGGGTCGGGACCAATATGGACAAAAGCTGCAGCTTGAGGTCCGTCTAGTCTGATCTGATAATTCTTATCTCAGTCTTTTATGCACTCTGGTAAAAAGGGGCGTTTCCGTCATACTGACATGCTCTCTGAGCTCCCTCGGGCGTGGCTAGTTACGAGGCAAAAGTATTATTATCACTATGATTTTGTTAGAAAGCTAAAATCACATTCCTATCTTCACGAAAACATTGTCTTCCTCCTTGATATTTTCTACACAAGGTAAAGGATGTAACCCTGATATCCACAGTGTAAAAGCTCTTCAAGTCACAATGTTTTCCTTATAACGCCTTCATACAATTTGTTATGACATCACAAAATAGACACTAATTTTCCATATTCCATTTCATTCCATATCATTCCCAACGTTTGGATGTTGAAATATATTGTCCCAATGTTCATTGTTGGATCTTGACGTTTTTGGGCGGCAAATGTCTCTGAAACAAAGGACATTCCTTTCAACCAGGAGAATCTATCTCTAATTTATGGTAGTATTATGATGTCAAGACCGGCACAGCTTGCAAGAAAGGCATTTCACTGTACTTGTGCACGAGACTTTAAAACTTGAAACTTGAATTGTTGCAAAACATGCATTTTTGATTTCCAGCGGTGAAGTATCAACAGCTGGAGGAACTGAGATTGAGAAATGTAAGTACTCCACATCCATCAATGCAGTATGCTAAAAGTAATAATACACAATTCCTGAATGAATGCACAATGCTCACTTTGTAGGCTCGAAAACTCCATCAGAACTGTTTATCATTCCGACTGAAGCAAGGGAGGTAAGTTTAACCATATTTTCTGAGGGCTACCTTGCCTTGGCATTGTAATCTTGATTGAATGTTGACAGTCTCATTGATGGCCATTGAAAATGACATTGCTGCTTTTGCTTTCCACAGATAACAGAGATTCCAAACATTGTACCAGAGGAGGCGATTATTGAGGAGCAGATAGTGGAGTTCAGTGTCACCATAGCAGACCCTGGCTACAGTGAACTTGTTCTGAGTGACCCTGCAGCTCCCCATTACCATGACATCACACGCGATCTCCATGATACGGTGAGGCAAACTGAGAAGAAATGTCCTTGAAAAGTCTTAAAGGCCCAGTGCAGTCAAAAGTTTTAGAACACCTACTCATTCAAGGGTAATTATTTATTTTAACTAATTTCTACATTGCAGAATAATAGTGAAGACATCACAACTAAGAAATAACACATATGGAATAATGTACTAACCAAAAAAGTGTTAAACAAATCAAAAATATATTTTATATTTGAGATTCTTTAAATAGCCACCCTTTGCTTTGATGACAGCTTTGCACATTCTTGGCATTTTCTCAACCAGCTTCATGAGGTAGTCACCTGGAATGCATTTCAATTAACAGATGTAACTTCTTAAAAGTTAATTTGTAAAATGTATTTCCTTCTAAATGCGTTTGAGCCAATCAGTTGTGTTGTGACAAGGTATACAGAAGATAGCCCTATTTGGAAAAAAACCAAGTCCATATTATGGCAAGAACAGCTCAAATAAGCAAAGAGAAACAACAGTCCATCATTACTTTAAGACATGAAGGTCAGTCAATACGGAACATTTCAAGAACTTTGAAGGTTTCTTTAAGTGCAGTCGCAAAAACCATCAAGCGTTATGATGAAACTGGCTCTCATAAGGACCACCACGGGAATGGAAGACCTCTGCTGCAGAGGATAAGTTCATTAGAGTTACCAGCCTCAGAAATTGCAGCCCAAATACATGTTTCACAGAGTTCAAGTAACAGACACATCTCATCATCAACTGTTCAGAGGAGACTGCCAAATTGGAGATTTTTGGTTCCAACCACCGTGTCTTTGTGAGATGCGGTGTGGGTGAACGGATGATCTCCACATGTGTATTATTCACCGTAAAGCATGGAGCAGGAGGTTTAACCAGCATGGCTACCACAGCATTCTGAAGCGATACGCCATCCCATCTGGTTTGCGCTTAGTGGGACTATCATTCATTTTTCAACAGGACAATGACCCAACACACCTCCAGGCTGTGTAAGGGCTATTTTACCAAGAAGGAGAGTGATGGAGTGCTGCATCAGATGACCTGGCCTCCACAATCCCCCGACCTCAACCAAATTGAGATGGTTTGGGATGAGTTGGACCGCAGAGTGAAGGAAAAGCAGCCAACAAGTGCTCAACATATGTGGGAACTCCTTCAAGACTGTTGGAAAACATTTCAGGTGAAGCTGGCTGAGAGAATGCCAAGAGTGTGCAACGCTGTCATCAAGGCAAAGGGTGGCTATTTGAAGAATCTCAAATATAAAATATATTTTGATTTGTTTAACACTTGTTTGGTTACTACATGATTCCATATGTGTTATTTCATAGTTTTGATGTCTTCACTATTAGTCTACAATGTAGAAAATAGTAAGAATAAAGAAAAACCGTTGAATGAGTAGGTGTTCTAAAACTTTTGACCTGTAGTGTATATATTTCCACACCATGACGGTGGAATAATACTGTGAAATTGTGAAAATTATGATAATGCAGTTTTAGTGAAGAGCTGTTTGAAAAGATGGCATGACATTTCTGAATGTTTTGGTGGGATGGAGTTTTGGCCTGCCTGATGACATCACAAGGTGGTTAATTAGTTGTTAGACCAATAAGAAAGAGTTCCAAACCTATGTACCTATAACAGCTAGTTTTCAGTTTCCCCTCCCCACTCAGACCACTCCCAGACTGTCCTAGCTAAATTCTTGCTTGAGAAATTGCTCTTTGGTAAGAAGCTATTTTTGTTTCTTTTTGACCATTTTAATTGAAAACAATCACAGTAAGGTACTTAATTGTTACCCAGAAATGATTTGATATTGAGATAAAAACAGCTGTATTGGACCTTTGAGAATGAACAAGTAAATTAGCCTTTATTGCTGAGATGGGTTTAGTGAACTACATTTGCATGAGTAATAACCTTGACTCGACTGAGACCTGTCAACTCATTTTAGCTCCCAGAGCTAATGCCTAGGCTTTAGCTCAATGGGCTAACATAGATCTTGAGTCACAGAGATGAATCGGGTTTGATACCTGGTGTGTTAGATTATCAAGACATTCCATTCACATGTAAGAATTTGACTCTAAAGGCAGAGACATTTATTTCTGCTTCTCTCGTGGAACGAGGACGTTTAGGGGCTGGGGAGAAAACGCAACCTTCTTCCCGTACAAAATGTCGAAATGACATCAGTTTGACCAGTTTTAAGGAAATGAAAAGCTGTGAAAACGATTAAACATGTTTTTGATAAGATTTCAGTCGGTCTTGGATGCATTTATGTGGTGGAAATACTGTCAGCTTTTATGTAACGGAGTCAATGCTGAAAAAGACTGTGGTCCCTACCTGTTCATTCGCATTCGATCAAGAAATGCTGAAATAAATAAATCATATTTCTCTACTACTGTTCCAGAGACAAAATTAACATTTGGTTGACCATTTTAGTGAATATTATATTAGGCGACATGTTATATGTTATATGTTATAGTCATACAGTACAGTCAGTGTCCAGATTTCAGTTACTATCGGCCGCACCCGTACTTCCACCATCCTTGTCTTTAAAAAAATGAAATATAACACTCTTAAGATAATACTTTCATTGAAAGAACTGATTGTTGGCCGGATAATTAGGTAGGCCTTGTGTGGGGCAATCCTTACAATCCCTCACTGTATGTTGTATTCCATAGGCATAGCCATATCACACAGAGGGAAACGTGTACAGTGATATTTGAGACAATCACAAGCTCCTTCAGTAATACAGTATTGAAAAGATTGCAAATGCCTCAGGTTTTTGGTAGGCATACATTAGTGAATTATTATTTTGTTCTACGACTCAGCCTGGTTTCATAGACTGGACATAACATAGTAAACATAAATCCAGGACACTCAAATTAGTGTGATATGTTACGTTTGGTATGGTTACCGAAGACCATACCACGCAAAAACGAAAATAGGGTGGTTGGTCAGGTGGATGGGTGGGCAAATGTCTAGCAACCCAAAGGTTGCGTGTTCAAATATCATCATGGAAAACTTTAGCTTTTTAACTAATTAGCAACTTTGCAACTACTTAATACAGTTTTTCTTATTTTTATTTATTTTATTTTTTGTCATTTAGCAGACGCTCTTATCCAGAGCGATTTACATGAGCAATTAGGGTTAAGTGCGTTGCTTAAGGGCACATCGACAGATTTTTTCAACCTAGTCGGCTCAGGGATTAGAACCAGCAACCTTTCGGTTACTGGCACAACGCTCTTACCCACTAAGCCACCTGCCGCCCAGTTGAAGTCTGAAGTTTACATACACTTAGGTTGGAGTCATTAAAACTTGTTTTTCAACCAATAATTAAAAGCTGAAATAAATCATTCTCTCTACTATTATTCTGACATTTCACATTCTTAAAATAAAGTGGTGATCCTAACTGACCTAAGACAGGGAATTTTACTAGGATTAAATGTCAGTAATTGTGAAAAACTGAGTTTAAATGTATTTGGCTAAGGTGTATGTAAACTTCCGACTTCAACTGTATATATATTTTTTTACTTTTACCCATTTTTCTCCCCAATTTTTATGATATCCAATTGGTAGTTACAGTCTTGTCCCATCGCTGCAACTCCCCTACGGACTCGGGAGAGGCGAAGATTGCGAGCCATGTTTCCTCTGAAACACGACCCTGCCAAGCCGCGCTGCTACTTGACACACTGCTTGCTTAACCCGAAAGCCAGCTGCACCAGGAAACACTGTCAAACTGGCGACCGAGGTCAGCTTGCAGGCACCCGGCCCGCCACAAGGAGTGGCTAAAGCGCAATGGGACAAGGAAATCCCGGCCAGCCAAACCCTCCCCTAACCCGGACGATGCTGAGCCAATTGTGCACCGCCTCATGGGTCTTCCGGTCACGGCTGGCTGGCTGTGACACAGCCTGGGATCAAACCCGGGGACTACTTAATACTTTTTAGCTACTTTGCAACTACTTAGCATGTTAGCTAACCCTTTCCCTAACCTTAACCCTTTAACCTTAACCCTAACCCCTAATCCCTAGCCTAGCTAACGTTAACCACCTAGCTAACATATCATACAAAATGGATGATGGATCTTCACAAATTAATACATACCATACGAAACATAACATATGATACTAATTGTAGTGTCCTGGATTTCCATTTACTATGTTACGTCTACCCCTGAGTTCAGGTTGAATGACTGCCTTTTGCAAATCTAGCAATACTAATGGTGCTTTTCCATCTAGACTTGCCAGTGTTTGGCTCCAAGTCAGAGCAGGTCCATCAGAGCCATGGCCCAGTGAGACACGGGTCCAGGCCCGGGTTTGATGGAAATAGAAAAGTCTGAGCCTTTAGGATAAAAAACTGGGGTAAATTTTCCGTGGAAATGCACAATAACATCCCAAATGAGCTTGTGTTTTAAAGAAGCTTATGATAAAGGGTAGACAAAGTGTAAAGCCAGCAATGTATTTGGCAACATCAAAAGACTGAATTGGATTTGTAACCTCAGAAAGATAAAGTGTGTAAACCTCATGAATGATTCCTAGAAAAAATGCACCCCTTCCAGATAAAGAAGAAATTCACAAAAGCCTGACAGCACATAGATGATTCTACAGTGAGAAATCTACACTGAGGGTACAAAACATTAGGAACACCTGCTCTTTCCATTACATACTGTAGACTGACCAGGTGAATCAAGGTTTTCTTAATGTTTTGTACACTCAGTGAATATTATACTACAGGCCACTTACTTGTGTTTGCTATTTTTCTGTGTTGGCAATATCGTTTATATCGTTATTGTGTGATGTTATTTTGTTTAGAATGATTATTGCCCCAGAGAGAAGGCTTCATGAATCTAAGAAAGATGTGTTACCTAAACATAACCATCAGATGTCTCTATTTTCCACAGATGGTTCATGTTTTTGACAAACTTCCTGGGTTCAAAGATCTTCGTGTTTTGGGATTTCGGTTCGTTGAACTTCGGTAGGTTGTTCAATGAACTGTGAAAGTACTAAGAAGTGAGCCAAATCTTTCATTTAATTGAACAGGCTCCATTAGACATAGCATCACTGTTCAGAGAGTGTGTTGTATATGTCATTAGCAAAGGAAAAACAAAGCAGTGTTATATTAGCCAGAGGTCTTTCAAACTTTGG
Source organism: Coregonus lavaretus (assembly GCF_964263955.1). Taxonomy (NCBI): domain Eukaryota; kingdom Metazoa; phylum Chordata; class Actinopteri; order Salmoniformes; family Salmonidae; genus Coregonus; species Coregonus lavaretus. The sequence continues at coordinate 10,482,996 of NC_140014.1, forward strand.
TCTTTGCTTTAATTGCTAAAATGCTAAGCTAATAAATACTGTGAGAAAGACATACTATTTCTCCAATATAAGCTCTGCTTTGTTGACAGATCTGATGATATGTCAGTCCGCTATGCTGTGGTGTTTGAGACGAATGGAGAAGACCATGAAGAAGAATCTATTTCCACTATAGAACCAGGCACAGGGACAGGGACAGTTGTTTACACAAATGGACACAGACTGAAGGATATGGTTTACATGGCCTTAAACGTGGAGACGTCCCTGCCTGTGGACATACATACACTCAGTTTTGAACCGGGTAAGCTTAATTTAAAGCTCAGGTCAAATGGGATATAATCATTGAGGAGATGCTAACTTTTCATTTTCCCCCTTCAGATCCCACTGTTTCTCTAAGAGAGGAGTTGGAGGCGACAACCTTGGAAACCTTGCCAGAGGAGGGTGTCGGGCACACTGAAGTTTTCTTCCCAACTGTTGCTGTTGGAGAGGACTATCTTGAGGCTTTTACAGACACACCTGAGGAATACACCATTGTGCCTTTCAGTGACTCAGTTATTGTTCTTCCTGCTGAGGCTACCACTGGCTCAACCCCAGATACCCCCACTGTGGATATTAGTGAGGGTCCTCCCTCAGTAGAAGCAGTAGAGGAGACTGTAGTGGATGCTAGAGATGAGACACTTGATGAAGAGGCTACAGATGAGACGCTTGGCATAGAGGAGCCTCCAGTGGATGTTACAGAGGAGATGATTGAGGTAGAGGAAACTGTGGATGCCACTGAGGAGACAATTAATGTAAAGCCTGCAGAGGATGCCACTGAGGAGACACTTGATATAGAGGAGACTGTAGATGCGAGACAAGACTACCTTTGGGTTTGGCCACCAGTAACAACACTGGCGGCCATTATGGAACAGCCTGCCACTGAGGAGACACTTGATGTAGAAGAAACTGTGGATGCAACAGAAGAAGACAACCTTTGGGTTTGGCCACCAGTAACAACACTGGCGGCCATTACGGAACAGCCTGCCACTGAGGAGACACTTGATGTAGAGGAAACTGTGGATGCGACAGAAGAAGACTACCTTTGGGTTTGGCCACCAGTAACAACACTGGCGGCCATTACGGAACAGCCTGCCACTGAGGAGACACTTGATGTAGAAGAAACTGTGGATGCGACAGAAGAAGACTACCTTTGGGTTTGGCCACCAGTTACAAGAACATCCGTTATGGAACAGCCTACCACCAAACTGATTACTCTCTTTCCTCCTGAGAAAGATGCTGTAGATGAGGAAACCCTCCCAACTGTTGAACCTGAGGAAGATGAAGGTAACATTCCTCTTATAACGCGAGTGACTACATTTATGGGAGCATTTTTTGATTTTAATTTCAATCTTTTTGATTGAAATGGATTTGTATGTCATTTTCTGATATTTTTGATTTTCTTTAAAAGGACCCACAACTACTGAGGCGGCTTTAGACGAGCAACCGGACAGAGAAAATCTAATTATCACCACTACAGCATATCAAGATATAGAACCTGCATCCATCAAAACATTTACCACTGCTACACAATCACAAACCATGCCTTCATCTGAGGATGACATCATCCAAGCAGAGCCAGAGGAAGTACCCTCAGCATCTATTCCCGCTATAGCCCCTGGACCTTCAGAAGGAGGGGACACCGTCCGAGAACAGGAACCACTTGAGACGGCCGTGGATATCTCTACTGATGACTCGGACATGCAGGAGGATGTAGAAAAGGTAGAAAAGGACGGTACAGAAGCCGCTGATATGCTGGACGAGTTTGGCAGTGGATTGGAAGGTCCATTTGAGTCCACTGCAGCCCCCGGACTCAGACACATGCGCACCCCTTTAATGGCCACTACTGAAAAGGCCAAAGAGATGGTGGTGTTCTTTAGTTTGCGAGTCACTAACATTATGTTTTCCGAGGACCTGTTCAACAAGAGCTCTCCTGAGTACATGTCATTGGAGAATACCTTTCTTGAGCTGGTAGGTAAATACAATTTTGTGCTCGATATTGTGTTTCTGCATGCCTTGTTGTCATACCTGTATTTTTAACTCCAAACTCTTCTTTCAAACTGTTTGATAATCTAATTGTGCAGTAAGTAATGGTTGGATGTGGTTTGAAGTGATACCTCAGTAAGAACTAAAGATTTGAGTAGCCCCAAGTGACAAGGGGCAATTTTTTTTCCGTAGACAAGTGTTGACATACTGTAAGCCTTAAAGGCGTCTGCATACTAGGTTCGGTTTGCTCCTAGCAGAACTCGGCTAGGCGAAGCGAACATCTGTGCCTCGCATACTCCCTTAAATATACAAATTACTGTTTGTCCCTCTTGAGACGCCGTACAACAACATAGCCATAACACTTCCTCAAAATAGTCTGAACTATTCTAAAATAAATCAAGAAATCTGTAATTAATGTTGAAGTTTTTGCAGAGGAGGTCTTAGTTGCACAATTTTACATCTAACTAAGATGTTTGGTGTAGTACTTCTCAAGCGATAAAATGTGCATGAAAACTGATAGTCTTCTTCTATGGTATATTGGCGATCGCACAATTTAATGTGCAATCTTCTACCTACTGTGCGGGATGGAAACAAGATTCCCCAAAATTGAACAAAATACCCCCCCAAAAAACGACCAAACTACCAAAAAATTAATAAATAAACTAAATCAAACAACTTTTCTGTTAAATTTTTTTACAGATTTGATCCCTACACAGGCTCAAGGGGAACCTGGGAGGGCGGGTCTTCCGGCGCCAGTACCCCTTGCAAGTTTTCAGATGTAAAATCCTTAAGTCACAATAATGTCCAGTTTCTTAGACTTCTTTCAGACTTGTGTCGTACAGTTTATAACTGTGGCAATGAATTCCACAAAATCTTTAACACACAGGGTATCTTTTGTCTGGCAGCAAACATTTACTACAGGCTGTGGTGTGTCCACTACCATATCTTCACTCGCATCACTTGTTTTCTCAATTATTTTAATCACCTCCACATAGGAGGTTCGATTGACCGCTCAAAACTTTTGCAACATCAATCTCCTTCACCCATTTTCAACACCTCAAACGGGTTTCCCACATATCCATCCTTACTCAACAAACGCATCCCAACTAGAAGCGATTCATTATCATTCATACACGTATCCTCCACTCCAATTTTAGACAATTTCCTTTTTGTTCCAGTTTTCGCTACTACTGTTGTCCATTCAGAACATTCGTCTTCACCAACTTTGCTTGACGCGCTGCTTGATTCAAATTAAGCATCCACTTCCGCCATCTTTTTCCTGAACCGGAATCGTAGTCCTCAAAACTTGTCGTCTCTCGTTGAATGACAACACTTAATTGAAGATTCCCTACTGTTGACCAATCACGATGAATGGGCGTAGACTTCAGCTACCGAACTTCGGCTTGTCTCAAGAAAAAATAGGGTGTGCTCAAACAGTCCCCCCAAAAATTGCCGAACACCAAAACGCTGTCATAATATATGCGCATACTGTTTAGACTGGGATGCATACGGTAAGCTTTATCCTCACTGGTGCTATATCTTAATACATTGGTGGAGAGTTCTCAGAGTTCATCACAAGACCTGTCCATATAAAAACTGGCTACATTTTGCTTTACTTAAAACCATTTCTCTGAGCCCAGACACTCGCCAATTCCTGGAGCCAGTAAATTGAGGACTAGAAGACAGAGGACGTTAGCTTCAATACCGGTATTTCCATATTGGAACTATATCTTCCCAGCCTCAGAGAGAGCATGACCTATTTACTTTCTATATTTTCTGTACATAGCTTCATACAGCTCAAAAAATAATTAGAATCTACTATTTGCTTTCTTTGACTAACATTTGCCTGTGAGTTGCACTTACCAAAAAGTTACATCTCTACAACCATGACTTGTCAATGGTGTGATATCAATCACCAAAGTTGACACTTTGGTTTAATGATACATACCTGCAGTTTCTGAAATGCACTTTTAGTAATCAGTCTAAAGATTGATTACTAAATTACGATTTCTTAGCTGATTGTTCGTCTGAATCTTTCCCTTATTTTGTCTTCTATGTTGTTTATTTTGTCTAAGACATTGACAAAGTGTATTTGCTTTAATCCTGTGCATTCTCATTGGTGATGAGTGTTAACTAATGGCAAAGAGGTTTGTTCATTAATGAACCATGTCTCAGGATGTGTATAGAATCTTTAGGTCTGTCCACTAAGATTTGCCAAAGTTTTATTAGGTAAAGAAATTAGGAGGAATGGCTGTTTCAGGTACAAAACAGTGTATAGTTATGGCAATATGGGTAGTGTGTGTGCAAAGCACTATCTCTTTGTATTCTCAATTTATATGCATCACAATGTTTGTATTAAATTCTGACTAGTGTGCATGCTTGCTTTAGCTTGCTACATACATTTGAAAGAGGCATTGTGGTAAAGGAAAATATTGTTTTCATATGTTGGCTACTTATGTGTGCATACGTCTGAGTAGGACTGTAGTAGTGGATGAATTGTGCATATGGTTTGATGAACTGAACAAGTGCCTGATATTGCGAAAACAGGAAAGTCTCAATCTTTTGTTCCATGATCGGAGTGAGCTTTGTTCAACTCCCTCATAGCTAACTGTATGTGGACAGCCCTGGGTGGTCTTAATCAGGGGACCCAGTACTAAAGGCAATGTTTGCCTCAGGGGGTTTCTGACTGAGTAAGAGGCTTTAGGTAATTCTGGTTAGCACAAGCACCACACATGTTTTACAATAGTAATTTTTTTAGTGGTCTCAATCATCAGTCAATTGTGTGGGTTTTAGTGTGCACGAACATGCATGTATGAGATTTTTGGTACATCTTTACAGGATATAGGCAGGATTACAGCTAATAGCATGGGTAATACAATTGGTTCAAGTGCACAAGAGAGAACAAGTGCTTAGGGAGCGAGCTTTTCTCCCAATACAAGTAGGTTGTAATGAATTGGTACATCGTCACACTTGTATACGTCTGCAAAGTCAGCATTACCATTGCTATGTTTGACAGCCCTGCCTAGTAGAAACTATAATCACTTAAGCTCATGAAAGATAAACGTTGCGCTCTTTTAGAGATCTGAACTCATACCAATTGCAATTGAATCTTTGGATTCTTCCAACTTGCACTCATTGATATACATCAGCGAAAGTAATATCTATTGACGTCTGTATTTAGTTTCAAGGCTTAGCTTGAGTTTGACAGTGGGAAATATACTTGGATTCCACAGAAGTGTCTTAACTTTGTGTTATGTAAAGTCCCCAGACTTTAACTGGGGATGTACACTGAGTATACCAAACATTAGGAACACCTTCCTGATATTGAGTTTGCCCTCAGAACAGCCTCAATTCATTGGGGCATGGCCTCTACAAGGTGTTGAAAGCGTTCCACAGGGAAGCTGGGCCATGTTGACTCCAATGCTTTCCACAGTTGTGTCAAGTTGGCTGGATGCCCTTTGGGTGATGGACCATTCTGGATACACACGGGAAACTGTTTGACGTGAAAAACCCAGCAGCGTTGCAGTTCTTCACACAAACCGGTGCGCCTGGCACCTAGTACCATACCCCGTTCAAAGGGACTTAAATATTTTGTCTTTCCCATTCACCCTCTGAATGGCACACATACACAATCCATGTCTCAATTGTCTGAAAGCTTAAAAATTATCTACACTGATTGAAGTGGATTTAACAAGTGACATCAATAAGGGATCATATCTTTCACCTTGATTCACCTGGTCAGTCTATGTCAAGGAAAGAGCATGTGCTCTTAATGTTTTATATACTCAGTGTACTGTATTGTAGTCATGGCTCATCCTATATAACTACTGCTTTACACACCTTTTATATTTATATACTGTCCATAATGTCTATACACACCATTATATATTTATATATACAGTGGGGGAAAAAAGTATTTAGTCAGCCACCAATTGTGCAAGTTCTCCCACTTAAAAAGATGAGAGAGGCCTGTAATTTTCATCATAGGTACACGTCAACTATGACAGACAAATTGAGAAAAAAAAAATCCAGAAAATCACATTGTAGGATTTTTTATGAATTTATTTGCAAATTATGGTGGAAAATAAGTATTTGGTCACCTACAAACAAGCAAGATTTCTGGCTCTCACAGACCTGTATCTTCTTCTTTAAGAGGCTCCTCTGTCCTCCACTTGTTACCTGTATTAATGGCACCTGTTTGAACTTGTTATCAGTATAAAAGACACCTGTCCACAACCTCAAACAGTCACACTCCAAACTCCACTATGGCCAAGACCAAAGAGCTGTCAAAGGACACCAGAAACAAAATTGTAGACCTGCACCAGGCTGGGAAGACTGAATCTGCAATAGGTAAGCAGCTTGGTTTGAAGAAATCAACTGTGGGAGCAATTATTAGGAAATGGAAGACATACAAGACCACTGATAATCTCCCTCGATCTGGGGCTCCACGCAAGATCTCACCCCGTGGGGTCAAAATGATCACAAGAACGGTGAGCAAAAAACCCAGAACCACATGGGGGGACCTAGTGAATGACCTGCAGAGAGCTGGGACCAAAGTAGCAAAGCCTACCAATCAGTAACACACTACGCCACCAGGGACTCAAATCCTGCAGTGCCAGACGTGTCCCCCTGCTTAAGCCAGTACATGTCCAGGCCCGTCTGAAGTTTGCTAGAGTGCATTTGGATGATCCAGAAGAGGATTGGGAGAATGTCATATGGTCAGATGAAACCAAAAATAGAACTTTTTGGTAAAAACTCAACTCGTCGTGTTTGGAGGACAAAGAATGCTGAGTTGCATCCAAAGAACACCATACCTACTGTGAAGCATGGGGGTGGAAACATCATGCTTTGGGGCAGTTTTTCTGCAAAGGAACCAGGACGACTGATCCGTGTAAAGGAAAGAATGGGGCCATGTATCGTGAGATTTTGAGTGAAAACCTCCTTCCATCAGCAAGGGCATTGAAGATGAAACGTGGCTGGGTCTTTCAGCATGACAATGATCCCAAACATACCGCCCGGGCAACGAAGGAGTGGCTTCGTAAGAAGCATTAAGGTCCTGGAGTGGCCTAGCCAGTCTCCAGATCTCAACCCCATAGAAAATCTTTGGAGGGAGTTGAAAGTCTGTGTTGCCCAGCGACAGCCCCAAAACATCACTGCTCTAGAGGAGATCTGCATGGAGGAATGGGCCAAAATACCAGCAACAGTGTGTGAAAACCTTGTGAAGACTTGCAGAAAACGTTTGACCTGTGTCATTGCCAACAAAGGGTATATAACAAAGTATTGAGAAACTTTTGTTATTGACCAAATACTTATTTTCCACCATAATTTGCAAATAAATTCATTAAAAATCCTACAATGTGATTTTCTGGATTTTTTTTTCTCATTTTGTCTGTCATAGTTGACGTGTACCTATGATGAAAATTACAGGCCTCTCTCATCTTTTTAAGTGGGAGAACTTGCACAATTGGTGGCTGACTAAATACTTTTTTTCCCCACTGTATATTTATTGTGGTACTATTTTTACTTTAGTTTATTTAGCAATTTTTTATTTCTATTTTAAAACTCCTCATTGTTGTTTAAGGGCTTAAGGGCTCGTAAGTATTTTCACGGTAAGGTAATACCTGTCACGGTTTCGGCCGAGGCTGCTCCTCTTCCTTGTTCGGGCGGACTTCGGCGGTCGTCGTCTCCGGAGTACTAGCTGCCACCGTTCGATGTTTTTTGTTCTTTTGGTTTTGTCTGTGCATAACACCTGTCCCTTATTTGTGTCTTGATTATTCTCCTTATTTAGTTGGTTTGTTTGGGGCAGGTGTTATGCGTGATTGTTATTGTCAGTTTGCCTCCGAGTAGTTCTCTCTCTCGTTTATTTAGTATTTTCGAGAGTTCGCACTGCGTGCGCCTTTTCTTGTTTTTCCGCACTGTGTGTTGTGCGTATTGTTCGTGCCGCCCGGTTGGGTTGGCGACTCATTTCCCGTGTTGGGATACATATATATACTAAAGTCCGTTGAAGAACCTCCTTGTCCCTGCGCTTGATTCCTGCACTACATCCACACTCAACACTCTGACAGAATCACGCATCATCATGGAATCAGCAGGAGCGACCGCGCCGACCGCCGATCTGGACGAACGGCTTCGTGGTCAGGAGGACCGTATGAACCAGGTGTGTCACGCCCTGGATAGGGTGATGACCACCCTACACCGATGGGAGACCAGCGGGGTGCCCACACCTCCAACCACCGACCCAGCTCCAGCGGTCAGCCCTCAGGGTACATCTCCGGAACCCAGTGGGATTCGGCTCTCGCTCCCGAGGGCGTACGACGGCTCCACCGCCGGGTGTCAAGGGTTCCTGCTGCAGGTGGAGCTCTACCTCGCCACCGTCCACCCGGCGCCCTCGGGACACGAGAGCGTCTCAGCCCTCATCTCCTGTCTCACCGGCAAGGCGTTGGAGTGGGCCAACGCCGAGTGGAGGAGAATGGACGCCGCAACCACGAACTATGCGGAGTTCTCCCGCCGCTTCCGTGCTGTATTCGACCATCCACCAGAGGGGAAGGCGGCGGGGGAGCGTCTGTTCTACCTCCGACAGGGGATGAGGAGCGCACAGGACTTTGCCTTGGAGTTCCGGACCCTAGCGGCTGACGCAGGGTGGAATGAGCGGGCCCATATCGACCATTTCCGCTGCAGCCTCCGGGAGGACGTCCAGCGAGAGTTGGCGTGCAGGGACACGTCGTTGACGTTCGACCAGCTGGTCGACATGGCCATCCGGCTGGATACCCTGCTCGCCACCCGTGGGCGTCCCGGAGGGGGGGGTCTGCCCATTCCACTCTCCAGCACCTCTGAGCCTAGCCCTATGGAGCTCGGAGGTGCTGGCGCTAGGGAACGCAGGAGGAGGAGCCCGAGGGGACCCGGCCCTTGCACCAACTGTGGTCGTGGAGGGCACACTGCGGCTAGGTGCTGGGGCGGGTCCTCCAGGGGAGGAGATGGCAGGTCTAGCATTGGGGGGTCCCCCCAGGTGAGTAGGCGCCCTGCTTACCCAGAGCTTTCTGTCGTGCACCTAACCTTGCCTGTTTGTTTCCCACAGGTTGCACCTCGTTCCCAGCATAAGGCGCTGGTAGATTCAGGCGCAGCTGGGAATTTTATAGATCGCCAGTTCTGTTTAGAGTTAGGGATTCCCCTCCTTCCTGTTGATAAGCCTTTCCCCGTCCATGCCCTAGATAGCCGTCCGTTAGGGTCTGGGTTGATTAGGGAGGTCACAGCACCACTTCAGATGATGGCGCAGGAGGGTCATGAGGAGAGAATTCAGCTTTATCTGATTGACTCTCCTGCGTATCCGGTGGTGCTGGGTCTTCCCTGGTTGATGACTCATGACCCTATTATTGGGTGGCGAGAGAAAGCTCTTAAAGGGTGGTCTGCTCAATGTGAGGGGCGGTGTCTGGGTGTTTCCATAGGGGCGACCTCGGTGGAGAGTCCGAATCTAATGCCAGCACTGCAGATTCCCCCCGAGTATGAGGATTTGGCACTGGCGTTCAGTAAGACTAGGGCTGCGCAGCTGCCGCCTCATAGACGGGGGGATTGTGCGATAGATCTCCAGTCAGGCGCAGCTCTCCCGCGGAGCCATGTGTATCCCTTGTCTCAAGAGGAGAAAAAATCGATGGAGACGTACATCTCTGAGTCTCTTAGACAGGGGTACATACGGCCCTCCGTTTCACCCGTTTCCTCAAGTTTCTTTTTTGTGAAGAAGAAGGATGGAGGTCTGCGGCCGTGTATTGATTACCGCGGTCTCAATCAGATCACAGTGAAGTACAGCTATCCACTTCCTCTGATTGCGACTATGACGGAGTCACTGCACGGTGCGCGGTTCTTTACAAAATTGGATCTTAGGAGCGCATATAACTTGGTGCGCATCCGTAAGGGCGATGAATGGAAGACAGCGTTTAGCACGACTTCCGGGCACTACGAGTATCTAGTCATGCCATATGGGTTGATGAATGCTCCCTCAGTCTTCCAATCCTTCGTTGATGAGATTTTCCGGGACATGCAGGGACAGGGAGTGGTTGTGTACATCGACGACATTCTGGTGTATAGTCCTACCCGTGCTGAGCATGTAGCCCTGGTGCGCCGAGTATTGCGGAGGCTGTTGGAGCATGACCTATATGTCAAGGCAGAGAAATGTCTGTTTTTTCAGAAGTCGGTCTCCTTTCTGGGTTACCAGTTATCTGCGTCAGGGGTGAAGATGGAGGTAGACCGGGTGTCAGCTGTGCGTAATTGGCAAACCCCAACCACTGTGAAGGAGGTGCAACGGTTCTTGGGTTTTGCGAATTACTACCGGAGGTTTATCCGGGGTTTTGGACAGGTGGCAGCTCCCATAACGTCTCTGTTAAAGGGGGGTCCGGTGCGCTTGCGGTGGTCAGCTGAGGCGGACAGGGCATTTGGGAGACTGAAGGACCTGTTTACCTCGGCGCCGGTGTTGGCGCATCCGGATCCCTCTTTACCGTTCCAAGTAGAGGTGGACGCGTCAGAGGCCGGAATAGGGGCCGTTCTTTCCCAGCGTTCTGGTACTCCACCTAAACTCCGTCCCTGTGCGTTCTACTCTAAGAAGCTCAGTCCGGCGGAGCGGAATTATGACGTAGGGGACAGGGAGCTGTTAGCCGTGGTACAGGCCCTAAAGGTGTGGCGGCATTGGCTCGAGGGGGCTCAACACCCTTTCCTCATTCAAACTGACCATCGTAACCTGGAGTACATCCGGGCAGCTAGGAGACTGAATCCTCGCCAGGCTCGGTGGACTATGTTCCTGGCCCGGTTTGTGTTTAAGATCACATACATCCCTGGGTCCCAGAACGGGAAGGCAGATGCTCTGTCCCGGCGGTATGACGCGGAGGAGAGGTCAGTTGAGTCCACGCCCATACTACCGGAGTCTTGTCTGGTTGCTCCGGTGGTGTGGGAGGTTGATGGTGAGATCGAGCGGGCGTTACGCACCGACCCGAGTCCTCCTCAGTGTCCTGTGGGTCGGACGTACGTTCCGCTCGAGATACGCGATCGCCTCATTTGTTGGGCTCACACGTCTCCCTCCTCTGGTCATCCGGGTATCGGCCGGACAGTGCACTGCCTTAGCACGAAGTACTGGTGGCCAACGTTAGCTAGGGATGTGAGGATTTATGTTTCCTCCTGTTCGGTGTGTGCCCAGTGTAAGGCGCCCAGACATTTGCCCAGGGGTAAGTTACAACCCCTGCCTATTCCACAACGACCCTGGTCCCACCTCTCGGTGGATTTTGTTACCGACCTTCCCCCCTCACAGGGAAACACTACCATCCTGGTCGTTGTGGATAGGTTCTCGAAGGCCTGTCGTCTCCTTCCCATGCCGGGTCTACCCACTGCCCTGCAGACCGCGGAGGCTCTGTTCACCCATGTCTTCCGGCATTACGGGGTACCCGAGGATATAGTGTCTGACCGAGGCCCCCAGTTCACCTCGAGAGTGTGGAGGGCATTTATGGAACGGTTGGGGGTGTCGGTAAGCCTTACCTCGGGTTACCACCCGGAAAGTAATGGGCAGGTTGAACGTGTCAACCAGGATGTGGGTAGGTTTCTGAGGTCATACTGTCAGGGCCGGCCGGAGGAGTGGGCGAGATATGTGCCCTGGGCGGAGATGGCACAGAACTCTCTTCGCCACTCCTCCACCCAACTAACCCCGTTTCAGTGTGTGTTGGGGTACCAGCCGGTGCTGGCACCATGGCATGAGAGCCAGATCGAGGCCCCCGCTGTGGATGAGTGGGTAAGGCGCTCGGAGGAGACGTGGGACGCTGCACACGTCCATCTGCAGCGTGCCATACGTCGACAGAAGACGAGCGCCGACCTACACCGCAGTGAGGGGCCAGTGTACGCACCTGGAGATCGAGTCTGGCTCTCAACCAGAAACCTGCCCCTCCGCCTGCCTTGCCGGAAGCTGGGTCGGCGGTTTGTGGGGCCGTTTAAAGTCCTGAGGAGATTGAACGAGGTGAGTTATAGGTTAGAACTACCTGTTGACTACAAAAATATTAACCCCTCGTTCCATGTGTCTCTCCTCAGGCCGGTGGTAGCTGGTCCACTCCAGGACTTTGAGATTGAGGAGACTCCTCCGCCCCCGTTGGACATCGAGGGGGCTCCGGCGTACACCGTGAGGTCCATTCTGGATTCTAGACGCCGGATGGGGGGTCTTCAATATCTCGTGGAGTGGGAGGGGTACGGTCCGGAGGAGCGGTGCTGGGTGCCAAGGAGGGACGTGCTAGACCAGTCCCTACTGACCGATTTCCATCGGGGTCATCCTGCGCGCCCTGCTCCGCGTCGTCCGGGTCGTCCTCGAGCTCCGGGTCGGCGCACGGCTGGAGCCGCGCGTCAAGGGGGGGGTACTGTCACGGTTTCGGCCGAGGCTGCTCCTCTTCCTTGTTCGGGCGGACTTCGGCGGTCGTCGTCTCCGGAGTACTAGCTGCCACCGTTCGATGTTTTTTGTTCTTTTGGTTTTGTCTGTGCATAACACCTGTCCCTTATTTGTGTCTTGATTATTCTCCTTATTTAGTTGGTTTGTTTGGGGCAGGTGTTATGCGTGATTGTTATTGTCAGTTTGCCTCCGAGTAGTTCTCTCTCTCGTTTATTTAGTATTTTCGAGAGTTCGCACTGCGTGCGCCTTTTCTTGTTTTTCCGCACTGTGTGTTGTGCGTATTGTTCGTGCCGCCCGGTTGGGTTGGCGACTCATTTCCCGTGTTGGGATACATATATATACTAAAGTCCGTTGAAGAACCTCCTTGTCCCTGCGCTTGATTCCTGCACTACATCCACACTCAACACTCTGACAATACCTGTTGTATTTGGCGCAAAATAAATAAAAAATTGCTAAATAAACTAAAGTAAAAATAGTAGCACAATAAATATACAGTGGGGAAAAAAAGTATTTAGTCAGCCACCAATTGTGCAAGTTCTCCCACTTAAAAAGACGAGAGAGGCATGTAATTTTCATCATAGGTACACGTCAACTATGACAGACAAAATGAGAAAATCACATTGTAGGATTGTTAATGAATTTATTTACAAATTATGGTGGAAAATAAGTATTTGGTCAATAACAAAAGTTTCTCAATACTTTGTTATATACCCTTTGTTGGCAATGTCACAGGTCAAACGTTTTCTGTAAGTCTTCACAAGGTTTTCACACACTGTTGCTGGTATTTTGGCCCATTCCTCCATGCAGATCTCCTCTAGAGCAGTGATGTTTTGGGGCTGTCGCTGGGCAACACGGACTTTCAACTCCCTCCAAAGATTTTCTATGGGGTTGAGATCTGGAGACTGGCTAGGCCACTCCAGGACCTTGAAATGCTTCTTACGAAGCCACTCCTTCGTTGCCCGGGCGGTGTGTTTGGGATCATTGTCATGCTGAAAGACCCAGCCACGTTTCATCTTCAATGCCCTTGCTGATGGAAGGAGGTTTTCACTCAAAATCTCACGATACATGGCCCCATTCATTCTTTCCTTTACACGGATCAGTCGTCCTGGTCCCTTTGCAGAAAAACTGCCCCAAAGCATGATGTTTCCACCCCATGCTTCACAGTAGGTATGGTGTTCTTTGGATGCAACTCAGCATTCTTTGTCCTCCAAACACGACGAGTTGAGTTTTTACCAAAAAGTTCTATTTTGGTTTCATCTGACCATATGACATTCTCCCAATCCTCTTCTGGATCATCCAAATGCACTCTAGCAAACTTCAGACGGGCCTGGACATGTACTGGCTTAAGCAGGGGGACATGTCTGGCACTGCAGGATTTGAGTCCCTGGCGGCATAGTGTGTTACTGATGGTAGGCTTTGTTACTTTGGTCCCAGCTCTCTGCAGGTCATTCCCTAGGTCCCCCCGTGTGGTTCTGGGTTTTTTGCTCACCGTTCTTGTGATCATTTTGACCCCACGGGGTGAGATCTTGCGTGGAGCCCCAGATCGAGGGAGATTATCAGTGGTCTTGTATGTCTTCCATTTCCTAATAATTGCTCCCACAGTTGATTTCTTCAAACCAAGCTGCTTACCTATTGCAGATTCAGTCTTCCCAGCCTGGTGCAGGTCTACAATTTTGTTTCTGGTGTCCTTTGACAGCTCTTTGGTCTTGGCCATAGTGGAGTTTGGAGTGTGACTGTTTGAGGTTGTGGACAGGTGTCTTTTATACTGATAACAAGTTCAAACAGGTGCCATTAATACAGGTAACTAGTGGAGGACAGAGGAGCCTCTTAAAGAAGAAGATACAGGTCTGTGAGAGCCGGAAATCTTGCTTGTTTGTAGGTGACCAAATACTTATTTTCCACCGTAATTTGCAAATAAATTCATTAAAAATCCTACAATGTGATTTTCTGATTTTTTTCTTCTCAATTTGTCTGTCATAGTTGACGTGTACCTATTATGAAAATTATAGGCCTCTCTCATCTTTTTCAGTGGGAGAACTTGCACAATTGGTGGCTGACTAAATACCTTTTTTCCCCACTGTATATATATTTACACACTACCATTCAAAAGTTTGGGGTCACTTAGAAATGTCCTTGTTTTTGAAAGAAAAGCAATTTTTTTTGTCCATTAAAATAACATCAAATTGATCAGAAATACAGTGTAGACATTGTTAATGTTGTAAATGGCTATTGTAGCTGGAAACTGCTCATTTTTTATGGAATATCTACAGTGGGGAAAAAAGTATTTAGTCAGCCCCCAATTGTGCAAGTTCTCCCACTTAAAAAGATGAGAGAGGCCTGTAATTTTCATCACAGGTACACGTCAACTATGACAGACAAACATAGCAAGGTTATTGCTACACGGACCTAGCTTACGCAAAGCAGAGAGTTAAGACTACAGCACAGCGAGGATTGCTAACTTGTTGATTTGAAATGTTGAGACAAATGGATTTATCTGAGAAATGCACCTGTCTAGCAGTCCATTTGCTGGAGGCCTTAATACAGTATGGAGCATGGTGCTCTGTTTGTGCGGTGAAGGACGTTTACTGTGTGTGGAGCATGGTGCTCTGTTTGTGTGGTAAATGAGGTTGTATGAGGCCCATAGTGACCTGACCCTCTGCCTGCCAGTGATAAGTGGAGTAACCAGATCAGATAGAGCTCCTTAATGCCTCTTATCTCTTTGTATACAGGCATGGAACAGCTGAGTTAAGGCACCGTAGTCTCTCTTCACAGTAATTGGTTTTCCTGCAGTTACTTGTCTAAATGCAGGTACCTTACTCTTGAAGACGGAGAGAGCAGCTATAATAGCAATGCTCAGTCTATTGTTCTCGCTGGCAGTCAGGGCCATTTTTGAAATTGCCAATCACGTTTTAAAAATGGATGATAAATGGAGATGCCATAGATATTGCTAGAATATAGAGCTTGACAGATTTGAGATTGTTCTGGTGGATTTGAACTGTTGTATTGTTGGTTTTTGTATTTGTTTCTTGGACAGATTTTCATAGACAGATTTGTTGTCGTACAGGTCTCAATGGCCTTGCATTCTCGGTTTCTTATATTTGAACCTTTTCTCTGCTTGACTGTCCATAACACCTTACATAATAGTTGCTAACTAATGCTTGGTTGTGTGCTACATTTAGTAATGTTGATAATTTCCTTCTTTTAATTTGCACAATTGTATTATTGTGATGAATGAGATTATGTATACATGCATTTCATCAGTAAACACCCTGACCTGAATACAACTGTTCAGATGTAAAACTGACAGACTGTAACTGTGGTCCTCTAGAGCGTTTGACATGTTCCAGATATGGCTCTCCCAATCTTGGTCCTGGGAGGAAACAGATGTGCAGTTTGTTTAAATGACTCCAAACTGTGAAATGAGAGGTAAAACATGAAACATATAAAACATTAAATTGAATTTTTATCCTCCCAGGAGCCAGATTAATTCACTAGTCCTTCATGGAGATGGCATTGGTGATGATTTTAAGATGACTTTCATGTAAAATACTGTATGCCAAATTGTCTTACTGTGTCCCAAATTACCATAATAATTTATAATCTAAATGGTATGTTTGCCATAATTTGATTTGATTTCCCAACTAGCCAACCAACACCATTTCCTCCTTGAAACTAAAAGCGAATCAAATCAGATGGTTTTGAATGTCAACAGAATTAGTTGTCAAATTACCATGAGAGAGTGGAATGACAAATGTGACTAAAAGAAAATTGCTGAAGCGTCAAATTTGTGCTCTATACATATTACATGTGATCTCTCCCCTCTTTTCCAGCTTCTCCCATATCTGCAATCTAATTTGACAGGATTTAAGCAATTGGAAATCCTCAACTTCAGGAATGGCAGTGTTGTGGTGAACAGCAAGATGAAATTAGACAAAGATGTGCCACATAACATGACAAAGGCTGTGCACTGTGTGCTCGAAGACTTCTGCAACACTGCATCTAAACGACTAGACATTGAGATTGACAGTCGCTACCTGGACATAGAACCTGGTAAGATATCTCTATATTGAAAGTTCTCACTGTCCTATGTGATGGAGGATATCATAGACAGAATCAGCTCCTATCTAAGTTATGGCATACTAGAGGTCCCAAGTCTTAATTATACTGTACTTCTAGAATGTTCAATCTGGAAAGGTCAAAAGAATGCATGCCACAGCTTTGTCCTCTGCGAATCATGTGAAAAATAATTATTCTCTACTAAAGACTCACAAGCACTTCTCTGGCTGAAACCTAATCACCTGCACCTTATTTAAAGCAGACGCCTTCATTCACATCAATCAATGTGTCCTCTAGTTTGTCCTTTGCATGTGAGGACAATGAAGGAACAAAACAGGGAGAGACAGGTGGACAGCATTTCATTAATGCAAATGAATTATCCTCTTACTCGTTTCAGCGGACCAAGCAAATCCCTGCAAGTTCTTGGCCTGCAATGAGTTTTCCCAATGTATGGTAAACAGTTGGACTGAGGAGGCTGAGTGTTTGTGTGATCCTGGCTACAGCACTATGGATGGCCTGCCCTGCCAGAGTATTTGTAACCTAGATCCAGGCTACTGCTTCAACGGGGGCCTTTGTGAAATCATCCAGGGCCATGGAGCCACCTGCAGGTACCACCGAGCTAACTGATCAAGCAAACAGAGATAGCTATGGTCTCACCAGTGGAGGCTGCTGAGGGGAGGACGGCTCATAATAATGGCTGGAATGGAGCAAATGGAATGGCATCAAACCATGTTTGATGTATTTGATATCATTCCACTCACACCACTCCAGCCATTACCACCAACCCGTCCTCCCCAATTAAGGTGCCACCAACCTCCTGTGGTCCTCACCATCTATAAACTGAAACACTGGCAACATATCAGCTCTTCTTGATGTTGTCTAGCAGTAAAAAACATCTGTCAACTCTGCAAGATTCCCTTCGTATTCAACAGTGCTCCAGCATGTGCCTTGAGGCATTTTGATGTATTGAGATATACCTTTTTTACTGTAGCTGATAGAGTTGACTCTAATCCTGTTTTCTCTTTAACATTTAGATGTCCTGTAGGGAAATACTGGCACTACCACGGAGTGCGCTGCAATGAGCTCGTGTTGCTGCCTGTAGACCCAACCATTTTCATAGCCTGCCTGGTGGGAAGCCTCACCTTGGTTTGTGCCATCATAGGCATCTTGGTTTTCATAAACAAGAAATGTATCGGGACCCGAAAGACCATGAATTTGGTGTAAGCAGGTTTTTTAAACCTTTTTATTTGTTTTAGAGCCAATAGCTCTACCAGTTGTTGTTTTACAGCTTGGTTATTCCAGTCCTATCTGCTTTATATTATAGACATACGCTTGTTCCCTATGACTTTGAGAACACATTGAGAGTGAATCCTGTTTTTGAAAATGACGATGGTGTCTTGACTCAAGTATCCTGCATAAGTACACCACCAGCCTGGAGAAGTGGTGCTGGTTCTTCCCAAACAGAGCAAGAAGCTTTTTGCTCAATTGAAAATATACATCTAAGTATTAAGGTTAATCTCTATAGCTCAATTGGCCCCATGTTCTAAACAAACTAATACAAACCTTAAGCAATCACCTAATATCTACTAATTCTGCTTATGACAAATGATAATTGAGTCCCAGGAAACAACTTAGTAGTCTATAGTAAGAATAGGGTTGCCAAAATTAGAAAAAAGGAGAGCTTAAATCTTTGTGATTTAAAGTAAAGCTTTAATGAAGTAAAGTACTCACAACAAAAATGTTTCTGTGGTATATCTTAAAAATCTCCAGAACAGATTACATAAGAAAGGCTTAAGAAAACACTCAGTGAGCACGCAACGTATTGCCTGAGGAAGACCAATAGGTTGAAACACGATGCGTGCGCTCCAAGTATTTGTTATGTGATACGTTTTATTTTTTCAAGATGCAGCCCAGATAAAGCACTAAGTACTTTCCTTCACTAAATCTCTATTTTGAATGGCAAAGAAGCTCTTTCCTCTTATTTTGCATGATCTGCTCTTTTCCACTCTCTTATGGTATCAACAAACATTTGGGGTGGTTAGTTCCTTCAATAAACTCTGAAGGAACACTTTTCTGCTTCATTGTACAGTGTAATATACTTTCATACACTAAACCCATGCAATAATATCCTCATGATACAGTATCCATGAAATTGGTTGAACCCTCAATGATACTGTTAAGAGATTAAATGTCTGTCTATATATCAATTCTTAAAATATCCAAGTCATGTGCATGCATTTCAATTCCCTTGCACATATTTTGGCCAGATTATATATGTATTGTATTGCAGTGATTTTACTAGAGATCCTTTGTGGTGAGTCATGATCAATGTACCCCAAAACATCCAAGCCCTGGTTAATTTGAGGTCAGACATTTAAAGACTATTACAGTAAATGTGGTGCAGTGTCAAGAGAATACTCTGTCAAACCATGCTGGGAAGGCAAAAGGGGATACCTAGTCAGTTGCACAACTGAATGCATTCAACCTAAATGTGTCTTTCGCATTTAACCCAAACGCTCTGAATCAAAGAGGTGCGGGGGGCTGCCTTAATCGACGTCCACGTCATCGGCGCCTGGGGAGCAGTTGTTGGGGGTTAACTGCCTTGCTCAAGGGCAGAATGGTAGATTTTCCTACCTTGCTGGGGATTCAAACCAGCGACCTTTCGGTTACTGGCCCAACAATCTTAAACACTAGCCTACCTTTAGTAATAGAGCCAGGCACTTGTAGATGTCCGCTGTAATACCCATTTATCGTCATTGCAGAAAAATATTACCCAACCTCCACCCTCAATGATGTCTCCCCTTGAAATGATATTTAGTGCCAAACGCTTGCCTTTGCTCACCCTTTTAAAACGCTTCTAGTGAGTTCCTTGTGAACTATGAACAGTGTAAAGCTGTGTTTCTCTGATGCTTTTTCACAGATCCCCAGACAGCTCTACACAACCAGACACGACAAGCTAGTCTCTGAAATGGTAGATTTACATCCCTGTATACCACACAACAAGGTAAGGCCAAAAATCGGATCTTGGGATCAGTTTGAATGAGTCATATTGTACCATGTGCAAATATGTTTTTATATTACTTTAAATACTTTCTAGGAAAAGCATTTAAAAGCATTAGAAGGTAAGACGTTAATTGATAAGGTTGATTCTGATTTATTACTTAACCAAATCATCTTTTTGAGCTTTCAATTGTATTTCTTCAAATCAAAAAGTATGATTCAGAAAATGTAAAAGTAAATCAGTGGTAGTGACATTTTCCATCTAACATGAGCATAATTACTTATCAGTAGGAATTCTTTAAAAATGGATGTGAATGATAATTGCAATATTACTGCATGCTAAAGCAGAATTATTCACCAATTGATTGTGTGCAAGATAACCTAAAAACAATCATAACATGTATTGTTTGTAATATATGTAAATTATATGGAATTAGTCTGGCATGCTATAATCAGCTGTTTGAAAGTCATTAAGAGATCATTTCACCTTGACATTTAGCACATATTAATTTATTTTAAGTGGGTGTTAATAATGACATACTGTTAAGTATGTATCATTTAACTATGTTAATTGAGGTATATTTATATAATTTACCACTATTTTGGATATAATATTTCACCTGTCAATATGATTACAAATGTTATATGCAATTTGTGACATGGAATAACATTTGGTATACCCTTTGTCACTTGTCCCCTTTTCAGATGTGGCGACCACCAAATGAATACCGAACTTGTTGCCTGTTAAGGGCTTCAGATAACGAATGCTTTGAGGAAACTGTTCTTTGATGGCTCATCTCTTGCCAGTGTCCACAGTCTTTAAAAGCAACATAAGTCTTTGTTGCCTTGAACTTGAGCTGTATATTTTAAATATCTAATCTCTTAGAAATTCATGTCATGGCAGTGGTGGACTCCTCCATTACTGGAATTACTGCATAAATTACATGGAGAAATGTACCTAGGATAGGATGCATAATTTCAGACAGCTACTGTGTGGATATTAAATGCTGTACTAGCGGGTTGTGTTAAGGTGTACCCATCTATTTATATATTGACGGCTAGGAATGTTTTTCAGATACTGTATATCCTTCACAAAAGGTTGTTTTCTTTCCTCACAATGAGGTATTTATTTACACATTGATACTCATGGTGGTATCATGACCGTAGATGAGATTGTTGTTTTAATGTTATTCTAACTTCTGTTCAGCGTCCCAAAAAAGAAAATGAATGTGATCTTTTGACTCTGGTCGTGTTGTTTTGAAGCAATACTCTTGTATATGATTATAGCCTAGTGTTGTGTAGGTGAAAAATGTAGCAATACATTTGTGTGAAGAAAAAGTCAGTCCTATACTACTGGTCAATAAAATCCCACCAACCACTTTTGAGTACAGGATCAAAACACACTTGGAGGATGTGTAACATTCTTTTTTTTACACTTTACATTTGATAAATAAAGTATTTTCCTACAAAGATTTTTGGGGGGTCAATTGGTTATTTAATTGAATCGCTAACAATCACAATGCATTTCAATAGTTTTTCCATCATCGGATTCTGTTATTTTCTGATGATTATGATTTACAAAATGTTTACTGCCCATCATGGCTTCATTTGGATCAGTAATAAAACATGAGGACCACAATGAATTAATCATTAATTCTTAATCAGTCATCTTGTTAGATACTGTAATCAATAAGCTAGTCTAAGCCATTTAGGGAGGTACTAATAGAAGACCTGACTTAATGGCCAAGTCTTGCTATTAACTACAGTCTACACAATGATAAAAGGTTGAATGCATTTATTCCCTATATTGCAGTGCAATACTCAGCATACAATTGAAGTTGAATCTGAAATGGCAAAACAGCTAAACAGATTACACTGAGGAATGTGTAATACAAACATTATTATTTTACTATACAGAAAATACTCATTATGAAATTGTTAATAAATTATAACTGGGGGTCCACAATGAGATTAATTACTCATATCAGACCATCAAGGATCGGCAAAAGAAGTCACACAATCTAGATTGAAAGCCTGAAAGACAAATCACACCTAGAAACCTTAAACTTTCAACAATGTTATTAAAATGGTTGGATAATTAGGTTTTTAGTGTTTTATATTAGTGGTGAACAGAAAGCGCTTGTGAGTTCCCTCTATGAAAATAAATTTACAAATGCCTACAAATTCTACAATTTCTTTTAAAAAGGAGTTCTTAGATGAAAATATTATCTGTCACTATGGAATACAAATACAGTGACTCAGAATTATTTCACTACGCCATATTCAAAAATAGAAGACATTCGGAAAGTGTATATTTTTACTACACCGCAGAGGTTTGTGCTCCAATTAATCTATGGTTAACAATGACATGCAAAAATCAGTCTTAGACAAAGTCGTAAACAAGATCTTAGTTTTGATCAATCAATCCAAAAATATATCATGTCATATGCCTTCCTATGAATCATCTATCATTGCAAAAGTCTTGCAATGTCCGTTGTTAAAAGATGTGAGCTGGTGCACTTTCATTGTCATGGAAATACAAAGGGAAGTAAAGTAAGCTTTCTTCAAACAGAACCAAGAATAAATTCAACATCAAGGATACAACCTGCCCCAGCATTATGGCAATACCAGCCCTATAGACAGACAACCTTCTCTAAATCGGAAGTGGAACATTGCAGCTGCATTATACTGAAAATATAAACCCTAACATATCTAATCACATGCTGAAATGTGTCGACACAATCAATTATTCCTAGAGTGCTCAAGAGTCATAAAGCCAAATACTTGTAACATAATTTCTTCAATCATTACCAACAGTTCCAGCAGTGCTTAGATTTCATTTAACAACTAAACATGAATATACAATTAAGACTGTCTTGAGGAAGTGCAGATCTGAAACTTATCTAATTAATACCAAATAAAATAGATTTAAGGCCTCGTAGTAAAAATTGCATTCAAGTGTAGGACATTTCATGAGGACGAGACGTAAATTAGTATGTCTTTTCACAGCAAATTAACAAAGAAACAAAACAAAGAAATGACAGAAATCAACTTTTAAAAATCAACAAAAATCGAATTAAAATGTTGAAATGCCCTCAGTGAGATAGCCGTTAGCCTCAAAGACTGCTATAATAGGGAGTGCTTCTGCTTTCTTCCCTTTCTTTACTGCATTCCTTTTGAGCATTCCTCTGGTTCACTGGAAGAGGTTCTGCAGCATGGCTGTGGCGTACGTGGGCCTGGCCTGCCTGCTTTCGATGGCGTTTCGCAGGTACGTGATCCCGTCGCAGCGTTCCCAGATCTCCTCAAACTGCCGAGGCAGGATCTCAGCCCCCCTCTTCCGGGTCAGGCCTGTCTCCTCCAGGCTTAGCTCACACATCTCCATGTCATCTTTCCCTAAGGATGGGGGGGGGGGGGGGGGATGGGGGAAGAGAGAGAGAAAGGAGGGGAGAGACGCTGACAGTCAAAAACAGGATTTAATAAGGATTAAGGATTTAATACACACACAGGAAAGGATAATATATGATTGAATAGGGATTCTTTTTTAGGATAGGATAACCACATTCACACGTGCACAAAACCAGCTACCTGGCACAATCATAACATGCTCTATGACATAGAGCCCAGAGTTTCATTTTACAAACACATCAATGCACATATAAAGAACATATGAAGCTGATCTAGCTCGAGGGACCCACCTGCCACCAGTAGGATGGGCTGCTTGTCTGGGTGTAGCTCCATCTGCCTGGCGATCCAGGGCCCATCAAAGTGGGCGTACCACCAACCCTTCTTCTTGTTCTGGGGGTCTTTATATTGGTCAGCGGGACGGATGAAGGGGATGCGGAAGTAGCGCTGCTGGCGGTTCATGGTTATCTCCTGCTGCTGGGCGGCCACGGCTGGAGCCGGGTTCTGTTGGGCTGTGTGTGGCGGGTTTTATGTCCTTGTTACTGCCACAATACTGATTTATTATGACATTGTGTGATTACTGGGGCAAATACATGTGGAAATCTTTGTAATTTTTTTTGAGGAGCAATCCTGTATTTACACAGTAGAGTCCATTAGTGTTTGAAGCAATTTATCTGCAAAATGTTAGAACATGACTAAGTTGAATGATTGAATCATAGGGTGGTGGAAGGAAGCAAAAACATGAAACTGAAAATATGAGACAACAAAGATGGCATAAAATACACAAACAATGCTATGGGTGAAAAGCCAGGTAAGCTGCTTTCTCCCCTCTTATATGGCAGACTTGCCAAGACCTGCTTCCATTAGCGAAGGAAGAGAGAACTGCAGCCAAACAAAAGGCAAATAAAATGGGTTCAACATGCCTTCTAGAAGCTTTCACATCAAAAGAGATGAAAATTCAGTGAAAGCAACAAAATCTGTTCTTAGGAATGAAAATCTATGGAAAAGAAGGGCGAACAAAGGAGACTGGATAGCTTTCATGTAACTAAATAATATTTACTTTAAACATGATTTCCAGCCGCCCCTGTTGTCTGGGTCTGAGTTGAATATATCATGCTTGGCTGGATAGAGCGAGCGGTCATGGTAGCGCACAGCTAAACCTGATGAGGCGTCGTGGCAGCTGAGTATAATTGGAACAAATACTTTTGACGCAGATGGGAGCTAAGTTCTGGGGCCTGGCTTTTAAGAACACTAATTGAATGTCAGGAAGAACAGGCGGGCTATTTATGAAGTGGGCATTCATCTCCCTCCGCCATCATCATCAGGAGAAGAGACAGTGAAGCTGTGAAGGGCTCACTGAAGCATTGCTGCTTCTTCTTGGGTTTTTACCCTCCATGTTAATCTCACATAAATGCAATTGTGAGACTTTTTCCCTTTGGGAAAGTACATTGACAAGTGGGAAAATGAGTACTGTGCTAGCAAATGAGGTACTCTGTGTGGATGTACAAGTAACTGCCAAAATAATGTAAAGACTTGAGTAAATGAGGGATACAAAGTATATTGAAAGCAGGTGCTACCACACAGGTGTGGTTCCTGAGTAAATTAAGCAATTAACATCCCATCATGCTTAGGGTCATGTATAAAAATGCTGGGCAGACCATTATTTTGGCTACCATGGATATGCCCACATAGGATGACAATGCCCCCATCCGTAGAGCACGAATGGTCAATGAATCATTTGATGAGGATGAAAACGATGTAAACCATATGCCATGGCCGTCTCAGTCACCAGATCTCAAACCCAGTTGAACACTTATGGGAGATTCTGGAGCGGTGCCTGAGACAGCGTTTCCATCACCATCAACAAAACACCACATTATGGAATTTCTTGTGGAAGAATGGTGTCCCATGCCTCCAATAGAGTTCCAGACACTTCAATGTCAAGGTACATTGAAGCTTTTCTGGCTCGTGGTGGCCCAACGTCCAATTAAGACATTTTATGTTGGCGTTTCCTTTATTTTGGCAGTTAGCTGTACCATAACTTTCAAGGTCAAAGATGGTCACAGAAAGAAAACCGATGAAAGAGATGACAAAAAGGATGCTACTGTTGAAAACATGTCTGCAATGGACACAGAAATGGTAATAGCGGGGTTAA
This sequence comes from Coregonus lavaretus, assembly GCF_964263955.1. Classification (NCBI taxonomy): domain Eukaryota; kingdom Metazoa; phylum Chordata; class Actinopteri; order Salmoniformes; family Salmonidae; genus Coregonus; species Coregonus lavaretus. The sequence goes on from NC_140014.1 coordinate 10,508,033, forward strand.
GACAGAACGTGTTAATGTCGGGAACACAATCCTGGGTTGAGGAGGGTAGCCTACAGTAGCACAACATCCCAGGATGGGGTATCTCACTCACCGTAGTCAGTGATAGATTTGGGGGCCCTCTGCTCCATGGCTGTGTCGCGTTTCTTGTTCTTGGACTTCCAGGCGTGGTACACCTTCAGACGGCGATGGAACTCCTCCCTGCATGCCGCCAGCAGCTCAATATCTACACAGGGATGACATCAACAGAACTTAACCACAGTGAATGAGAATAACAAATATTTGTCCAAATGTAGCCACATTTCTATTATATGTAAATCGTTTTATGATTAGTGAATGCCATAATGTAATTTTGTTAGATACTTCTCCCTATTAGCTGAAATCGTATTTTTATAAATTCATTTTAGCTGTCGCGCTAGCTGTTCGGGCCGAACAGATTCATAAATCATGGGAATTTCTCATGTATTAGGGCGATTCCATGCCAGCAGGAGCCAAAAATATTTTTGGTATCTGAAATTGTTCTGGAAATTCTTACATTTGTATCACAAACCATTTTTGAGAAAATCATGAAATTGGCCATTTCCTTTTTAGACCTATACATCCTGTAAGACCTTCAGGTCGGTGAACCGTACATGATACAGACAACATCTTGGTGTCATTATAATCCTTGTAGTGTGCTTTAATATATGGAGTATATTTAGATTCTGAAATAAACAACCCTTTTTAAATGTATTCATTTTAAGCAGTGGTGTAAAGTACTTTGAAGTACTTTATACCACTGCTTTGAAGTACTACTTAAGTAACTTTGGGGGTTATCTGTACTTTACTACATTCCTAAAGAAAATATGTACTTTTTACTCATATACATTTTCCCTGACACACAAAAGTAATTTCATTTCGAATGATCTGGAAGGACAGCAATATGGTCCAATTCACGCACCTATCAATGATGTCAGTGTGGGAGTGTGACCCTGTCCGTCCGTAAATAAAACAAAAATAATTGTCTGGTTTGCTTAATATAATATATTTGATGTATAGCATTTACTTTTACTCTTACTCAAGTATGACAATTAAGTACTTTTTCCACCACTTAAGTACATTTTAAACCAGATACTTTTAGACTTTAACTGGGTGACTTTCACTTTTACTTCAGTCATTTTCTATTAAGGCGTTTTTACTTTTACTCAAGTATGACCATTCAGTACTTTTTCCACCACTATACTTTTTGGAAGTACATAACATTTCCAGAGTGAGCTCTCTGCTAATTCTGAAGTTATGATACATTTTATGAACACCACCAACACAGTGAATGGTAAATGGATTAAAAGGGAACTCCCTCTGCTGGTGACTTGCTGAATGTGCAATCCTAAAGGAGGGCTGTGATTGGTTAATTGACCTATAATGTCCATTTGTATGTAGAAAATGGGTAATATCATTAAAAGTACCAAAGAGCCCACTCTGGAAATTTGACGTGTTTGAAGAGTATATTGTTCCAAACAATTTGTCTAAAAATAAGCAAAATAAAAAGGGTAGTTTTGAGATATTCATATTAATATTTGTATGTTGAATAAATTAACTTGAAATATTTTATTTCAGAATCTAGACACTCCATATTTGAACGCACACTATTAGGAGTATAATGACACCAAGATGTTGTCTGTATCATGTACGGTTCACGGTCTTACAGTTGGCATGTATAGGTCTAAAAGGGCCTAAAATGGCCACTTTCATCATGATTTCCCCCCAAAAAATGTGTGATACAAAAGCATGTCAAACATCCTTCCTCCCAATGAAGTTTCTATGTGAGAATTGACAAAATCTGAGATACCCAAAATATTTTCTGCTCCCACTGTCGTAGAATCGCCAACTATTCAAGATGATACTCAAGTTCTAATCTTCACCTTTCAGGAAACGATGAATACATTAAAATTGGGGGTTGTGAAAATAGGTCGCAATTCAGTTTTCCTCACAGCAAGGAGAGAAAGTAGCAACAGGATGGGTGTAAATAATTCAAAAAGGGCCATGGAGAATGTAACAAAGTCGTCACAACCAAGCCGAATTTCATTTCCACCACAATTAATGCATTAGGGTCATTCCACTTAATTTCAATCACTTTTTGACTGCTCCCTTTTGATTTGAACTAAACACTATATATGCAAAAGTACATGGACACCCCTTCAAATTAGTGGTTTCGGCTATTTCAGCCACACCCGTTGCTGACAGGTGTATAAAATTGAGCACACCACCATGCAATCTCCATAGACAAACACTGGCAGTAGAATGGCCTTACTGAAGAACCCAGTGACTTTCAATGTGGCACCGTCATAGGATGTCACCTTTCCAACAACACAGTTCGTCAAATTTCTGCATTGCTAGAGCTGCCCCGGTCAACTGTAAGTGCTGTTATTGTGAAGTGGAAACATCTAGGAGCAACAACGGCTCAGCTGTGAAGTGGTAGGCTACACAAGCTCAGAGAATGGGACCGCAGAGTGCTGAAGCGCGTAGCTACCGAGTTCCAAACTGCCTCTGGAAGCAATGTCAGCACAAGAACTGTTCGTCGGGAGCTTCATGAAATGGGTTTCCATGGCCGAGCAGCCTAAGCTCACCATGCGCAATGCCAAGTGTCGGCTGGAGTGGTGTAAAGCTCTCCACCATTGGACTTTGGAGCAGTGAAAAATGCGTTCTCTGGAGTGATGCATCACGCTTCACCATCTGGCAGTCCGATGGAAGAATCTGGGTGTGGCAGATGCCAGGAGAACGCTACCTGCCTGAATGCATAGTGCCAACTGTAAAGTTTGGTGGGGGTGGTTTGGAGCTGTTTTTCATTGTTTGGGCTAGGCCTCTTAGTTCCAGTGAAGGGAAATCTTAACGCTACATTCTAGACGATTCTGTGCTTCCAACTTTGTGGCAACAGTTTGGGGAAGGCCCTTTCCTGTTTCAGCATGACAATGTCCCTGTGCACAAAGCGAGGTCCATACAGAAATGGTTTGTCGAGATCGGTGTGGAAGAACTTGACTTGCCTGCACAGAGCCCTGACCTCAACCCCAATCGAACACCTTTGGGATGAATTGGAACGCCGACTACGAGCCAGGACTAATCGCCCAACATCAGTGCCTGACATCAGTAATGCTCTTGTGGTTGAATGGAAGCAAGTCCCCAGAGCAATGTTCCAACATCTAGTGGAAAGCCTTCCCAGAAGAGTGGAGGCTGTTATAGCAGCAAAGGGGAGACCAACTCCATATTAATGCCCATGATTTATGAATGAGATGTTCGACGAGCAGGTGTCCACATACTTTTGTTCATGTAGTGTATTTGCCAATGGTAGAACTGGTCCTTTAATGTCAATTTCTCGCATATATATTGTAGCTTAGACCCTATTTTCCATCATCTGAGGTGTTTGTGTTATGCTCACTATCGGTTGAGACACAGCATGCTCTTAGGGGAAGTGTTGGTACGAAGCACTCCCCATCTGACAGCTGGCCTATTCATACATGTCGATTCAGACTGAGGCGGTAAGCCTTTCCTCCATGTTTTTTTATTGAAACGGGTACAGAGGGCAAAACACTGTAATTCACCTTAATGGTAATAATCTCCCCCTCTGCCACAAGGCTGTACCTTCATCAACGTAGCAGCTGCATGTACACTCTCCTGTCGGCTCTTAAATCTTACACCCTCAAACAAATAGAATTCCCCTGTCAATTTCGCCCAGTTGCAATCTCCTCGAAATTACCTCCCACTTTAGCTTTACGTGAAAATTATAGGGGAAATCACGCCTAGGCAGGAAAGTCTAGAGCAGGGCGAAAACCCCTTTGCCACACTTTTGAAGAGGTTGCGTTACCAGCCAGTTTTTAAATTATTAACAGTGGGGCTGAATTAATGATGGCGTGAGTGATGGAGGTGCACAGAGCCGGATCATGAATCTCCCTGAGAGCTCGTCACATTGCCCAGGTATCCCTGGGCTTTTTCAGAGTGTAGTGTAGTGAATAGATGGGGCCCCATGCTGAGAGTAGCCCCTCAGGCCTTGGTAGCGGTAGTGGTGAGAGGGGTTGGGGAAAAGTCTTACCGCACGAGGTGTTGATGACGTCCCGCAGCTCGGCGTACTTCCACTTGCTCAGGTCGTACTTCCTCACGCCGGCGGCTTTGAGTGCCTGCACCTGTGGACCCCTGCATTCCCCGCAAGAGAAGAGAGGAATCAATTTGAATTGTAATTCAACATTTCAAAGGTCCGAGCAGTGGGACGTCTCGGAATCCCCGCTCGGATCGGCGCGCCATAGTGATCTGGTGGTCATTTTCAAAGACTAAAATACTGGTAACAATCAGAAAAACAATCAAGTGCTAAGTGGGGCAAAAAGGGGAAATCTATGTCTGACTTTGGCACTGTTCTCCGACATCCCCCAGGCAATTACACTCCCACTACGAGGTGGATGAAGCAGACAGCAGGGGAGCTGGACTACATGCATGTGGACATTAAGTGTGCCCATTTCACCCTATCACCTACTCCCTAGTCCCCACATCACCTAACCTTAGTCAGTGTGTTCCTGGGCTTCCGAAAGCACAGTCTGCAGCCCTTTACACCCCTCCAGCAGCATGCTTCTGAGAGCTAACTCAATAACCTGACATGCAGGATTTGGCCCCTATTTACAGGTGGCCCTCCAGGTCTGTATGGGCGTCTATGTGGCAGGGTCAAGGCTTTGGTCCGCTGTAGAGGAATCCTTGGGTCTTCTGGTGCTCATCCAATCTTCGGACGTTAAGCCTCCCGGTGGGAGGAGGGCCAGCCTGGGTAGATACCGGAGTGACAGAAGAATGTCAGCGAGACACTGTGTTGTGTTTTGTGGTGACAGCTCACCTGACCTTTGGGGCTGAGCGCTGGATGGTTGCCAGGTCACCCCCTCAAAGTGCTCCGGGGGTAACAGGGATTGAGTGTAGACACGGCGACTCGAAGGTGCGTTGGCCAACTAGCTCTTACAAAGAGCGCTTATTATAGATGAGGCATACACTTTGATTGATGTTGTGTCTTTAAAGATGGAATCCATAGTAGGGAGAAACAGCGTCACTGGCCGCAACACCACAGTTATTGTTTTTGTTGCCAAACTGAGGAGCTTTTTTACCGTCATGGCAAAAGAAAAGGTGCAATGATGTCTGAGGGGAAAAAACAGTGTTTGTTGTTTGTAGTAACTTTCTTAAACCAGCTTTAAGAAAGTTAGTCGTGTTCAAAGTGCCATAGCTGTGGTCAATGCCACATCTGGCACACAATCAGATTTAATCCCAAAACACACACGCATGCAGGCACACACACAAACACGTCTAATTTCAAGATTCAATACACTGATCAACAAGATAACATCATTGGTAAAATCTCTTCATTTCCCTTTGCTCACTAGGATTTTAAACAATTTTAACAATTAATTTTGGATTTTTTCCGGAAATGATTCATTTGATTAATCGATTTGGGTGATTCAGGTGATCATTGATCCGGGAACAAACTATTTATCTCCATTACCCACCAAGCCAGAAGTTGTGACATTTCCAGGGCCATTTCCTCCCTATAAACACATTAATACCAGCACACATAAATTACTATAACAGAATAACACATAAATGTCTCTTGATTCACACACATCCATATATCAGTAGTATAATCGTATTTCCCATTGGTCACGGAGACCAGGGTGGCTTCCACTATGAACTGTGTGTGTAGCCATCTGATACGTTGATGTCAGCCTGTGTTGTGACAGTCACACACTGATGTGACACTTGTGGCGTGTTGACAGCTGTAAGAATTGGAAGCTGCTTAATTATATCCCTCAGTGACAAGTCATGAAGAAGTAATTGCATCTGATGAGTGAACAGGTAGGCCAAGTGTCAGTACACCCAAATACAGTACTACTCTGTTCCAACTGTAACTAACCATGGCTAAACTAATCTATTTGTTTGACGGTAGTAGCTACTGATATCATTACTGGAGTGGTTAAGTGTGAGTCCTAACTAGTTAGCTAATTAGTCCTACCACGAACGTTGGTTAGGAGTTAATTCTACAGTACATCCCCACTGAGTAGTAGATCAGTTTAAAGAGAGGGCTTTGTGTGTTTTATCAAATATTTGTGCAAAGCTATCAGATGTAATACAATAGGAATGGAATATCAATGTTTGCCATATCAATATGCTTGATAAGAACAAATACAATGTATGAAAAAGCCCCAGAGAACATACATTGTGATTGCCTTGAGGTTTTGAAGTCCACCAGCACTGCAAACAGAGGATATGATGATGAGGATATGACTGGTGCAACTCAGAAGAACCAGCAGAAACAGATCAAAAGCAGATCGGCATGTTCTATGATATGTTCCTATTTAGATTTGTCACGCAATAGTCATCTGTTTGCGATGGGCTAATAACAGACGTGCTTATACCTTGGCATTGTTGATTCATGCCCCGGGCCGGGACCACAACGGCGGATTGATTCGTGACTGGAATGTGGTGTTATTTGGTTGGATCCAATGTGAAGAGTTAGAGAATTTGTGTATTGTTTATGATGGCTTTGCATGGGCTGGTACAATCCTGGATATAGGTTGATGAAAGATTTGAGGTTGAGATTAAAGCATGCGGGGGAGTGTGATTAATGGCTTATGTTAGGTTACTGGAAGCAGGAGGCTAAGCTAATGGCTAATGTCTTACATGGATCTCACTGTGTCTGGATAGAGACCTGAGAAAGACCCATTTCTGAGAGAGGGGAGAACAAGAGGAGAAAAAAAATTGGTTACACATGCATGCAGTGGACAGGTCTCCTTTCGGACCTAGAAGAAATACAACAGCTCTTTTTATTTGACTTGTTGAATCCTTACCAAATCCTGCTGCAGAAGCTCCTAGAGCTCATATTACAACATGTTCCGGGTTAAACAACAACCTTGTCCACGTACTCAACCTTGGGTACGTCCTACAAAACCCTCCTCTAGGGCTTGTGTATTGAGACACTACAATATATGAATAACAATACACAGATATACAGCACAGTGTGTGTGTTTGTGTGTCCACTTTTGTGTATCCGTGTGTACCTGCGCAGGCTGGGGTCCATCTGGGCCTCGTCGGTGATGAGTTCGGCTTCACTCTGGGCGATCCTCATGGCCAGCTCTCTGTCCCGCCTCTCCTGCTCCAACATGGCCGACCGCTGGGCGTCCTCCTCTCGCTCCAACGCTATCTGGATGTCCATCTCCGCCTGAACGCACACATCGTCAGCACCATCGTTATTCTCAACATCGCCACTGCATCATCATGAGTGGTTCATTTACAGGGCTTCATATGAGGAAGCTGTTATCGATGTGAAACATCACTACAGCAGAGAAAGGATAGACTATCTTTATCACTAGACAGTTACTTTCAAACAGCTATCAGCAGAAACTTGGTAAGATTTCTATTTTCTTTTTTTTTTTACATGCCATAGATTCAACATTTCATGACGATTGACACAACACGCCACTTTTAATCTGTAAACACAGCAAGTAAACACAACATGGATGTTCTTCTTCTCACACTTTTTTTGGGGGGAAAGCCAGCCACCTCTGGAGTCTGAGATTAGAGCAGGACCAGGGGCTGAGTCAGACTGTCTCAGTCCTGGGGAGCGATGGAGCCTCGACTGGCCCTGAATGCCAGGAGAACTTAGGCAATTACAGGGCCTGCTGTGTGGTGAGTCCTGATTAGACATATTATCCTGGTTTAAGCAGCTGGTATTGAGTCTGTCCCTGTGATTGCACGTCTAGACGATGCAGACATGCACCCAGCAGACAACTGCAACAACAACACGGCAGCCAAATCAGAGAGGAAGGTCAGAGGGATTCTTTAGGCGTTGTGGGGAAGTTGGAGGGCGATAAACAAGGTAGCAAAGGTGAAAGTAGCAAAACTCTGAGGGGAAAAAAGCACAGGTACCCCCCCAAAAAGCGCATTTCCACTATTCTAAGGCTTTGAAGTAGGATGAGCCAAGGCTAAAGTGAACTTTAGAGAGACGCTTCGGAAACTCAGCTTTGTGCGTGTGAATCGGGCTGCTAAAAGCAACGGGTGGAGATCTATGAATATCAATGCTGTGCTGGGGTGAGCTAAGGGAGGGCAGACGTGGGTGCCTCTGCTTGCGGTCCATGAAATGAGCTAGCATCAGTACTTCTAGCACTCCTAGACTAGCAGGAGAGCTTTGACAGGGCTTCCAGCCCCGGTAGATTAGAGACAGTGAACGGTGGTGATCCCCAGGATAGACACCATCATAGGAGAGAATAGGAGAACAGGGAGAGAATAGGAAAAAGGGAAGACTGGTGTGTTGAGAGGGAGAGAATGGGATGGCGGGGGAAGAGGGAAGAAGGGACTACAGAGAGATGAGAATAGGGAAAGAGGACTGTCTAGACAGGAAGTAGGGGATTAGAGATGAAAGACTACCAATATAATAGGGGGAGGCAGAGACAGGGATAAAGGAGAGCAGTCGTGAAGAAAAAGAGGAGTGATGGATGAGGAAGGAAGAGGTTTGATGGAGATGGAGGGTTGAGAACTGAAGAAGGGTGTGGGAATGAGGGGATAGAGAAGAAAAGAGAGCGGGAAAGGGGGCCTGAGGCTAGGAATGGAGGGCAGAGGAGGAGAGAAAGAGAGAACAGCATATGGTAATACAGGACAGAAGAAAAGGGGGATGAGGGTGGAAAGAGAGGGCAGAGGAAGAGAAAATTAGGAAAATGCATATGATTTTACAGGGCAGAAGAGGACAGAAGGGGGTTGGGAAGAAACGGTAGAGGAGAAAAGGAGGTAACTGCAAACGGTAATTGAGGGCATGATAATCAGGGGAAGCGGAGGACTCAGGCACAGTGGGAGGGGGAGGGTGGTTCTGGGAAGGGAAGGGGAAGGAGAAACTCAGCAGGAGTGATCCATCACAAGACAGGCACAGCCCACTGGGGAATCTGACCAATGCCACGACCCTGGTCCCAGTACAACAAACGCGACAGGTAAGAAATCAATCCATTACTGCTCCATAGAAAGTCATTTGAGACTATCAGGCATTAAAGGTCAATGTCTGATGAAGTGGACCAGTGTTAGGGTCTCTTTAGTGGGAAGGGAAGGGTGAGTAACAAAGCTCTCCTTTTCCACAACAATCGCACTTAAGAGGGGTCACAAACCTGCATTATCCTCTCCTCTTCCTCCCTCCTCTTCCTTTCCTCTTCTTCCTGCTTCCTCTTGTGCTCCATCTCCGATTTCCTAATGAGAGGGGACAGGGATGACAGAGGACAGAGGTGGTTAATGCCTTTAAATGGCAAAACGCCATGTAACTTTAAAATCACAGATGTCCTCAATGACACGATCAAACCATGAATCATGTATATGATCAATCTCTGAATATCAACTGCGGACATATCCTGTTGGGGGTTTCTTTAAAATTGAGAGGTCATGTCTGCTAAATGACTAAAATGTAAATGTAAATGTCAAACAGTGCAAGCGTGGACAACTCCAATACTGGAGGGCTGCTATTGGTGCACTGTGCAGGCTTTTGTTGCAGCCCAGCACTAACACACTAGAACCAAAAGCCTGCACACAGTGAAGCCCTCCACTACTTAAATCCCCAGTACTATCGGCCCATATTTTCTGTTGTATTTTTGACTTTATGTTTTGTTTACCCCATATGTAACTCTGTGTTGTTGTTTTTATATTGGCCAGGTCGCAGTTGTAAATGAGAACTTGTTCTCAACTGGCTTACCTGGTTAAATAAAGGTTAAATACAAATAAATAAAAATATATGTTCTCTTTTGTACCCCCAATACCACCATTATTCACCCTTCCTTCCCCTCCACTTACATCCTTCTGTCGTCCTCCTCCTTCTGGCGTCGCTGGTCCTCCTCCTCCCTTCTCTTCCTCTCCCCCGCCATCTCCTCCTCGATGCGCCGCAGCCTCTCCATCTCCTCCTCCTCCTGCTTCTTCTTCTGCATGGAGGAGAGCAGTTGCTCAGAGCGCTTCACCAGCCCCTGGTACTCCTGGTCAATCTCCTTCCGGGTCATTACTGTTGCCTATAGGAGGGGGCATAGGTCAAAGGAGTGGTGTCATAGGTCAAGGTCTTATGCATAAACACATAGGCTAACCGGTGCCCCCGCACATTGACTCGGTACCGGTACCCCCTGTATATAGCCTCGCTATTGTTATTTTACTGCTGCTCTTTAATTACTTTTTTTGTAGGTATTCTTAAAACTGCATTGTTGGTTAAGGGCTTGTAAGTAAGCATTTCACAGTAAGGTCTACACCTGTTGTATTCGACGCATGTGACAAATACTATTTGATTTGATTTGATAGGCTTATTACACTATTTTGTATATGCTAAAATCAGAATAATTTGGACTTGTGTTGTCATACAGTGTGTCATGTCATTATCATGAATGCATACATCATATACGTTTCATAGGATAGATTTTTTTCACGATGACTTAAACAAATGAGATACAATAAAAAGCCTGTGGGGTAAACGTTAAAAGTAACATTAAATTCCCAATATCCCAGAATCTCATTCAACTTTCCTAATTTCCTATGCACATAGAAACGTTTATTTAAAACTGTCCATGGGTTTGAGGGTCTTCCCTGCTGGAATGGGGTCTGACGCCGCTGACTAAATGACAGCCATTGTTTATGACATGTATAATTCAGATAGCGATGCTAACGCTACAGGCTTCATATAGGGCTGAGAACAGCATCAGGCACTAGTGAACATTTTACATTTTAGTCATTTAGCAGACGCTCTTATCCAGAGCGACTTACAGTTTGAGTGCATAATTTTTATTTTTTTATACTGGCCCCCCGTGGGAATCGAACCCACAACCCTGGCGTTGCAAGCGCCATGCTCTACCAACTGAGCTACACGGGGCTAACAGAGGAGCGCAGGGTTGGGCAGACGCACAGAGGTGACTGAACTAGGGAGTAAGGGAGGGAAGTAAGGAAGGAGAGAAAGGGAGAATGAGACAGAAAAGGTTCTGTTCGGATTCCAGTCATCTAGTCTAAGGGATGGCTACCGGCGCTCTAGCTAGCTACCTCTGCCAATAACACGCATCTGGCTACAAAGACAAAGTTTACAGACAACACTAAAAAAATTTGGGAATCAATTTCAGAGTTTGGATAGCATGTGGGTTGGGTTGATGTGCCATACATCTAGAGGCCCCAAACACTGGTGTTTCTAGCAGAGGGAGACAGGGGAATTGCCTAACCATATTTATCCATATTAGAGGATTACACATCGAATCAACCAATGTTCCCTCTAAGCTGTGCGTTCGGGAAGCTCCACCAAGACTGCCGCGCGGAAGAAATGCCAGCCCGTGAAGAGACGCACGAGATTGAACTACACTACAGTTGGCCCCGTTAGTTTACACTATCAACCTTTCCCTCTACTGTGGGAATTGTGATCGAATCAACATAGTACTAGCCCCTTTCAAAGCAACATACCGAAACAAAGCTAACTCTGTAAGACTTAGTCTGTGATTTTGTTTTAGGCAGAGTGCATTGTCAGAGGATTCTATTGCATGACGGGCACGAGCGCTCGCGAGAAGATGCGCTTGTTTTGAGATCAAAGCGCATAACCGTGTGTAGCCTCATGTGCACATTTATTCATATTCTTTGCTAGTTAGTGAGTTATTAGCCCAGTTACAACTCATTTCTGGTGAGCAATCGAGGTGTGATTGCTTCCTAGAAGAGCACACAACGTGTAAACTTCTAGCCATCATTGAAAATCATTGAAAATCGAGTCAGGTAAAGAGCTTTTTTATGTCTTAAAGAGGCAGTGTTGTATTTTGACACAGGTTTGAATAAGCCAAGAAGCCAATAGGCAGAGGGTAGCATATTTTCCCCCCCTGATTCTCTGTAATAATAATGGTATGGGAATAATATTGAATGTTATTTTGCAAAGTGGTTTCTTGCATCAAACACAAAAACATTTTCAGTCACCTTGTTTGAGTGGCTAAACAAGATAATGTCAAGCCCTGCATCTTTTCCAAAGTCTCATGGAATCTAGGCCTACATTGAACACCACACATTGGCTGATACTGTAGGCTGAATGATAGAACAGCTATTTCAATAGCTATTTCCATGTTAAAATATTATGGGATGCATTTTCTCCATGGGTTTTGATGGTAGGCCACTCTGGTAGGCATATATTATGATCAAATAGCCACAGTAGCCTACTTAGCCACTGTTAAAACTATAATTTAAAGTGGGTACAGCCTCAGTGTTCACAGAAAACGCACGCCAGAATTTTCACAACATAGCGCTCAGCAGACATTACATTTGCTCAGTGCAGAAATTGTTTTGAGGGAACATCAAAAACAACCCCAGTGTTATGATGAGTTTCTCGGGTGTTCAAGTAATCAAGGATGCAAGAATTTAGTTAGACACTTTGTAGAAAGTTAATGCAAATATTTAATGATCGGTACCGGGTTCGTTACAACAATGACCAGAGCTTTGCCCTTGGTGTTACGAACTAACTTGAACAAAGGAAACACTCTACCTCATATATCTTCTATTACCCTCTTCCTGGCATACATCTGGTAAGTCTCCAGTCTCCATGGGCACTCCCTGTCTTTGATGTTCATCACTCTTTACCCCAAGTCACTATCCTGCCCATCACTCATGCTATCCTAAACATCACTAATCTACCTTGACATAAGGAATGTAGACTTCATGACCCCAAACCACTTATCTCGTAACTCTACCTCTGTCCTCACAATGCTACGACATGACATCATTACACCCAGGAAATGGCTTCCTGCTGAGATGACAGAGAGATGAGATCTGTGGGATTAGACAAGTAAGAGAGGTGAGTCACCCTGGCCTTCTCGGTTTAGGGTGAAGTTGCCCCTAGACGCTGATCTTGGGTCAGTTTTGCAATTCCCTGATTAGGAGCTGAACCTAGATCTCTGCCTAAGAGCAACTTCACCCCAGAGCTGCCCTCACCTTAATCTTGGCCATGAGGGTGTCGATGGAGGCCCCCAGCTCCTGGATCTGCTTGGCCATCTCCTGCTTGCCCTCCTTCAGTGCACCCACTACCTCGTTGAATCGCTCCATCCGTGTCTTCAGGTTACGCACCTTCACCATGCCATCGATGCTGTGGCCGCAACACACACATACATATGAACACACACACGTAGGAGCACATTAAAGTATACGTGCAACCACATATAAGTGTGAGCACTAAAACGCGCACGTGCCAAAACACACACATCGTTTTGGTTGAGATTAATAAAAGTCTATATTAGTTTTTATGCTTGAAAATGGTTTCTTGTGTGAACTCACATTTCAACTCTATTAGGTCGTTTTGTGCAAGCTACATAATAACCTATTCACAGAACATATACTGTGCCTTCAGAAAGAATTCATATCCCTTGATTTATTCCACATTTTGTTGTGTTACAGCCTGAATTCAAAATGTATTAATCAGAATTTTTTTCTCACCAATCTACACACAATACCAGACAATGACAAAGTGAAAACATGCTTTTACATTTTTTTGCAAATGTATTTCAAATGAAAAACAGAACTCTCAGCTGCCTTTGGCTTTATCTGTGAAACGACCTATCACACATTTTCTAGGGTCCTGAGCAGTCCATGATAACAAGTCAATTCAAAAACTCATCAACCGGATGGACCCATTCACAAAAGCAATATATACAGTGGGGAAAAAAAGTATTTAGTCAGCCACCAATTGTGCAAGTTCTCCCACTTAAAAAGATGAGAGAGGCCTGTAATTTTCATCATAGGTACACAACAACTATGACAGACAAATTGAGAAAAGAAAATCCAGAAAATCACATTGTAGGATTTTTTATGAATTTATTTGCAAATAAGTATTTGGTCACCTACAAACAAGCAAGATTCTCACAGACCTGTAACTGTGAGATTCAAGCAAGATTCTCACAGACCTGTAACGTCTTCTTTAAGAGGCTCCTCTGTCCTCCACTCGTTACCTGTATTAATGGCACCTGTTTGAACTTGTTATCAGTATAAAAGACACCTGTCCACAACCTCAAACAGTCACACACAGTCGAGCTCCACGCAAGATCTCACCCCGTGGGGTCAAAATGATCACAAGAACGGTGAGCAAAAATCCCAGAACCACACGGGGGGACCTAGTGAATGACCTGCAGAGAGCTGGGACCAAAGTAACAAAGCCTACCATCAGTAACACACTACGCCGCCAGGGACTCAAATCCTGCAGTGCCAGACGTGTCCCCCTGCTTAAGCCAGTACATGTCCAGGCCCGTCTGAAGTTTGCTAGAGTGCATTTGGATGATCCAGAAGAGGATTGGGAGAATGTCATATGGTCAGATGAAACCAAAATAGAACTTTTTGGTAAAAACTCAACTCGTCGTGTTTGGAGGACAAAGAATGCCGAGTTGCGGCCACACCTACTGTGAAGCATGGGGGTGGAAACATCATGCTTTAGGGCTGTTTTTCTGCAAAGGGACCAGGACAACTGATCCGTGTAAAGGAAAGAATGAATGGGGCCTCCTTCCATCAGCAAGGGCATTGAAGATGAAACGTGGCTGGGTCTTTCAGCTTGACAATGATCCCAAACACACCGCCCGGGCAACGAAGGAGTGGCTTCGTAAGAAGCATTTCAAGGTCCTGGAGTGGCCTAGCCAGTCTCCAGATCTCAACCCCATAGAAAATCTTTGGAGGGAGTTGAAAGTCCGTGTTGCCCAGCGACAGCCCCAAAACATCACTGCTCTAGAGGAGATCTGCATGGAGGAATGGGCCAAAATACCAGCAACAGTGTGTGAAAACCTTGTGAAGACTTACAGAAAACGTTTGACCTGTGTCATTGCCAACAAAGGGTATATAACAAAGTATTGAGAAACTTTTGTTATTGACCAAATACTTATTTTCCACCATAATTTGCAAATAAATTCATTAAAAATCCTACAATGTGATTTTCTGGAGAAAAAAAATCTCATTTTGTCTGTAGTTGACGTGTACCTATGATGAAAAGTACAGGCCTCTCTCATCTTTTTAAGTGGGAGAACTTGCACAATTGGTGGCTGACTAAATACTTTTTTTCCCCACTGTATTTTCCAAAAGCAATATGAAAACTACATACTGTATTTTCAAAAGTAATACAGTAAGACTAACATTTCTTAATGCAATATGGTGACAGAGCGTGCCAGGACTCACGGCTGAGCTCTCCAGATTGATTTGAACTTCTAACTGCACAATGTGGAGAAGCTATCAAAAGGCACAGAGTGTGAAGGACTTTCAAAGAAAGAGAATGTGTGTTTGTGTGTACCCACCGTGGCTTATGTTTCCTCTTACAGAGCCACATGCGGACGGTCTTCTGAATCTTAATAAGGGCAGTAGCACGATACTTCATCTTCTCCTTCACTGGGGGGGTAGAGATAGAGCGAGAGCAAGAGAGAGAAAGTCAGTGAGTAAGACAGAAAGCGAGAGAGAGCGAGAGAAAGTGAGTAAGAGGGAGAGAGAGAAGAGACAAATACATCCTCAAATCCAATCATCAGCATAGTATTGGGCCTATTCACACAAACAGAGCTAAAGCTACATTCCCTATGATCTGTTGACTGAACTTGTAGGGATATTAAGTTGGAGTTTTTTGAAGGAAAAGAAATGGAAGTGCAGCCAGCCGTAGCAGTGCATATAGCCTCAAATATGACATATCATGAAGGGGAAGTTTAGCAACTCCTGACTCAGCAGAAATCGTTTAAACTTTTTTTTGTTACGTTGGCTCTTTTCAAAGTTATATTCCTTTATTTTCTTATTCACCATTTTAAAGCCTGTCTAGTGCCTAATGCTGCAAATCAGCTCAAGCATGATGGTGCAATGCAACAGATTATTAATTGTATCTGTCCCTAACAACTAAATACTTTATTATTGTTAACGAGGAGGTTCCACAGTGTGTCCTCCAGCTCAGTATGAGTATGAGTCAGGGGGGTTGACGTACGTTTGATGACAGAAAGGGCACACCACTGGACCTTCTTCCAGCGGCTGACGACCAGCCACTGGTTGACCTTCTTCACCAGCTCTGCCAGGTGGTCTGGGTCTGACTTCATGATTTGGTCAAACTCTGCAAACTGACCCAGAAACAGGACAACAACAGAATCACTCAAGGTCATTTGGGCCTATGTGAATCATGTATAGAGTGTAGAGCAGCTTTTCCCAAGCTCGGTCCTGGGGACCCTAATGGGTGTACATTTTGGTTTTTGCCCCAGCACTACACAGCTGATTTGAAAAATCAAAGCTTGACGAGTTGATTGTTTGAATCAACTGTGTAGTGCTGGGGCGAAACCAAAAACGTGCACCTATTAGGGTCCCCAGGACAGAGTTTAGGAAACACTGCTGCAGAGTATTAAAAAGACAGCAGAAAGCAGTGCTTACCTTCCCAGGACGGAAGAATACTCTGGTCAACCCAAACTTGTAGTCATTCTCATTCAGCCCCAGTGCTTTGAACAAAGCCTGCAGAGGAGCAAGAACCAAAACCATCAGTCGACGTCTCGTAAATGTATAAACATCTGAGTAATGCAAGGTTACATATGAAATGTAATGCTGTGTTTGGGGGAGCCCCCCACCTTGCAGAAGAGCCTGGGGTCCAGTCGTGTGAGCTTGTCAGGCATGTATTGTTTGTACATGTTGTAGAGCTCATGGAAGGGGGCTCGGGAGGGGAAGCCGCCCTGCATTAGGTCCAGCACTGACACCATGCCTGGTGAGGAAAGGGGAGAGAAATGTCTTGAAAAGGAACCAAAACCAAAAGAGGTGTGTGTGTGTGTGTCTGTTCTAATCTTTATAACTGATAATGAACTAATGTTTACTTTTTTTTTTACAATGTGATTGTATTAATGATTGTTTTGAGAGTATGTTCTTACTCTCCTAGCCCATACCTGAACACTGCAGCTGAGACAGAATCTGGGCTCCTTCAAAATGGTGGCTCACCATCTTTAAGTTGGGTTTTACACAGCGAATGAAGCTGGAGCCCTTTGAAAGACAGGCAAATCATATCCATTACATATCCATCGATCACATCCAATCTGAGGCCACTTCCTGACTACCAGTGTGTGAGAGAGGACAACAGGTATGGGACAGATACTCACAGTGCTGTGAAGCTTCTCCAGCAGTAGGTTCAGCTGGGTCTGTGAAGGCAGGCAGAGAAAACGCTTCCTTAATACTTAGTCTGAGTCCCACCGCAATGCACAAAAAGGGGTTAAGGAGCGCTTACAAACAAATTGGGATTATATTTGACATTGCACATTTACAACTGAAGAAAAGCAATAATTATAATGTTGACATATCCAAAAGAAAGTCAAACATGCTTCCATGTGAACAGGTGAGGGATAACAGCACATGGAAAGACAAAGAAAACCATGCATGACTCATGACGATTCTGCAAATGCCACTTGCACTGTTCTCAATACGATTTGCTTTCAACAGTCCTAAATGAATTTGGATGATTTCTCAAGTTATATAAAAAATTGACTGAAACTGTGCCAAGCAAATACTTTTTGGAAACACGAGATAAAGGGATGTATTCCAGAAAACGATAACTGACGAATGAATGAGTGTCCTGAATACACGTATCTTTCACTGCTCATAGTAGGGATGAATCTGTTAAAGACATTCGAATAAAAAGGAAAACTTGACTACGTTCCCTTCCTCACAGCATTGTAATATATTGGCTCATATTGCCTAACTTTCCTCATGATTTTATGTTTTATTAAAGCACATTTGTGTCATTAAGCTGAAAAGATCTTGCTCTTTTCTCTGCAACGCTACACTCAGGTCATTGTGTCCACCTTATCTTATGAATTAGTGATAAAAGCATCAACTCAAGCATCACGGCACACAAAGACCATAGACAAAGACAGGTGGAGAGGGAATATGACAGGAAAAAAGTGATGGGTGCTCTGCGTGCATCTGCTGGTACAGCACGGTGTTGTTGAAACAATCTACAGGGAGAGTTACCTTCTGTCCCTGGCTGACTCTATGCTTCCTTGTGACAGACTTTAGCCTGGCTGCTACTTTCTATCTCTGACTTTTTCACCACACTCTCTAGCTGACTTCATCCACAAAGGAAGGATTTCTTGGGAAAAGAGGTAGGAGACTGGAGGAGGTCTACAGAGGAAAGGAGGGATGGAAGAAACGTGGGTGGGAGGGGAGAGGCGTTAGAAATTCAAAGTTGGAAAACAGTGCACAGCGATTTCTCTAACATTGTGTCATAGCATCTGAAACAACAATCTGAAATAAGCAATAAGAAAAGCATTAGACTACAAACTAAACACACTATTCACTTCAACAGCGAAAGTAGAATGTGAAACAATATCAAACACTAAGAATTGTAGGTTCACACAAACTAATAAGAACTTGCGGTGTGTTTTTCTTTCAAAGTGTCATCTCAGAGTCAGGTGCTGCTACAGTCTCCTTCCTCACCTTGAATTTGTTGCCCACACTGATGAAGCTGAGTTTGCCAGCCTTCTGCTTGGAGTCCTTGCTGTTGTTGGAGTTCTCAAAAAGCTCTCGCACAAACTTATCCTTGGACTCACACACCAGGCTCTCCAAAGACATGTGGAGGGCATCATTATTCTTCTCTACAAACTGGGTCTGCAAACGCACACATGTGCACAGAAAAAACATGACAAATACATAAACAGACTTTGTCGTGTGTGCTAACAAGTATTGATAGGGGAAAAAATCAATACAGTTACATATTGTTTTGGATGATATTATAAAAGATACAGTACTTATTTTTTGGTAGTGTTACTTAGTGCTAGTCTGCTGTACCTGAGCCAAAACTCTGGTATTTTTCATCCTATAGCTTGTTCTCAATCTTCTTTTAAAATAGTGAGCCAAAAAACTTTCTGCACTTTTATTTCCACGACTGATCGAAACTAATTGTGGTGCTTACGCAGCAAAAGCCCCAGCTTCAATCTTTGACATACTTCTCCTTCTTCTTTAGCATGCTACTCCTTCTACACAGTTTAAGCTACAAACGCTGTTCGAACTTTAAAACGTGCTGATTGGTCTCACTCGATTTGCTTGTATACAACCTTTTGATATCTTTTATACTTTTTACGTTATACATTTTTTAGTTTCATTTACTTTCATGGCATTTTTCTCAACATTCTAAAGCTCCCCATTATGACATCATCACCTCCAACTGCAATTCACTGTAAAAGCAATAATGCAACTTTTGACACAAATCAGCTACTTTGACCACTTTGCAACTACTTAGACAAAAAGTTAGAGCGTTTACATCTTCTTCTACTTCCATGCTACACAAATCTGGTGTTTGAACCAAAAATTATATTCTGATAAGAAGTTACAGCTGTTTTCTGTAACTTTTTTTCAAACAACTGCCGTTTTGACCACTACCACAACAATTTAGACAAAAAGTTAGAGGGTATGAAATCTTCCTCTACTTCTCTGCTATTCATATCGGTTCGCGAAACCAAAATATTCACTACGCATCTTACGGTACAGCTGTTTTAGTAACTGCATTACAACATTTCCCCCAAACTTTTTCCAACCACACAAATATTGACCACACAACAACAACTGAACCACACAACTACAGACCACAACCGCACAACTACTGACCACACAACAACTGACCGCAACTAGGGCTGTAGCGGTCAGCCGCTGATTGTCAAGCAAATAACTGTCGGTCTCACGGTAATTGACCGTTAATGAACATAAAGGGGTTCCACACATGCAAGCTGCTGATGCGTGCCTTTGAAACATCAACATTTTAAAAGTCTAAAGTGTAATAAATCCATTTAATTGCCTGTACACCATCAGAATAAATCTATTATTTATTTTAGGCTGGTCTTTCTTATGAAATGTATAATATGAAGTGCCATTATTTTATATTATCTGATTTTATAGTAAGAATATAATTGAACTTCGCTGAATAAAATTGAAAGGATATTTTTCCGAGCTAGTGCACACATGGAGCGGTTATTCTGTGTTCAGCTTAAAAAGTGATCATTTGAAACAGGTTATATGCTTAATTTTGAGTTATTTGTCAACTTTAGTTGTGAATGATACAAACCTTAGAATGGCTTATGAAATCAAAACATATATGGGCTGCATGATTCCACTATATTGATGATGTAAAAAAAAAAAAAAACATCTGAAAAAAGGCATACACAATTTCTTGTCGCAGTGTAATGCCTACATGTGTGAAATTAGTTTCGATTTTAAAATGGGCAATTTCCAGCTGGGCAGGCTAAACACCACCATCACCATTTTATAATGATTAAGCTGTTATGATTTAGCATACACACAATTCTGTTTATGGTCTTTCTTTTTTACTGAAGACAACAAAAAGCTGCATGGTGACAAATAGCGTCTGTAAGCTACTTAGCCTTTCATATAGGAATTTTCGTATTTTCTCTTTTTTAGTTTAAAAGGGGATTCATGTAAAACAATATGAATAAAAACACTGAAATAGTAATACTAGCACACAAATAAATAAGACACTTCTAATTATAATACAACTATTGCGCTCAAAGTTTAAGCTGCCTGTTGCCTATAAAGGCTATTGTTTCAGTCTACTATCATAGGCTATAGCACTAGCCAACGTTAGGCTATAAGGTTCCGATTAAAAAACACCAGCATGTTTACTTTGTCGGCTTCAGTGAAGACCGGAGAGAGGTAACTATGTTCCCTGCTGTGCTGAACACCCTCTATGACGCAGTGCTGGTAGCGCAAATGCACATATACTTTTTAGCAAGCAGAGCCAAAAGGTTATCCCGCCACCATGACAATGGGTCAGCAGATGTGTCCGGTTCCTTCTCTTCCATATAGCGGGTCATCTCGGTGTCGGCACGCACTCTCAAGGGTACCGGGAGGGGAGCATTCTGGGCCAGTTTCTTCTCTAAGAAGATCACCAAGATGAATATTTTTAGCCGGGAGCTGTGCACAGTTATCCCCATCTCCAGCTGTACAGCTGGTGCCGCCTCCGTCTACTTCCCCGAGTGCCAACATCTCCTGAAGGAGGGCATCTTTCGTGCCATCCAAGCCATCTCCCACACGGCCTTTGTACCGGGGGTCAAGTAGGCAGGCCTTTGACAAAAGCCCCTGAAGTGCTGGGGATTTGTACTTGTCGTGCAATATACTGCACATCTTTTATATTTTTTTTGTTAGCTCTGAGTCGTTGGGTTTGGGAGAGAGAATCTGTCCCGTTAAAAGTCGTAAAACAGGCTCGACTGACAACGCCGTCACATAGTTCTCCCCAGATAAGATATCAGTGAAGTCGGCCACAGGCTTCACTGCGGCATTGACCGATTGCAGAACATTGATGACCTGCCATGACGGATCTAAATGCTTTTGGTCTCGATCGTCAATCAATACCCGTCGTATGGCCGGGACCTGCTCCAAAACTCTTTAGACCATTTGTTGTTTGGTCCCCCAACGTGAAATGCAATGGAATTCAATGGGCATATCATTCCATTTATATACCATTTATTAATCTAGGACCAACATCTTGATAACGAAATTGTAGCTGATATTTGATTTAAATAGCCTAAAATTAATAGAATGAAATGTGCACATAATTCGACTGATATACACTGCTCAAAAAAATTAAGGGAACACTTAAACAACACAATGTAGCTCCAAGTCAATCACACTTCTGTGAAATCAAACTGTCCACTTAGGAAGCAACACTGATTGACAATAAATGTCACATGCTGTTGTGCAAATGGAATAGACAACAGGTAGAAATTATAGGCAATTAGCAAGACACCCCCAATAAAGGACTGGTTTTGCAGTTGGTGACCACAGACCACTTCTCAGTTCCTATGCTTCCTGGCTGATGTTTTGGTCACTTTTGAATGCTGGCGGTGCTTTCACTCTAGTGGTAGCATGAGACGGAGTCTACAACCCACACAAGTGGCTCAGGTAGTGCAGCTCATCCAGGATGGCACATCAATGCGAGCTGTGGCAAGAAGGTTTGCTGTGTCTGTCAGCGTAGTGTCCAGAGCATGGAGGCGCTACCAGGAGACAGGCCAGTACATCAGGAGATGTGGAGGAGGCCGTAGGAGGGCAACAACCTAGCAGCAGGACTGCTACCTCCGCCTTTGTGCAAGGAGGAGCAGGAGGAGCACTGCCAGAGCCCTGCAAAATGACCTCCAGCAGGCCACAAATGTGCATGTGTCTGCTCAAACGGTCAGAAACAGACTCCATGAGGGTGGTATGAGGGCCTGACGTCCACAGGTGGGGGTTGTGCTTACAGCCCAACACCGTGCAGGACGTTTGGCATTTGCCAGAGAACACCATGATTGGCAAATTCGCCACTGGCGCCCTGTGCTCTTCACAGATGAAAGCAGGTTCACACTGAGCACGTGACAGACGTGACAGAGTCTGGAGACGCCGTGGAGAACGTTTTGCTGCATGCAACATCCTCCAGCATGACCGGTTTGGCGGTGGGTCAGTCATGGTGTGCCCTCCATGTGCTCGCCAGAGGTAGCCTGACTGCCATTAGGTACAGAGATGAGATCCTCAGACCCCTTGTGAGACCATATGCTGGTGCAGTTGGCCCTGGGTTCCTCCTAATGCAAGACAATGCTAGACCTCATGTGGCTGGAGTGTGTCAGCAGTTCCTGCAAGAGGAAGGCATTGATGCTATGGACTGGCCCGCCCGTTCCCCAGACCTGAATCCAATTGAGCACATCTGGGACATCATGTCTCGCTCCATCCACCAACGCCACGTTGCACCACAGACTGTCCAGGAGTTGGCGGATGCTTTAGTCCAGGTCTGGGAGGAGATCCCTCAGGAGACCATCCGCCACCTCATCAGGAGCATGCCCAGGCGTTGTAGGGAGGTCATACAGGCACGTGGAGGCCACACACACTACTGAGCCTCATTTTGACTTGTTTTAAGGACATTACATCAAAGTTGGATCAGCCTGTTGTGTGGTTTTCCACTTTAATTTTAACTGACCACAACCAAACAACTTCTGACCACACAACTACTGACCACACAACAACTGACCACAACCACAAAACTGCTTACCACATCTAGAGACCTCAAACACACAACTACTGACCACAACCACACAACTACTGACCACTCATCTACTGACCACACAACTACTGTCCACAACCACAAAACTGCTTACCACATCTAGTGACCTCAACCACACAACTTCTAACCACAACCACACAACTACCAACCACTCATCTTCTGACCACAACCAAACAACTTCTGACCACACAACTACTGACCACAGCCACACAACTACTGACCACTCATCTACTGACCACAACCACACAACTGACCACAGAACTACTGACCACAACTGCTGACCACAACCACACAACTACTGACCACAACCACACAACTTCTGACCACACAACTACTGACCACTCAACTACTGACCACAACTGCTGACCACAACCACACAACTTCTGACCACACAACTACTGACCACTCAACTACTGACCACAACTGCTAACCACACAACTACTGACCACAACCACACAACTACCAACCACAACTGCACAACTTCCGACCACAACCGCACAACTTCCGACCACAACCACACAACTGCTGACCACAACCACACAACTGCTGACCACAACCACACAACTGCTGACCACAACCACTGACCACAACCACACAACTACTGACCACAACCACACAACTACTGACCACAACCACACAACTGCTGATCACATCTAGTCACCACAACCACATAACTACTGACCACAACCACACAACTTCTGACCACTCACCTTCTGACAACAACTACTGACCCGCAACCACACAACTTCTGACCACAATCACACAACTTCTGACCACAACCAACCGCCGTCACAACCGCAGACCACGTGTAACCACGCCAGCTGAGGACCTCCACATCCGGCTTCTTCACCTTCTTCTGAGACCAGCCACCTGGACAGCTGATGAAACTGTGGGTTTGCACAACCAAATAATTTCTGCGCAAACTGTCAGAAACCGTCTCAGGAAAGCTCATCTGCGTGCTCGTCGTCTTCACCAGGGTCTTGACCTGACTGCAGTTCGCCGTCGTAACTGACTTCAGCGGGCAAATGCTCACCTATGATGGCCACTGGCACGCTGGAGAAGTGCGCTCTTCACGGATGAATCCTGGTTTCAACTCTACTGGGCAGATTGGGTCGTGTGGGCAAGCAGTTTGGTGATGTCAACCTTGTGAACAGAGCGCCCCATGGTGGTGGTGGGGTTATGGTATGGGCAGGCATAAGCTACGGACAACGAACACAGTTGCATTTTATCGATGGCAATTTGAATGCACAGAGATACTGTGATGAGATCCTGAGGCCCATTGTCGTGCCATTCATCCGCCGCCATCACCTCATGTTTCAGCATGACAATGCACAGCCCCATGTCGCAAGGATCTGTACACAATTCCTGGAAGCTGAAAATGTCACAGTTCTTCCATTGCCTGCATACTCACCAGAAATGTCACCCATTCCCATCGAGCATGTTTGGGATGCTTTGGATCGACGTGTACCACAGCGTGTTCCTGTTTCCGCCAATATCCAGCAGCTTTGCACAGCCATTGAAGAGGAGTGGGACAACATTCCACAGGCCGCAATCAACAGCCTGAGATTTGTTGCGCTGCATGAGGCAAATGGCGGTCACACCAGATACTGACTGCCTTTCTGATCCACACCCCTATTATTATTATTTTTTTAAAGGTATCTGTGACCAACAGATGCATATCTGTATTCCCAGTCATGAGTCCCTGTATTCCCAGTCTTGGGGCGGCAGGTAGCTTAGTGGTTAAGAGCGTTGTGCCAAAATGTAAAAAATTTAAATGTGAAATTCATAGATTAGGCCCTAATGAACTTATTTCAATTGACTAATTTCCTTATATGAACTGTAACTCAGTAAATCTTTGAAATTGTGTTTATGTGCAGTTGTTTTTATTAAAACACATAGGGTGTCTTCAGAAAGTATTCACACCCCTTCACGTTTTCCACATTTTGTTGTGTTATAAAGTGGGATTAAAATGGATTTAATTGTACTTTTTTTGTCAACGATCTAGACAAAATACTCTTAACATTTGTATAAAAAAACTATACGAAAAATAAACACTAATATATCTTGATTAGATAAATATTAAACCCCCCGAGTCAATACATGTTAGAATCACCTTTGGCAGCGATTACAGCTGTGAGTCTTTCTGTGTAAGTCTCTGAGCTTTGCACACCTGGATTGTACAATATTTGCACATTATTATTTTAAGTCTTGCCATAGATTTTCAAGCCGATTTAATTCAAAACTGTAACTAGGCCACTCAGGAACATTCGTCTTGGTAAGCAACTCCAGTGTAGAATTGACTTTGTGTTTTAGGTTATTGTCCTGCTGAAAGGTGAATTTGTCTCCCAGTGTCTGGTGGAAAGTAGACGGAACCAGGTTTTCCTCTAGGATTTTGCCTGTGTTTAGCTCTATTCCATTTCTTTTTATTTAAAAACACTCCCTAGTCCTTGCCGTTGAGCACACCCATAACATGATGCAGCCACCACCATGCTTGAAAATATGAAGAGTGGTACTCAGTGATGTGACGGGTTGGATTTGCCCAGAACATAACGCTTTGTATTTAAGCCACATTTTGTGCAGTTTTACTTTAGTGCTTTATTGCAAATAGGATGCCACGTCTATGTCTAAAGGCACAAGCACTGTTCATGACACAAACTGTTCACACCCCTCGTTGGTGGAGAGAATTTTCTAATTCATATCTAATTGGGCTAGTTGATCTGGACATTTCTGACAAGTTATAAATAGCTCTCTAAGGAATGCAATGACTAACATGACAAGAGGAACTGATGATGAATTACCCAATTTAGAAATTGCACCTTGTGCATTCTACTATAACAAGAGTAAATTTAACGCCTGACTGAGTTCATTTCTTTTTGGGGGGGGGGACCCCCGCCGCGTCCCCCCTGACGACCATCGCCTGACAGTTTGGGAACCACTGCTCTAAGGGATATTCAATGTCTAATTGTTTTATTTTTACCCATCTACCAATAGGTGTCCTTGGTCTGTGGTCTGTATTTGAAACTCACTGCTCGACTGAGGGACCTTACAGATAATTGCATGTGTGGGGTACAGAGATGAGGTAGTCATTCAAAAATCATGTTAAACACTATTATTGCACACAGAGTCCATGCAACTTATTATGTGACTTGTTAAGCACATTTTTACTCCTGAACTTATTTAGGCTTGCCATAACCAAGGGGTTGAATACTTATTGACTCAAGACATTTCAGCTTTTTATTAATTAATTCCACTTTGACATTATGGGGTATTGTGTGTAGGGCCAGTGACCAAAAATCTCAATTTAATCCATTTTAAATTCAGGCTGTAACGCAACAAAATGTGGAAAAAGTAAAAGGGTGTGAATACTTTCTGAAGGCACTGTATAGAAAAATACACGTTTCAAAATTTCGACCAATCGATTAGCCGAAAGAACAGACGACTCTCGGTCGACCACTATTAATTAATGTATTATTCGGGGACAACCCTAGTGTCTATAAATGGAAAAATGCATGTTTAAAAAGGTAGACCAATCAAATTATATCGGCACCTAAGTATCGTGATAATATTGTATCCTGAGGTCCCTAGCAATTTCCAGCCCTACTAACAAGCTGAGAAGACTATTACCAGCAGCAGTATTTAAAATTGCTACATAGTTACACCACGTCTGAGATATAACTGTGTATAGTATGACATGGTTACATCACACAATCATACAAGGTTAAACAACAAGCAATCACAAGAGCAAATCAAAATATAATCGATGTGCGTGAGTGTTACCGTCTCGTAGCACACAGCTCCGGCAAAGTGTCTGACGATGAAGCCTTCATCATCTCTGACGTTCCTATGGACAGCCAGCTTCGACTTCCTAGGGACCTGAGAGACGGCAGCAACATATTAGATAGATATAAGTGTGTGTGTGTCTTTCTGTCTGTTGTGTAAGATAGACTGGGCTGTAGTGGTGATGGCGAATGTCTTCTATAACACCCTCATCATTGTGCACGATCTGTGGACACTATTAGGATACTCACCTAGCTGTGGTAGTATCATACTATATGGCAATTATGATTCATATTATATGACCATACACAACTGAGAGAATATTCCTCATTTCCATATGAAAGTGATGATTAATATGACCTAAAAACCAGCTGTAGCGAGCCCAGTCTAATCTGTTGGTCCGAATTTATATCAATGCTGCATTTAAAACAGGATTTTACGCCTGTCAAGCTTCCAGAAAGCGGGACAAAAGTTCCCTAAGAAAGGGACTGGGGCTTTTCACATAGACAAAGTACCAGAATGTCCATTACAATCCCATTGTGACCCCTTGGCATTTAAGTGTGGTGAGAGGGCAGTAACAGTTTAAGAGTATCAGTTCACTAAATGTTGATCTAAGGTCAGTTTAGCATTTTTCAACATAGATGGTTCAGGTTAGGATCCAGGGTGGGTAAGCTGATCCCAGATATGTGCCTGCAGGCAACTTCCACCCAAAGCTCTCACCGTCAGTCTAAAGTGGTCTTTGTGCTGGCTGTGGATGGTGTTGGCAAAGTGATGGTCGCTGGGCTGTGGTAGACGGTTCTCTTCATCCAGAATGTCCAGGATGCCCACTAGTTTGGCTTCCACCAGGTCTATGGGAATACATTAATGCATTATTACGGATATAGTCAGCAGCATAGTCAATTCAAGTCAAATGATTAAGATACGAATAAGATAAGAAAGTACTTTATTGATCTGCAAGGGGGAAAGTTGTCCTGTGCTCCTAATGTTGTAATGCGGTCAGTGTTTTGAACGTTTCTCAATGTCACTGTGTGAAACCATATGCAAATTGTCCATAAAGTTATATTCTAACATATTCCAGAGATGAGCGGTCAACTGTCAGAATGTCTGGAAAGATGCAATCGGTGTCTCAATGTTCCCTTTCCCGGATCAAACGTTATTCATGGCTGCAGTTAACCTGGCACCTGACTAATCAAAACCCTGTTGGATATACAAATCGAAATGGATCACATTGCCACCTACGGGACATTTGATCCTATTCAATGGAGGTTGGTGTTATGAAAACACAGGCAGAGGGGAACAAAAGAGCACTGACAACCACAAATGCTCATTACACAATTGCAACTTCCTGGTTTAATGGGTAGCCACATGTTGTGGTCCCTCTTCGCCACTTACTCCAGAGAAGTTATATTGTATAGGGCCCTATAAAATCAGTTACATTTTTTGCCTAATTCCGTTTACTTTTTTCCAAATTCTGTTTTCTCTGTATTGTTTTTTCAGGTTTATGATTTCCAAGTTTTTTCAGGTTTTCGCTCTCAAAACTTTTATAGAAAACTACAAAATGGAATGTTAAGTCCAAAACAATGCCTAAACCACATCAGTAAAATACTTTTAAGGTCTTGGAAAAATTGAAGACATTTACATTTTTGGGTATAGATACCCTTTCACCTCTATGGGATCGGTGTCCCGTATACGGGATGGTTGAGCTAACGTGCGCTAATGTGATTAGCATGACCGTAACAGCAAACTTTCCAGGACATAGACATGTCTTATATGGGCAGAAAGCTTACATTATTGTTAATCTAACTGCACTGTCCAATTTACAGTAGCTATTACAGTGAAAAAATGGCATGCTATTGTTTGAGGAGAGTGCACAACAACAAAAAACGTATCACGGCAACTGGTTTGATACATTCGACTCTGAAGGTAAATAATGTACTTGATTTCAGTAATCTTGCTCTGATTTGTCATCCTAAGGGTCCCAGAGATAAAATGTAGCATAGTTTTGTTTGATAAAATCCATTTTTATATTCAAATGTAGGAATTGGGTTCTACAGTTTAAACCCCTGCTGTCTCTGGCTCCACACCCACCCCGCCCGGCCATCTAGATGTGTGAAAGTTAATGTATAAGCTAATGATCCATCATGTATGACATTCCTGGGAGTGTGTAAACGTACATTTTGTATTACCATTTCATTTTTGTATGTTCTCTATAGTTATGTACTTGAAAATGTATCAATTGACCAATTCGGCACATTTGGGCAGACTTGATTAAAAATAGTCCAGTATTGCAATGCTTCCCTGGATCAATCTGAAACTTTGCACACACACTGCTACCTTATAGTGTCCAAAATCTAAATTGCAATATTATATTGTGGCCTTTCTCTTGCATTTCAAAGATGATGGAATCAAATAAAAAATTGAAAACACATGGTTTTTTGTTTGTATTATCGTTTACCAGATCTAATGTGTCATATTCTCCTACATTAATTTCACATTTCCGAAAAACTTCTAAGTGTTTCCTTTCAAATGGTATCAAGAATATGCATATCCTTGCTTCAGATCCTGAGCTACAGGCAGTTAGATTTGGGTATGTCATTTTAGGCGAAAATTGAAAGAAAAAGGGTCCGATCCTTAAGAGGTTAATTCAAGTGCACACCAGCAAGAGACTTGTTAGGTTAGTGGTGTTTCTGTAGCACATGTGACTGCAGAGTTTGCTTAACAAATCACCACTGGATTGATGCAAATAATCACAATATCATTCTGCCAGGTAGGCATTGGCTACTTTGTAGCTAACATTTTAATTGAGAAGGTTTTTGGGAAAGCCTTTCCATCTACCAGAAGACTTCATCGCTAACGGCTACATAAACTGGTAGACAAACGTGCACACACAGACAGGGGCATTCTGCATTGCCTCTTCAGAAAGTTTAAGGAAAATACAAATCACTGATGCATTTTGTTAATGTCTTACGATAATCTTGGGCAAATGTATACATTTTCTAATAAATTCAATATATATTTTTATTTTGTTAAATTCCGATGTAATGTCTGGATTACGTGATACCGTCTGCATTCCCCGTGGATTTTATAGGGCCCTAATTGTGCAGTCGAAGGAAGTCAGTGCAAACTCATGTCGTGGGGGGGATTTCATGCAATCACAGTTTCTTAAAAGTGAGAGTGCTCTGTCGAGGGCTGTATCTCTGTCAGTCTCTCGCATCATGTCTTGTATGAGCCTTAAAAAAGACAGGGCTTCAAGGTAATCATGTCTTTGTATGTCTCTGTATGTCACTCTAAGGCACCCAGTACCTGGAGATTTCCACTCCAATCTCTGCACCCACTCACCCCCCCCCCCCCCCACACCTCTACTTGCCTCTCCGTTTGGTCCCTAGAGGCCACTGCTAGGCAGCAGTGAGACCCAGAAAGAGATTGCATCTTTTCCTTCTAAAGCCAGTCCTTGCATTACATTTGACATTGAAGCTTACAGTACAGGTATAGTATGTATCGCAAAGAAACTTGTTTTTACAGAGTGCTGTCCCACATATTAAACCAGTAAAATAGTTTAGGAGCTGCTCTTGGGGAATTTGACTTTGCACCATGACAAGTTGATAAACTGAATGTGTGAACCAGGCTGGGAGAAATGTCCTGTTTCACTGGTCTGGCATCTAAATATACTGTAAGTGCAATATCAAGATATATTTTTTGGCTTATGAAAGAGCTCCAACATAGAATGAAATATAACATAGCAATATCTATGGGCTTCACAGCCTACTGCAGAAGAAATAAACATCCTCTCATGTCTAATAATAAATACGGAGTAAGGTGACATTGGCACCCACCTATGCAGTCCTGGTTGTCGACATAATGAACTTCATTGACTCCCAGTCCTTCTCTCTGATACAGCTCCTGCTCCTGCAGAAAGAGTGGTAAGTCAACACTAAAGTACAAAGATGTTGCTCCTAACCACTTATACCGGGTCAGATCTTTTTTCATCCTCCTAATGGTTAGTGTAATCTGATCCTAGATCTGTCAACAATCATGACTTACTGAATCAAGTACACAAACCCCTTTTCAAAATGGCATTTATTTTATTAAACATGCTTCTCTGGGTAATTTCAGGCCAACAAACACAAATATCTCCGCACTCCAATGTGATTCAAACGCCATGAAATCCCTTAAAAATATAATTTGATCGTTAATTGGAGACCTTGAAAATCAATGAATAAAACAGGAGATCCCAGAAGAGAAACCCTGTCATCTCCACAGAGAGAAAGATTACCATTCGAATGAGTTTAACATGTGGACTGACTCTTCCAGGGAGAGATCACACAGGGTGTTTGTGTGTGTGACACAAACTCATAGCTTGTTGACTGACATACTCCGGAGTCCTCCATAGTGTTGCACAGTATACCGAAACTTCAGTACATTTTCGATACCCCCTCCAAAAAAGGACCATGCATATAGCCAAAAAATAAGTTAAAAAGGGGAGGTCACAATTCTGTTTGTACACTTGTTTACATGGATATGCTTCTTAATAAAAACCTATTTGAAACAAGCCATTACACTTCATTATTATCATAGCATTTCGTTATTAATCAGGTTAATGCTTATAAATATTGCCAGGTTGAAGAGGATCTGTCGCATTTTTGTAATGACAACATTAAGAGAGTCCAATTAAAGATGTGCCTACATATCTCCTGAGTGGCGCAGTGGTCTAAGGCGCCGCATCGCAGTGCTAACTGTGCCACTAGAGATCCTGGTTCGAATCCAGGCTCTGTCGCAGCCGGCCGCGACCGGGAGACTCATGGGCGGTGCACAATTGGCCCAGCAACGTCCAGGGTAGGGGAGGGAATGGCCGGCAGGGATGTAGCTCAGTTGATAGAGCATGGCGATTGCAACGCCAGGGTTGTGGGTTCGATTCCCACGGGGGGCCAGTATAAAAATAAAAAAATAAAATATGTATTCACTAACTGTAAGTCGCTCTGGATAAGAGCGTCTGCTAAATGACTAAAATGTAAAATGTAAATACCGTTGGATTTTCTGAATTTTTTAAAATTGTGTATACAGATCCTATTTCAACGCACAAAACCATTCAAACAAAGTCCGACGGGTTTTCTCCCACTTTTCCCAAAATATTCACATAACGTCACAAACCCTGCTGCTGCAATCATTCGACCGTTCTTCAAAGAGAAGACGCCGTAATGAGATAAATAATGTAGCCTTTACAAGATTAATTCATGACAGGAGTGTTTCATTCTTATTAAAGAGATGGAATTTGAGACAGGCTACTTTACAAAACTTTCTGGATGGACATATAGGCCTCTAGAGAGAATCACCGAACTCACACACAGCACCCCCCCGTAAAAGGACCAGTCAATCAAAGCCACCAGCGTACGTCAGACACAAGAGCAAATATTTCTCCTTTCCTTAAAACATATAAAAAAAACCTAAGACTACCTTAGGCTTTCCGAAAGTAGGCTATAAGATAATGAATTGACAAGGAAAGTATGAAGGGGACAGCTGTGCTATAGTATGAAGATGAAACTGACAATCATTAAAATAGAAACAAATACACGCAACATGTCCATAGCCTATTTATCAGCGATGCTGATTATCGAGGGGGAGTGTGTTAGAAAGATTTTTCAAATACTGTGAGGAACTATTATAATTTGAATGGATGTAAAAAAAAAAAATACTTGACTTATGTGTGAGGTGAAGAAAAAATTACTTAAAAGCCCAGCTGGGCAGGTACTTCTATGCGAGCTCAGGTGCGCACGCTCCGTCAACATTAAGAGGACAAAGAAACCAGACACACGCTAATTGCTCACATGGAGCGCGTATATGATGGTATGAAATAAATCAAAACTTGTTTCTCACAAGTGTAGCAGGTTGTGAGCAAATAACGTTTACACTCCGAGAATGAGAACAGTAAATGACTAATTAATACACATATTAACGTGGATTAACGGTAAATTGCCTGTTTTATAAAAGGTAGGTTACCACATAGGCATTCATAAAAGTGCATTGCGGCTGACACTGTATAGCCTAGGCTACTATTCTACTTTGTGGGGATAGGAGGGCGGCCAGGACCGGGTGGGTAGCTTAGTGGTTAAGAGCGTCGTACCAGTAACCGAAAGGTCGCTGGTTCTAATCCCCGAGCCGACTAGGTGAAAAAATCTGTCGATGTGCCCTTGAGGAAGGCCCTTAACCCTAATTGCTCCTGTAAGTCGCTCTGGATAAGAGCGTCTGCTAAATGACTAAAATGTAAATGTAATGATCAGCATTGATTAGTCTATAAATTAAGAAAAGATTCCGTATCAAATTATACCATGCCAGGTTGGAAAGGATTGGCGCATTGTCCGTTTGACTAATTATAAGCCTCAGAGCCAGAACAACCTTGTCGACTGCTGTTGAATAATTTATCAACAGTCAGATGCATCCAACCTTTTTTAATAGACAGATTTATTTATTTAATAGCAAGCAATAAAAATGTGCATTGTATAAAATAAAGTCCACATATCAAAATATTTGTTTTAATGAAGTGCCATAACCTATAGCGGTCTACACCTCTGCACATTATCAGTTGGAAAGAGGAGGAGATGTAGAAAGTTTAATAAACAGACTAAGTTAGCGAAACTATTTCTTATAATCATTAGTAAACACACTCCCGCTATTAGGTAAAGTTTATCTACGTGAAAATAAAGTGAATAAAGCTAAAACCTCAAATGAAAGTAGGCCTATTTAAACGGTTTTGACTGTTATTTTATTTTCATGACGGTCATCATCCATAACCTTCAGTTACACGGTTATTCAATTACCGTGACGGCCCTAAAAACTGCATTTGTAAAATTTGCCACACTCGCAATTGAAGGAGTAGAGAAATAATTGTGGTAGCAATGTAAAACTGGGATCCCTCTCTTTTTTTAAACAAAGGCCAAAACTGCTTTCAAAAGTGTTTTCCCACAATTGCATTAAGAATTGTTGTGCATTGACTGCTTGTCAGAATACATATTTCACTCCCTTTGGCTCTCGCAACTCGAATGCGCCTCGAGAGGAATATGTATCTTGCATACAACACACAACAAGCAGACTAGGTAAATACAGTGCATTCAGAAAGTATTCAGACCCCTTGACTTTTCCTCATTTTGTTACGTTACAGCCTTATTCTTAAACTGATTAAATAGTTTATTCCATCAATCTACACAATACCCCATAATGACAAAGCAAAAACAGGTTTTTAGAATTTGTTGCAAATGTATAAAATAAAACTAAAATATCAGATTTACATAAGTATTCAGACCCTTTACTCAGTACTTTGTTGAAGCACCTTTGACGCTACAAGCTTGGCACACCTGTATTTGGGGAGTTTCTCCCATTCTTCTTTGCAGATCCTCTCATGCTCTGTAAGGTTGGATGGGGAGCATCATTGCACAGCTATTTTCAGGTCTGCTCTGGAGCAGGTTTTCATCAAGGATCTCTCTGTACTTTGCTCCGTTCATCTTTCCCTCGATCCTGACTAGTCTCCCAGTCTCTGCCACTGAAAATCATCCCCACAGCATGATGCTGCCGCCACCATGCTTCCCCAGATCTGTGCCTCGACACAATGCTGTCTCGGAGCTCTACGGACAATTCCTTCAACCTCATGGCTTGTTTTTTGCTCTGACATGCACTGTCAACTGTGGGACCTTATATAGACAGGTGTGTGCCTTTCCAAATCATGTCCAATCAATTGAATTTACCACAGGTGGACTCCAATGAAGTTGTAGAAACATCTCAAGGATGAGCAATGGAAACAGGATGCACCTTACCTCAATTTCTAATCTCATAGAAAAGGGTCTGAATGCTTATGTAAATAAGGTATCCGGTTTTGTATTTTTAATACATTTGCAAAAATTTCTAAAAACCTGTTTTCGCATTATGGGGTATTGTGTGTAGTAGATTGATGAGGAACATTTTTATATAATCAATTTTAGAATAAGGCTGTAATGTAGCAAAATGTGGAAAAAGTAAAGGGGTCTGAATACTTTCAAAATGCACTGTAGGTAAACTTTTCTACTATGGGGTTGTCTGATTTTGTTTTAACAACATTACATGGCAAAAATAGTAGCACTGGAAAGTGATATCCTAAATGTTATAGTATAGGCTTTGAATAACTTCGCCAGCAGCTACAATAGGCTACACACCACTGTCTGAGTTGAGCTGTTCTGAGCATTATATAGACTATTTAAATCCTCTCATCTGAACATCAGTGTCCTCAACAATCATGCATGTCAGTTCAGTGCACACAGCATAACAGATAAAATAAAATATTTGAGAATACAGTTATTTGGGAATATATTTAGTAGAACAGACATGCTTCTGTCTGTATTAGGCGATGTCATCTCCAAACCAAATCTACACTGATCTAAAAAAAATGACCTCTCCAGAATCCATACGACGGAAATCCGTCCCAGTGACGGAGAACTTTAACCCCTGGCTAGAGCTGTCTGGGCTGCATTGATAGCTCCTCACTAATGCTGCACAGAAGTTTATACACTTGAATAATGCATGTACAAATGTTTAAACACTTTTACAATACAAGACGATACCGGTAGCTTCCAGCTTTAACTGTAGGCTAACTTTCCTTGCAAGCTTACAGCTGAAGCAAGATCAATTCACTACCCTAGCACTTTTTGTGATAATATGCAAACCATAACGCAAAATATGCTGATTTCAAAGCTGATTGTCACCAAAAACGTTATTAATTTGCTTTGTCTCCCTCGCCACCAAAAGCTTATTCACCTCCAGTCTGGTTTCCACTAGTCAGATTCCACAGACCCATCTGCCTTGCAAATGATGTCATTACATTCTTAAAGAGACAGCGCAAACTTTTATAAAATAAGATATTAATTATTCTATGCAAATGTTGTTAATCAGTACAATAAAATAATCTGTTCTCCGAGCAGTCGCCAATAAAATAAGTCCTAAATGGTAGATTGTATGGATTGTGTGTCATCTGTAGCCCCATGAAATCAGCTAAAACAAGCTCAATAACTCAATGCATGCACACACTCCTATTGAATAATATGCATTCACCGTATTGTGAATAGACCTAGGCTACATCTTGATTTACCCAGTTTATCAATAGCGATTTACCTTTAAAATACATTATTGTAGTTATCTTGGTAAAAACAAAGTCAAATTGATTGTATGATTATATAATTGATTAATTAACGCAAACATGGCTGCCATAAAAAAAATTTGACAAACATTTTCAAACGTAATGATATTGAACTCAAAAGATGCCCAATGATTGAACAGAGCAGTAGCCGAGTTTATGTCTGTATCAAGTGCCATTCTGTGACTTTGGCTAATATGCCTTTTTTCTTTTGTTGTGGTATCGTTTCGGTATCGAGTATCGTGATGGTATCGTGTATTGTGATACTAAACCTAGTATCGGTATCGAAGTCAAAATTCTGGTATGGTTACAACACTAGTCCTCAGTGGGAGTCCAGAGCTTAAAGAACACTAGCGAGCCACCTCCACGCCCCCAGACGACACTCTCACTCACCTCTTTCAGGATGCGCTCGTTGAAGAACTGCTGCAGCTTCTCGTTGCAGTAGTTGATGCAGAACTGCTCAAAGCTGTTGTGTTCAAAATACTCTGAGGGGGTTGAGAAGAAATATGAAAGTGTAAATGATCTGCCACGCCTGAAGTGGGAATGAAGAATGCTTATCTTCAGGCAGTTACTGGTACTGAATATATTACATTTAGTCAGTAACGTTTTTAGAAAGAGAAGAGAAAATAGTTTATGTGAGGACGTGCAGGAAACGAACACCTACAAGATAAAATAATGGCTATATGGCTAGATAGACAGACTCACAGGCAGACAGAGAAACAAACATACAGAGAAACAGACAAACTGTCAGACAAACTCACTGCTCTAGGCCGACTTACCGAAGCCGGCGATATCCAGCACCCCGATGAAGTTGGAGGAGGTTTCGAAGGGGAAGCACTGGTTGACCCTCCTGACCACGTGATCGAAGAGGCAGCTGTACACGGCCTTGGCCAGGGCGTCCCGGGCGTTGTTAGCCTGTTCCACCTTCAGAGGCACCCTGGGGGGAAAACACAAAGTGGGGCAGTGAGGGGCCGAAACCGGGACACTGGGCTACTCCTTAATAAATAAATAAAAACCTTTTAAATCAATACAGGCATTTTTCATTTCAGGTTTAGGTGCAAACAAAGTTTGAGTTGATTCTTAAAGAGTACGTTTTTACAGGATAGTATTAGCAAAGATTAATTTTTGCTAAAACAAGTAGGTAAGGAGGACAAAATACAAGCCATTAGAAGTGACTGTACTCCCTGAACCCTGGCTGACTAATTCTCGTAGCACTCTCCAACACCATTTGGCTTCAATTATTCAAAGGGGTTGATGACTATGAACAAATTGGAGTTCCTCTGAACTGAGCAAGTTCAGCTATGGTGTAGCACTCTGTCCTGCACTCAGTCTCAGTCTCATGGCTGGTAGCTACACTGTGGACTGGAATACTTGTTAAAATTCAAACACTCCAAAATTATTCTGCTCTCCGTTCTCTTCTGTACAGGCATCGAGCTGAAGCAGCAGGTTCAGAGCAAACCTTTTACCTTTTGAAGTTAGGTACCTACCATTACTGCTCACTTTCCCCACCCCATATTCTCATCTATAGTCTATTCATGTTCAGTCTTATGTTTGATTATCACCTGAAACAATGTATTTATGCGATCTCTGACGAGAGACAGGCTATCCTCCATCTTGCGTTACAAACACTACACTTGATTGTTCAGTAGCGGGGCAAGACTCGGTGAAGATGACGTACGGCGTTACTAAATAAGTCACGATGTAAACAGACTTTTAGTGGCTAAATGGCATATAAAAGTGAAGCAGCAGTAGAGGTAGTCTAATGCTGCATTTAGACGTGGGACGCAAAAAACGTCAAACCAGTTGGCATAGCGGGACAAGAAAGCAAGAAAGACGGTGATGGCAAAAGCAAGCCAGCACGACGGTATGCATTGCTATGGTGATTTCAGAAAACAAACAGTGCAAATCAACATCCTGTAGAAAACAACGCCACGGCAGACGGCAAAAGTTAAAATATTTGAACTCTGGTGGCAAGTCCCATTTATTGTGGCGGCTGATGGCATTCACCACCAGCTTCAACGGCATTTACCGTCATGCTCTCATTGAAAACAATTACATCCGGTTTGCCGTTTACTGTCTACGTCCTACCATCTAAATGCAGCATTAGAGGTAGTCCTACTTGATAACTGTTAGTCCTACTTGATAACTGTTCCTTTGGCGCCCCCTGCTGTGGTGAGCATGACCCTGGTGGTGAGGCTGACTCTCAGGTCCTCCTGGTCCAGGCCCAGCAGGTCAGC
The DNA here is from genome assembly GCF_964263955.1 of Coregonus lavaretus. NCBI lineage: Eukaryota > Metazoa > Chordata > Actinopteri > Salmoniformes > Salmonidae > Coregonus > Coregonus lavaretus. The sequence continues at coordinate 10,546,215 of NC_140014.1, forward strand.
ACAGTAGGCCAGTGTCTGACTCGACTGGTTCATCAGGATGCAGCCGCCTGGAAATACACACACACACACACACACACACACACACACACACACACACACACACACACCATTGGTGCGCACAAAAAGAAAATGGAGCAACGTCCATTATGCCGCATCAATTGGATTTTGGATGGATTTTACTACTTTCTTTCTCCTGCCTAATGCTTGAATACAGCCACACTGTGAATACACGCCGCACATTCTGCAGAATCAGTACTGTCTTTGTTGCAGGCAGTGAAGTAGTAATGTCCTTCTGAAGGGCAGAGACAGACAGATGGTCTGAGACAGGGAAATGAGCTGTCAACATGTAACCCTTTCAGAGGAGAGTGAGCACCGTGCGATGGTCCAGCAAATATCTGCTCTAGAGGCAGTGATCTATTACGTCATCCATCTCAAGATAAGCTTGAAATCGTCACTTTTCTTATATGTCAGATGCATTGCATCACTCTTGTGCAGCTGGCAGGAGAGTGGATTCAGATGAGCGTGTCCTTTTCAATGGGTGCACTTCAAAAAGTGGGACAGTGAGACCCTACAGAGGAGAATGTGTCAGCCAGGGGTGGGGAGTAGACCTCCTGCCACATTAGAGAAACTAAACGAGGGATTCATCGCTGGCAGAACAATAAAAGGACCAATAAGCCCCATTGAGCGTATGCAGATGAGTGCTTGTGTACACACCCACACGTCTGTATGCTCATGTGACTGCTTGTGTGTGTACGCATGAAAGTGCCTGTGTGTATGTGCGTAAGTGTGTGTACATTCTAATACTCCAGAGAGCTACACTAAGAGAGAGACATTAGGTATGTAACTTGATTTACCCGATGTGCTCCCGGTCTCCTCAAAGTCAATGTTGCCCAGGTGCAGCACCCCGGCCACCACCCTGAACAGGTCCAGCTTCTCCGTGTCATCCAGGCCAATCTTCTTCATGGCCCCGCACATCCTGTTGAAGTCTCCCTGGTCGTCCAACAGAGGGTCCTTCAGGGCGCCCAGTTTCACATGCTGAAGGAAGGAGAGACAGGACCGTCAGGATACTACACTCGGGCCCGTATTCACAGAGTCTCAGAGCTGATATAGGATCAGTTTCGCCTTTTAGATTATACTGAATATGATTATGGACAGGGGAACCTGACCCTAGATCAGCACCTTTTGTGAATACATTCCCTGTGCTAGATAAAGTCAAGAGTCTTTCCAGTGCCATCATGTGATCCGACTAGGGAAAACTCCTGGCCTCCCTTGTAGGCTCTCTTTTTTCATGTGAGAGTCATCACACAAACATCACACCTTCCTGCAGTATGAACAAGACAGCCGTGCTACAGTAGCCTTGACTAACCTAGCGTCAAATGCTACGTCTCACCCCTAATATCAGAAATTTGAAATCCACCACTGACAGATAGAAGCAGAGGCATAGAAAAGTACAGTGGATTTGTGGTTTCTGGTTTGAAGGAAGGTTGGCAGACTTCAAAGCAGAGGCACACTAAAGCAAATGTCACAGTGTGATGTTGTTCCAATTACTTCACTTCTGTGAGATTTTGGTTGTTGATTTTCACCTGACCAGTCATAAGTGTGTGTCTGTAACAGTATCTCCTTAGACTGATAATTCACCACGCTGTGACATTCTGAGCCTGACGGAAGCTGGATAAAGAAAAATGGCATAACCCCATGCACATTGATAAAGAAGCATGCTCTGCATAGCTCCTGTTTGCAGTACAACCTCAAGCATGTAAAATCTGAGCCTTGCACTTCTCAGGGTTTACATAGTGAGTAAAACAAAGAGCGGCTCCTAAGGAAAGCATCATCACCTCATCATCCTGCATTACATAGACCCGAGGCAGGGCAAAGAGACGTACAAGCTTAATTAGTTACACCGCAACTGTCATGAGATCATTGCTCTCTCAACACACTGAATAGAAGCTGTAAAAAGGGAACATTTGGTTAATTGTTAAAATGGTAAAAACAAATTTGTCTGATTGCAACAATTCACACATAGCCTACAACAGATTTGCCAGACTTTCACCTAAGCCAAAGGACCGGAAGTTATTTATTTCTAAAGACAATCCTTGATACAGTTTGGCATGAATACTTCCTATACCCTATATCTAGGGTTGGGCGATGGTATCGCTCCCTATTTGCCAACCAACAAATTATAATAATGTGAGGGTTTTTAAACTCTGCCCAAAATGCTACAACTGGACGAATCATGACGAAATATAATGTTGAAAGCCTGGGCAGAGGCTAAGTGCAGGCAAATCTTTTCTAATATTCCTTTCTGATGGAGATTCAGCATGGAATAGGTTTGTGTGTGTCTGTCTGTGTCAAACACACATGACAGAGCAAAGTGACAGTCAACTGATGATGAACGGGCTTGTTCAATCTGTCATAAAGCTGTGATTGTCTAGGCCTATAGACTCAGACTTTCATTCTTGTTCTCTTTGAAAGCAGCAACAACTTCTTAGGCTACTCAAATATTTGGAAAATAGGCTACTGTTCATAACTTTAACTTGTCTTAAAGGGCAATTCCACCACTTTTTAACCTTATTATCATCATATCCAGCACAATACCAGTGTCTACATATGTGAAAACGGCACATTTCTACGTTTTGTAGAAAAACATAAGAAAGTTCTACCTGATGACATCATCAAAAGTTAAAACATTTTAAAAACAGTGATTAGCGGTGGTGTAGGAAGCAAGAAAATAACCTCCCTCTGGCTAGAAACTCGTTGCAAGTTTTGAAAATCACAGTTTTTCTTACTTTTAATCTTACCCTGTGATATTACAGAGAAGTATTTTTTAGGACCTTTCGTCTTATCTTTTTAACCACCGATCATAGAAACGCGCCATTTTCATATATGTAGACACTGGTATGGTGCTGGAGATAATGAATGAGGTTGAGAAGTGGCGGAATTTCCCTTTAAAGCTTTTATGATAGGTCTAGTAGGAGGATTGGCCAATTGGTTTTCAACCTCGCATGGAGGGATTTTTCCTGCCCCGCTTCGATCATTTATTTCTTAATAAACTTAAACTGGATTAAACTTGTCATTAGATTTTTCTATAAGCTATTGATATTGTTTATTCTCTGTCATTATTAGTCTAATCATCTATAAGTGACTGTTGAGCTTCACAAAACATTATAGATACTTTCGGAAGGAAGCAAAAGAAACCAAAAACATGAAGCAGATATATTTCTTGAAGAAAACCGTCCTAAATGTTGGAAAAACAACACACATTTGTTTATTTTGCAAGCTATAGCACACAATATTTTACAAAAGTAGGTTTTAAAGGACCATGTTATCGGCTGACATGTTATCGGCCGATATTAGCCTTTTACAGATGTATTCGCATTTAAATCACAGAAAAGGACCGATCTAAAATACGGAGAAAACGCTCCAAAAAAAACTTTTTACATGGCTATAAGCCTATCTTGCCTTGGCACACTACAGCAAGACTGGACACTGTAACCCAACGCAACTACACCAGTCAAGCTCAATAAAGTGCAATAAATGCGCACTGGCTATATACTGTCATGTGAAGTATCACGGTAGGGAGTTGGGTGTCGTGACAAACAATGGATGCTATGCCCAAATATAAAGCAACGTGCTAAGAACGTTGAACTCTGTGGTAACGTTACAGCCCTTCACGTGAAGCCCGCAAAAACTGGTGTGTTATATTTGCTTTTTGCAAAGAGTATTCCTTAAGCTCGGACATTCAAATGTTTTCAGAGACACAAAAAAAAACATAGCAGGTTATAAAGTAGCCCTTCGTAGCATCGTTTTGATGTATGGGTTGTCACTTGTCAGGGACTGGTCCAAATTCACGTATCGCCACCCCCATCTAGCCAGCTAACTAGCTGTGTGAGAGTACTTGATACAGTTCACTGAGGGTTAGTGCTATCCGGGATCCTTGGGACACCCCAACGCTAACCCTAACCCCTACCCATAACCTTTACCTGACCCGAACCTTAACCCTTACCATTTTAAATTTCAACATCAATGGGGTAGGACCATTCACTGAGGCAACGCTTGGGGCGAGAGGCAGCGCTTGTGCCAGCGGCAAATTTTGTGATTGATGTTTTTCCTTTCAAGTGACAACTACCAGAATTCAGTGGATACAGCCCTACAATCGATGAAAACATAGCTAAATACCAATACATTTTTTTTTTTTTATTGCTGGAATCAGTGCAGTTTATCCTCCTTTCACTAGAGTAACACAGTTTTTCCATTAAAACATCTTGTCTTTCTGGTGGTCCTACATTTTATGTGGTGCTTACATTAAAGGTTGTTTCCTCAAATTTAAGAAATCAGCTTTCTGAGTATCTTTGTAGGGCTATTTTAAGCACAATCCATACAGAAAAAGATTTTTTTTAATTCCAACTCAACTAATAAAAATATTGGCAGGTAAAATCTGTGAATATTTCTACTCTAAAATTGGAATCAGATCCAAAAATCCCAAATCGGTCAGGGTCTAACCATGACTTGAATGGGATTTGTGCCACAAATGCTAAAATGTTAGACTTGGAATCGGTGCCAGGGAAATAAAACCAATGCATGGACTGCGGTCATACCTTATCCATAGACTGCTTACAAGGCAAGGAAACCAATAAGTTAATAATTTATATGACTAAACAAGTTACTAGTAATTGCTTAAAGTTCATATTCACATTAAATTCAAAGCCACTTATGTCCAGGAGGATAAATAAATAAAAAATAAATAAAAGACAACCAGTTGTGAAGGCCCTATTTGATCAGAGAGGTAAAAGACAATAAGTTTAAAGGTACCGTACCTCAGGACTCTTGCGATTCTGCATGATCTGTTTGTCTGTGTCCTTGCTGGCAAAGTATCTGGTGCATCCTCGATTCAAATACTATAAGGGACAAAGGAGAGCATACACAAACACAAACAATTAGCATTCAAGAAATGACACATCTAATTGTAGACACAACCTATAAGCGAAACTATGTTATTAACCAACCTACCAGGGTGTTTACAAACACTACAGGAACAAGATCATCCACATGTATCGATCACATTTTTACTAATACTGTAGAACTTTGTTCTAAAGCTGTATCCGTACCCATTGGATGCAGTGATCACAGTGATCACAGTGTGGCTATATCCAGGAAAGCCAAAGTTCCAAAAGCTGGGCCTAAAATAGTGTATAAGATATATTACAAAATATTTTGCTGTGACTCTTATGTGGATGATGTTAAAAATATTTGTTGTCTCTAGTGTTGTCTCTGTATCCCCCCCCCTCTTATATTTTAACCAGGTCTCTACCAGTGGACCTACAGCTCCGCCAGCTTCTGTGTCTGCTATTCAGACTCCTCCATTGAGGACTGCATTGAACTTGTTGTAATTGGTAAATATTACATTTTTTGTCATATAATTTTTCCTCAACTACTATGGCTCTGCTGCCATGATAGAACACTGTTTCAGATCATTCTTTTGACAGGTGACTTCCTACTCTGTTCATTGTGACTATTCGGTATTTCGCTCTCTTTTGCAAGTTTGCCGACGACACAACAGTGGTAGGCCTGATCACCGACAATGATGAGACAGCCTATAGGGAGGAGGTCAGAGACCTGGCCGTGTGGTGCCAGGATAACAACCTCTCCCTCAACCTGATCAAGATAAAGGAGATGATTGTGGACTACAGAGAAAAAAAGAGGACTGAGCACACCCCCATTCTCATCGACGGGGCTGTAGTGGAACAGGTTGAGAGCTTCAAGTTCCTTGGTTTCCAAATCACCAACAAACTATCATGGACCAAACACACCAAGACAGTGTGAAGAGGGCACGACAAAGCCTATTCCCCCTCAGGAGACTGAAAAGACTTGGCATGGGTCCTCAGATCCTCAAAAAGTTATACAGCTGCACCATCGAGAGCATCCTGACTGGTTGCATCACTGCCTGGTATGGCAACTGCTTGGCCTCCGACCGCAAGGCACTACAGAGGGTAGTGCGTACGGCCCAGTACATCAAGCCAAGCTTCCTGCCATCCAGGACCTCTATACCAGGCGGTGTCAGAGGAAGGCCCTAAAAATGGTCAAAGACTCCAGCCACCCTAGTCATTGACTGTTCTCTCTGCTACCGCAAGACAAGCGGTACTGGAGCGCCAAGTCTAGGTCCAAAAGGCTTCTTAACAGATTCTACCCCCAAGCCATAAGACTCCTAAACAGTTAATCAAATGGCTACCCGGACTCTTTGCATTGTTGTTAAAACTGCATTGTTGGTTAAGGGCTTGTAAGTAAGCATTTCACTAAGGTCTACACCTGTTGTATTCGGCGCATATGACAAATAACATTTGATTTGATGTGAGTTTTACAATATGGAAATGTGAAGTAGACATTTGGACTCACAGGTGCTTGGCTTGCATGTATAACATCAAAGCGGTAATTATTATAATCATCACGTCCTCTTTCAAAATACATTGAGTCCTCGTAACTTACAGAATTTCCCTTACTTAGACAACAAAACATTTGCAAAAGTTGCCCAACTAGTGGGAGGGATGGGGGCAACTTCCTGTCATACTTGGTGCACAAGTTCAGAACGGCTGTCAGTCAAAACCCATACAGCGCTGTGAAGCGGAGACCCTGTGCTCTGACGTCATGTATAGCATGTTACTGTACAGCCACTGCGTTCCAATTTAGGCGCTTATCAGTGTCCAAATTTGTAATTTTGCAACCTGTATAAGGGTACGAGTGGTTAAATACATTTAAATAAAAAGTATGCACTATGACTAAGTCGATTTGGATAAAAGCATCTGCTAAATGGCATATTATTATATTAGTGTTATTATAATGTTGTTTAGAGCGCAGGTGAAATGAACCAACTAATTTAGGTCATCCCCTAACACCTTTAGTGAGGGTGTTGGTTCTAGAATACTGTTTATAATTATGATTACATTACAAATCCCAAGTTCACCAAGGTGAGCTTAGTTTCACTGGGGGCACAGCTGAAACTGAGAAATGCCTAACAAATACTAAGTAGGTGTGCAGAATCTCTCCACCTTCAAATACAAGTAAGAGGCTTTTGTTTATTAGATATAACACACATGACATCTAGTGGTCATATAGAGAATATATTTACATTTCTGAACAGAGGTATGCCTATATCTGGTTCAGTTGTGGACATAATCGAAAGACTAATTGTTGTCTATGAATACTTTCACACCACTTACATTTTACATTTTAGCACATGGCAGCAAGATTATGTCAAAAGGGGAAAATGTTGGTGGAAAATGTCCAACTAAAACAGAACACAGTGGAACATTTTCACCAACGATACGACTGACGAGTCAATGGAATTTTTTCCATTGATACAATTTGCATCATGGTGGTAGAATTTCCCAGGAGGATCTGTGTTGCTTCATTAGGTAGGGAGAGGAACACAGGATCTCTCTCTCGCAAAGAACCCAGTCAAGCATGGGAAACAGGGCATTCACACGCGAGTGCTATTTGCAGCATTCTTTGAAACGACTCATCCTTCCATCCTCTCAACCTGGTATCGAAAGATTTGACGCGCTCTAGTTACACTCCACATTAATACACAGGTCACCCTCTAGATTGTACAGTATGCCAGCTTGTGTATGTATAGTGTGTGTGTACCACTGACCCTGAAGCTGTCAGGGGAGTCAAGGTGCAGCCTCTGTCTGATGTCCTCAGAGGCTCCGGCACACAGCCTGTAGAAGATGTGGTAGTTTCTCTCCTCTTTACTCTGCATGCAGATCCTTGACTTCTCCAGCAGGTAGTGGGACACGAAGCCACCCACCACTTTATTCTGTTACACACAAATGTGGGCCAATGAAGCATCAATAAAATTGACCAAAAAACTGAAATTCCTTATTAGGCTGAAATTGCATTAGCCACAGAAAATGATGGCTAACCTTTTCATTAAAGTGGATTTCCACAAATTTCCCAAAACGACTGCTGTTGTTATTCCTGACTGTCTTGGCGTTTCCAAAGGCCTCAAGCAGGGGGTTTGCTGAAATGTACAGGCACAAAATAAGTATTGGGCTCTCTTCAACTATGGATGGTCAAAGTACGATTTGGAAGTTATTGGTGAAGTTATTTGTTAAATCCTACCTTGAACAATTCTCTCATCAATATCTTGACCCGTTCCGTATGATGTTGTTAAATATCTATAGGATGAAAGTCAGATGAAGACTAACAATGATGCTACAGTATATGACGTTAATCTTTGGACTAGGGCTATTAACTCGAGTTAACGTTTTGTAATTTTAGTGGACAATTTTTTTTGTGTGTGATTAATCGCATTGTCTGAAATCGTTTAAAATACACTGAAAACATCCAAAATGCATAATCTATACAGCTAAAAACAATGCAATGTCAAACCAAGTTGACATCGAGGTTAAAGAAAGTGTACTTTATCAATTTACCAGATTTTTCTAACGTCAATATTCTTGTAATACTTAAATTACAGCTCAATTTGAGCAAATCCAGAATTTGCGATGAATCGTGATTAGTTAGCAAATCCTGCGATTAACTCCATTATTTTTTTGAACATCGTTTGACAGCCCTACTTTGGAGATGAGTGATATTACAGAAAACATGGCTTATGCATTGACGACCAACGTCATTACACAACATCAGGGATCGACATACAGGGCTGCCCGCTGGCCCGGGGAGGTTTAGGAAACCCTCTGGGTCAGTCAATCATCCACGTCAGTGGCCTGCTTGTGCCAGTGCTACAAATATTGGAATAATGCTATTTTCAATATAGGCTACATAATAATTGATTACTAAAGCTATTAGTTATGTAGATTATTTATCACACGAGCACCCACACACATTGCCTATTTTGAGGGGAAAATCTGTCGGGCAAGAGCGCACAGCTCTCAACTGGTTGTCATGTGGAGCATAAGGACAGCGGTAGGGTAGGTACTAGGAAACACTTCTCAACGTCTATTGACCAGTAAAAAAAATGGTCTCCTGATGTGGTTTAAGCATTGATGTGGACTTGTTAGAAATCCTGAAAAAACTAGGAATCCTGGAAAAACAAAACCAGGAAAACTGAATTTAGCAAAAGATAAGAGATTATATTCAGCCCTACAACTATAGCCTGCTGACTGTTCAAAATCGCTAACAATAACAGCGTTTTGAGATTGCGCAAAGGTTTTATTTTATCAATCAATGTAAATATGATATTGTCAAGTTAAAATGTAATTATTTGTGTCTGGAGGCTATAGGTTACTTGCTCAGCCCGCAAATTAAATATAAAATCACCTGATATTGAATTACGCCTTTCCTGTTAGATTTTGTCCTGGGACAGTATTGTTTTTAGTTTTTCCAATCGGTCCAGTAGCTTTCAGCGGGCACTGGCAAGGTGTTTCACTGACAAATGTAACTGAATGTCAAGCCCTAAACATGGTAAGTTTGGTTAAAGGTAGAATCAACTAGATGAAGTTGCAATGAACAGCACTGCAGATATTGAGATGAGCGCGATGCAAGACTTCGCTCTCACACAGTCACACAGAGTTACTGTGCATACGCAAGGGTGCGCTTCACGCTGCTTCAACGTGATAGCTACAGGACCAAAACAGCTGAGATGTTTAGTCTCGCGCTACAACACTTAATTGCGGCGGAAATTGACCCATTGTTTTCTTCGTGCATGCAACGTCATCTCCCTCAGTCTATCTTTAATATTTCTAAGGTTGTCTGTAATAACTAACAATATCATAGTAGTCAGTAGTCTTTTAGGCCAGACCTGAGGACAAACTTTGTGTTTTCGGTCTTCCCGGCCCCAGATTCTCCAGACACTATGATAGACTGGCTAATCTTCAGCACCCTCATGTCCCGGTAAGCCTTGTCCGCTGAAAGACAGAAAGACAAAAAAAAGACATAATCAATCAAGTAATGGATCTGATGCTTTGGCAACACTTTCACATAACATAGTCCTAGGCTTTATTCAAATGTATGTCAAATGTTGCCATTGCTTTACATTTAAAAACACTGCATTTATGACCAGTAACCAGGCAGTATAGCGGCCATTGATGTAATAGAGAGGTGCGCCCTCACCGATAGCGTAGACGTGAGGAGGTAGAGTGCCCAGGGACCGGCCCTGATAAGACTTGATGGTCTCTGGAGCGTACAGTTTGGGGATGTCATAGTAAGGGTTCACCGCAATCAAGATGTTGGCCACATAAGTCTGCGTAGCAAAAAGTCAAATTTTTTATCATCACGTGAGCTAGAGCACACGTGCCAAACTCATTCCATGGAGGGCCAAGTATCTGTGGGTTTTCCCTCCTCCCTTATACTTGATTGATAAATTAAGGTCACTAATTAGTAAAGAACTCCCCTGACCTGGTTGTCTATGGCTTAATTGAAAGGAAAAAACATAATCCTCGGCCCTCCATGTAATAAATTTGACACCCCAGAGCTAGAGCATCTGAATTTCACAACTAGGCGTATGACCACCAGATGTATCTTACAGGAAGAGAATGGTCTATCTTAAAGGCCTAGGATTCATCTACAATTGATTTGTAATGAGATGAGGACATCTTACATAAATCTTGTCTTTACTATACCGCACTCGGACGTTGTTTAAGAGCGTGCCTTCATTCAGGTACATAAGAGAACCTGAAAGAGAAAAAAACTGTCACTCATGAGAAAGCATCCTTTAAAAGAGATTATCCTGTACTTTTTAGCCAGTAGTTATGAAAGTAGCACTCACAAGCCAGAAGTGGTCCCCAAAAATTGCTTAGTACGTCACATATGTGCAGATACTGTACGTACACCACGTCATTGCCCGCGCTCTCTCTGCTGTGTCCACTGAGCCGGTAGGCCTGCCCTGCAACCTCATTGGATAATGCTGGGCAGGCCTCTTGCTAGCTGTCACTCAAATGCGAGGGGCTGAAGCTCAGTGGCTAGAACTTGAAGTGCTAGTGGGCTGGCCCACGTGTGGGGAAACGTAGAGAAAATGGCACTGCACAGCTTCAAGAAAACAGTTGCTTTAAAACTAGGGAATTCGTGGCTAATTGAGGTAAGACAGTAATTCTGCTCGTAGATTATGCATGTATGAACTACACATTGACACCTCCAGCCCAAAGCGGGAGGTTTAAAAAAAAAATTACCTTAGTCGCCAAAGTACCAGAGCATGTCTTTAAAAACATCTGCACATTAAGTTACATACACCAACATAAAGTCCATATCAGTCAAGCCAATTTGAGGATAGAAAAAAGTAGTGAGTGTGAACTTACAGTTGTCCTCCATATGTTTGTTGACATCCTCCTCAGCAGGGAACACTTGGTTCATAGAAGCCAGAAAGGTCTGCAACATCAAAAGCACTTCTGTTATAAACATTTAAACCATATAAACATTATCATGAGAAGTCCTCCACCAGTAGTGGTATATTAAGAGCCAGACCATTTATTTATGTCTCATAAGGGCCTGCTGAACATGTTCTACTTCAACTTAGGAAGGATACACACACACACACACACAAACACACACACACACACACACACAGTGCATTCGGAAAGTATTCAGACCCCTTCCATTTTGTTACGTTACACAAGCCTTATTCTAAAATGGATTAAATGTCGTAGGTCACTTCCCAGTGCATTGCTTTCACTGAATGAGTCCAACCAAAGCCTGAGTGTATATAGCTAGCTAACAGCGTGGGTAGTTAGCTAACTCTTAAGCCTGGTTCACATTGGCAGTTTGAAGTGACTCAAATAAAAAACAATTACATATCTGATTCAAATCGTAATTTTATTTTCAGTCTGCACAGCCAAAAAGCAAATGGAATCAGATATTTCAAGCCACCTTCGTAGGTGGTTTGAAATAAGATACAAATCTGATTCCTGGCCATGCGACTTGTCTGAACGGTCAAATCTGATTTATTTGTGACTAATATTTTGGCATATCTTGTTGCTTGCTAGCTACTCTGACAGTTTTGAAAAAAACATGTGGTAGCCAACTAGCTTGTTCATTGTTTAAAAAAAAAATACTGAATCTGCTAGAAAGCTAAACAGTTGACTGCTGTGGCTAGCCAAAAAGGACTTGTTTTGAAATGTTGGATCATCTTATGCTATTAGGCTTTAAAAGTGTTCCTACACTATGATTTTGAACATTCAAAGAAACTGGGTAACGTCCATGGCAGGCATTGTTGTCACCTTAGGCTTGCTACATAACTTATGAGTGATAGGAAGCACGAGCACCACCACCAATCAGCCTACACTAAGTTGTTCAATCAATTCCCTGGGTCACTTCAAGTTTTCATGTGTATCTGATAGTCCCAAAATAATATCAAAAGGAAGTTTGTTCTGAAGTATCTCTCCTATATCTGAGAGATATAAGAAAGATCATGAAACATATACACACACACATATATATATATATATATATATATATATATATATATATATATATATATATTAACACCATCATTTTGGCATTAAACATTCTCCATACATACAGTGCATTCGGAAAGTAGTCAGATGTTACGTTACAGCCTTATTCTAAAATTGATTAAGTCTACACAAAATACTCCATAATGACAAAGGAAAAACTGGTTTTAGAAAAAAATCATATTTACATAATTATTCTGACCCTTTACTCAGTACTTTGTTGAAGGTACCCTTGGCACCTTTCTCCCTTTTCTCTGCAGATCCTCTCAAGTTCTGTCAGGTTGGATGGGGAGCGTTGCTGCACAGCTATTTTCAGGTCTCTCCAGAGATGTTCGATCGGGTTCAAGTCCAGGCTCTGGCTGGGCCACTCAAGGACATTCAAAGACTTGTCCCGAAGCCACTCCTGCGTTGTCTTGGCTGTGTGCTTAGGATCGTTGTCCTGTTGGAAGGTGAACCTTCACCCCAGTCTGAGGTCCTGAGCAGGTTTTCATCATGGATCTCTCTCTAGCTCAATTCATATTTCCCTTGATCCTGACTAGACTCCCAGTCCCTGCCACTGAAAAACATCTCCACAGCATGATGCTGCCACCACCATGCTTCACCGTAGGGATGGTTTTGGCCAGGTGATGAGCGGTGCCTGGTTTCCTCCAGACGTGACGCTTGGCATTCAGGCCAAAGAGTTCAATCTTGGTTTCATCAGACCAGAGAATCTTGTTTATCGTGGTCTGAGAGTCCTTTAGGTGCCTTTTGGCAAACTCCAAGCGGGCTGTCAAGTGCCTTTTACTGAGGAGTGGCTTGCGTCTGGCCACTCTACCATAAAGGCCTGATTGGTGGAGTGCTGCAGAGATGGTTGTCCTTCTGGAAGGTTCTCCCATCTCCACAGAGGAACTCTGGAGCTTTGTCAGAGTGACCATCAGGTTCTTGGTCACCTCCCTGACCAAGGCCCTTCTCCCCCGATTGCTGTTTGGCCAGCTCTAGGAAGAGTCTTGGTGGTTCCAAACTTCTTCCATTTAAGAATGATGGAGGCCACTGTGTTCTTGGGGACCTTCAATGCTGCAGACATTTTTTGGTACTTATCCCCAGATCTGTGCCGACACAATCCTGCCTCAGTGCTCTACAGACAATTCCTTCAACCTCATGGCTTGGTTTTTGCTCTGACATGAACTGTCAACTGTGGGACCTTATATAGACAGGTGTGTGCCTTTTCAAATCATGTCCAATCAATTGAATTTACCACAGGTGGACTCCAATCAAGTTGTACAAACATCTCAAGGATGATCAACGGAAACCGGATGCACCTGAGCTCAATTTCGAGGCTCTTAGCAAAGGGTCTGAATACTTATGTAAATAAGGTATTTCTTTAAAAAAAATGTTTTATCCATTTTAGGATAAGTCGCATGGCCAGGAATCAGATGTGTATCTTATTTCAAACCACCTACGAAGGTGGCTGGAAATATCTAATTCCATTTGCTTTTTGGCTGTTCAGACTGAAAAAATTATTAAGATTTGAATCAGATATGCAATTGTTTTTTATTTGAGTCACTTCAAACTGCCAATGTGAACCAGGCTTAAGAGTTAGCTAACTAACCCCGCTGTTAGCTAGCTATATACACTCAGGCTTTTTTGGGGGGTTTGTATCATTTGATTTACACAACATACCTACCACTTTGAAGATGCAAAATATTTTTTATTGTGAAACAAACAAGAAATAAGACAAAAAAAACAGACAACTATAAATCCCCACAGCATGATGAGAGGTGTTGGGTTTGCGCCAGACATAGCGTTTTCCTTGATGGCCAAAAAGCTCAATTTTTGTCTCATCTGACCAGAGTTCCTTCTTCCATATGTTTGGGGAGTCTCCCACATGCCTTTTGGCGAACACCAAACATGTTTGCTTATTTTTTCTTTAAGCAATGGCTTTTTTTCTGGCCACTCTTCTGTAAAGCCCAGCTCTGTGGAGTGTACGGCTTAAAGTGGTCCTATGGACAGATACTCCAATCTCCGCACTGGAGCTTTGCAGCTCCTTCAGGGTTATCATTGGTCTCTGTTGCCTCTCTGATTAATTATAAATAATAATAATAATAAATTGGTCATTTAGCAGACGCTCTTATCCAGAGCGACTTACAGGAGCAATTAGGGTTAAGTGCCTTGCTCAAGGGCATATCGACAGATTTTTCACCTAGTCGGCTCGGGGATTAGAACCAGCGACCTTTCGGTTACTGGCACAACGCTCTTAACCGCTAAGCTACCTGCCGCCCTACCTGCCTTAATTCCCTCCTTGCCTGGTCCGTGAGTTTTGGTGGGCGGCCCTCTTTTGGCAGGTTTGTTGTGGTGCCATATTCTTTCAATTTCTTAATAATGGATTTAATGGTGCTCCGTGGGATGTTCAAAGTTTCTGATATTTTTTTATAACCCAAACCTGATCTGTACTTCTCCACAACTTTGTCCCTGACCTGTCTTGAGAGCTCCTTGGTCTTCATGGTGCCGCTTGCTTGGTGGTGCCCCTTGCTTAGTGGTGTTGCAGACACTTCGGCCTTTCAGAACAGGTGTATATATACACACTGAGATCATGTGACAGATCATGTGACACTTAGATTGCACACAGGTGGACTTTATTGAACTAATTATGTGACTTCTGAGGGTAACTGGTTGCACCAGATCTTATTTAGGGGCTTCATAGCAAAGGGGTTGAATACATATGCACGCACCACTTTTCCGTTATTTATTTTTTAGAATTTTTTGAAACAAGTTATTATTTTTTTTCACTTCACCAATTTGGACTATTTTGTGTATGTCCATTACATGAAACCAAATAAAAATCCATTTAAATTACAGGTTGTAATGCAACAAAATAGGAAAAACGCCAAGGGGGATGAATACTTTTGAAAGGCACTGTATATATTTTATATTCCTTCATTGGCATAGCATTTACATACTAACACAAATTAATGTTTGAGTGGTTGTTGTCAAGTCTGATATTCACCCAGTACTATACAGAGTCCGAGGTAATGGCAATAAAGTGCCTTCAAAAAGTATTCATATTCCTTTACTTTTTCCACATTGTGTTGTGTTACAGCCTGAATAAAAAAAAATATTAAATTGAGATTGTGTGTCACTGATCTACACACAATATCCCATAATGTCAAAGTGGAATTTTGTTTGTAGAAACATTTTTAAATTAATAAATGTAAAGCTGAAATGTCTTGAGTCAACCCCTTTCAACACTAATAAAGGTCCCTTAATCGAGTAGTGAATTTCAAGCACAAAGACCACAGAGGTTTTTGAATGCCTCGCAAAGAAGGGCACCGATTGGTAGATGTGCAAAAATAAAAAAAAAGCAGACGCTGAATATAATCCCTTTGAGCATGGTGAAGTTATTAATTAGGCTTTGGATGGTGTATCAATACACCCAGTCCCGATTATAAAAAAAATTTAAGCCGATAAATAAAACAGTTGCCGGAAGAAAAAATATCCCATTGCAAAATAATGCTTTTTATTCATTGATGGAAATACCAGTCGATGGAAATACATTAGATCGTCATGCTTATCGGTCTATAGGTGAATTAGCATAATTTGGTGGAATTAAATTTGCCTGTGTGTATTTTCAGTAATCATCATGTATCTCTTTAATCCAACAAAACTCTGACACGCGCACAGCATACAGAGCCTATTTTGAGCAGGATTTCTCCTGCAGCTCCTCAGCTGGTTGCTACTGGAGTAAAACGTGCTTTTATAAACCCATTAATTGTTCAACAATTATTTTATTTATTTATTTTCACCCATTTTCTCCCCAATTTTGTGATAGCCAATTGGTAGTTACAGTCTTGTCCCATCGCTGCAACTCCCGTACAGACTCGGGAGAGGCGAAGGTCGAGAGCCATGCATCCACCGAAACACAACCCTGCCAAGCCGCACTGCTTCTTGACACACTGCTGGCTTAACCCGGAAGCCAGCCACACCAATGTGTCGGAGGAAACACCATACAACTGGCGACCGAGTCAGCGTGCAAGTGCCCGTCCCGCCGCAAGGAGTTGCTAGAACGTGATGGGACAAGGACATCCCGGCCGGCCAAACCCTCCCCTAACCTGGACGACGCTGGGCCAATTGTACGTTGCCTCATGGTTCTCCCGGTCATGGCCAGCTGCGACACAGCCCGGGATCGAACCCAGATCTGTAGTGACACCTTAAGCACTGCGGTGTCTTAAACCGCTGCGCTACTCGGGAGGCCATTGCTCAACAATTCTAAATGCAATCGCGTGTTAACAGTTTTGGTGCACGATTAAAAAGAGCTAGAATTTTTATTTCTCAACTGGTAATTGAAGCACGCCTCCTATTCACCATTCAGGTGCAGGCAACAGGCTATCAGCGTGTCACCCACCAGTTCACAATGTGAGCTGGAGGCAGTATGCATTTTGAAAACATACTTAAATTGTTTGAAACCTGAATGCTTTATTTCATATTTTGAGGCATGTCTTACCTTGCTTCAAAAAAGCCAATAGGCAAAATCTGACCATGGAGGCAATTATTTTATAAAGACTTCATAAGCAGCGCGTGAGTTTCAAGTTTGGGGAAGCTTACAATTGATCCTATAATTTCTACCGTTCTGTGTGCCAGTTATTATTTTCATGGAACATTTCAATAATAATGTTTTTGTTTCTCAAAATCATTGTGCGTGGTTAATCAGAAAAATCTCAATTAAAATCAGAAAAGTTAAAAGTCAACTAATGTGAGATCACCAGCCTCGTTTATACACCGTGATCCAATGGAGGCTAAAGAAATGAGCGCATGGAACTCATAGCCTATAGGCCAATACAGCAGTAGGCCTATAACTTCCATTGCTCTTTCACACCGGGGATTGGCGATTATCAAGGGGAAGATTGTTGGAAAGATTTTTCAAATAGCTTATTCTGAAGAACTATTGTTTTAATATATTATCATTGGCAATATATGTTTAAAAAAAACACTTTCCTACATTTCCACAGAGAAGGCCACGTACTTTTAAGGGTATTCAGGTGCACGCACTCCTTCAACATTATCAGGACAGAGACATCTCAACATCTCAAGCTGGTTGAGAGAATGCCAAGAGTGTGCAAAGCTGTCATCAAGGCAAAGGGTGGCTATTTGAAGAATCTCAAATATAAAAATATATTTTCATTTTGTTTAACACTTTTTTGGTTACTACATGATTCCATATGTGTTATTTCATAGTTTTGATGTCTTCACTATTATTCTAAAATGTAAGAAAATGTAAAAATAAAGAAAAACCCTTGAATGAGTAGCTGTGTCCAAACTTCTCACTGGTACTGTAATTTTTGCAAATGTATTTCCATTTACTTCCCTATTGGACCCACCACAATGCCATTTCTTTCTTGTTCTATTGCTTTTCATATCAACTTTCTTTCGTTGTCCAGAAGCCAAAAGCACAATCCTAGTCATATTAGCAACCCATCCTAGTTGATGCATCTTTAGATTCCCCCTCTTTCTATGTTTCTAACAAAGATTTTCATCTCTGTCACACGCTATTAGGTGCGCTGTTAAGAATGTTTTTTTCCCCAGGTGCGCTGTTTAGAATGGTGTTTTCCCACGAATTGCATTATGGCAAATTTTTTCAAAATACTTTTTATTGGCTGCTTCATTACATGAGTTGCATATTCTGTTAAGATACATTACCATAATCTAAATGTGGTTTCTGTCATTCTAAGCACCGTGGGTGGACGCCCTAATGGGTTATGCACCCAATTCATATGGGTCCGGTAAATTTCTGAAATGGCCGGTAAATTTAAATCTTCCCGGTCACGTTGTCCGGTGCCACATTTTCCTAATGGAAACCCTTCTAAAAAAAAGATACAGGCGTCTTTCCTAACTCAGTTACCGGCGAGGAAGGAAACTGCTCAGGGATTTCACCATGAGGCCAATGGTGATTTTAAAACAGTTACAGAGTTTAATGGTTGTGATATGAGAAAACTGAGGATGGATCAACAACATTGTAGTTTACAGCACAATACTAACCTAAATGCCAGTACAGAATAGAAATATTCAAAAACATGCATCCTGTTTGCAACAAGGCACTTAATACTGCAAAATACGGCAAAGAAATGAAGTATTTGTCCTGAATACAAAAATAATAATGTTTGGCGCAAATCTCCCGAGTGGCGCAGTGGTCTAAGGCTGTGCCACTAGAGATCCTGGTTCGAATCCAGGCTCTGTCGTAGCCGGCCGCGACCGGGAGACCCATGGGGCAGCGCACAATTGGCCCAGCGTCATCCAGGGTAGGGGAGGGAATGGCCGGCAGGGATGTAGCTCAGTTGGTAGAGCATGGCGTTTGCAACGCCAGGGTTGTGGGTTCGATTCCCGGGGGGGGCAGTATGAAACATTTAATAAAAATAATGTATGCACTCACTAACTGTAAGTCGCTCTGGATAAGAGCGTCTGCTAAATGACTAAAATGTAAAATGTAAATGTAAATCCAACACAATCACTGAGTCCAACTTCATATTTTCAAGCATTGTGGTGGCTCCATCATGTTATGGATATGCTTGTCATCGGCAAGGATGAGGAAGTTTTTTTAGGATAAAAAGAAACTGAATAAAGCTATAAGCACAGGCAAAATCCTAGAAGAAAACCTGGTTCAGTCTGCTTTCCAACAGACACTGGGAGACGAATTCACCATTCAGCAGGACAATAACCTAAAACACATGGCCAAATCTACACTGGAGTTGCTTACCAAAACGACATTGAATGTTCCTGAGTGGCCTAGTTACGGTTTTGACTTAAAATTGGCATAAAAATCAAGAATAATTTTTTAAAGAATAAATGGGCAAATATTGTACAATCCAGGTGTGCAAAGCTCTTAAGAGACCTACCCATAAAGACTCACAGCTGAAACCGCCGCAAAAGGTGCTTCTACAAAGTATTGACTCAGGGGTGTGAATACTTATGTAAATTAGATCTGTAATTTCATTTCCCATACATTTTCCAAAAAAAATCTAAACATGTTATCACTTTGTCATTATGGGGTATTATGTGTTGATGGGTGAGAAAATAAATCAATTTAATCAAATTTGAATTCCGGCTGTAACAACAAAATCAAGGGATATGAACACTTTCTGAAGGCACTATAAATTGAAAGGGACAAGCTGCTTGTGCGAGAAACAAGTGCAGGGACATGGCAGGCTGATGAATAATTTAGTGGGAGGGAAACAGGATACGAGCTGTGTGTGTGCGTGTGTGCGTGCGTGTGTGTCCTGGATAGCAATATGAGCTCAGACTTGGCTCTGTACTGTTACTGTGGGAACCCAGCCGTCCATTTACATATTCACGACATCCTATACACACTGTGACAGGCCTAAACACACTCCTGCCCAGTTCATTTTATGAGCTCTACGTGTGTATAGGTGTGTGTGTGTGTCTGAGCTGCTTACCCCACTTGCACAAATAGCATGTAGGCAAAAACAGAATGAGCTTTGTGTGCCGCGGCGAATAAAGAGCTGCCAGCCCCAACAACAATGGGTGCAATACTCCCCATTAACAAGACATGCCAGGATGCTCTAGCCCTGCTCTGACAGAGGGTCACAGGCAGAGCTGTGGTTGAATGAGCTGAAGTGAGCAGTGAAAGTTGGTCGATTAGGCCCTGTATTCCTTAGTGACTGGTTCTGGCCCTGTTTTGCTGTTAACCAGTTAATAATGGTTTCTGGTTAATGATAAAGAGTAAACAGGGAGGGTACTAAAGCCCTGTTCATTCTGCAGGCCTTAAAAGCCCCTACAGCCAATTTCCGCGCCCCCGTGGAAATCTAATTAGCATCATAAAAAAATCCCCATATAAATCTGTCAGTTTAAGCTAGAGATATACAGTGGGGAGAACAAGTATTTGATACACTGCCGATTTTGCAGGTTTTCCTACTTACAAAGCATGTAGAGGTCTGTAATTTTTATCATAGGTACACTTCAACTGTGAGAGACAGAATCTAAAACAAAAAATCCAGAAAATCACATTGTATGATTTTTAAGTAATTAATTTGCATTGTATTGCATGACATAAGTATTTGATCACCTACCAACCAGTAAGAATTCCGGCTCTCACAGACCTGTTAGTTTTTCATTAAGAAGCCCTCCTGTTCTCCACTCATTACCTGTATTAACTGCACCTGTTTGAACTCGTTACCTGTATAAAAGACACCTGTCCACACACTCAATCAAACAGACTCCAACCTCTCCACAATGGCCAAGACCAGAGAGCTGTGTAAGGACATCAGGGATAAAATTGTAGACATGCACAAGGCTGGGATGGGCTACAGGACAATAGGCAAGCAGCTTGGTGAGAAGGCAACAACTGTTGGCGCAATTATTAGAAAATGGAAGAAGTTCAAGATGACGGTCAATCACCCTCGGTCTGGGGCTCCATGTAAGATCTCACCTCGTGGGGCATCAATGATCATGAGGAAGGTGAGGGATCAGCCCAGAACTACACGGCAGGACCTGATCAATGACCTGAAGAGAGCTGGGACCACAGTCTCAAAGAAAACCATTAGTAACACACTACGCCGTCATGGATTAAAATCCTGCAGCGCACGCAAGGTCCCCCTGCTCAAGCCAGCGCATGTCCAGGCCCGTCTGAAGTTTGCCAATGACCATCTGGATGATCCAGAGGAGGAATGGGAGAAGGTCATGTGGTCTGATGAGACAAAAACATTTATTTTTGGTCTAAACTCCACTCGCCGTGTTTGGAGGAAGAAGAAGGATGAGTACAACCCCAAGAACACCATTCCAACCGTGAAGCATGGAGGTGGAAACATCATTCTTTGGGGATGCTTTTCTGCAAAGGGGACAGGACGACTGCACCGTATTGAGGGGAGGATGGATGGGGCCATGTATCGCGAGATCTTGGCCAACATCCTCCTTCCCTCAGTAAGAGCATTGAAGATGGGTCGTGGCTGGGTCTTCCAGCATGACAACAACCCGAAACACACAGCCAGGGCAACTAAGGAGTGGCTCCGTAAGAAGCATCTCAAGGTCCTGGAGTGGCCTAGCCAGTCTGCAGACCTGAACCTAATAGAAAATCTTTGGAGGGAGCTGAAAGTCCGTATTGCCCAGCGACAGCCCCGAAACCTGAAGGATCTGGAGAAGGTCTGTATGGAGGAGTGGGCCAAAATCCCTGCTGCAGTGTGTGCAAACCTGGTCAAGACCTACAGGAAACGTATGATCTCTGTAATTGCAAACAAAGGTTTCTGTACCAAATATTAAGTTCTGCTTTTCTAATGTATCAAATACTTATGTCATGCAATAAAATGCAAATTCATTACTTAAAAATCATACAATGTGATTTTCTGGATTTTTGTTTTAGATTCCGTCTCACACAATTGAAGTGTACCTATGATAAAAATTACAGACCTCTACATGCTTTGTAAGTAGGAAAACCTGCAAAATCGGCAGTGTATCAAATACTTGTTCTCCCCACTGTATATGATAAATCACTCATCACAAAATCGTATGTAGCCTCCGAACGGTTTGGCCTACAAACTATGGCCTACAAACCCCTCTATGGAAAGAGGAGACTCTCACAAACACGATGATGTTCTCCGTTTTGCTCAATGACCTCCACAAGTGTCAGGAGACTCATATGAAGTCGGTACAGCCGATCTGCCAACTTCTGTCTGTAGCGTCCGAACCGTTTGGGCTACACACTAAACCTCTCACGAACATGTACATGTTTTGCTCTAGCACGCCCACAGGCCTCACAAGACTCGTCTGAAGGTCCCCAGGTACCAGTTGAAAAAATGAATGAAATTACAGTGCATTCGAGAAAGTATTCAGACGCCTTCACTTTTTCTACATTTTGTTATGTTACAGCCTTCTTCTAAAATGAATTAAATAAAAATTTTCCCTCATCAATCTACACACAATACCCCATAATGACAAACTGAAAACAGGTTTTTAGACAAAACCCCCCAGAAATACCTGATTTACATAAGTATTCAGACCCTTTGCTATGAGACACGAAATTGAACACAGGTGCATCCTGTTTCCATTGATCATCCTTGAGATGTTTCTACAACTTGATTGGCGTCCACCTGTGGTAAATTCAATTGATTGGACGTGATTTTGAAAAGGCACACACCTGTCTAAATAAGGTCCCACAGTTGATAGTTCATGTCAGGGTGTTATGATGAGTTTCTCGGGTATCAAAGAATCAAGGATGCAAGGATATACTTAGACACTTTGTAGACAGTTAATGCAAATGTTTAATGATCGGTACTGGGTTCGTTACAACAATGACCAGAGCTTTGCCCTTGGTGTTACGAACTAACTTGAACAAAGGAAACACTCTACCTTATATTCCTTCTGTTACCCTCTTCCTAGCATACATCTGGTAATTCTCCATGGGCACTCCCTGTCTTTGATGTTCATCACTCTTTACCCCAAGTCACTATCCTGCCCATCACTCATGCTATCCTAAACATCACTAATCTACCTTGACATAAGGAATGTAGACTTTATGACCCCAAACCACTTATCTCGTAACTCTACCTCTGTCCTCACAATACTATGACATGACATCATTACACAGAGCAAAAACCAAGCCATGAGGTCGAAGGAATTGTCCGTAGAGCTCTGAGACAGGATTGTGTCGAGGCACAGATCTGTGGAAGGGTACCAAAACATTTCTGCAGCATTGAAGGTCCCCAAGAACACAGTGGCCTCATTCATGCTAATAGGGAAGAAGTTTGGAACCACCTCCCGGCCAAACTGAGCAATCGGTGGAGAAGGGCCAAGAACCTGATGGTCACTCTGACAGAGCTCCAGAGTTCCTCTGTGGAGATGGGAGAACCTTCCAGAAGGACAACTGTCTCTGCAGCACTCCAACAATCAGGCCTTTATGGTAGAGTAGCCAGACAGAAGCCACTCCTCAGTCAAAGGCACATGACAGCCCGCTTGGAGTTTGCCGAAAGGCACCTAAAGGACTCTCAGACCATGAGAAATAAGATTCTCTGGTCTGATGAAACCAAAATTGAACTCTTTGGCCTGAATCCATGCGTCACGTCTGGAGGAAACCAGGCACCGCTCATCACCTGGCCAATACCATCCCTACGGTGAATCATTATGGTGGCAGCATCATGCTGTGGGGACGTTTTTCAGCAGCAGGGACTGGGAGACTAGTCAGGATCGAGGGAAAGATGAACGGAGAAAAGTACAGAGATCCTTGATGAAAACCTGCAATCAGGACCTCAGACTGGGGCGAAGGTTCAGCTTCCAACAGGACAATGACCCTAAGCACACAGTTAAGACAACACAAGAGTGGCTTCGCGACAAGTCTCTGAATGTCCTTGAGTGACCAGCCAGAGCCCGGACTTGAACCCGATCAAACATCTCTGGAGAGACCTGAAAACAGCTGTGCAGTGACGCTCCCCATCCAACCTGACAGAGCGTGAGAGGATCTGCAGAGAAGAATGGGAGAAACTCCCCAAATACAGGTGTGCCAAGCTTGCTGCGTCATACCCAAGATTACTTGAGGCTGTAATCGCTGCCAAAGGTGCTTCAACAAAGTACTGAGTAAAGGGTCGGAATACTTATGTAAATGTGATATTTCCGTGTTTTTTTTCTTCATCAATTTGCACAAAGTTCTAAAAACCTGTTATTACATTTACATTTACATTTACGTCATTTAGCAGACGCTCTTATCCAGAGCGACTTACAGTTAGTGAATACATATTTTTTTTATACTGGACCCCCGTGGGAATCGAACCCACAACCCTGGCGTTGCAAACGCCATGCTCTATCAACTAAGCTACATCCCTGCCGGCCATTCCCTCCCCTACCCTGGACGACGCTGGGCCAATTGTGCGCCGCCCATGAGTCTCCCGGTCGCTGCCGGCTGCGACAGAGCCTGGATTCGAACCAGGATCTAGTGGCACAGTTAGCACTGCGATGCAGTGCCTTAGACCACTGCGCCACTCAGGACAGATTATTACATTTACATTTACGTCATTTTATGGGGTATTGTGTGTAGATTGATGAGGGAAAAAAACAATTTCATCCATTTTAGAATATGGCTGTAACGTAACAAAATGTGGAAAACGTGAAGGGGTCTGAATACTTTCCGAATGCACTGTATATATGGAGACTGTTTAATGCCAAAAATATAGGGTTAAATACATGTTTAAAAAAACTAACAAATGTTCCCTTCAGAACAAACTTCCTTTTGATATTTTATGGGGACTATCAGATACACATGAAAACATTAAATGACCCTGGGAATCGATAGAACATCACACAGAGATGCACAAAAACAATATAACATTCCAAATGGGTGAACCTTCCCTTTTAACGCTCAAAATACTGGAATACTGACTGTTCAAACAGTATATTACAATTGACCAAATCGGATGTGTGTGTGTGTTCAGACAGTAGTCATTTGCTGACATGGCTACACTAGTTGTCATAGTAACAATGGGTGTGTGTGCAGTGGTTTAGGCTGATTGGTGTTGGTGCTTCCTATCACTCATAAGTTATGTAGCAAGCTAAGGTGACAACAATGCCTGCCATGGACGTTTCCCAGTTACTTTGAATGTTCAAAATCAGTGTAAGAACACTTTTAAAGCCACAAAGCATAAGATGATCCAACATTCAAAACGAGTCCTTTTTGGCTAGCCACAGCAGTCAACTGTTTAGCTTTCTAGAACATTCAGTAATTTATTTGTAAACAATGAACAAGCTAGTTGGCTACCACATGTTCTTTTCAAAACTGACAGAGTAGCTAGCAAGCAACAAGATACGCCAAATATTATTCTAAAAACCACTTGAGGGTAAATAAATCAGATTTGACCGTTCAGACAAGTTGCAAGGCCAGGAATCAGATTTGTATCTAATTTCAAACCACCTACGAAGGTGGCTAGAAATATCTGATTCCATTTGCTTTTTGGATGTTCAGACTACAGGAGAAAAAAATAAGACTTGAATCAGATATGCAATTTATTTGACTCACATCAAACTGTTAGCTAACTAACCACGCTGTTAGCTGACAATTTACACTCATGCTTTGGTTGAACTCATTCAGTGAAAGCAATGCACTGGGGAGTGACCTAAGGCATAGAGCATCAGGTGGCTCTTTTTCCACTAATAGTCTTTCCCGGCAGGTAACCCAATCACCACACCTTCTGA
Organism: Coregonus lavaretus; assembly: GCF_964263955.1. Taxonomy (NCBI): domain Eukaryota; kingdom Metazoa; phylum Chordata; class Actinopteri; order Salmoniformes; family Salmonidae; genus Coregonus; species Coregonus lavaretus. The sequence continues at coordinate 10,571,771 of NC_140014.1, forward strand.
TGATGCTGCTGCTCACATGACTTATTGATTGCCTCTGTTAGTGAGACTGATACAGCGAAGGGCTGTTTTACATACTCGTACATTTCTCATATCTGTTTAAACATCTCTCTGTAATTCAGGTCAAGTGCTTTCTGAAAGGGGAACATGCTGCAGTGTACCAGCCCAGAATCTAACCCACACTGGTACCATCATGTGGTAGCAAATTCAGCTCTTGTAATGAACCTAGGGTCAGAGGTTAGCATTACGATTAGGGCCGGGACGATACCAGTATCATGATACTCGTTAGTATCGTGGCAAGGAAACAAGACATGAAGCGGATTTAACTTCTTTAGGAAAACAGCCCTAACGTTGGAAACAAACATTATGTTGTCATCCAGTCACATTTATTTATTTTCCAAGCTATAGCACACATTATTTTTCATACAGCAGGTTAACGGACCAAAGAGTTTTGTCTGCTTCGTGTTTTCATTTTTGCCATGGAACAAATATTGCGATACTGGTATCTTCACAGACCTAAATACGATATTACATTATTCACCTACTGACCCAATAATAACTCTGGACATGTGTGGAGAGAGAGAGCAAGATGGAGTGATTGTGTGACGTGTATGTTATACAAAACATTAGCAGACAAATTCTAAACCGCGGGTGTAAAACTCATTCCATGGAGGGCTGAGTCCAAGTACATGCTGTTTTTTGTTATTTCCTTTCAATTTGTGTCCAATTAAGACCTCGACAACCAGGTGAGGGGAGTTCCTAAATAATCAATGACCTTAATTGATCAATCAAGTACAAGGGAGAAGCCAAAACCTGCATACACTCGGCCCTCCATGGAATGTGTTTGACACGTGTTCTAAACTGTGCAGAGTCTGACTGACCTTGCCCTTCTGGTTGAGTGGTTCGATGGTAAGGGCGTCGGCTCCAATGTCCACGATCATGCCCAGTTGAAATCCATTGGTGGGGTGGGGTGCCCACACTGGCTTCCCATCCTCCATGGCTAACCACAGCTACCCTGTGGGCTCTGCACAACATGGAGAGAGGAGAAGAGTCAGGAGGTAGAAGCCTGATGATATGCATGCCAACAACAAAATACTTCTACTGAATTTCCCCTTGTGGGGTAGTTTAATAAAGTATGAAGCTATCCATCTATCTACAAGTCTACATTCTGTACATCCCTGATTGAATAAACATGCCATGCGCCATACTTCATTCAGATAAACAAGTATAGGCATATCAAATTGTATGGCAACATTCATCGAACCATGTAAGTGCGTGCAACCCTAGTGTGTGCTTGCTTTCCATTCCATTCCATTCCATTATCTTGTTATTCCCTTGATTGACAGATCCTGTAAAAGAAGATTTGCCATATCGAGAGGACAGGACCTAGTATATCTCCAGAGAGACTTGAGAGCAGAGCTTGGGTCGTTTTGACACCAGAAGCCAGCCAAAGGTGGTGACTTCGGAGGGGACTTCAGTAAACCTTTTTCTCACAAACTGAAATAGTGTGTAATCATAGTGTGTAAAGCTTTCACTTTACATTAAGTTGGCCAAATAGTTATTGAGTGTCCCTCATGCTGTTAACAATGGTGTATTTACACTAAATCAAGGACTAATGCTGAAAATTTAGCTAGTCATTTCTGGTCACCTAAATAGTTAGAGTTACTATTTGGCCTATTTTGAGACTATTTCTATCTAAAAAATGCTTTTAGTGAGTGAACTAGGTGAACTGAGGGAGCCAAGCATGTACTTGCTGTTAATGGTGGCATAACAATGACTTCCAACAACCCAACAACAGCACAGTCAGAACAGGAGCGTGAAATACGCCCTGTCACACCAGCCCCTAGAGGTTTAGTCTGTCACTGTGTGAGGGGTGATTGGCGATTTCCATTGAACAGCATCACTCAGTGATTGTTTTCATAGTTAGCAGCTTCCCAGACCAGACAGTGTGTGTGTGTGTGTGTGTGTGTGTGTGTGTGTGTGTGTGTGTGTGTGTGTGTGTGTGTGTGTGTGTGTGTGGGCTTGCTGGGCGTTTGGTGGTGACCCAGTTACAGCATGGACGCCTGGGAAATTCTTCCAATGCACTTGTTAATTATTCAGCTTACGCTTGGTCAATCACTTAGTGATCAGATGAACAATGCCCTGTTAGCTTGTGCATGGAGCTGAACTCAAAAGCAGACTAAGTTTAGGTCTACAGTAAATCTACTAATGTAGGTCCTATGAGTACGTGGACCGTATTAGGTCAGTTCTGTAGTTGGTTTGGCACAGGCAAAATCAATTTTGTTCCCAACATAGGGCTACAATGTGTCATCATTTGGCAGTGTCACCATGCAGTCTTACAATTACTTTCCAATGCTAGAGGAAGGAACAACTGTGTGCACCAGAGCCATTCATCAAAAATAGAAAGCAAAACATCCAAATAAAAACATCCAAACATGGATTGCCTTCGACATTCATACCCAATGCAAAACATCAACACGCACACCCAACACATGCGATAGTGCTGATAGCTGTACCGTACACTTTACCAGCCATTAATTGGTAATCCAATGGTGTAGGGTTCACATACAGAACAAACCCTTGGCTTGGCACAACTATCCAATTAGTTTGTGGGATTGAGGTAAAATGTCAGAGGGCAGAGATTGCAAAGTGCTGAGATGGCCAACATGACTGGCTCATTTAGCAACTTCTCTTCCTGGTAGCCTACTCCTGTCAGCAAATGGCCAGAGGGTTTCAAACCAATGACCTTACTGAAAGATAGACTGGCCTATATGTGGCATAATAGTTACTGTATTAGCATGTCTAGGCCTAATCATCTTTCAAAGCCATAGGCCTACCTGTACATTATGGAGATAAAGGCTATTAAAGGTTTAGGCCTACTGTTATATTTATTCTGGTTTGATGTCCTCTTTTGCAGATATTGGCCTAGGCCAGTGGTGGGCAATAATTTTGGCTCGAGGGCCACATCGGGATTTCAAAATTCAGCAGAGGGGCGCACAGTTCTTTCCAGAACGATTTGTTCGTCAAAAGCAATTTGTCAGTATCTGGTGTGACCACCATTTGCCTCATGCAGCGTGACATCTCCTTCGCATAGTTGATCAGGCTGTTGATTGGGGCCTGTGGAATGTTGTCCCACTCCTCGTCAATGGCTGTGTAAAGTTGCTGGATATTGGCGGGAACTGGAACACGCTGTCGTTCACGTCAATCCAGAGCATCCCCAACATGCTCAATTGGTGGCATGTCTGGTGAGTATGCAGGCCATGGTAGAACTGGGACATTGCCTCATGCAGCGCAACAAATCTCAGGCTGTTGATTGCGGCCTGTGGAATGTTGTCTCACTCCTCTTCAATGGCTGTGCAAAGTTGCTGGATATTGGCGGAAACAGGAACACGCTGTGGTACACGTCGATCCAAAGCATCCCAAACATGCTCGATGGGAATGGGTGACATTTCTGGTGAGTATGCAGGCAATGGAAGAACTGTGACATTTTCAGCTTCCAGGAATTGTGTACAGATCCTTGCGGCATGGGGCCGTTCATTATCATGCTGAAACATGAGGTGATGGTGGCGGATGAATGGCACGACAATGGGCCTCAGGATCTCGTCACGGTATCTCTGTGCATTCTAATTGCCATCGATAAAATGCAACCGTGTTCGTTGTCCGTAGCTTATGCCTGCCCATACCATAACCCCACGGCTACCATGGGGCACTCAGTTCACAACGTTGACATGAGCAAACCACTCACCCACACAACGCCATACATGCTGTCTGCCATCTGCCCGGTACAGTTGAAACCGGGATTCATCCATGAAGAGCACACTTCTCCAGCGTGTCAGTCGCCATCGAAAGGTGAGCATTTTCCCACTGAAGTCGGTTACATGTGCAAAACCAGTTTCATCAGCTGTCCGGATGGCTGGTCTCAGACGATCCCGCAGGTGAAGAAGCCAGATGTGGAGGTCCTGGGCTGGTGTGGTTATGCGTGATCTGCGGTTGTGAGGCCGGTTGGACGTACTGCCAAATTCTCTAAAATGACGTTGGAGGCGGCTTATGAAATGAATATTCAATTCTCTGGCAACAGCTCTGGTGGACCTTACTGCAGTCAGCATGTCAATTGCACGCTCCCTCAAAACCTGAGACATCTGTGGCATTGTGTTGTGCCCCCAGCACAAGGTGCACCTGTGTAATGATCATGCTGATTATCTTGGCAAAGGAGAATTGCTCACTAACAGGGATGTAAACAAATGTGTGCAAAAGGAATTGAGATAAATACACTTTTTGTGCATATGGAAAATGTCTGGGATATTTTATTTCAGCTCATGAAACATGGGACCAACACTTTACATGTTGCGTTTATATTTTTGTTCAGTATAGTTTTAGACATTCAACATTTACATTTACGTCATTTAGCAGACGCTCTTATCCAGAGCGACTTACAGTAGTGAGTGCATACATTTTCATATTTGTTCGTACTGGTCCCCCGTGGGAATCGAACCCACAACCCTGGCGTTGCAAGTGCCATGCTCTACCAACTGAGCCTGGAGTGTTTTTTTTACCCAAAATAGTGTTTTTTAACCCCCCCCCCCCCCACCGGGCCAGATACTCAAACCTCCTTTGAAAACACGACTGACTAAGATTAGTTTGTTGTTCTCTGAAAACATGGTCATTGGCACAACCAATTAATTATTTCCAGCAAACTAGATACGCCCCATTTCATTGCGTCACTCACTATCATTGATGAGAAACCATCAATGGGGAGAACATGAGCCTTATCATAAACTGATAGGGATAAAAAGGGAAACAAAGGCTACACTTCAAAACTGCCTTCATGTCAAAGTCCCAACCAATAAAGACAGGGTAATAGACGAGACAACAGGTGTGGCTACTGCCCTGCATCAGATGAAAAAGTGTGCTTGGGAAGGCTGGGTCAGTGTCCAGGTCAGTGAGCCATGAGATAAAATCAGCCATTACTGGGATCTTGGAACTATGTATCTAAAATATGGAGCATAGCTTATTCAAACAAGGTTTGTATGCTGAATATAGATATCCCTTAAATATTTTATAATATGCAAACCATACATACTGTATACTTAAAAAGTCCACTGTACCACAAGGAGAACAAAATGTGAACGTTTGGTAAAAAATGTGATGTGCCCCATGCTGTTATATTGCCCTGCTTTAAATGACACTGACCTCATCTTTACAATGGCGTTCTTGTTAAAGTAAAGGTTCACCCATTTTTAATGTGTATATTGTTTTTCTGCATCTCTGAGTGATGTTCTATTGATTCCCTGGGTCATTTAATGTTTTCATGTGTATCTGAGTTATTGGCGTTCAAACAGGCAGAAATCTGTCCGGTATGACGTAGCACTTTGATAAAGTCACTCTCATTACACTGTAAGTTAATAGGAATACAGCTTTTAGATCGCAAAAACGTCCATCATACATGTCAGATTTTAATACTGGCAGATGTCATAACTAGGGAGGATGTCTTCTCTCGAATGAGCCTTTGATCATATTTTTGCGATATTCCTACCTCAAGAAATTTGTAATTTTATGGAGGGTCTAGCACATTTTTCCTATCAGTCTGCCTCTTTAGTCCAGGGTGCATTGCATGGTGCCGTTGCCTGAGATATTTGAGAAAGGAGATTGGATTCCTATGAATGAAGGAACGTATAACGCCCCACCCAGCAGACTGTCGACCAATCGCGTTCACGTTGTCATGCTGAGTCACGCAGTTGCTAAGCTTCACGCAATCATCATGCAATCCCTTCTCAATGTGTGTGTGTATAGAGTATGTCGAGAAACGTGCCTATTTTCCTCGAAAGTACGAAATGTCACGATTCCAAAGCTATACGACATTACAGATAGCAAGTTTATTATCTCACATCTCGGAAAAGATTGGTAATGTTGTATTTCTTGTTGACGAAATTCGTGCTAATGTTGAGTTTTGAGCTAGCGCCCAATAGACTCCCATTCACACCATGAAGTAGAGCGCTCCTTGTCCCAGAATGCACCGCGCGGCCCACTGACTTAGCATGGGCAACGTTTCCCCATCTTCTCAAAAGTATATCTGCCGTTGTGAATGTCAGACTCTACTCTGTGAGGCACATCAATCAGCAGGTTGAACATGGTGAGATTGTAGACTCCTAAATTGAAAGTGCAGTTTGGCACCGAAGAAGATGGCAGCCGTTTTACTGCCCTCAAACCAATTGTTTTTTTTGCGTTATTTGTAATTTATTCTGTACATAATGTTTCTGCCACCGTCTCTTATGACCAAAAAGAGCTTCTGGATATCAGGACAGCGATTACTCACCTCGTATTGGACGAAGATTATTTCTTCAACGAGTCGGACGCGAAGGATATCCTACAGACACCCGACAAGGCCCAAATCCCCGTCATTCGCATGAGAAAGAGACGGAGATATCGTGGACGTAGGTCGGGGTGCCTTGTAAGGATCCGACGGCGAGCGAGTAAACTGCCTCTTCCATCAATCCTATTAGCCAATGTTCAATCATTAGAAAATTAATTAGACGACATAAGATTACGGTTATCCTACCAACGGGACATTAAAAACTGTATTATCTTATGTTTCACTGAGTCGTAGCTGAACGACGACATGGATAACATACAGCTGGTGGGATATACGCTACATTGGCAGGATAGAACGGTTGACTCCGGTAAGACAAGGGGTGGCGGTCTGTGTATATTTGTAAACAACAGCTGATGCATAAAATCTAATACTAAGGAAGTCTCGAGGTTTTCCTCACCTGGGGTTGAGTATCTCATGATAAGCTGTAGACCACACTATTTACCAAGAGAGTTATCATCTATATTTTTCGTAGCTGTCTATTTACCACCACAAACCGATGCATGCACTAAGATTGCACTCAATGAGCTGTATAAGGCCATAAGTAAACAGGAAAACACTCATCCAGAGGCAGCGCTCCTAGTGGCCGGGGACTTTAATGCTGGGAAACTTAAATCCGTTCTACCTAATTTCTACCAGCATGTTAAATGTGCAACGAGAGGGGGAAAAACTCTAGACCACCTTTACTCCACACACAGAGACGCGTACAAAGCTCTCCCCCGCCCTCCATTTGGCAAATCTGACCATAACTCTATCCTCCTGATTCCTGCTTATAAGCAAAACCTAAAGCAGGAATCACCAGTGACTCGGTTAATAAGGAAGTGGTCAGATGACGCAGATGCTAAGCTACAGGACTGTTTTGCTAGCACAGACTGTAATATGTTTCGGGATTCTTCCGATAGCATTGAGGAGTACACCACAACAGTCACTGGCTTCATCAATAAATGTATCGATGACGTCGTCCCCACAGTGACCGTACGTACATACCCCAACCAGAAGCCATGGATTACAGGCAACATCTGCACTGAGCTAAAGGGTAGAGCTTCCGCTTTCAAGGAGAGGGACTCTAACCCGGACGCTTATAAGAAATCCCGCTATGCCCTCCAACGAACCATCAAACGTGCAAAGAGTCAATTAAGGACTAAGATTGAATCGTACTACACCGGCTCTGATGCTCGTCGGATGTGGCAGGGCTTGAAAACTATTACACACTACAAAGGGAAGCACAGCCGCGAGCTGCCCAGTGACACAAGCCTACCAGACGAGCTAAATCACTTCTATGCTCGCTTCGAGGCAAGCAACACTGAAGCATGCATGAGAGCATCAGCTGTTCCGGATGACTATTTGATCGAGCTCTCCGTAGCCGATGTGAGTAAGACTTTTAAGCAGGTCAATATTCACAAGGACGCAGGGCCTGACGGATTACCAGGACGTGTACTCAGAGCATGCGCTGACCAACTGGCAGATGTTTTTACTGATATTTTCAACATGTCCCTGACTGATTCTGTAATACCAACATGTTTCAAGCAGACCACCATAGTCACTGTGCCCAAGAACACTAAGATAACCTGCTTAAATGACTACCGACCCTGTAGCCATGAAGTGCTTTGAAAGGCTGGTCATGGCTCACATCAACACCATTATCCCAGAAACCCTAGACCCACTCCAATTTGCATACCGCCCCAACACATCCACAGATGATGCAATATCTATTGCACTCCACACGGCCCTTTCCTAGCTGGACAAGAGGAACACCTACGTGAGAATGCTATTCAATGACTACAGCTCAGCGTTCAACACCATAGTGCCCTCAAAGCTCATCACTAAGCTAAGGACCCTGGGACTAAACACCTCCCTCTGCAACTGGATCCTGGACTTCCTGACGGCCCCCAGGTGGTAAGAGTAGGTAACAACACATCTGCCATGCTGATCCTCAACACGGGGGCCCCTCAGGGGTGCGTGCTCAGTCCCCTCCTGTACTCCCTGTTCACCCATGACTGCATGGCCAGGCACGACTCCAACACCATCATTAAGTTTGCCGACGACACAATAGTGTTAGGCCTGATCACCGACAATGATGAGACAGCCTATAGGGAGGAGGTCAGAGACCTGGCCGTGTGGTGCCAGGATAACAACCTCTCCCTCAACGTGATCAAGATAAAGGAGATGATTGTGGACTACAGAGAAAAAAAGAGTACTGAGCACGCCCCCATTCTCATCGACGGGGCTGTAGTGGAACAGGTTGAGAGCTTCAAGTTCCTTGGTGTCCACATCACCAACAAACTATCATGGACCAAACACACCAAGACATTGTGAAGAGGGCACGACAAAGCCTATTCCCCCTCAGGAGACTGAAAAGATTTGGCATGGGTCCTCAGATCCTCAAAAAGTTATACAGCTGCACCATCGAGAGCATTCTGACTGGTTGCATCACTGCCTGGTATGGCAACTGCTCGGCCTCCGACCGCAAGGCACTACAGAGGGTAGTGCGTACAGCCCAGTACATCCCTGGGGCCAAGCTTCCTGCCATCCAGGACCTCTATACCAGGCGGTGTCAGAGGAAGACCCTAAAAATGGTCAAAGACTCCAGCCACCCTAGTCATTGACTGTTCTCTCTGCTACCGCACGGCAAGCGGTACCAGAGCGCCAAGTCTAGGTCCAAAAAGCTTCTTAACAGATTCTACCCCCAAGCCATAAGACTCCTGAACAGCTAATCATGGCTACCCGGACTATTTGCATTGCCCCCCCACCCCAACGTCCTCTTTTACGCTGCTGCTACTCTGTTGATTATTAATGCATTTTCACTTTAACTCTACCGTCATGTACATATTACCTCAATTACCTCGACTAACCGGTGCCCCCGCACATTGACTCTGTACCAGTACCCCCTGTATATAACCTCCCTACTGTTATTTTATTGCTGCTCTTTAATTTGATTTTTAAATTTATTTTTCTTAAACTGCATTGTTGGTTAAGGGCTTGTAAGTAAGCATTTCACTGTTGTATTCAGCACATATGGCAAATAAAATTTGATGTGATTTGATTTTAGTTTGTTTAGGTGATTTTACAGCTAACTAGCTACTTCACATGCTGATATTGTCTTTGGTATTGTGTGCTAGCTAGCCAGCCAGCCCATAGAAAGCATTGCATTGGGTTTTTTGTAGTCGACTTGAGCTGCAACATATTTCCACATCGATTTTCCATGTTGCTACCAACCTTATTAGAATGCCAAAATGAAACATTTGTTCACAGAAAATAGTGTTATTTAACAATGTAAATTAAAGGAATTAGTGGGTGGATTTTTCCTTTAACACTAGAACTGCTGGGCCTCGAGGGACCGCCCTTCAAGCTAATGAGCAGTCATTCCGACTGCAACATTGTAACAATGTAATTTCTACATTTCATACAGTGCATTTTGAGAGTATTCAGACTGCTTGACTTTTGTTACGTTACAGCCTTATTCTAAAATTGATGAAATTGTTTTTTCCCCCTCATCAATCTACACACAATACCAAAGCAAAAACAGGTTTGTAGAATTGTTTTCTAATTTAAAAAAAAAACACTGAAATAATCACATTTACGTAAGTATTCCAACCCTTTACTCAGTACTTCGTTGAAGCACCTTTGGCAGCGATTACAGCCTCAAGTCTTCTTGGGTATGACGCTACAAGCTTGGCACACCTGTATTTGGGGAGTTTCTCCCATTCTTCTCTGCAGATCCTCTCAAGCTCTGTCAGGTTGGATGGGGAGCGTCGCTGCACAGCTATTTTCAGGTCTTTCCAGAAATGTTCTGGCTGGGCCACTCAAGGACATTGAGACTTGTCCCAAAGCCACTCCTGTGTTGTCTTGGCTGTGTGCTTAGGGTCGTTGTCCTTTTGGAAGGTGAACTTTCACACCAGTCTGAGGTTCTGAGCACTCTGGAGCAGGTTTTCATCAAGGATCTCTCTGTACTTTGCTCCGTTCATCTTTCCGTCGATCCTGACTAGTCTCCCAGTCCCTGCTGTTAAAAAACATCCCCACAGCATGATGCTGCCACCACCATGCTTCACCGTAGGGATGGTGCCAGGTTTCCTCAATACGTAACGCTTGGCATTCAGGCCAAAGAGTTCAATTTTGGTTTCTTCAGTCCAGAGAATCTTGTTTCTCATGGTCCGAGAGTCCTTTAGGTGCCTTTTGGCAAACTCCAAGCGGGCTGTGATGTGCCTTTTACTGAGGAGTGGCTTCCGCCTGGCCACTCTACCATAAAGGCGTGATTAGTAGAGTGCTGCAGAGATGGTTGTCCTTCTGGAAGGTTCTCCCATCTCCACAGAAGAACTCTGGAGCTCTGTCTGAGTGACCATCGGGTTCTTGGTCACCTCCCTGACCAAGGTCCTTCTCCCCTGATTGCTCAGTTTGGCCGGGCAGCCAGCTCTAGGAAGAGTCTTGGTGATTCCAAACTTCTTCCATTTAAGAATGATGGAGGCCACTGTGTTCTTGGGGACCTTCAATGCTGCAAAATTGTTTTGGTACTCTTCCCCAGATCTATGCCTCAACACAATCCTGTCTCAGAGCTCTATAGACAATTCCTTTGACTTCATGGCTTGGTTTTTGCTCTGACATGCACTGTCAACTGTGGGACCTTATATAGACAGGTGTGTGCCTTTCCAAATCATGTCCAATCAATTGAATTTACCACAGGTGGACTCCAATCAAGTTGTGGAAACATCTCAAGGATGATCAATGGAAACAGGATGCACAGGAGCTCAATTTCAAGTCTCATAGCAAAGGGTCTGAATAATTATCTAAATAAGGTAGTTTTTTTTATTTTTTATAAATTTGCTAAAATTTCTAAAAACTAATTTTGCTTTCTCATTATGGGGTAGTGTGTAGATTGAGGAGGAATAAATACACTTTTATCCATTTTAGAATAAGGCTGTAACTTAACAAAATGTGGAAAAAGTCAAGGGGTCTGAATACTTTCCGAAAGCACTGTTTATGCTATAACATAAATTGTAATTTGGTTGTGTTTATGAAGGTCTTAGGTAACAGAATGAAATAACAATAGCATTTTCATTCGTTTGTTAATGTAGGCTATATGTAAAAACAAAAAAACACAAACATTCCAGTGTTCAATCAATTTTATTTGTGGAGTGTCTTTACAACTATGAAACAGAAAGCAAGTGTGTTGGAACGCGGTAACAGCTTATTTTTATAACGTCAAAATAAAATACAAATACCCCAACCACCAAGTCGTATGATAAGCAAGATTCGCGGTGAAATGATGAAAACGTCAGTAGCCTAAACATCATTACAAGCACCGAATGTGCTCGATAAAGTGAAAATCAGCACAAAAGCAATAATGGCATTATAATGAATATAAGTGTTGATATGAGTCAAATAGTCAATTATTGTCCGTTCGTGCTAACATGGTGTGTGTCTTCACTCAATGGCATCAGTTAGAGCATGTCCATGTCACAAACAATGAAAGCTGTTGAGTGGATTGCTGATATATTTTGCTTGAGATGTAGGGTCTGCTCTCTCAGTGATTACATTTTGTGCTGATAATCGTCCCGTAGCATTGGCACCGGCTTGTTCTATCGAAACCGTGCAGTCTCTTCCCCTCTCCTGTCTCAACGTTTAATTTGGTGGGCGCGCGGGCACCTGCTCAGCTTGCACCGTTCTGGCTTGTTGCACGTAGGCCTTGGAGGTGTAGGTTCAGGCAGAGGCTCAGAATCAGAACAATAATCATCAGAAATGTCATGATTCATTTCTTCCCCACCATCTGAGTTGTTTTCGTTCAGATTTTGTAGCACCGCTAACGCAGCATGTGCATCCATTCGTCTTGGTCTTCTTGCCATTGTAAATTACGCCGCTTTCACTGTGTACTCCAAGTAGGTCAGAGTAGACTGATAAGACTGCTTGGATTCGGTGGACTGATGTAGGGTACATACCATCGATATTATAATTAGAATGGATCAATACAAGAGAATGGCCCACCCTGTTCTTCATTCACAGTTGATGATTACATAATTATGCATTGGTCGCTTCCCCTCCCTCATCAACTCACCCATTCTCCCACTTTCTCCCCTATCATACTTTAACTTCATTTATTTAATCTGTTGTTATAAGTGTGAAATTAGTTTAGGTATAGAGTAGGTTCTGTTTAGAGGCAATTATCAACTGGAGACAGCACCTTCAACTATTGGGAGGAGCGGAGCAGGCCCTACCGTCGAGAGGGGGAAAAACATTCAAAGAAATTACACGCCCTCCTAAAACTGGTTATAACTCCAGTTCTGTTTGTGATATTAAGATTCTAACAATGACAGCGTGTTATATATACGTATTTAGGAAAAGTCAAGGACAGAGGGGGGCATGACTTTAAAAATGGCATAGTAATACAAAATAATGTGTAGTCCAAATGACTGCTTTAGCGGTTCTAGTGTTAAGAGCTAATCAGGATGATGAACATGCCCAACATCAAAGTATTGTGTCAAGGCGGAGCCTGAACACAGAGCAGAGCAGGACCCTGTACTTTTTTTTAGTTAACCGAAGCCTAACTAGGCCTTATGTTATGACCGTCCAGAACTTACTGCTATCAAAACTAAATGTTTTACCCATTTTGGTAGACATACACTACTGGAGAAATGGCCATTCAAAGAAAAAGAGGGGGGGGGGGGGGGTGGTCTGCCTATCTGACAGATTCGGAGAAAGCAGGGGCGTCGCCAGGACACCTTCCCAAACCTCTGACTGATGGCCACTTGATGCTGACTGGACACAGTCACTTGAGGTCAACACTGAGAGACTACAAATTGATTACAAGAAACCCAAACAGATACAATTTCACAAACAATTTCAAACCTTGCTTACATTTGTATACCATCACATACACTAATATTGAGTTGCACCCTCTTTTGCCCTCAGAACAGCCTCAATTCATCGGGGCATGGACTACTGTTTTCTGAGCAAAATTCTTATTTTTATTTTTGGGGGCATAAGACAAAAAAAAATAAAAAATCAGCGCCAAGTGATTTTAATTTTGGAAATCTGTTCCAAAGTATTCCCACGCATCGTGATAAGGACATGGTCTGTCCTTATCACAAGAATTTCCCACAGTTCACTACTCCCATGTTTGATGACGTCAACAGGAAATATCACCAATAACTACAAAGACATCACATAACTGTAACAACCTTTGTGCCGTTTAAAGATTGACATAAACTCTCGCAGACTTCAACACCAAAGCAGCAGAGAGGGAACATTTTTTATTAAACTTAAAAAACCACAAATGGCCACAATGTTCAACACCAGAAATGCAATGTTACAGCATTATAACATTGCATATAAAATTTAACATTTTAGTCATTTAGCAGACGCTCTTATCCAGAGCGACTTACAGTTAGTGAGTGCATACATTTTTCATACTGGCCCCCTGTGGGAATCGAACCCACAACCCTGGCGTTGCAAGCGCCATGCTCTACCAACTGAGCTACAGGAGGCCTTGAAAGGCAATGTCTGACATGTTGACAACTATCACATTAATCACAACAAACCAGCCACCTAATACAGGTCCCATATGGGTAGCTTTGAGTCTACATGTAATCCTCTTAAGGCTCCTAAGCCTGAACGGAAGAGAGATATTTGTCTGGCCTGTTGAAGTTTGTAAGGTGTGGTCAGCAGTCAGCCCATGAAGAGAAAAACAGTCTGATGAGGGGATGCAGACCCCAGTGCAGTAATGGGGGAGACCAAGGTTCATAGGTTAAGGAGGGTTTCCTGGAACACACAGAACCTCCTGCCTGCCTCAAGCTTCCTGTTCCCTCTATGGAAGAGAGGATATGGAAAATACCTTGGAATATCTGTTGTAGCCTGACAGGATGTAGGGAAGAGGTGCTGGTGCGTCAGTGGTCAAGGCAACATTAGCCTACAACCTAAAGGAAGCCATTCCGGGCTTGTCAGATAGTAACTTGTTTTTTTCTTTGCGGGCATTCTAGCAAAATCTATTACTATATAGAACAGACAACATTAATTAAGCACATTATCCATGAGCCTAGTGCAGGGTGACCCATCTAGCGGACCGCGGGTTTAAACTGCTTGTTTTAGTCAAATATATCTGTTTGGCCTTCTTGCGATCAATTTGCAGTCTACAAATTATTTGTAATTATGTTCCGGCCCCCTGATCATCCGGTCAAGAAAGAAATCAGCCCGTGGCTGAATCTAGTTCACGATCCCTGGCTTAGTGCATAGGCCTTACCTTCAGAACATAGCTACTTTGATGGTTAAACTCCGCTGTTGATAACAAGCCATAATTATTCCACTTTAATATTTTGTGATGCTTATTTTATGGCAACTGAAGCATCATGGCATGGCACTTTCATCAACAGTTACAGTAACAGCTACTTCATAGCTTTGTCAAACAATTGGATAAAACTAACTAGCGTGTCTAATATGAATGTCATATGCACATACATTTTAACTTGACAGCTTTAGCCACATGTCACCATATTTACCTAGTTAAATATGTAATTTATCAAGCCAATGGCTACATTTACCGAACAATAGCAGGTAGGCTCGAGCTAGATAACTTTGTTATACCGTTATGAGCTAACTTAGAACCTTATAATAACATATGCAAATGACAGGCTTAGGTAGCTTCTGTAGCTATACCAGAGACAATTCCACTAAGACATTTTAGAGACATAATGCAACGCTAAATACAAATTAATGCGGATCATTTTAGTTACCTAGCTATATCAGTATTTTGACAAATAGTCACTGTATCTATCTCATTGGTATTGGCAAACTGCGATCGCTCCACCATCACATAGCTAGCTAACGATAGCTAGCTCCCACTCTCAGTTAGCTAGCTACGCGCTAACAAGTGTAGCCTACAGGTTCTAGCTAGCTAGCTCGCTAAATGGTTTGCAAGATTAATTAAGAGGAACTTACAACAATGTATCCCTAAAATGATACTTCTGTATTCTTGATGTGTCTCAACGAAAAGCTGGTTCAAATTTCCGCATACAAAATATCCTTGACACAATATCCGAACTCTTTTATTTTGGTACTTGTCCACCCGCACTTCAGCAGCAGCCTACCAACAGCGGAGCAAACTGAAGTCCAGCTGGGAGGCAGAGATGACGTCACTGGGAATGCGCTTCTTTCCGGAGCAGTAACCATCATCATAATGATACCTGTAGCATAAAGCTTGAGAAGTTGTATTAGTTGCAGCATAACTTGATAGTACATACGAATACAAATGATCTAGTCTATGTTAAAGGATATTTATTCGCACTTGATACAGATAAAAGTAATGCATTTGTCATTAATTTCTACTTGTTTAATGTTTACAGCTATCAGATTGCTTTTGAATGATATTACGGTTTCTCCTTTTCCCCAGATGATCATGGGGAAAAGTACAGAGGGCAGATGATAAACTGATGCAAATTGGCATACAACATCACAATGGTTTAAATAAAGGTGTGTAAACTGCTAACTTCAGGCTCATAAATATTTGAGAGGCTGGTAATTTAACACTTTTTGAAGACATCACCTGAAGACAACCTATCCCTCATTGAAAACCTATAATGGGTTTTTAAATCTAATTAGGACATCCGATACCCATTGTATCACATTTCCCACAGGGAGAACGCATGTAAACGTGACATTAAATGTTTACATGTTTACTTTTTTGCTCATGTTATAATCCTGTCCTCAGTGTCCAGTTCACATGTCAAAGACAGCAACTGCACACAATGTAGCACAATGCCAGTCCAACAGTAGTTCTGGGTAACTGACCACAAGGGTGAACCATTGGAGGAATTAACCTTTATCCAACCATATAATTGATTGAGATCAGTGAGAACATCTCATTGACAACAACCTGAGGAAGAGTGGCAGGGAAGAGTCAAATTAGCCAATTCGAGACTGAGGATAGGAAAGCGTAGTCTTTCAGGGAGGTACTGTGACATAACTGGAGAGTTGAGCTGTTACACTGAGGCTGAGCCAGAGGAACAGAGGACAATTTAATCAGATTAATAGAGCAGTACATCTGAGGCTGAGCTCCCATCAGCTCTGTTGAGCCCATAGACCAGGATGCAAGGGGAATCCCACAGCCAGAGATGGGCGTAACCAAGGGACAAGGCAGAGCACATGATGAAACTGCAGTTAAATCAATATCTCTCCTAAAGTGGGTTAGTCAATAGGAAATTAATAACAGCCCTAAAGTCTTGTTTATGCATAGGCAACTACCCGGTCCTTAAAATAACTGCTTTATAAAAAGGACCACCAAACAAGAATTGGTACATAAACATTCACTTTATTTTTCACTTACTTTCTTCTACTTCAAATGAAATGTAACAATGCTAGGCTGCTCGCTCAACAGATGGGCAATCCAACAAAGTGCCCCTCACAAATAATTCAAGCGCTACGAGAACTTAAGAGACATTCCAAAAGGTACAAAACAATGTATTACAACAATCTCATGTCTGACATTACATTTTTCAAACATAACAGGACATTAAGAATAAACCGGAACCCTTTATAGAACAAAGCTCCATCCTCACAGACATTCTCTATTTATATGCGATTTTAATCTGTGATGCGACAACTAAGGGAAGAATCATCACCATTCTATCAACCAATAAACCTGTAAACATAGCAAAACACAGATACTTAGTCACAAGTGCAGCTATGAAAAATTATTATGCCTTAAAAAATAAATAAAAAGGTGATATATATATATATATATTTCACACACACAGTAACAATGCGATACAGAGTGAGGTAAAGGAACTAAATGTACTGTCACTCTGAGCCAGGTCCATTGGACCAAGGGAGACTAAATAACCCCACCAAATCAAATGATTGCGAATTTGATTGTGTTGAATAGTATATCCTTTTAATGAAGGTTATGAGTCATTTGTGTCCTCTTGTTGCTGTTGAATTTTGAGGACGAGCTTCCTGATATCTGCTCGCTTGCGCTTCACCCGCATCAGTGGAAACCATTCCTTTAGGTCCATGGGCGACTCAAAATCTTGTGGGGGATTCTAAATTCAACAAAAAAAAGACTTATTTGCATGGTAGAAGTCTCATTTGTGGGGCCAGGAGATTTTTCTAACCAGTATTTCTGTCCTGATCATATCACGTGGTCAGAAACAAATACACTGACGCGATTCATCCTATAGTAACCTATTTATTTTTGATGTACTGAAGTCAACAATGCATGTCCTCACCTGGAAGAAGCTCTCCACATATTGAAGCAGGTAAACGCCACAGTCGCTGTAGTTGTCCTGCTGAGGGACCTGGGGGTTTGAGCCCCTCATCGCATCTTTAGAGAAACTCCTCAGACTGCGTTTCCTCACCTCCCACTCAACCTCTAAGTATCTGCATTCACACACACGTCCAAACTCAGTCCGTACTACAGTAGCAAAGGAGTTGCTGACCCGATAGGTGGATAAACAGTAAATAGCAGTTTAAAATCTTACTCTTGCAGGATCTTCACGACCCCTGACCTCACATGGCCTCCTAGGGAATCCATGATCAGGATACAAGGTCTGTTTTGAGGAAAAAACAAAAGATTGGATATGATCATAATTCAAGGTATTGCTCACCATGAGGACATTGTATGTACCACACAAACTGATAAGATTTACCAAGAGAATGATCCTGGTGCCATCTAGTGACATGAGTGAATAACACTTTCTTGCGGGAATAATGTTTAACTAATGTGAGAACTACAACAGTCTATAAGGCAGCTGTAAGGTAAAGGAGCAGGTTAAAACCCCAGCCCATGGAACTTACTGTTTACTGGTAGTGGGTTGGGAGGAGACATCAACACTGTCCTGCTGTTTACTCTCATTGCACTGGTCCTTGATAGGGAGAACGATTTTTAGAGTCATGAATTCAGATGTAACATTCTTCTTCTCTAATCACCCCCTCTGATAGTTCTTTTGACAGTATACTACTAACATAGAAAACATTGAATATGCTGTCACAAAACATTTTTTTTTTTTTAGATCCATTACCTGATTTGAATCCTGAACAGGAGAAAAGGCAAAGATATCCTTTTCTATTTCAGATCTGTTGCAATCATCTAAAACATAGGACACATGCTTCCAATTCTACAGTTGAGCTGTCATCACTAAATCCAATTCCATTTATAATGCAGAGTTAACAATCAACTAGACTGTATTCTCCTCCTCACACACCTGAGAGGAGCTGCTGCTTCTTTATCAGACCCAGACCATGGACCCCGGTGGTGGTGGGGCTCACACAGACCTCCTTCATGCCCGACCACAGCTCCTCTCCTCCCCCACCGTTTGAGCATACGCGCAGCCTCACCCCTATGGTGAGGTCGCAGTCTGAGGCTTCTGGGCCTGGCTGACCCCTGGTGCTGCTGCCGGGGGGGCTGAAAAACAGTGACATGGGGTTGGGGGAGGTGAAGTCCATCAGGAAGCACTTGTCCAGGTCGCTCTCTACTTCCTCCAACCAGGCTGGGAATGGGGAGTCTGGAGACAGCGGTTCCTGCTGCTGAAGGGACTGGGGCTCCTGCTGGAGGTCCTCTAAGCCAGGGAAGCAGATGACCGCCAGGAACCAGTGTGCCCTGGGGTGAAGAGGGTGTTTTAACATGGATGGAAAGAAGAGGTGAGAAGATGACTCAGGTAAACTAAACTTAAACATACGGCACCAGTCAAAAGTTTGGACACCTACTCATTCAAGGGTTTTTCTTAATTTTTACTATTTTCTACATTTTAGAATAATAGTGAAGACATCAACACTATGAAATAACACATATGGAATAATGTAGTAACTATAAAAGTGTTAAACAAATCAAAATATATTTTAGATTCTTCAAAGTAGCCAGCCTTTGCCTTGATGACAGCTTTGAACCCTCTTGGCATTCTCTCAACCAGCTTCATGAGGTAGTCACCTGGAATGCATTTCAATTAACAGGTATGCCTTGTTAAAAGTTAATTTGTTGAATTTCTTTCATTCTTAATGCGTTTGAGCCAATCAGTTGTGTTGTGACAAGGTAGGGGTGGTATACAGAAGATAGCCCTATTTGGTAAAAGACCAAGTCCATATCATGGCAAGAACAGCTCAAATAAGCAAAGAGAAATGACAGTCCATCATTAATTTAAGACATGAAGGTCAGTCAATACGGAACATTTAAAAAACTTTACAAGTTTCATTAAGTGCAGTCACAAAAACCATCAAGCACTATGATGAAACTGGCTCTCATGAGGTCCGCCACAGGAAAGGAAGACCCAGAGTTACCTCTGCTGCAGAGGATAAGTTAATTAGTTACCAGCCTCAGAAATCGGCAATTAACTGCACCTCAGATTGCAGTTCAAGTAACAGACATC
The DNA here is from genome assembly GCF_964263955.1 of Coregonus lavaretus. Classification (NCBI taxonomy): domain Eukaryota; kingdom Metazoa; phylum Chordata; class Actinopteri; order Salmoniformes; family Salmonidae; genus Coregonus; species Coregonus lavaretus. Next base: position 10,591,475 of record NC_140014.1, read on the forward strand.
TCAACATCAACTGTTCAGAGGAGACTGTGTGAATCAGGCCTTCATTTTACATTTACATCATTTAGCAGATGCTCTTATCCAGAGCGACTTACAAATTGATGCATTCAACTTATGATAGCCAGTGGGTCAACCACTTTTTTTTTTATGGGGGGGGGGGGGGGGGGGGTAGAAGGATTACTTTTATACTATCCCAGGTATTCCTTAAAGAGGTAGGGTTTCAAGTGTCTCCAGAAGGTGGTCAGTGACTCCGCTGTCCTGGCGTCGTGGGAGAGCTTGTTCCACCATTGGGGTGCCAGAGCAGCGAATAGCTTTGACTGGGCTATTCATGGTCGAATTGCTGCAAAGAAACCATTACTAAAGGACACCAATAAGAAGAGACTTGCTTGGGAAAAGAAACACGAGCAATGGACATTAGACCGGTGGAAATAGGTCCTTTGGTCTGATGAGTCCAAATTTGAGATTTTTGGTTCCAACCGCCGTGTCTTTGTGAGACGCAGAGTAGGTGAACGGATGATCTCCGCATGTGTGGTTCCCACCGGGAAACATGGAGGTGGTGGTGTGATGGTGCTTTGCTGGTGACACTGTTAGTGATTTATTTAGAATTCAAGGCACACTTAACCAGCATGGCTACCACAGCATTCTGCAGTGATACGCCATCCCATCTGGCTTGCGCTTAGTGGGACTATCATTTGTTTTTCAACAGGACAATGACCCAAAACATACCTCCAGGCTATGTAAGGGCTATTTGACCAAGAAGGAGAGTGAAGAAGTGCTGCATCAGTTGAACTGGCCTCCACAATCACCCGACCTCAACCCAATTGAGATGGTTTGGGATGAGTTGGATAGTAGAGTGAAGGAAAAGCAGCCAACAAGTGCTCAGCATATGTGGGAACTCCTTCAAGACTGTTGGAAAAGCATTCCATGTGACTACCTCATGAAGCTGGTTGAGAGAATGCCAAGAGTGTGCAAAGCTGTCATCAAGGCAAAGGGTGGCTACTTTGAAGAATCTAAAATATATTTTGATTTGTTTAACACTTTTTTGGTTACTACATGATTCCATATGTTTTGATGTCTTCACTATTATTCTACAATGTAGAAAATAGTAAAAAAAAAAAAAAAACTTGAATGAGTAGGTGTGTCCAAACTTGACTGGTACTGTATATATGGGCATTTTCTTGACATTTGGGAGGAAAGCATACCTTAAATAAGATGCAAAGCAATATCATGACAATTTATGACAGAGTATATACTGTAATAGTACGCACGAGAGGCTTGACTCACGATTCATTTATGGGGACAAAGATGAAGTCCTTCTGGAAGAGGTCAACATTCCTGGTCCATGTTCTCACTCGGTTGTGTCTCCTTTTCTTCACACTAGAATGAACGGTTGGGGTTGAGTATAATTTTCCCACAGAGCTAGAACCTATTGGGCGCTGGTTAAGTACAGTCGGCATACTACAGTACTTACGGTAGGTCCTCAGAGTATGGGGTCTTCCCCTGCTCTGTCTGGGTGAGGCGCTTGTAAAAGAAGGAGCTGAACATGTGACTCCTGCTGGCATCCTCCTTTTTCAGCATTGCACAGACCAAGTACCTTTACAAACAATGAAGTATAACGCAAAGCAAAATCAACCAACTTAATTCCATAGGAATGCGGATACTGAACATACACCAATGTTAACCCACTACAGTACCCACTGTGAGCAATGTAAAAGCAGATCATACAGATTGCACTCACTTCAGGTAAAAGTCAATGATGACATCATTCAAGAACTCTCCCTCGTTGAGACAGTGCAGGTCTTCATTGGTGACAGATATCCCCCCTCTGGCTGGAGGAGGGGGGTACAGTATTACCCTAGCAAGACGACAACCCAAACATCACAATGGGGTTAGCAGAGGTAGTCTATTTATCGCTTTAACAAGAGCACAAAGATGGGAATTGTCATGCACCTCTTGACTGGCCCTTTGAAGGTTGATTCAATCTCCACTATTTCGTCATCATCCAAGACTTGTATTGGGGCAGGGGACATGCATTTTGGGGGAGAAGAGAAGCATGTTGGGGGAGGAGAGAAGCATGTTGGGGGAGGAGAGAAGCATGTTGGGGGAGGAGAGAAGCATGTTGGGGGAGGAGATATGCATGTTGGGGGAGAAGAGAAGCATGTTGGGGGAGAAGAGAAGCATGTTGGGGGAGAAGAGAAGCATGTTGGGGGAGAAGAGAAGCATGTTGGGGGAGGAGAGAAGCATGTTGGGGGAGGAGAGATGCATGTTGGGGGAGGGGAGATGCATGTTGGGGGAGGGGAGATGCATGTTGGGGGAGGGGAGATGCATGTTGGGGGAGGGGAGATGCATGTTGGGGGAGGGGAGATGCATGTTGGGGGAGGGGAGATCAGTGGTGGGGCAAGAGAGATCAGTGGTGGGGCAAGAGAGATCAGTGGTGGGGTAAGAGAAATCAGTTGTGGGGCAAGAGAGATCAGTGGTGGGGCAGGTGCAATCCATCTTGGGGCAAGAGGCTTGGAAGATGGTGTCTGTGTACTTGAGCCACAAATGGAATCCAACAAATGCTGCTGAAACGCATCAGAGGGCTGAGGTTTAGGTGGACCTGAAATGGCCTGGGATACCTTCTGCAGAAATGATGAAGCTGGGTGAGGAGGAGATTTAGGTGGACATGCAATGGGCTCTAAAATCTGCTGCAGAGAGAAAAACAAACAGAGGACACGTCAAATAACCTGAGGAAGCATCAATGGATTTTATGTCTGTGGATGATGCTCCATTAAATGCCTAATGGTTTTCATTTATTAACTTTCCACCATGCCCCATCAGTAACATTACATGTTCAACATGCTTACCTTCTCTGGGGTTGGTTGGGAGGAATGCATCAGTATTTTGTTGGCCTCCACAAATGGCAATTGTACCGTGAAATCCTCAGGAGCATTATTAGCTCTGCCAATTTCTCTGAAAATGTTCTCCAGTTCAACTTTCTCCAGGTCAGACAGCGTATTCTCAAACACTAAGATTATGTAGCTCTCGCCGAGATCTGCCGAAAGATGACAACAAACTTCAGATTGATAGACTAAGGGATTAAGTCAGCAGACTGAATTTACATTGGGGAGTCTACAGATGAAAATTCATACAGTACTTTATGCAAATCTACAGTATTAGAGTTTCCTTGGTCAGGCCTTTGAGAAGTGTTCTGTAATACTCACGTTGGCCCTTGCTGTCGTACCAGGCACCCCCGTTGGCTCGGGACATCTTGAGCAGAAGGCGGAGGCGCTGGGACTCCCCTGAGGTGGTCTTGATGAAGAGGGCAGGCAAGCTTCGTGCATGGCACCACGCACAGCTGGCCAGACTATACGACCACAGCCGCACTGACATTATCAGATTAGGGATGGAAACATTTATTAAGGCCTTTACATACCTCAATGTTTTATCACTCACTTTTAACAGCTTCATCTCAGCTCTTGGCTGCTCATATATTCATCCCAGTGGAGGCTGCTGAGGGGAGGACGGCTCATAATAATGGCTGGAGTGGAGTGAATGGAATCAAACACATGGACACCATTTGTTTGATGTATTTGATACCATTCCACTAATTCCGCTACAGCCATTACCACGAGCCCGTCCTCCCCAATTAAGGTGCCACCAACCTCCTGTGGTTCATCCCAATAAGGCACAAATTCAGACTGAAGGGTTTTCTTACCTTGTTCATCGATCTGGATGTACTCTGCTGTAAACTGAAACAGAGTCAAATAAACTGAGTCAGAGGAATACTGGACAGTTTTCAATATTATACTGAAATGATAAAAATAAGCTTACGGTGACATGCTTGGGAGGCGTCCTTCGCATTGTCCCCACTCTCATACATCTGCAGACCACATCAATCCCCTCAGAAACGTAAGCAGATGTCCTTTTAGGAGGTGGTGATGTGGGATGATCCTGTTTGACTCTTCGCCGTTTTGTGGTGGGTTTGTCAGGGACCAACTTCCCAAACTGTTAAGGGAAGGATTAAAATAAATGAAAAACATGACATAACAGAGATGGTGTTAATAGCTATAAACAAAATCACATACATTAGGGTTGTATTTGGTGTGTACAGATAGTCAAGGGACATGTCACATTTGAGTGACCTAAGTCGTTTTACCAGTCAAGATTCTTATCAAAAATCCAATTGACCTTTGATCACTGACAGACTACTGCTACACAGCATTGAGTGTTTCTGATACCGGGTCTTTCATTCGCTTCTTCCTTGGTAGTCTGGTTTTGGAGTTGGCAAAGTAATTGATTGTGAAGTCATTGTCATCATCGACTGTCTCCACACTGCCACCAGAGGGCGTTGGTGAGGAGTGACTGGTCCCTGACGTTGGCGCACCAGAACTGACAGAGGTTTCTTCCTTGTCATCACCTGACAACACAACTACATGAAAACAATAAGCATTATGTCAAGGATTGGATTTACTCTGTACAGTAGGCTTCTTATGAAACGGCAGTCAAGTGAATAGCAATTTACCTGCAGGTTGCAGGAGAGAAGGATTTTTCTTGGATGATTCTTCTGTTTCTAGACATAGTGCGCCAATCCTATAATACATTTCTGACATGAGATTGACACAAGTGTTTGAAATCCTTAATTACCTTTTAAATAAGGGATCTCTCACCTTTGGGCATTATTCTGAAGCACTAAAGCAGGGGTAAACGCATGTTGGAAGATTCTGCCTTGGACAACCACTCCTGGAGAGGGTACCTGGCTCACAAAGTAGTAGTCACTGCGGTTGAGGACTGGGCTGAAATGCACTGCTACAGACTGAGAGCTGTGGTGACAAAAAAATAGAGTTTTCTAAAAGATGTGGCTTTTCAAAAGCAAAAGATAATTGTTAAACACAATGAGTTTGTAGTTAAGCAAACTAAATTTCATAGAAACACATACCTAGGCATCTTGCCAATTCCCAACATATTGAGTCCAATGGCATTTCCTTTGAGAATTCTTTTCAAAGGTTTATTTGCACAACGTTTTTTCATTTGTCAGTCAGCAGTGCAGGCAGAACTGTTGGAAAATAAAACATATCCAATTGAGGAAATCCAAATCCATTAGTCACCCATCCATTACCCAGCCTACCCACAACACAACGGGAAGCACGAGAACTGCATTGCTAGGTTGCTACCAAAGTTAGGGAAAAAATGTATAATTTTTCACTGTCACCGAGGTCCTACTTGCAATGGTTAGCTTTAGCTAGCTTTCCTCTTTCATGTGGTACTATGTAACGTTAACTAGCTAGTTATTTTCAGACACACAAACAATGAACAACCAGACTCTCTTCGCAATATTAACTCAACTGGCGGCAAGTAGACGAATGTTATGTGAATTGAAATGCAAAACATCTTCCGTACTGGATAAACAAACCATGCTAGCGATAGTTCGCTAACACAAACTTTCAGACTTCGAAGCTAAAGCTAATTTAGTCAGCTAATCAGTTCGCTCGCTAATTTGATTTGAACGGGTTGTATTGCATACACAGTTATTATGGCTGGTTAACGTAACTTTTCATTAATCTAGCAAAATACTAGCCTTGTTTGATCCCAGAACACGTTTGTAATTCTGAAGATGACCGAAATGATTCGCATGCACACCTGTAACCACCTATCCATGGTGTCATCAAAATGTGAACGTTCAACATTGATTGGAGGCTGAGCCAATCAGCGCCTCAGATGCCTGTTCATCACATTGCAACAATGAGCGCCCAATCCCACCCCATTTACTTTTTAGTTGAGATGCAGAAAAGTAGGCTGAGTACCAGTCTCTTCAGCTGACATTCAACGCTTGCCACGTTTTGTCATTGCCAAAGAGACTAGCCTTTCGGCATCTCAACGTTCAACATGAAGCCGGATTTACTGGGCAGTTGCTGATTGCTAGTTGGAAACAACATTAATATTTTCCATGACAACGTAATGGAACATGGGGGGTGCGTGCAAATTTGGCGCAATATATAAATCGTTTTTTATGAACAACAACAAGCAATACTTATTTGTTATGCTCATTTAAGCATTTCACGGTAATGTCTACCTGTTGTATTCGGCGCATGTGGCAAATAAAATGTGATTTGATTTGATTTCAGTTATATTATTTGATCCTCCTCTCTTATTAAGAGAAGGAGTCCAGAGAGCTAACTTTAGGAAACTTGCTGCTTGAACATATAGAGAATTAGCGAACTCACACACTGTGGAGGAAAAAAGTACTCAATTGTCATACTTAAGTAAAAGTAAAGATACCTTCATAGAAAACGATATTAGTGAAGGTAGGAAACAACATCTCCACTTCGCTGATCCTCAACACTGGGGCCCCACAAGGGTGTGTGCTCAGCCCACTCCTGTACTCCATGTTCACCCATGACTGCATAGCTATGCACGTCTCCAACTCAATCATCAAGTTTGCAGACGACACAACAGTAGTAGGCTTGATTACCAACAATGATGAGGTGAAGGCTCTCGGAGTGTGGTGTCAGGAAAATAACCTCTCACTCAATGTAAAAAAAACAAAGGAGATGATCGTGGACTTCAGGAAACAGCAGAGGGAGGACCCCCCTATCCACATCGACTGGACAGCAGTGGAGAAGGTGGAAAGTTTTAAGTTCCTCGGCGTACATATCACTGACAAACTGAAATGGTCCACCCACACAGATAGTGTGGTGAAGAAGGCGCAACATCGTCTCTTCAACCTCAGGAGGCTGAAGAAATTTGGCCTGTCACCTAAAACCCTCAAAAACTTTTACAGATGCACAATTGAGAGCATCCGTCGGGCTATATCACCGCCTGGTATGGCAACTGCACCACCCACAACCGCAGGGCTCTCCAGAGGGTGGTGCGGTCTGCACAATGCATCACCGGGGGCAAACTACCTGCCCTCCAGGACACCTACAGCACCCGATGTCACAGGAAGGCCAAAAAGATAATCAAGGACAACTACCACCCGAGCCACTGCCTGTTCACCCCGCTATCATCCAGAGTGCGAGGTCAGTACATGTGCATCAAAGCTGGGACCGAGAGACTGAAAAACAGCTTCTATCTCAAGGCCATCAGACTGTTAAACAGCCATCACTAGCACAGAGAGGCTGCTGCCTACATACAGACTGGCCACTTTAATAAATGGAACACTAGTCACTTTAATACTGCCACTTTAGTAATGTTTACATACTGTATTTTGCATTACCCATCTCATATGTATATACTGTATTCTATACTATCTATTGCATCTTAGCCTATGCCACACTGATAATGACATTGCTCATCCATATATTTATATATTCTTATTCCATTCCTTTACTTAGAGTTGTGTGTATTAGGTTTTTGTTGTGGAACTGTTAGATATTACTTGCTAGATATTGCTGCACTGTCGGAACTAGAAGCACAAGCATTTCGCTACACTCGCAATAACATCTGCTAACCATGTGTATGTGACCAATACATTTTATTTTATTTGATTAAAAGTAAACGTTGGCAAATTGCTAAAATATACTTAAGTATCAAAAGTAAAAGTATAAATCATTTCAAATTCCTTATATTAAGCAAACCAAAAGGCACAATTGTCTTTTGTATTTTTTATTTACCGATAGCCAGGGACACTCCAACACTCAGAGGTTATTTACAAATGAAGCATGTGTGTTTAGTGAGTCCGCCAGATCAGAGGCAGGCAGTAGGGAGGACCAGGGATGTTATCTTGATAAGCGGTGAATTGGACCATTTCCTGTCCTGCTAAGCATTCAAAATGTAACGAGGACTTTTGGGTGTCAGAGAAAATGTATGGAGTAAAAAGTACATTATTTTCTTTAGGAATGTAGTGAAGTAAAAGTTGTCAAAAATATAAATAGTAAATAGATACCCCCCAAAACTACTTAAGTAGTACTTTAAAGTATTTTTACTACTTAAGTAGTTTTGATTAGGTATCTGTAGTTTACTTTACTATTTATATTTTTGACAACTTTTCCTTTTACTTCACTACATTCCTAAAGAAAATAATGTACTTTTTACTCCATACATTTTCCCTGACACCCAAAAGTACTAATTACATTTTGAATGCTTAGCAGGAAGGAACATGGACCAATTCATGCACTTATCAAGAAAACCTCCCTGGTCATCCCTACTGCCTCTGATCTGGTGGACTCATTAAACACAAATGCTTTGTTTGTAAATGATGTCTGAGTGGTGTTGGAGTGTACCTCTGGCTCTCCATAAATTAAAAAAACAAGAAAATTGTGTCGTCTGGTTTGCTTAATATAAGGAATTTGAAATGATTTATACTTTTACTTTTAGCATTCAAAATATAATTAGTACTTTTGGGTATCAGGGAAAATGTATGGAGTAAAAAGTACATTATTACTTTTGACTCTTAAGTATATTTTAGCAATTACATTTACTTTTGATACTTAAGTATATTTAAAACCAAATACTTTAAAACTTTTACTGAAGTAGTAATTTACTGGGTGACTTTCACTTTTACTTGAGTCATTTACTATTAAGGTATCTTTACTTTTACTCAAGTATGACAATTGGGTACTTTTTCCACCACTGTACATGAGACGTTGGTTATGTAATTATTATCCAAGCATGTGCCTTCTTCCAGAGGAAGATTTGCACTGGATTCATTTTTCTAAACTGCCCCCTGTAATTCTTTATTTTTTCATTAAATTGTCTATGACAGAAGCATGGTGTTTTTTATTCTAGGCGTGAAGATATTTTAACATAATGTCTAGACGATATTAAGGCTACAATGATCACTCGTGCTTGGCTGCCAAATGTATAGGTGTCCCCATAGGCCTAATATTTAAATTGAGGAAATGTGATCATAATCATTATTCTAGCGATCGACGTTAGATGTCCCTCCTAATGAAAAGCCCCATCTTCCTGCTGATGTGAGCTGCTGGGTAGCACACTTGCACTTGATATGCGTTTATGGATGAGAAAGTGAACTTGCCATTTCCAAAAATTAGCTCAGTGGGGAATGGGGATTCCCTGCTTTGTGATCTGTTGGGTTTAATTTAATAGGCCTAGGCACTATACTTTTGCACATTTAATTAAATTGACGCATTTGGCGATGTTCAACTTCAATTAATTGGCACAAAACTTGCATCAGACCCCACATTTTTTTGGTCTCTGGCTTGCATAGCTTTTGATGTTGAGTCTCTGCCTGACAAAGTGATTGATGTTAGGATATTTAAGTTATTCCGTATGAGCTGAATACATTAAGTTGTTACATGTGTCAAGTTTATGGGCATGTGGCAGCAGTGTGTAGAAGGGAAGTTCCTAGGTGTGAGAAGTGTGCAGAAAGGCACGAGACAAAGGAGTGTGTAGCATTGGGGAAAGAAGCGGTATGTGTTAATTGTAGGGATGCCCATAGGGCTGGGTGTGGATCAGAAATGTCCGGTGCAAGAGAGGCAGGTTGAGGTTACCAGGGTTAGAGTAGAACAGAGGGTTTTGTATGCTGAGGCAGCGAAGAAAGTTGAGGAAGATGGGTCAAGGAGGAGGGATCCTGAGAGGATTCGTGTAAGTAGTGTAGATCTGTATCAGAACAGAGGGATAGGCCAACGAGTGATATATGCTTCAGTAAGATTGGCTTTTTAGTGTTCATAGCAATGGTTATCAACTGTACTGCAGGGATGGAACGTAAGTCCCAGAAAATAGAGGTTGTGGTGGCAGCTGCAGAGAAGTATTTGGGTGTGTGAGATTAGACGTCAGAAGAGTTACAGGGTGTGTTGAGTGGTGGTGTCCTGTCCTTTCAGGCTGTTGGCCTGAGGTAGGCCTAGATGGGGCTCAAATAGTGGAGTAGAGTGGTTGGTTTTTAATTAGTGTAGGGTTAGATGGTAGGGTATTTGTTTATTTATTTCCCTTTTTTTTCAACCAAAGTATAAGGGAGTTCTACTCCAGTCTAGTTGGTTGCGGTAATGCAACATTTATTGGATGGCAACATCCATTAAACCTCATGGAAGAAGAAGATGGCTTGCATAGCACAGGTGTTGGTCGCCTAAATTCACTGTAGTAGGCTAGGCCTAATATATAGGCTAGCATACGAATGGTGCATTAATATCCCAGCCTATGAATTCACTTCTAATTTACTTATCTCTGTCTTCACTGTTCCTTTCTTGCGCAATTCTTGCATCTCAGCTGGCATCTTCACTGGCCTCTTCCATTCTCCGTATTCCTCTTATAGCCCTTGAACCAGTAGCCTAGGCCATTGCGTGTCCCAGAAGTAGCAATATAGTAGCAATATGGTCACTTATTTTGCTCTTGCATGCTGGATATCAAATACGCTACCGCGTTCATAATGAACTTGTGGGGAAATTGGAAAGGCTAGAGATCTCTGGTATGATGTGATTAGCTTGTGGTAAAAATGCAATAAATGGGAATCGTCTGTTCTCCCCAATGTTTATGTTTACAATGACATGTATTACATCAGAATGCCCAATGTTAGAATGTTTCCAATAACATTTATGAATTAAGTTAGAATGTCTTCCTATCAGTCTAATTTGCATATACATTGTGATTGGATGATAGCTGTGAAGGTTATGGAATCAGGATAAAAGCCTCTGATCTCCTCGCTCATTAATGATAGAATGTTCATATTTGAAGATTGCTGAAAGGCCAGTTTGGCAATGACAAGGAGTAGAATGTTAGCTAAAGAGACTGGTACTCAGGCTAGCAGAAAAGCACTGTATCGTTTTTCTGTGCTTAAAAAATGTTTTTGTGTGAACTGAGAACTGACATTGCAACTCTATTAGGTTTGTTTTGTACTAGCTACATCATATATCATAACCTATTCACAGAACATATATTTCACGAATGGACCTTATAGTTTTTAATCCCCTTTGATGTTTAGTTTGTGTGTTATCAGAAGTGGATGTTGTCAACCCCCATGCTTTCCCATCCAATTATCTCTGAGGCCCCAGCTGCCTTTGGCTTTATCTGTGAAATGGCCTATCACACACATTCTAGGGTCCTGAGAAGGAAACGTGAAATCCCTGGAAAAACCGCCAGTGTGCAAGCCCCTGTTAACTCATGTGGATCATTTGGGAAAATCCTCAAGCTGAAGCTACTTGCTGCTTTGGGGGTCTGGAAAACTCCACAAAAGGTAGGTTACATTTAGAAATGTTGATGTGACTTGAGACCCATATAACGGTATCCTGTGTATGTCATGATGAAGCAACCTTGTTTGGTTTATCTTTGGATGTTGTTGTCTGTATGTGATCCGTCACAGCACTTTGTATTGTTTCATCTGGCATGTCCCAAGACACTTTTCAAGGGAATTTACATCAAAGCCAGATAAGGAAATTTGGTCTTAGATCAGAAACTTTCTGGCCTAGGCTACTGCAAGTTTCACTTTATTATTATATTTTTTTTTATTGAGTGATGTGATAGGGTTGGTTTGAGGTCTCCAATCAGTTGTTGTGATGGACTGTATAAAAGCACACTATCACATAGGCCTGGAGAATCATTACTCATATCTGCCTTAATTGTACCACGATGCCATCCATGATGTTGTCTTTTTTCAATTTACTGCAAAACTGTCTTAACTCTGCTCTTTAGATGTACAGGTAACTGCCAAAATAATGGAAACATTTAAACTACCGTTCAAAAGTTTGGGGTCACCTAGAAATGTCCTTGTTTTCGAAATAAAATAATTTATTTGTCCATTAAAATAACATCACATTTATCAGAAATACAGTATAGACATTGTTAATATTGTAAATGGCTATTGTAGCTGGAAACGGCTGATTTTTAATGGAATATCTACATAGGCTTACAGAGGCCCATTATCAGCAACCATCAATCCTGTGTTCCAATGGCAATTTCTTCTGAAACTCGTCAGTCTATTCTTGTTCTGAGAAATTAAGGCTATTCCATTCGGGTAAATTGACAAGAAACTGAAGATCTCGTACAACGCTGTGTACTACTCCCTTCACAGAACAGCGCAAACTGGCTTTAACCAGAATAGAAAGAGGAGTGGGAGGCCCCGGTGCACAACTGAGCAAGATGACAAATACATTAGAGTGTCTAGTTTGAGAAACAGATGCCTCACAGGTCCTCAACTGGCAGCTTCATTAAATAGTACCCGCAAAACACCAGTCTCAACGTCAACAGTGAAGAGGCGACTCCGGGATGCTGACCTTCTAGGCAGAGTTGCAAAGAAAAAGCCATATCTCAGACTGGCCAATAAAAAGAAAAGATTAAGATGGGCAAAAGAACACAGACACTGGACAGAGGAAGATTGGAAAAAATGTTATGGACAGACTAATCGAAGTTTGAGGTGTTCGGATCACAAAGAATAACATTTGTGAGACGCAGACCAAATGAAAAGATGCTGGAGGAGTGCTTGATGCCGTCTGTCAAGCATGGTGGAGGCAATGTGATGGTCTGGGGGTGCTTTGGTGGTGATAAAGTGGGAGATTTGTACAGGGTAAAAGGGATCTTGAAGAAGGAAGGCTATCACTCCATTTTGCAACGCCATGCCAAACCCTGTGGACGGCACTTGATTGGAGCCAATTTCCTCCTACAACAGGACAATGACCCAAAGCACAGCTCCAAACTATGCAATAACTAGTTAGGGAAGAAGCAGTCAGCTGGTATTCTGTCTATAATGGAGTGGCCAGCACAGTCACCGGATCTCAACGCTATTGAGCTGTTGTGGGAGCAGCTTGACCGTATGGTACGTAAGAAGTGCCCATCAAGCCAATCCAACTTGTGGGAGGTGCTTCAGTAAGCGTGGGTGAAATCTTTTCAGATTACCTCAACAAATTGATAACTAGAATGCCAAAGGTCTGCAAGGCTGTAATTGCTGCAAATGGAGGATTATTTGACGAAAGCTAAGTTTGAAGGACATAATTATTATTTATATTAAAAATCATTATTTCTAACCTTGTCAATGACTACATTTCCTATGCATTTTGCTATATTTCCTATTCAAACTCATTTCATGTATGTTTTCATGGAAAACAAGGACATTTCTAAGTGACCCCAAACTTTTGAACGGTAGTGTAAGTAAATGGGGGATACAAAGTATTTTGAAAGCAGGTGCTTCCACACAGGTGTGGTTCCTGAGTTAATTAAGCAATTAACATCCCATCATGCTTAGGGTCATGTATACAAATGCTGGGCAGGTCATTATTACCATGGCTACCATGGCTACCATGGCATAGGATGACAACCCTCTGGGCACACACTGGTTGAATCAATGTTGTTCCCATGTCATTTCAATAAAATTACATTGAACCAATGTAGAATAGACATTGAATTGACATCTGTGCGCAGTGGGAATGTCCCCATCCACAGGGCACGAGTGGTCACTGAATGGTTTAAAAACGATGTAAACCATATGCCATGGCCGTCTCAGTCACCAGATATCAACCCAATTTAACATTATTGGAGATTCTGGAGCGGCGCCATTAACAAAACACCACCATTAACAAAACACCAAATTATGGAATTTCTCGTTGAAGAATGGTGTCGCATCTCTCCAAAAGATTTCCAGAAAACTTGTAGAATCTATGCCAAGGTGCATTGAAGCTGTTCTGGTGGCTCGTGGTGGCCCAACGCCCTATTAAGACACTTTGTGTTGGTGTTTATTTTATTTAGGCAGTTACCTGTATCTCTTTGTGTGTGTGTGTGTGTGTGTGTGTGTGTGTGTGTGTGTGTGTGTGTGTGTGTTTGCCAGTCAGTGTATATCTCATTACATTTCTTCCAGTCCATCAACCCATCAATGTTGCAGGATGAGAGGAGAGAAGCTGATGCCTTGTGTACTTATCACTCTACTGGGGCTGACCCTGATGCAGTCAGCTCACGGACAGCACATGTCAGACGAACCCTGCTCTGTCCAGATTCTCGTCCCAGGACTCAAAGGCATATATACAGTTCACACACAATACACTCACACGTTCATCCAAAATGAAAGAGTCTAAAACATGCTCAGAAAACATATAGGACTCATAGGGTGGCAGTGTGTACTAGTTATCAACAGTAATAACATTTCAGAGTTGTGCAGTTCGTGTTTTGATTCATGAAGTTTTTTCTCCATTTGACAGGAGAGCCAGGAGAAAAGGGAGAGAAAGGGGCACCTGGGCGACCAGGAAGAGTGGGTCCACCAGGGGAGATAGGTAAGCCTCTATCTTTGAAAACAGAAGCAAAAACAACGTTCAGCATTCTCTCTGTACAGGTGCTATGCTTTGATGATGACTTCCCTCACAATATCACAACGTTTTGACTCAATGGAGGCTGGACTTGGGAAACTTGAGAAATATATTGTTTGGAAATTTGGTCGTGGTAAGTTTTTCAGCTATGGAGGATGTTGGGAGTAATTATCTGTTTGAGAATTTTGTTGTCATGAAAAGCTTTTTGGACACTCCTACTGATTGCCCTTCGGAAATGGCCTTTGGATAACCCTTTCTATCACTATGGTTTTTATTTTACAATAGACTAAAACCATACATATTTTTTTCCAGAATGGTTTAAAATAATCATATTTCCTTTAACAACATGATTCTTTGATATATTTCTTTAATTAGACAGTTATTGCAGAAACTAGAGTAAAGATCACATCATGCATTGACAATCATTTCTCCTAGTGGATGTTGTGTGCTGGTTACATCACTGCTAGGCAGTCCAGAGCAACAGAATGTTTACTTTAGGTCAGAGGTCGCATGACCTAAAAAATGTAAAAATGCATGAGAAACACTACCCAGAATCCCCTGAATCACTGATAAGTGTTTACAGCAGCTGTTAATGAGGACTGTTCATAGAGATAGATATAGTACTCTAGTGCCCAAAAGGCGGTTTTAGAATGGGCAGCGCCATTGAGGACTTTCACCATTTTGAAGTGGTCAACTGGGTGGGACTTCCTATAGGTTAAGGAAGGATAACATCATTCCATCCAGGTCACCAGGAGGGAGCAGCCAATGAGTTTACTCGTGAACAAACATTCCATAACTGCAATTGGCAGTAAATTGCAGTGTGCACCCTTTCAGTTTGTTTGCCAACTCATAGAAGTAGTAGAAGAAGAAAATTCACTACTTCAAAATGGAGATGGCTCTCACAGATGCCATAATGGGTCAGATACAATGATGCAATGTCTATCTAAGTCTATGGGGCTGGTGGATGCTGTCACCAAAGACAGATTAAATGCTCACACAGAGGCTTTGTTATTTAACCCACTTATTCCTTTGATTCTGAAATCAGTAACAAAACACCTCTAGTAACAGTGAAACATGTTTCCCTGCAGGACATCTTGGAGTTAAAGGACAGAAGGGTATAATGGGACATTATGGGAAGATTGGCCCCAGTGGAGTCAAAGGTAGGAAAAAAACAGAACAACATGCATTTACACTTCTGTTTTGGGATGCATTGCTATATTTTCCATGTACTTTAACAATGTTTTTACTCTCAGGTGTAAAGGGAGATATGGGTGATCCTGGATTAAGGGGCCCGAATGGTGATCCAGGTACAACATTTATTTGTTTGGAGAAACATTCTAGGTCTAGTTAACAATAAGACCAAGCCAACAAAGAGGAATGGAAAATATGTATTCCTCATTTTGTTTTGTCTCATCAGGTGTTCCATGTGAATGCACACCTCTGAGGAAAATTATTGGTGAGATGGACATCCTAGTGGTACAGTTATCCAGTGAGCTGAAGTTCATAAAAAATGGTACGCTTTCAGGGTGTCTGGTTGAATGTTAAATTAGGAATTTCCAATGAGTAACGTAAAGACATAGAGCTATCAGTTTCCTTTCAGTATTAATTGAAATGCTCGTAGCTATCACCATTTTGCTTTGTTTTCTTTCATGCGCAAAGTAAACGCTGGGTTTATATGTCAGTGTGATTATAGAAATACAAGTGCTAATTTTTCAGCCCTGCCCTCCCCTGCAGCTGTCACCGGCATCAAAGAGACCAACAGCAAGGTCTATCTGCTGGTCAGGGAGGAGAAACGCTACACCGACGCAGAGGCCTACTGTCAGGGAAGGGGTGGACACCTAGCCATGCCCAAAGATGAGGGGGCCAATACGGCCATCGCTGGGTACATCACAGAGGCGGGCCTGAGCCGGGTGTACATCGGCATCAATGACATAGACCGCGAGGGCCATTTCACTTACGTGGATAGCTCCCCAATGAGCACCTTCAACAAGTGGAGGGAAGGGGAACCCAACAATGCCTACGAGGACGAGGACTGTGCTGAGATGGTGGCTGTGGGGGACTGGACTGATGTGGCCTGCCACCCCACCATGTACTTTGTGTGTGAGTTTGAGAAGGACAGTGTCTGAGGGGCATTTGTTTGAACGTGGTAGTGAATTTAGAGGTAAGGGGCAAAGGGCCTCATTTAAAGCTGCATGACAGAGAGAGACTTCAGTTATAGAGAAGCCTTTTATAGAGTTCTACAGATGTTGTTCAGTATGTCAAATTGTTTTGATACAGCTGCATTTAAATGTAATCACCCACCAGTGCTAAATATCATCGTACAGTATAAAAGATTGTGTACTGACATGCAACAACAGTTGTGTAAAGACAAGGTGTTTCTTCCCATTTTTTCCAGTCTTCTTCCTTTTTGACTTGAATGGATGCTGTTTTCATAAACCATTGCATTGAATGGATACAGCAATTTCTCCCTTGATCTCTTAATCTACTTGGTATCTACTTTTTGAAGATGAAACATACATATTCTATTTTTTTGTCTTTCTTGTCATGTTTATGTGAACTGACTACCGACATATTTTACATACATGGACTATTGGAAAAAGCAACAATCATAGCAAAATATCAACTTAATTATTTTCAAAACATCATTAGACATGTAAATAATGTTATTTTAAATAAAAAAAATATCCAAAACAGGCTGTTATTGTAGACAATCTACAGTTAATTTGCATATTCTGTAAACAAAAATATATATATGTTTCCCTTATAATGTGCAGCTTTTTTCCAAAGTAGGCCTACAATCCACATTAGTACTAAAAAGCTGGTTTACCATCATTTGTTGTAGTATCATTCAGTTTTTAGAATTTTGAAGTAAACATACATTTTGTCATATTTATATGGTAAAAATGACTGCCATTTAAAGGGTCAGTACACCAAAATTTGAAATATATTTATTTTTTGGGACAAAAAGTTATTCATCCATTGATCCTGACAGACAGTGACCAAAAGTATGTCTCAGGCTTTTTTATTTACTAACCCCACAGCCAGTATTAGCATCGCTGCTAGTGAAACAATGGGAGTGGTAGGGCCTATGGCAGGATGCTTCAGAAAGCATACCCAGATCGTCAAAGTAACTTCAAACCAAATGTTATAACAACCAAAGTACCATAACAAGTTGTACATATAGCATATTGGACGGTATTATAGGAATTCTGGTATTTTTTATAACATTTTCCATATAATATATATATTTTTTTTTATTACACACCAATACAGCACAGTGTGTACATTCAGAGGGTAGCTGGTTTCTGTATTACAGTTCTACCAAGTATTCATATAATTGACATACTTTTATAAGCTGTTTTGACAGCAACTAAGGTAATTTAGATTTTGTACATGGTCATACCTAGTTATATAACCAGTTAGAACCATGGGCGAGTGCATAAGGTGCTCCATCGCTGCAGGTAATCTGTCTATCAGGTCAAGATCACTCCAACAGGTCCCCCTCCACTCTCTGGGGGTATGGATACCTTGTTATTATGTCTTCAGAGAAACCTAGATTCAAATAAAGGTTCTATCTATCCAATTTCTATAGGCAGAATAAGGTGTTTTTGGCTGGGGTCGAAATTACCCGGACATACTCATACAGAAACACTAAACAATTATTTAGATTTATTAAGAACAAGTTGTTTGACAAAGTCATGAAAAATTGAAAGAATTTAATAAACCACCTTCTGGGTACAAATTAACCTTAAAAATGTATTACTTTAGTTTAACAGCCACTTCTCCTTTGTTAAAGTTAAAGTAATTTGTGTAAATCATTTGAAGTAATATATTTTGTATTTTTTTCCCCCATGGCTTAAATTTACTGTATCATTAAGAAATATATTATTTCCAGTCATTGTATTCACCATATTGACTTTTTTTATATTGCCTTACCATGCACACTCATCAAGGTAGTGAGTTACTGAAGTGATTCCAATTTGTATTACCATTTACCTAGGCATAATCCATGTTGTATGTTAGTATGTTGGTCTTTAAATTTTTAATGACATGCATTTCTTGTAATGCACACTTACAGGAATACTAAGATAAACCATGTAAGCTAAACTATGTGCAATGTGTAGGTTGGAATAGTTTGGGATGGGGTTGAAAGTGCATGAGAGGTCATCTGACAGATAACAATAGCTGAGTGAATGATGGTTAAGAGGTTATATGGCAGGAATTGGTTAGAAAAAATAATGTGTTCAGGTATATTCAGAATCAAACATGGAGGACATTCCATAATATATGTTTAGCTAATAGGCTTTATGAACTGGTACTAAATCTCTATTGTAAAATATAGAACCTTTGGCAGCTGCTGCAATGTCTTCATTGATGCAGGGTGAAATATGTGGGTTGGTGTTGCTCATTTGCCTGGATTGTTCAAAATAAAAAACTGATACTAATAGTCGTTTATTGTCATGATTTGTTGATTTACAAGTTGTAAATTTACAACTGTCCTACTGGTGTATTTTGTAGGCTACTGCCACCTAGTGGCTAACAGTAAAACACTGCTACCACTGTTCACTGTTTATCTCCTCACATATGACAGAGCCGTTTAGAGCTACCTAGAAAGTTTTTCCAATATGCTACCAAATTAAAATTAAGTTCACAATGTATAAGGGGAAGATAAGAAAGAAGCAAACCAGATGTAGCTATTTCTAGGAAACCAAAACACGATTCAATTCCAACCAGAATACATTGCATGTGAACCTGTGAACCTATGAATTTAGTGACAAATAGGTTTATGATTATTGTGCATCATCTACAACAGGGACCATCAACTAGATTCAGTCGTGGGACGATTTTATGTTGAGCGGATGGTCGGGGGGCCGGAACAAAATTACAAATAATTTGTACACTGCAAATTGACCGCAAGAAGCCCAAACAGATATAATGTTTGACTAAAACATAATAATTTCAAACCTTGCTTACATTTGTATACGATTACGTGTCTCTCTATTATGCGCGGGAATACTTGGGAACATATTTCTTAAAATAATTTTGTGTCCTTACAATTACCTTTTCCTCCCATACCAATGTCTGTAAAATAAGTTCCATGTTACTATATAGGCCTACTTCTAATCTGACCAGAGACAGAAGCAAAAGTTCTGCATGACTGTCTGTCTGCACATAAAACAACTTTTCCATTACATCTGGTGAAACATTTTGAAAAGATTCCATGACCTTAAGGAGCCATTGAAAGGTTAGACAAAAAACATCAGTTGATGCTTCTACACCTGCATTACTAGCTGTTTGGGGTTTTAGGCTGGGTTTCTGTACAGCACTTCGAGATATTAGCTGATGTAAGAAGGGCTATATAAAATAAAATTGATTGATTGATTGATCAGGAAATTGTAAGAATGAGAAGCATGGGTACTATACTCTTGTCAGGAGCTGAGTCTTAATTGGGGGAAATTCATGTTGGAATGGTGCCCCTGATAGGAACTCCATATATGGGCATAGGTGCATAATCTAGAATTGATGTTGGAATGGTTTCCTTGCAGGAACTCCATGGGCTATTGGCCTAACAGGAAGTCCTTATATGAGCATGGTAATTACTTTGGTAAATGATTACACCGGCGCTCTCAATCGGAATCAAATAGGTCTGTATATTTAAAGGGAGATTCCTTGCCAACTCTGATCAGGTCGTCAATTGATTATGGATGCTTTGTGGAAAAGACATTACTTCAGCAGCTTGATAGGATCCAATTTTAGGGCACTTGTGATGTGTAATAGTGCCTTTAAGACTACACCTGTTGAAGCCTTACAAGTGGAAGTGTCTCAACAGAGGGTTTTTGGCTGGGTGATTGGAAAAAGGGTAGCAGAGTAGGGTCGCAGGGATCTAGTAATAGGGCCATCTGTGGCACTGGGGAATGTTTTTCTATGGTTATTTCCAATACCTTATGTGGATTTGAATCTGAATGAGGAATAGGAGTGGTGGGATGTTGGTGATTAGTATGTTCGTAGTCATTTCTATTCCTTTTTGACAGTAACAGGGTTCGGAGTTCTGCCAATCAGCACCTGTTAATTGTTGAGTTCCAACCTGTGGAAAATAAATGCTGGGTTCATACCTTAATTCTGTGGTACTGTGTCTATGTGGTGGTACGCTGGGGGAGAAGGATCATTACTGGAGGAATGTTATTGGGTTGTCAGTCAAGATTTCAGACTGACAGATACTGTCTCAATAGAGCTGACTGCAGTGTAGACTATATGTGATAGTTTTGGAATAATTCCCTCATATGTAGTTTCTGTCTCAACTTTGATACTCATCCATTTAACCTCTAGAATCCAGACAAAGGTTTATCTTTTTAATTCACGATTATCTCAACAAAGGTACATATTACTAAGATCACACTATTTTGAAGATTTAACAGGGCATCTAAATTTAAGTAATTGTAAACCAAAACAAATTCAGAACAATTTGTATATGCATGGCATGGTTATTTTGATCAAGCACAGCATGAGTGGTCCCTTAAGCCATTAATAATGAATACAGAGATGATAAATGATGCATTCCATTGATCAGGAGCATGTCTGGCAAAAAACAATTAGCTACTGTTGTAGTTGTGAAATCTCTGGTTACCGCTGCAGTAAACAATTTGGACAACAGTATGGGAGGGAGGGGGGGACATTGCCAGGTTATTCGGGTGTAAAAATTCATAAGCATGCCCATACCAATGGGTGACGCTACAGTGGGGGAAAAAAGTATTTAGTCAGCCACCAATTGTGCAAGTTCTCCCACTTAAAAAGATGAGAGAGGCCTGTAATTTTCAACATAGGTACACGTCAACTATGACGGACAAATTGAGAAAAACAAATCCAGAAAATCACATTGTTGGATTTTTTATGAATTTATTTGCAAATTATGGTGGAAAATAAGTATTTGGTCACCTACAAACAAGCAAGATTTCTGGCTCTCACAGACCTGTAACTTCTTCTTTAAGAGGCTCCTCTGTCCTCCACTCGTTACCTGTATTAATGGCACCTGTTTGAACTTGTTATCAGTATAAAAGACACCTGTCCACAACCTCAAACAGTCACACTCCAAACTCCACTATGGCCAAGACCAAAGAGCTGTCAAAGGACACCAGAAACAAAATTGTAGACCTGCACCAGGCTGGGAAGACTGAATCTGCAATAGGTAAGCAGCTTGGTTTGAAGAAATCAACTGTGGGAGCAATTATTAGGAAATGGAAGACATACAAGACCACTGATAATCTCCCTCGATCTGGGGCTCCACGCAAGTCTCACCACGTGGGGTCAAAATGATCACAAGAACGGTGAGCAAAAATCCCAGAACCACATGGGGGGACATAGTGAATGACCTGCAGAGAGCTGGGACCAAAGTAACAAAGCCTACCATCAGTAACACACTACGCCGCCAGGGACTCAAATCCTGCAGTGCCAGACGTGTCCCCCTGCTTAAGCCAGTACATGTCCAGGCCCGTCTGAAGTTTGCTAGAGTGCATTTGGATGATCCAGAAGAGGATTGGGAGAATGTCATATGGTCAGATGAAACCAAAATAGAACTTTTTGGTAAAAACTCAACTCGTCGTGTTTGGAGGACAAAGAATGCTGAGTTGCATCCAAAGAACACCATACCTACTGTGAAGCATGGGGGTGGAAACATCATGCTTTGGGGCTGTTTCTCTGCAAAGGGACCAGGACGACTGATCCGTGTAAAGGAAAGAATGAATGGGGCCATGTATCGTGAGATTTTGAGTGAAAACCTCCTTCCATCAGCAAGGGCATTGAAGATGAAACGTGGCTGGGTCTTTTAGCATGACAATGATCCCAAACACACCGCCCGGGCAACGAAGGAGTGGCTTCGTAAGAAGCATTTCAAGGTCCTGGAGTGGCCTAGCCAGTCTCCAGATCTCAACCCCATAGAAAATCTTTGGAGGGAGTTGAAAGTCCGTGTTGCCCAGCGACAGCCCCAAAACATCACTGCTCTAGAGGAGATCTGCATGGAGGAATGGGCCAGAATACCAGCAACAGTGTGTGGAGACTTACAGAAAACGTTTGACCTGTGTCATTGCCAACAAAGGGTATATAACAAAGTATTGAGAAACTTTTGTTATTGACCAAATACTTATTTTCCACCATAATTTGCAAATAAATTCATAAAAAATCCTACAATGTGATTTTCTGGAGAAAAAAAATCTCATTTTGTCTGTCATAGTTGACGTGTACCTATGATGGAAATTACAGGCCTCTCTCATCTTTTTAAGTGGGAGAACTTGCACAATTGGTGGCTGACTAAATACTTTTTTCCCCCACTGTATATGTGGAAAAACTCCCACCTGTTCTTGTAAGGATGCCATCCTCATGTAATAATGATAAAAATCTATTTAAATGTATAACAGTTAAGGTTATGTATGTGTAGCCTTTAATGCAATTCATACTGGTAGGCATTTTGTGATGTCAGGCAGATAGGCCTACTGCTACATCGAATTGGTGAAATGTGTAGGCTACAGTTAACCCTTTATTTGATCTGAAAGACCAAAGTAATTGAAATGACCACATTTGACCACATATAAACTGAAAACACATGTGTTTCAAGTGCCTACAGAACTTGGGGGCCCAATGTGCCATCATGGTTTATCGGTAAATGATCTGGCACCCAGTTGTTTCTTCTCACAGAAATGACAACATTGAGAATTTCTGAGGATTACTTTAGAAATGCAAGGTTTACAAATGGGATGGATAGTATGTATGAATACTGAAGTATAGGCGTTGTGCTTGCTGTGACTGTGGTCCCTTTCGCAGCATCCTATGTGGCCCGTGGGTCACCACGTATTTATGGATAACGCGCACTTTCCCCAAACTGGTTTCTTTGGAAACACATCCAACAACATTCATGAGAGTGGTAGCCACAAGGCTACTAGCCAGCTTTTGAAAACAGAAACAACAACACGGTTAACGAGGAACAACCAGAAACAACTATATCCAAGGATAGGCTTCTTGATAGGATGTTGCGCACCCAAGTGGACGTTTGTCTCCTCATCAGATATCTATTTATTTGCGAGAAGCTCATTCAATAGATAGCTAGCTAACTAACTAGTCTTGCCATTTGACCTCGGTTCGTTGTGGATCACATAAACATGTCTGGGACTATAGGTAGAGCGGTACTCCCTCAGCCTCGAACAAAAACTATTGTTGTGTACAGGAATGGGGATGCTTTCTTTCCTGGATGAAAGTTTATTATAAATCAACTACAGACGTCAACTTTTGACAGCTTTTTGAGCAGTCACGTGTTGGGTAGAGGCTCCTTTTGGAGCTGTACGGAATGTTTACATTCCAAGGGAAGGGCACAAAATCCATGACCTCGACAACTTGCAGCACGGGGAGAGATATGTTGCAGCCGGAGGAGAGCGTTTCAAAAAATATTGAGTGGGTACACTGTAATTAGCCGGCAATTAAGGATGATATCATTGTTAAACTGCCTTGTTGTTGCTGGTGCAGCCAGCAAGAAAAAATCCTTTATCTATGTAAACAATGCCTAACTAGATGCAGGTGCACCCAAAATGACAAAACCAAAATGCATGGGTGAAAGTGTTGTGGTCAGATGAGACCAAAATGGAGCTCTTTGGCATCAACTCAACTCGCCGTGTTTGGAGGAGGAGGAATGC
This sequence comes from Coregonus lavaretus, assembly GCF_964263955.1. NCBI lineage: Eukaryota > Metazoa > Chordata > Actinopteri > Salmoniformes > Salmonidae > Coregonus > Coregonus lavaretus. The sequence continues at coordinate 10,615,305 of NC_140014.1, forward strand.
TGCCTATGATCCCAAGAACACCATCCCAACCGTCAAACATGGAGGTGGAAACATTATGCTTTGGGGGAGTTTTTCTGCTAAGGGGACAGGACAACTTCACCGCATCAAAGGGACGGTGGACGGGGCCATGTACCGTCAAATCTTGGGTGAGAACCTCCTTCCCTCAGCCTGGGCATTGAAAATGGGTGGTGGATGGGTATTCCAGCATGACAATGACCCAAAACACACAGCCAAGGCAACAAAGGAGTGGCTCAAGAAGAAGCACATTAAGGTCCTGGAGTGGCCTAGCCAGTCTCCAGACCTTAATCCCATCGAAAATCTGTGGCGGGAGATGAAGGTTCGAGTTGCCAAACATCAGCCTCGAAACCTTAATGACTTGGAGAAGATCTGCAAAGAGGAGTGGGACAAAATCCCTCCTGAGATGTGTGCAAACCTGGTGGCCAACTACAAGAAACGTCTGACCTCTGTGATTGCCAACAAGGGTTTTGCCACCAAGTACTAAGTCATGTTTTGCAGAGGGGTCAAATACTTATTTCCCTCATTAAAATGCAAATCAATTTATAACATTTTTGACATGCGTTTTTCTTGATTTTTTTGTTGTTATTCTGTCTCTCACTGTTCAAATAAACCTACCATTAAAATGATAGACTAATCATTTCTTTGTCAGTGGGCAAACATACAAAATCAGCAGGGGATCAAATACTTTTTTCCCTCACTGTAAGGCCACTGACTATATCCTCATCTTGTTTATTTTATATATTAGCAATAATATATGAACCTGACCATAGGATGTGTTTTCTATGACAAAGCTTTTTGAAAATCATCCATGTGTGTATATTTATTGCAATATGAACTGATATTTGATACCATACTGGCCATCATGTCTTTGTCAATAGAAGAATGCATGAGCACACCTCTGAAAGATAGGCCTAGGCCAGGGGTCTTCAACCTTTTCTTGCATATTGCATGTAACAAACAGTTACAGCATGGTCAAGCAAGTTTTTCAGATGTTTTCGGACTACTAAACAACTATTGATTTAGAACCACAGAGAGTTACCACAAGTCGTAAAGAAAACAGGAACTGCCTACACTATTCCAGCAATATTTCAACTTCAACATTTCAACATAATCTAATCACCTAAGCTTAGTCTAATACAGTGACAACTAAAATATACCAAAAAACGATTTAGTCCAATCAACGTAAGCTAAATATGATGTGGCTGTCCATGTTACTGATTTATCTGTGTGTGTGTGTGTGTGTGTGTGTGTGTGTGTGTGTGTGTGTGTGTGTGTGTGTGTGTGTGTGTGTGTGTGTGTGTGTGTGTGTGTGTGTGTGTGTGTGAGTGCGTGCGTGCGTGCGTGCCATCTGTGGAACTGAGGAAAAACATCCCTACTTGTAGAGAAACGCCAATGCCATCCACCTCCTTAATGTTACCTAAACAGTCTAACTTCCTTTCATGGGCAACGATGTGCCAGACATTCACAGCTGAGCTCACTCAGTTTAGCTCAATGCTGATTGGCTATTATTTTAGACTTTTTTTTTATCAAGAGAGGCCAAATGCTCGCTGGCTTGCCTTGCATGTTTTTCAGTGGCAGGGACTGGGAGACTAGTCAGGATCGAGGGAAAGATGAACGGAGCAAAGTACAGAGAGATCCTTGATGAAAACCTACTCCAGAGCGCTCAGGACCTCAGACTGGGGTGATGGTTCACCTTCCAACAGGACATCGACCCTAAGCACACAATCAAGACAATGCAGGAGTGGCTTTGGGACAAGTCTCTGAATGTCCTTAAGTGGCCCAGCCAGAGCCCGGACTTTAACCCGATTGAACATCTCTGGAGAGACCTGAAAATATCTATGCAGCGACGCTCCTGTCCAACCTGAAAGAGCTTGAGAGGATCTGCAGAGAAGAATGGGAGAAACTCCCCAAATACAGGTGTACCAAGCTTGTAGCGTTTACCCAAGAAGACTTGAGGCTGTAATCGCTGCCAAAGTTGCTTCAACAAAGTACTGAGTAAACTGTCTGAATACTTATGTAAATTTGATATTAGCGTTTTTTTACTTTAATACATTTGCTGAAATTTATAAAAACCTGTTTTTGCTTGTCATTATGGGGTATTGTGTGTAGATTGATGAGGAAAAAACAATTTGATCAATTTTAGAATAAGGCTGTAACGTAACAAAATGTGGAAAAAGTGAAGGGGTCTGAATACTTTACGAATGCACTGTAGATGGTCTACACATACTGAGACAGAGGGGGTGCTGTTTCATTCGCTCGGATGCTTTCTCTGGTGAGATACATTCAGCCTCTTACGAATTGAAGGAAATTTATGATACACAAAGAAACAAAATGATATGTTTGTTGGGGGTCAGTTTTTTGGGGAAGCCTGGTTTCCCTTGGCATCCATGAATACACACCACTGTCTTATCATCAGGTGAATGATGATGGCAAGGAGAAGTAATCAACATTTTAAAATGAATAGATTTGGTAGATATTGTTTTTCATTATTTTGACCTCTAGCCTATTAGCTAGAAAGGTAACTTGAAACATATTTTTGCTAAGAGCAGCTATTTAGCTGGTTAAACAAAGGTTATCTGTGTGTTGGCAAAAATATATGTCCAAGTCAAGAAGCTTACTAGCAGCAACAGCCACTTGCTGCACTGGTAGCCTATTCGCGGGTGCTTTTTCAAAGCCTATGCTAGGTACTCCAGTGAGTGTAATTTGTTAAATATTAGGAGTTGAGAAATAAAGTTGACATCATTAGAACTAAGATATTCTCCTCTTTTCTACTGTAGGTATGTATTAAAAATATATATATTCTGTCGTTGCTAGTGATATTCATAAAAACATTGAAATAAAACACGTTATTATTTATTATTATTATTTTATTATATTTCTGTGGACCCCCTGCAGTACCACTGGCCTAGGCTATCAATGTTACATTCACACAATAATCTTACAAGATTGGAAGGTTGTTGGTAATAACCATACATACTGTAATAACTTTAATTTCTGTTGTTTTAAATCACAGATCTCACCTGTAGTTCACAGCAGAATAGTTGTTTCTGCTCGATGGAGGAAAATTTGAAACGAGTCATCAAGTGAGTTTGGGTTTTCAAGTGTCCCACATCCTTATTGTGCATTTGCAAACATTATTCTTTGCATTGAAATGTATACAAAATAGGCATGAACTCTTTTCACTTGTCATGTAATTCTATGATTGCCAAAACTACGTAGGTCGAAATATTTCTTGTGTCCCATAATACTTAGGGATATGTTACTTATTCAAATGTGTTAGATTTGATCGATTTATGTAGGCTACGCCTACTAAATTTCTGATGTTGAAAATGTCAATGATCATAACCATGTTAAAACTGCAAGCCCTTAAAAATGGTCTGAGTTTCATGTGTCGTATTTTGTAGCGTTTTTAATCAATGGAGCTGTGCTGGTTCCTCCAGCTCGGATACTAATACCAAAGTATACTCTCACAAACTGGCAAAGTGTCTTGGCCATGGTGACGAGAGGGTATGTCTGTGCACAGGTAGGACATAACTAATTATAGGTCTTTATGTTATAGATCAACTTGTTTTGAAATGAAATGAAAAGTGATCCAACTTGTAACATTGACCTAATTTATGATTCACATATTCACATCATTAGTGTTGCCTTTCATTCCATTTAAATATTGACAGTTCTGTTGGTTTCATAAGGATTTTGGTGTTTGAACTTGTAATTACTCTATTTTTCTTAGAGTCAACAATGACAGTCTCCCAGTCCCAGCTCCCACAAAGTAAGGCAAATATGCAAAGGATATGGTAAGTAGGCCTACTGTGCGGCAAAAGCATACCAGTATGTACAACATACAGTACAGTGCCTTCAGAAAGTATTCATACCCTTTGACTTATTCCACATTTTTTTGTGTTACAGACTGAATTCAAAATTGATTAAATTAAAAAAATGTCATCCATCTACACACAATACCCCATAATGACAAAGTGAAAACATATTTTTATACATTGTTGCAAATACAGAAACATCTCATTTACATATGTAAGTATTCACACCCCTTTGCTATGATACTCCAAATTGAGCTCAGGTGCACCCAATTTCCTTTGATCATCCTTTAGATGTCCCTCCAACTTTTTATTTATTTTTATTTTTTATTAGTCATTTAGCAGACGCTCTTATCCAGAGCGACTTACAGTTAGTGAGTGCATAATATTATTTTTTTTCATACTGGCCCCCGTGGGAATCGAACCCACAACCCTGGCGTTGCAAACGCCATGCTCTACCAACTGAGCTACACAGAACTTGATTGGAGTCCACTTGTGGCCAATTCAATTGTTTGGACATGATTTAGAAAAAAACACACCTTTCTATATAAGGTCCCACAGTTGACAATGCATGTCAGAGCAGAAACTATACCATGAAATCCAAGGAACTGTCCATAGATTTGCGAGATAGAATTTTGATGAGGCATACACTACCAGTCAAAAGTTTGGACACACCTACTCATTCAAGAGTTTTTCTTTATTTTTACTCTTTTTTACATTGTAGAATAATAGTGAAGATATCAAAACTATGAAATAACACATATGGAATCATGTAGTAACCAAAAAAGTGTTAAACAAATCAAAATATATTTTATACTTGAGATTCTTCAAATAGCCACCCTTTGCCTTGATGACAGCTTCATGAGGTAGTCACCTAGAATGCATTTCAATTAACAGGTGTGCATTCTTAAAAGTTAATTTGTGGAATTTCTTTCCTTCTTAATGTGTTTGAGCCAATCAGTTGTGTTGTGACAAGGTAGGGGGGGGGGGGGGATTACAGAAGATAACCCTATTTGGTAAAAGACCAAGTCGATATTATGGCAAGAACAGCTCAGATAAGCAAACAGATACAACAGTCTATCATTACTTTAAGACATGAAGGTCAGTCAGTACGGAACATTTCAAGAACTTCTAAAGTTTCTTCAAGTGCAGTCGCAAAAACCATCAAGCGCTATGATGAAACTGGCTCTCAGGAGGATCGCCACAGGAATGGAAGACCCAGAGCTACCTCTGATGCAGAGGATAAGTTCATTAGAGTTACCAGCCTCAGAAATTGCAGCCCAAATAAATGCTTCACAGAGTTCAAGTAACAGACACATCTCAACATCAACTGTTCAGAGGGGACTGTGTGAATCAGGCCTTCATGGTCGGATTGCTGCAAAGAAACCACTACTAAAGGACACCAATAAGAAGAAGAGACCTGCTTGGGCCAAGAAACACAAGCAATGGACATTTGACTGGTGGAAATGTGTCCTTTGGTCTGGAGTCCAAATTTGAGATTTTTGGTTCCAACCGCTGTGTCTTTGTGAGACGCGGTGTGGGTGAACGGATGATCTCCACATGTGTATTTCCCACTGTAAAGCATGGAGAAGGAGGTGTTATGGTGTGGGGGTGCTTTGCTGGTGACACTGTCTGTGATTTATTTACAATTCAAGGCACACTTAACCAGCATGGCTACCACATCATTCTGCAACGATACGCCATCCCATCTGGTTTGGGCTTAGTGGAACTATCATTTGTTTTTCAACAGGACAATGACCCAACACACCTCCAGGCTGTGTAAGGGCTATTTTACCAAGAAGTAGAGTGATGGAGTTTTGCATCAGATGACCTGGCCTCCACAATCCCTTGACCTCAACCCAATTGAGATGGTTTGGGATGATTCGGACCGCAGAGTGAAGGAAAAGCAGCCAACAAGTGCTCAGCATATGTGGGAACTCCTTCAAGACTGTTGGAAAAGCATTCCAGGTGAAGCTGGTTGAGAGAATGCCAAGAGTGTGCAAAGCTGTCATAAAGGCAAAGGGTGGCTATTTGAAGAATCTCAAATATAAAATATATTTTGATTTGTTTAACACATTTTTGGTTACTACATGATTCCATATATTCTACAATGTAGAAAATAGTAAAATTAAAGAAAAACCCTTGAATGAGTAGGTGTGTCCAAACTTTTGACTGGTAGTCTATAGGTAGGGAAGGGTATACAATTATTTATAGTGTTGAACGTTTCCAAGAGCACAGTGGTCTCCATCATTGGGAAATGGAAAAAATATGGAACTACCCAGACTCTGCCTAGAGCTGGTCGTCCGACCAAACTGAGCAAACAGGCAAGAAGGACCTTGGTCAGGGAGGTGACCAAGAACCCAATGACCACTCTGACAGAACTACAGAGTTCCTTTGCTGAGATGGGAGAACCTGCCAGAAGGACAACAGTCTCTACAGCACTTCACCAATCTGGGCTTTATGGGAGAGCGGCCAGACGGAAGCCATTCCTGAGAAAAAGGTACATGCCAAAAAGGGTTCTCCTATGGGGACAGCCGGTTAACCCTTTTTTCTAAGAGTGTAGACTTGGATGAAGACTTACGTTCTAACAGGACAATGACCCCAAGCATACAGCCAAAGCAACGCTGGAATGGCTTTAGAACAAGAATGTGAAAGTCATTGAGTGGCCCAGCCAAAGCCCAGACTTGAATCCCATTAAAAATCTGTGGAAAGACTTGAAGATTGCTGTTCACAGCCGCTTTTGAGAAAATCTGCAAGGAAAACTAGGAGAAAATCCCCAAATACAGATGTGAAAAGCTGATACAGACATACCCAAGACGACTCAAAGCTGTAATCGCCGCCAAAGTTGTTCTACAAAGTATTGATTCAGGGTGTGAATACTTATGTAAATTACATATTTCTGTATTTCATTTTCAATACATTTGCAAAAATGTCTAAAAACAAGTTTTCACTTTGTCATTATGGGGTATTGTGTGTAGATGGGTGAGAGAGAAAAAATCTTTTTAATCCATTTTAAATTCAGGCTGTAACACAACAAAATGTGGAATAAGTCAAGGGGTATGAATACTTTCTGCAGGCACTGTACATGCTTGTACTGACTGGTACTGATCAACATTGATAGGTGTGTAGTAGATCTGATCATAATCACTTAAGAAATCGGCCTCTCCTACTTATGATTTTTCCCCCATGAAAGCATTGTTTTCAGTCCAGGAAAAGCACGAAACAAAGACCTTCACTAAAGCATCCCATTTAAAAAAGATAACGTTTAACAACCCTGTAGAAGGAAACAGCTGTGATCAGAGTTGATCCTACAACCATTTTCTTTCAAGGAGATACTTTACAGTATGTACTGTACATTGTCTTCACACCTAGAACAGTGAACACTTTAAAAGTATGCAATTGTGTACTGCATTTCAATTAACATTTCCAGCACGTGTTGTGCGTGAGACTTTCCGTCTGCGATTCGTTACGAGACAGTCCTATCATCAATCACTGTCTGGGGGAGGCATTGAGTTACCATTGCCTTCCACTTTGATAGGTAATCCCAACGGAACGAGCCTGGCCCGCTTAATCAAGTAGCAGCGAGTCTCATAGAGTGAACAGATTCACCAGGGGGCCGTGCTGACTGAAAAAAAACCTCTCATTCCTCCAGAACCGGGACAATTTGTATTGTGATTAAGTAGATAGTGAAATGCATTGCAGTCATATGAGAATTGCACAGGGCCCAAGATGAGCACCACGTACATACAAACAAGTGAAGAAGAATGAACATGCACACTCAGCGGATATATTGTGAGATATCTGACAGCTGATTTTTTCTAACCATGAAAGATGACAGTCACATCATGGCATGTCTTTTTTTTCTGATAAAGAAAAAGCTCTTCTTTCTTAACAATTGAAGTGCTGTCTTGTCTTCAAAATATTTGATTATGCTTTATCAACATGATTGAAATGGCAAGAAAAAAATCATACAGTATCAGCAGATATGTGAATTGAGTTACCAAAGCTCTTTTTTTGCATTTTTGTTTTCGAAATAGCACAATTTCTCATGCATGATTGTGTCAGTTTTTCAATGCAGGATAAAATCCACAAAGAGCAGTTTACACTGTTTATGTAGTTTTAATTCCACCAACCAGCGCTTTTACTGTATGTATTATTGTTGTTTAGTATCTGCTTCTACTGAACACATTACATTGACCTGCATAGAGGGAGAGTGTAGTTTTATTTTTTGCCAGAAGGGGGAGACAGAGACAGCGTGATATACTCTCCCTCAGCAAGCTGATCCACTATTACTCATTGACTGGAAACGCTAAAAGTATAGGGTTTATCCTTGCCTTACTCCTCATGAATTCCTAAATACGATTTGACAAGTTATTGAGGACGTTTCATAAACAAGGCAGGGAAATTGTCCATTGTAGTTAGATCTGTCAGCTGTTTAGCACACTGATTACACAAACGTTTATAGGGCCGTATCCCTCATTAATTTTGGTTTGACCTCACAAAGCGACAAGCGACCTGATTTAAAATGCCTGTAAAATCTCTGTAACATCCCCGTTGTGGGCTGGTGTAAAATGTAACCTTCCTCTGGCTCTGCAACCTTGCTGTGTGAGCATGGAGCATGGTGTCTGTATTCCCCAACAAAGCATATTGATCACTTAGTACTGTATAGGAGCAGCTGAAGCACTGACTAGTCAACGAAGTCTGCACTGAAGGCTTTGCTTTCAGCATGTGGCATTGAAAGTACAGTACGTTCCTGTTGGCAGCCTAGATGCTGAACTATGTGTCTATGTGTGATGATGAGCGGGAAAGGGGATTGGTCTGAGTGATTCATCTCCTGCATTTGAGCGCCATTGAGCACGGTAACATAAGTGACACCACACCGGCGCCAGTAGGTGAGTCACCTGGGCATATGAGAAGAACTCAGCGGACGACTCAGGGAGCGAGGAACCAGAGTGCTTCCATCATCTTGACATCACCCCTTTCAGACTCAACCGTTCCCATACCTTGTGACCTCATTCATAGGAAGGGGTGATGCCCAGCGGAAAGCACTGCACCCTAGTCGCCTGCCATCTATCTGTCTGCCCACTGAGGACCAGGCACTGGGAGTGGCTCTGTGATACTGCACAGTGGTTGGAGGTTGACTGCTGCTGGCTCTCTCTCAGCCGGTCCCAGCTATTATATCGCACTGTCCTCCCGTTGACTCCTTCACTCTGCCACTTGAGAGGGCAAGAGATTACGCGCCGGCCGTCCTCTCGGGTCCTTCTCACACTGATTCCACACAACTCTGGTCTCGGCGGGGCCGGTAGACACTGCCGCCCCACAGGACTTAGCAGATATGTAATGCCAGCAGAACGAGAAGCAGCAGCAATGACTTCATCTTTTTCCATTGCTGTATTTTGCAGTTGTACTGTACTGCGCTCCCAGAACTCGAACGGACCCTCCTCTTTCTCTCTCTCTGAGAAGGGCAGTTTTTCTGTTTATTTAAAGAATTAGCAGTTTTGCCACAAGGCTTTAAAGATAAAAGTGTTTACTTTTTTTGATATTTCAGATGGGTTGTAAGATTTAATTGTAGTCCTTTTCAATACATTATACAGTAAATCACTCCAAAGTGTTGTTACAGTGTGTACAGTACTTTTATCTTTGATCTTGTGATGCGGACACCAGCATGTGAACTCAGATTGAACTTTCCCTAACTGAATATCCAAGGCAAACTTCAGTCTTTTCTTGTTGTTTTATTTTTCTCTCCAGTCCACCAACGGCTGTATAAATTCTAAAGAACATCAACACAAACTCGGCCTTTGCATTAAAGAAAGCAAACAAGTAGAAGAAACACAGACGCACTATTCCCCAGACCCAATGTTAGCGGGCTCGCAAACACCATTGCCTGTAGTGTGTTCTTGTGTGGAAGCTTGAGATCAGTATACCGGCCCTCAAGACAGCCTTGGGATCCAGGCTAAAGAGAAAAACAACATGAAGTGCTCTTCCTTTTCCTCAGAGGGTGATGGAGCTCACCTTGCTACCTACAGTGAGGCTGAGCAGCCTAAGAGGATAAAATGGCCTTTTGTGGAAGCATTCATTCAGATGTGTACCATGCTGTCTCGAGCGTCAATCTGAACTCATCTTCCCACTGCTCTCTCTCTCTCTCACTCTCTTTCTCGCCATCCCAGCTCCCCAGCCCATTCTTCCGTCTGCTCTAAGAATAAGTTATTCCCTGCAGCTCCTTCTCCCTTTAAGCTTGTTTGGGTTTTCATTGTTTGATCTGGCTTGATAAATAAGAGGAAAGCAGTTAGAAATTCATGGCTGCCTCGTTTCATCAATAAATGATTAGTTTTCTGTGCTCCCCAGTGATTGATAGGTTCTGCACAGGATGTATTGGAAGCAAATGAATTAAATACTGTAGGAGTCACTGGGGAGCCACAAAGCATATCAGCTCATGAAAAAATGTAGGTCAATGGAAAATGTTTAAAAAAAAAAGGGGATGAAAGAAGGGAGGAACATGTTTTAAAGCACATTAGATATGATCCGACATGTTTTAGTCTTTGAAAACAACAAGAAATAGATACTTCTCAATGAAAAAAACACTTCAGTTCAGATTCTATCCATGGTCTTTGTTTTGTGTAGTTTGCGCACACAGGCTTTGGAGAGGACCTTGTTCACACAGCCAGGGGCCATCCCAAGAACTCCACAGAGTTTTACTTCTACGCCAAGCCAGTGAGAGGGAAAGAGAAAGCCAAACAACAGAAGCAGGTGTCCAGAATCCCAGTTCTTTACACAACAGGCAGTAAGTGGAGCAATTCCTATAGAAACGTCTTCCAATGTTTCATGTGTGTTTCACTGTTTCGCTACAACCCCCTCTCTTTTCCTCGCTCTCTGTGATATGAATTGGACCCGTTGTTTTTGTTAAAGGGAAAGTTTTCTTAGCACTCAGTTTGTGCATATGCGCGCACGTGCGTGTGTGCATGTGTGTACAGAGATAGCAGAGGCATGTCAAAGTCTGAAGCGCTTTCTTTGAATTCTCAACCTGCTCTCCAAACTCGACTTCCATATATCAGGGGAACAGAATAGGTTTGCAGCCTTAGAAAGAATGTAACTCTTTACGCTGTGAGAATATACAGTGAGGGAAAAAAGTATTTGATCCCCTGCTGATTTGATCAGTCTATAATTTTAATGGTAGGTTTATTTGAACAGTGAGAGACAGAATAAAATAAAATACATCCAGAAAAATGCATGTAAAAAAATTAAAAAATTGATTTGCATTTTAAAATTAGGGAAATAAGTATTTCGCCCCCTCTCAATCAGAAAGATTTCTGCCTCCCAGGTGTCTTTTATACAGGGAACGAGCTGAGATTAGGAGCACACTCTTAAAGGGAGTGCTCCTAATCTCAGCTTGTTACCTGTATAAAAGACACCTGTCCACAGAAGCAATCAATCAATCAGATTCCAAACTCTCCACCATGGCCAAGACCAAAGAGCTCTCCAAGGATGTCAGGGACAAGATTGTAGACCTACACGAGGCTGGAATGGGCTACAAGACCATCGCCAAGCAGCTTGGTGAGAAGGTGACAACACTTGGTGCGATTATTCGCAAATGGAAGAAACACAAAAGAACTGTCAGTCTCCCTCGGCCTGGGGCTCCATGCAAGATCTCACCTCGTGGAGTTGCAATGATCATGAGAACGGTGAGGAATCAGCCCAGAACTACACAGGAGGATCTTGTCAATGATCTCAAGGCAGCTGGGACCATAGTCACCAAGAAAACAATTGGTAACACACTACGCCGTGAAGGACTGAAATCCTGCAGCACCCGCAAGGTCCCCCTGCTCAAGAAAGCACATATACAGGGCCGTCTGAAGTTTGCCAATGAACATCTGAATGATTCAGAGGAGAACTGGGTGAAAGTGTTGTGATCAGATGAGACCAAAATGGAGCTCTTTGGCATCAACTCAACTCGCCGTGTTTGGAGGAGGAGGAATGCTGCCTATGATCCCAAGAACACCATCCCCACCGTCAAACATGGAGGTGGAAACATTATGCTTTGGGGGTGTTTTTCTGTTAAGGGGACAGAACAACTTCATTGCATCAAAGGGACGATGGACGGGGCCATGTACCGTCAAATCTTGGGTGAGAACCTCCTTCCCTCAGCCAGGGCATTGAGAATGGGTCGTTGATGGGTATTCCAGCATGACAATGACCCAAAACACATGGCCAAGGCAACAAAGGAGTGGCTCAAGAAGAAGCACATTAAGGTCCTGGAGTGGCCTAGCCAGTCTCCAGACCTTAATCCCATTGAAAATCTGTGGCGGGAGCTGAAGGTTCGAGTTGCCAAACGTCAGCCTCGAAACCTTAATGACTTGGAGAAGATCTGCAAAGAGGAGTGGGACAAAATCCCTCCTAAGATGTGTGCAAACCTGGTGGCCAACTACAAGAAACGTCTGACCTCTGTGATTGCCAACAAGGGTTTTGCCACCAAGTACTAAGTCATGTTTTGCAGAGGGGTCAATACTTATTTCCCTCATTAAAATGCAAATCAATTTATAACATTTTTGGCATGCGTTTTTCTGGATTGTTTTGTTGTTATTCTGTCTCTCACTGGTCAAATAAACCTACCATTAAAATTATAGACTTATAATTTCTTTGTCAGTGGGCAAACGTACAAAATCAGCAGGGGATCAAATACCTTTTTACCTCACTGTATTTTTCAAACACCATCCAGTGCTCTAAATCATAGATAAATTCAATCAGGCCATTTTGTTTAATATGTATCCAGAAAAGCCTTGTTAACTGTGCCAAGAGAAAACCCTGCAAATTTTCTCCTAAAATGATCATAAGTTATTCATCACAATAATATAGGGGAGAGATCATAATGCTGACACAATTGTATGTTAGATTAATGGTATTTAGCATTGCAGCAATTACACATTTTGATCATGATATATAACCTATACAATACACAGTAACTGCACCAGTGGCCTTAGATGCTCAACTATTCAATAGTTATTACGCCTGTGTCTCTTTACAGTGTGTACACACACACACACACACACACACACACACACAAACACAATGCCGCTCCCTAAACTAATTGACCTCCGGGTCAAATCTAATTTTATTAGTCACATGCTTCGTAAACAACAGGTGTAGACAAACAGTGAAATGCTTACTTAAATGCTTCCGGACCTGAGATATACCATGACACCGTTTGAGCACCCTTCCATCATTTCACATCACACATTGCAGCCGAGCCAGCAGTATCCTATGTAATGGAGTTGAATTTATTTTCCTCCACTCACGTTGGGACAGGGCAGTAGCGCCTGACTGGCTGTCTACAGCCCCTGCAGTCCCGGTTATGAGAGTGCTCCTCTCCCAAGTCTCTGGCCACTTTTTGGCCACTTGATCATCCCCTGGAGGCAAGAACCCTACTCCTCATAAAGTCATTACTAATAGTGTAAGTAATGGTACAATCAGGGCCTATCAGGCACGTAGTGACTCGCAGTACTGTTGGCAAGCATCCGCTATCCATCGCAGGAGAGGAGGCAAAGCTTTTGGCAGCAGATTTTCATCACTGACTTTTCTTCTGAACTTGATTTGGAAGGATTGATCCGTAGTGCACTCTGTGAAATCGAACACAGTTAAACCATGTGACATACTTCAATTTGGTGGTGTCCAAGTTGGTGGCAATGTCTGACCTTTCGTTTCACTACTTGCTCACATATTAATCTCTTGTGGACGGACTACGTGAACATAAATGGTACGGTAGATCTGTCATGATACAACGGGCATCCCGTGAGGTAACGAGCAGCATTAGTTCCGGTGCTTGGGTTTTTCGTCACTGGTTATTTGGACAAATCACAACTTCACAGTTGTTAGCATCTTTCAGATTTCAGAAGGTGAGGGGACATTTGGCCCATAGACTTGCCTGTAACTTGCAAAGAGAGAGGGTGGAGCTCTTCGTTCCGGATACGATCCTCATTCTATCTCTTCTCTTAACACGTATGGACCTGAATTTAGTCAAGCATCTGACCAATTACGCAAGACTTTAGTTCTGGGTTAACCGAGATTGCGCACATATTAATTGTGTGATTGCCGATTACAAACACACAGTAACTGAACAAAGTTCATATGGTTCTATGTCCATATTTATGTTATGTTAACCACAGACCAATTCTATTTATTTATTACCAACAATACAAGATGGCGCCGACAGACACGGTCACCCTGTTTCTAGCTCCTAGCCAACATTGCAGTATTTATTTTTTGGTGTTATTTCTTACATTATTTGCTCAGAACGTCTCTAGTATAATTATCTACAGCCGAAAATACATTTTGGATATTAGATCAGCGGTCACTGAAAAAAACTGTGGATCGCTAAATCCGGCAAGAACTAGGAACATGAAAAAACGGCTAGCTGGAGCTCATCTGAGCGGTCGGCTGTGAATGCTCTCACCCGCTAGTAAACTTGAACTGATTCACTAAGATCTGCCCATTATGGTGCTGTCCGGTCAGAACATGATGTTGAGGCCCATACTGAACACTTGTTCACCACCACACACACACACACACACACACACAGATGCAGCTGATTCCATTAGAAGTTACTGTATTTATGTTGTGGTTCTAAAAGGGGAAAACAATACAATCATTGCGATCAATTTACAAGATACTAAGAGATACAGACATGCAATACAACAATAGACATGCAAACTATAAATGGAGATCAGGATGTGTAAACATCCTAATGATTGCCCTGATAAAAGCACATTAACGATTGCAATAATAATACAGGCTAACACAGGGATATTTATACATTAGTGTTGTAAACATATTGAGAGGGAGCCAATGCTAACTAGCATTAGTGCAATGACTGGAAGTCTATTGGTATCTATTAGCATGCTAGCAGATACCCATACAGTAGACTTCCAGTCATTGTGCTAACGCTAGTTAGCATTGGCTCGCAAAACTACCTCGTAACTTCCTTCATACTGGACACAGAGACACAAAAATGGTATCCACAAGTCCATCTGACTCTTGGGAAGTAGATAAAGAGTAGCTGTACTCAATAAACACACTTGTAGCAATGAATAAACAATACAAACTGGACGAGGTAGCATGCCCAGGGTACATACATCCAGACAGTGCTAGCAGCAACACTTCAAACTACTTACTTCAAAACTTATCTACACAGTTACATTACACGGTTAGGTAACCATCACTCAGTAATATTACACCAAACTTATTTCAATGGACGCACACATGCACTAATGTGAGGTGTCAGGGGCATGGCCCTGGAGTGTGTCCAAGCATCCTATTAGTTGGAATAGGTGGGTGATTGACAGATCTGAAGGCCAATCAGATTGAGAGGGCCGGCCTTTTCTACAGCCGCCCCTGGATTTCTGTTGGAAATCCACACATCTTAAAAGGCCTCAATCGGGGCTTAGTCCTGAAAGGGCCTAGTCCTATTTGGCAGGACAGGGAGGGCAGAAGGGCAGAGCAATGAAGGGACCAGACAAGGCAGGATCCAGTCCTAGTGTACATCTGGCCAAACTAGAGGGGCAGCACATTACTAAAGTCTCTTTAGAGGACCATGGGGGCCAGTAGGGTGCCAGCTCCGGTGCATGGAGACGTTGAGGGGCCGCCCCGTGAGGGAGGTGCACGGAGACGCAGGGACAGACCTGGGCCACTGGTGTGGCGGAGGATCCTCTAACTCAGCTGGTGCAGGGCAGCTGGGGCCCCATCTTTGGATGCTAAGTATTGTGCCGAAGGCTGGCCACGGCTGGAGGAGGTGACCCGCCTACTACGGTGGAGGAATGTGGCACGCCGGCCGCAACTGTCTTTGGCAGCTCACTGGCTGCTGCTGGGGTTGGTGACTCACTCACCACTGCTGGAGGCGATGGTTCCCATGGTGGAGCAGATGGGGACCGCTGGGTGAGGCCCATCAGGGATCCGGAGGCTGGGGCAGGCTGGGCCCTGGAGATGAAGTCAGGTGGTCTCCCAGGTGCTAGGGACAGAGGGTCGTATAGTTTAGGAAGTGGGCAGCCCTCCACAACTGGAGACCACAGGGAGGCTGCAAACCTAGCTGAGCAGGGAACTATCCCTTTCCTATTCCCTCCTCCAGGTTTGGATGAACGGACCAACCAGACCCTCAAGACTGACATGGGCAAGTCCCTTGACGGGTACCAGGAACGGTGGGAGGAAAACCTGAAGGTAATTATCTTTGCACACAACAGCAGCGTCCAGGCCTCCACCGAGTACTCGCCCTATCGCCTGCTGTAAGGATGGGAACCGCAGCTGTTGACTGAGGTAAATGTAATTGTTGTTTGTCTATTACTATTTTTGTATAACGTACTTTCAGATCACTGAAACCCCACGTGATGTGGTGGAAGTTGTCAAACCAGATCAGAACGCCTTCGAGGACCCCCTTCAGGCAAGGACTGAGAAGGATGTGGAGATTTTTGACCAGGTAAACATTATTATCCGCTGTTAATTTATTTTCTGGTCCTCCAAGAGATATGTAAGAAATGCATTTGTAATAATATGAAATATAATTGCATTTCTTTCTGTTATCAATCAAGGTGAGAATGAACATCGACAAGGCGCAGGAGAAACAGAAGGAGAGCTACCAGAGGAGAATCAAGAAGGGGACGAAGTGCTTCAAAATCCGGGCGAATTACTTGTTTTGGAAGAAGGACGAAAGGAAGGCGAGACCTGGGAAACCTCTCTGCTCTTTCGCTCCTATCTGGGGTCGCCATCCATTAAGGTGAATATAAAATCTCAGATAATAACTATTTTCATTTTCACACAAAATAACCTGAAGCTAGTTTGAGTTTTTTATCTTTGTCTTCCTAGGGTTACTTCGGAGGAAGCCAAGAACCTTCTCCAGTTGGAGCAGTTAAGACGGTCAACCACTGAAAGCCCTGAGGCCCTACACTTCGGTGAAGCCCAATAGACAAAGTATGTTAAGCTTTGGTTGACATTTGAGAAAGTAAGAAACGGTAGTTATGCTGAGCTTATAAAAATGTACTTCTTCAATTTACATCTCCAAATAACTTTAGGACCATCGACTGTCCGAGCCACTCAGGAGCTATCCCATTCATTAGAGCCAGTGAGTTCGGATCAGTCTGATTCTCTGTGCTCTGAGTCGGAGGGGGACCAGCTTGAGGTAGGGTAAACCTTCAAAAACTGTTGAAAAGTACATATCTCCCATTTATAACACTGCACTAATCCATCCAATTTTCTCACAGTAAAGTGTAAAATTGATTGGAGTCCACCTGTGGTAAATTCAATTGATTGGACATGATTTGGAAAGGCACACACCTGTCTATATAAGGTCCCACAGTTGACAGTGCATGTCAGAGCAAAAATCAAGCCATGAGGTCGAAGGAATTGTCTGTAGAGCTCCAAGACAGGATTGTGTCGAAGCACAGATCTGTGGAAGGGTACCAAAAAATGTCTGCAGCATTGAATGTCCCCAAGAACACAGTGGCCTCCATTATTCTTAAGTGGAAGAAGTTTAGAACCACCAAGACTCTTCCTAGAGCTGGCTGCCCGGCCAAACTGAGCAATCGGGGGAGAAGAGCCTTGGTCAGGGAGGTGAATAAGAACCTGATGGTCACAGCTCTAGAGTTCCTCTGTGGAAATGGGAGAAACTTCCAGAAGGACAACCGTCTCTGCAGCACACCAACAATCAGGCCTTTATGCTAGAGTGGCCAGACGGAAGCCACTCCTCAGTAAAAGGCACATGACAGCCCACTTGGAGTTTGCCAAAAGGCACCTAAAGACGCTCAGACCATGAGAAACAAGATTCTCTGGTCTGATGAAACCAAGATTGAACTCTTTGGGCTGAATGCCAAGCGTCACGTCTGGATGAAATTTGGCACCATCCCTACGGTGACTGGGAGACTAGTCAGGATTGAAGGAGATATGAACGGAGCAAAGTACAGAGCGATCCTTGATGAAAACCTGCTCCAGAGCGCTCAGGACCTCTGACTGGGGTGAAGGTTCACCTTCCAACAGGACAACGACCCTAAGCACACAACCAAGACAATGCAGGAGTGTTTTCGGGACAAGTCTCTGAATGTACTTGAGTGGCCCAGCCAGAGCCCGGACTTGAACCCGATCTAACATCTCTGAAGAGATATAAAAATAGCTGTGCAGCGACGCTCCCCATCCAACCTGACAGATCTTGAGAGGATCTGCAGAGAGGAATGGGAGAAACTCCCCAAACACAGGTGTGCCAAGCTTGTAGCGTCATCCCCAAGAAGACTCGAGGCTGTAAAAGCTGCCAAAGGTGCTTCAACAAAGTACTGAGTAAAGGGTCTGAATACTTATGTAAATGTGATATTTCAGTTTTGTATTTTTTTATACACTACCGGTCAATTTTTGTTTTTTTTACAATACCTACTCATTCAAGGGTTTTTCTTTATTTTTACTATTTTCTACATTGTAGAATAATAGTGAAGACATCAAAACTATGAAATAATATATAAGGAATCATGTAGTAACCAAAAAATTGTTAAACAAATAAAAATATATTTGAGATTTGAGATTCTTCAATTAGCCACCCTTTGCCTTGATGACAGCTTTGCACACTCTTGGCATTCTCTCAAACAGCTTCATGAGGTAGTCACCTGGAATGCATTTAAATTAACAGGCATGCCTTCTAAAAAGTTAATTTGTGGAATTTATTTTGTGTTGTGACAAAGTAGGGGGGTATACAGAAGATAACTCTATTTGGTAAAATACCAAGTCCATATTATGGCAAGAACAGTTCAACTATGCAAAGAAAATCGACAGTCCATCATTACTTTAAGACATGAAGGTCAGTCAATACGGAACATTTCAAGAACTTTGAACATTTCTTCAAATGCAGTCGCAAAAACCATCAAGCGCTATGATGAAACTGGCTCTCATGAGGATCGCCACAGTAATGGAAGACCCAGAGTTACCTCTGCTGCAGAGGATAAGTTCATTAGAGTTACCAGCCTCAGAAATTGCAGCCCAAATAAATGCTTCACAGAGCTCAAGTAACAGACACATCTCAACATCAACTGTTCAGAGGAGACTGTGTGAATCAGGCCGTCATGGTCAAATTGCTGCAAAGAAACCACTACTAAAGGACACCAATAAGAAGAAGAGACCTGCTTGGGCCAAGAAACAAGAGCAATAGACATTAGACCGGTGGAAATGTATCCTTTGGTCTGGAGTCCAAATTTGAGAATTTAGGTTGCAACCGCCGTGTCTTTGTGAGATGCGGTGTGGGTGAACGGATGATCTTTGCATGTGTATTTCCCACCGTAAAGCATGGAGGAGGAGGTGTTATGGTGTAGGGGTGCTTTGCTGGTGACACTGTCTGTGATTTATTTACAATTCAAGGCACACTTAACCAGCATGGCTACCACAGCATTTTGCAGCCATATGCCATCCCATCTGGTTTGGGCTTAGTGTTACTATCATTTGTTTTTCAACAGGACAATGACCCAACACACCTCCAGGCTGTGTAAGGACTATTTTACCAAGAAGGAAAGAATGGAGTGCTGCATCAGATTACCTTACCTCCATAATCCCCCGACCTCAACCAAACTGAGATGGTTTGGGATGAGTCGGACGGCAGAGTGAAGGAAAAGCAGCCAACAAGTGCTCAGCATATGTGGGAACTCCTTCAAGACTGTTGGAAAAGCATTCCAGGTGAAGCTGGTTGAGAGAATGCCAAGAATGTGCAAAGCTGTCATCAAGGCAAAGGGTGGCTATTTGAAGAATCTCAAATATAAAATATATTATACTTTTTTGGTTATGACATGATTCCATATGTGTTATTTCATAGTTTTGATGTCTTCACTATTATTCTACAATGTAGAAAGTAGTACAAATTAAGAAAACCCCTTGAATGAGTAGGTGTTCTAAAACTTTTGACCGGTAGTGTACATTTGCAGCAATTTCTAAAAACCTGTTTTTGCTTTGTCATTATGAGGTATTGTGTGTAGATTGATGAGGAATAAAATAATAATAATCCGTTTTAGAATAAGACTGCAACTTAACAAAATGTGGGAAAAGTCAAGGGGTCTGAATACTTTCCGAATGCACTGTATGCTTCAAGATTGTTTTGATCATGCGAACTGGGAAATGATCCAGGTCGCCTCTGGGAATAGTATCGACGTATACACTGACTCTGTGACTGGGTTCATCAGGAAGTGCATAGAGGATGTTGTTCCTACTGTCACGATTAGAACTTATCCAAACCAAGAACCGTGGATAGTTGGCATCATTTGAGCAAAAAACTGAAAGTGCGAACCGTAGCGTTTAACCACGGCAAGGTGATTGGGAGCATGGATGTGTACAAACATGTAAGGGTTGGTGTGAGGTGTGACCCAGGTGCGGTGCAGGATAGACAGTAGGCAATAGGCAGAGATGGCGAAAAAATTATCTTTACTGATGGTCCCGAAGCCAGGATACAAAATAACGGACTTTACACGAAAAAGAAAGGCGGAGCAAATAAGACTCCAAAAAGCAGGCTGCCAGCCATAATATGAAATACTGTGACTGAAATAATAACTAAACAGGGAGAACACTTCTCACGTATCTGTCCATACATCCCGCGATCAGACACTGATTAGTACTGCTTGGCATAGTGAAACTAGCAGAGAAAACGGTGCAAGGGAATACAGGGAAGTGAGGGCATAAATACACAGGTGAACAGGTAGACACAGGTGACACCAATAGGATCATGATTAGTCCAGACTGAGTGAGGAGGTGCCTACGGTTGTCGGAGGAGGACACCTAGTGGATCACTCTGGAACTGCGACCCCCTCCTGTAACACAAACAGACCATCTATGACCTCCGTAAGGCAATCAAAGAGGCAAAATGACAGGGGCAAAGTGGAGTCGCAATTCAACGGCTCAGACACGAGACGCATGTGGCAAGGACTGTGGCAGACAATCACAGATTATTAAGGTAAACACCTTCTTCGCCCGGAGGAAAACAATACCGAGCCGCCGACGTGGGCCCAATCCACTCACGAGAACTGTGTGCTCACAATCTTCATGGCCGACGTGAGTAAGACGTTTTAAGCTTGTTAACTCTCGCAAGGCTGCCGGCCCAGACGTCATCCCAAGCCGCATCCTCAGAGCATGTGCAGAACAGCTGACTGGAGTGTTTACGGACATATTCACTCTCTCCCTATCCCAGTCTGTTCAAAATGTCCACCATTCTTCCTGTACCCAAGAAAGTGAAGGTAACTTAACTAAATGACTATCGCCCCATAGCACTCACTTCTGTCATCATGAAGTGCTTTGAGAGGCTAGTTAAGGATCATATCACCTTCACCTTATCCGACACCCTAGACCCTCTATAATTTGCAATAGCTCCAAGTTCAACGCAATCGCCATTGCACTGCACACTGCCCTATCCCACCTGGACAAGAGGAATATCTGTGTAAGAATGCTGTTCATCGACTAAAGCGCAGCCTTCAACACCGTAGTGCCCTCCAAGCTCATCACTAAGCTCAGGGCCCTGGATCTGAACCCCTCCCTGTGCAACTGGGTCCTAGACTTCCTGACGGACCAACCCCAGGTGGTGAAGGTAGGCAACAACACCTCTGCAATGCTGATCCTCAACAAGGGGGCCCCACAGGAGTGCGTGCACAGCCCCCTTCTATACTTCCTTTTCACCCATGACTGCATGGCAACACACATCTCCAACACAACAGTGGTAGGCCTGATTACCAACAATGACAAGACAACCTACATGGAGGAGGGGAGTGCCCTGGTGCCAGGAAAATAACCGCTCCCTCAATGTCAGCAAAACGAAGGAGCTGATCGTGGACTACAGGAGACAGCAGAGAGAGCACGCCTCCATCCACATTGACAGGGCCGCAGTGGAGAGGGTCAAAAGCTGAAATGGTCTCTTCACACCGACAGTGGCTGAAGAAATTCAGCTTGGCCCCTAAGACCCTCACAAACTTCTACACATCAATAAATCAAATGTATTTATAAAGCCCTGTAGTATCTGAGCAATTTATAGCTTTGGCTGAGGTTTTCATATTGTTGGTTGAATGAACTTTACTTTGCCTTGCTGAAACATCTGGAAAGCATTACTATAGGGGCCCCCTGAAACAGAGGAGACTTGGATATGTGGAAGCCAGGGATTGGTCTATTCAAAACACCCATATTATGTTACATAGGATAAATACCATGTTTGAACAAAGGACTGGGAGAATAATCATTTTTAGATTGGGTTAGTTGTTCTCCGGATTTCTGCAGAAATCTGTAAAAATCAGAAAATTACAATACCCATACTGGTATCGGAACATACACCTATTGCATTGTTGGGAAGAGATGCATTGTGTAGATTGAATTGTACAATAAAATGGACGCCAGACGGCTGTCTGGTAGAAGTGCCAAAAGAAAAGGTTTACCAATTGTGATGACGACAGAGATTGACTCTTCTTCAATATTTTGGATTGGAAATCTCAGTGCAGATTTTTTGAAGCAGGCTAAGATATGGGAGAAATTCATTGTGGCAAACATGCCAGATGCGAGGCTTCCGGAATATCCATTTCATTGTACGCTCAAGTTTTTCAAGAATGCTGCCCAATCGATCTCAGACGAATGGTTGAGTCATCAACCTAAGAAAGTTCAACTCAGCTCATGTTGCATAATTTTAGTACCACAAGGAGCAGCTATGAAGATAAACACAGACGATTATCTGGATAAAGAATTTGAGATTGAGAAGAGTGTGCCACATGTGACCTTGTTGGTTTCTGAAGGCTATGAGCAGAAGCAAATAGGAGAAATGATGACAGAAGCAGAGAAAGCTGTTTTTGTACCGATGAAAGAGAATTTGGCGATTTGGAGGAGTGAAGATCAGCGATTTCTCAAAATCATGATTTCGGCTCAAGGACAAGGACAGCCACAAGCTGTACGGATGACACATGAATCTATTTGCAGTGCGAAGATGGATTCAGACCCTATGAAAGAGGAGATGTTGCAACAAGTTCCAGAATGTTTGTGGTCTCAACACAGTACCGATATTGGACTTGTGAAATCAGCCCAACCGGTGAAAGTTGAACTTCGACCAGGAGCCAGATCTCCTTGGAAGAATCAGTATCCATTGAAAGATGAAGCAATCCAAGGGATCGAACCACAAATTGAAGGACATTTGAAAGCAGGTGTTTTGAAGACAATAAAAAATCCTCAGAGTAACACCCCTTTGTTGCCTTTGAAGAAACCCGATGAGACTTATCATATGGTTCATGATTTGAGAGCAGTGAATGAAGTAGGGACCTTTGAGAGCTATGGTTAAAGATACTGGGAGTGGTCAACTCCATAGCAATTTTTCCTGGACACAGGAAGGCCTTGTGGCATTTGAAACGATCAAACAGAGGTTACAGGAGGCACCTGCACTCACACTACCAGACTACTCTAAGAATGTTTTGCTATATGTGTCTACTTCTACTGGAGGTAAATATGCATGTGCAGTTCTTTGTCAGCCGACAGGTACAGGGACGAATCCTCAGCCTATTTCCTACTACTCTACTGCCTATTCAGAAGTAGAACTTGGGATACCACTGTGCTACAGAGCAATGGTGGGAGTATATTCAATGTATGACAAAGCATCATCTGTTACGATGGGTTACCCAGTCACAATTCTTACCCATCATAGTCTCAGAAATCTTCTGAACTATGGGAAATATACATTGACTATGCCTAGGCTCAGAGACTATCATAGGCTCTTAGAGCAGGAAGATGTCACTCTAGTGAGGTGTGATACGGTGAATCCAGCCGAGAACTTGCCAACTTCAGAGGATGGTGAGCCACATGATTGTGTTCAAGAAGCAGAGAAATACTTGAGGCTTAGATCAGATTTGCAAGCCTTTCCATTACGTGAGGCAGACCTGGAGTATTGGACTGATGGGTCTTGTTATCGTGTGGGAGATAAATTGTATGCTGGCTATGCAGTAGTTAAAGCCCAAGGAACTGGATTTGTTGTTGAAAAGGCTGAAGTAATACCACAGCCTGCGTCTGCACAACTTGCTGAACTTGTGGGGCTAACAGAAGCGTGCTTGTTAGCAGAAGGAAAGCGAATGACGATATACACTGATTCAGCATTTGCACATAGTGTATGTCATTTGTTTGGAGCAGTGTGGAAAGGTCGAGGGTTTAAGAAAACGGATGGTTCTCCAATACAACATCATGCGCAAATAATGAAATTGTTGCATGCTATGATGAAGCCTAAAGAGATAGCGATAGCTAAGTGTGCAGCTCATAAAACCGATGTGTCAAAAGTCACACAAGGGAACAAAGCTGCTGATGAAGCTGCAAAAGCCGTCACAGGAGCGGACAAATTGGGCAAAGTTTTTCTGGTCACTCATGGAGTGGACTTGGAAGACAAAATTACGCTTAAGGATGTGATTTTGATGCAGGAAGCTGCTTCTACGATTGACAAACAGTTATGGCTAGACCGAGGTGCCGTCAAAGATGCTACTGGTCTTTGGAGAAACCATGAGGGGTTAATAGTAGCGCCTCTAGACCTATTAGGTCTGATGATTCAGGAAGCACATGGGTTAGCTCATGTTGCAAGGGGGGAGGTTAGGATAAAGATCACAAAGGAGTATGGTTTTTGGTCACCATATTTGCTTGAACAGGTTGACTATGTCATAGGCAGGTGCACAATCTGTCTGAAAAATAATGTTCGCAGGGGTGTGACTGTTATTCCTGGTTACATTGCAACACCAAGAGGTGCATAATATGTCCAACTAAGCGAAAAGATGCTCAGTCGGTTGCTAAGTTCTTGTGTAAAGAAGTCATAAGCAGGTGGGGACATCCCAATCGAAAATCCTCAGATAATGGGAAAGAGTTTTGTGGATAAATCAGTGAAATTGATTTTTTTTTTTTTATTGGGGAAAAAAGTCAGACCAAAATGTTACGAAAACTAGGGTTGATGTAACTCTAGGAAATTTTGAATATCTGATTGTGTGATAATTTTTCACGTCTTTACATATTATTGTGATATTTAGTATTTTCTTATGAATCAAAGGGGGGAAATGGAATGTGATTCATTTTATATATCATTTATATATATATCATTTATATATTATTTTTGATATTGATGTTTTAATTTGCATGTGTTGCTTTGCAAAAGATACTGGTTGGTGTTTTATTTTCTTCCAGAAGTATATGGGGATGTGTAGAGTGGGATTCAAATACTCAAACAAGGACAATATGAATGGACTGGAGGAAGTGGAACAAGGAAGGTGTGGAAATGTTCAGATTCCATCATCGACGTTACATTGAAAGTCGACACTGCTGAGGAGATGCAGTGTAGTGGACTACATACCAGTGTTTGCAAGGATTTATATACATATTTGCATGTGTAATACATAATTTGTGTCATATTCTTTCTGTATTAATTGTTTGAAGAATGATGTTTTCTGTTGTTGGGTACATGTGGGGACCTCAGATGTTTTTGTTTTTTTCGTGGATGCTTAGGGATATTGGGTCTAGGCAGGGACAGAGAGAATCCACAGGAGGGTCCGATGGGTCGACCAGCCTGAATGTGGACATTTTAGATTGTATTTAGTTTTCCTGAGGTTTTCATGTGTATTCAATTGCATCATAGCTTAAAATGCATTGATAAAGATTTATAAATGGATCTGTAGTACTTAGGTGGTCGCCTGGGGCAGAGGGGCCATGAGAGATTTTTCCTTTCTTGATTGATTGATGGATATTTGGAATGAAAGCTGCCAGACAGGTTTTTCTCTCTTACACTCCATAACAATTTGTTTACACTCCATAACAGTTTGTTTACACTCCATGAAAATTTGTCTACATAAAAATGTGTTTACTCTCCATAAATTTTGTTTTATTGCTAAAGTTACTCAAGAAGAAAAAAATGTATTTGTCATAATCCTATTCTTTTTGTTTTCGAGACTTAATTAGTCTCGAAGGGGGGAAATATGTAGTGTCTGAACAATTTATAGCTTTGGCTGATGTTTTCATATTGTTGGTTAAATGAACTTTACTTTGCCTTGCTGAAACATCTGGAAAGCATTACTATAGGGGCCCCCTGAAACAGGGGAGACTTGGATATGTGGAAGCCAGGGATTGGTCTATTCAAAACACCCATATTATGTTACATAGGATAAATACCATGTTTGAACAAAGGACTGGGAGAATAATCATTTTTAGATTGGGTTAGTTGTTCTCCGGATTTCTGCAGAAATCTGTAAATTGACGCTGGAACCTTTGATATAATAAACCTTTATAATCAGGTACAGTGTCAGCTTAAAATATGTTTTGAGAGGAATGGGAGATTCGATATAGGCTGATAGTTAAAAAAGAAATAGGGTCAAGGTTTGGCTTTTTCAGGAGACGCTTTATTACTGCCACTTTTAGTGAGTTTGGTACACATCCGGAGGATAGGGAGCCATTTATTATGTTCAACATAGGAGGGCCAAACACAGGAAGTAACTCTTTCAGTGGTTTAGTTGGAATAGGGTCCAGTAGACAGCTGGAAGGTTTAGAGGCCATGACTATTTTAGTGAATGTCGAGAGATACAGGATTAAAAAACTTGAGTGTCTCCATTCATCCGAGGTCCTGGCAGTTCTTTGCAAACTCAGGACAAATGAATTCTACCAAAGTTCAATTAGTCAAGTTGGTCTGAATGGCTTGTCACTTTCACATTTATCCAGTAAGTACAATATAATTCACATCACTTCCTACCTCACAGGCATAGCAGGTATTCATATAGGAGTGTTTATAATGCTACCTCATCAGCTTAGAAGGTATTTACATAGTAGTGTTATTAATGTGACCTCGTCAGCACAGTATCACATCTCTCCTCCTTAACTATTAGCAAGGGTGCGGAATGTCATTCACCTATTAACTTCAGACTATGAGCATGGCACACCACACTTCCTGAATAACCTATGGGCTCACTCGAGCAATAATCACTTTCCGTTCTTTCAACCAATGGGCATAACTCTAGGGGAGTATTTACAGTGCCTTCACAAAGTATTCATACCAGTGTCTTATTCCACATTTTGTTGTGTTACAGGCTGAATTCAAAAATGTGTGTAGATGGTCACCCATCTACACACAGTACCCCATAATGACAAATGTATTGAAAATTAAATACAGAAATACCTAATTTACATAAGTTTTCACACCCCCGAGTCAATACATGTTATAATCACCTTTGGCAGCGATTACAAATGTGAGTCTTTCTGGGTAAGTCTAAGAGCTTTGCACACCTGGATTGAACAATATTTGCACATTATTATTATAAAAATTCTTCAAGCTCTGGCAAGTTGGTTGTTGATCATTGCTCGACAGACATTTTTAAGTGTTGCCATAGATTTTCAAGCCTATTTATGTCAAAACTGTAACTAGGCCACTCAGGAACATTCAATGTCGTCTTGATAAACAACTCCACTGTATATTTGGCCTTGTGTTTTAGGTTATTGTCCTGCTGAAAGTTGAATTTGTCTCCCAGTATCTGTTGGAAAGCAGACTGATATCAAGGCTCAGGATAAGACCCAGATGCAGACATTTCGAAATAGCAAATGTTTTTTACAAAAACAGGGGGCAGGCAAACGACAGGTCAAGGGCAGGCAGAGGTCAGTAATCCAGAGCAGGTACAGAAACGGCAGGCAGGCTCAGGGTCGGGGCAGGCAGAGGTCGGTAATCCAGGACAGTGTCACAAGGTACAGAACAGCAGGCGGGCTCAGGGTCGGGGCAGGCAGAGGTCGGTAATCCAGAAAAGTGTCACAAGGTACAGAACGGCAGGCAGGCTCAGGGTCAGGGCAGGCAGAATGGTCAAAACTGCGAAAAACTGGAAAACAGTGACTAGAGCATTAAAGGCTTACGGAAAATCCGCGGGTAAGCTTGACAAGACAAGACGAACTGGGAACACAAAAAACGCTGGTATTAATACACAGGGGATAATGGGGACAAATGGGATACACCTGGTGGGGGGTGGAGACAAGCACTAGACAGATGATGGATTTGCCCCAAACATAACACTTTGTGTTCAGGACATGAAGTTAATTTCTTTGCCACAGTTTTACTTTAGTGCTATATTGAAAACAGGATGCATGTTTTGGAATATTTTTTATTCTGTACAGGTTTCCTTCTTTTAGTATTGTGGAGTAACTACAATGTTGTTGATCCATCCTCAGTTTTCTCCTATCACAGCCACTACATTTTGTAACTTCCTCTCTGGCAACTGACTTAGGAAGGACACCTGTATCTTTGTAGTGACTGGGTGTATTGATACACCATCCAAAGTGTAATTAATAACTTCACCATGCTCAAAGGGATATCTAATGTCTGCTTTTTTTAACCAATAGGTACCCTTTTTTGCAAGGCATTGGAAAACCTCCATGATCTTTGTGGTTGAATCTGTGTTTGAAATTCACTGCTCAACTACCAGGTAAGTTGACTGAGAATACATTTACAGCAACGACCTGGAAAATGGGGATCCGATGACGGGCCTTTATTTGGTGGTGGTGGGGAGGTGAAAATGTCTTGAGTCAATAAGTATTCAACCCCTTTGTTAAGGCAAGCCTAAATAAGTTCAGGAGTAAAACATCTGCTTAACAATTCACATAAGTTGCATGGACTCACTCTGTGTGCAATAATAGTGTTTAACATGTTTTTTGAATGACTACCTCATCGCTGTACCCCACACATACAATTATCAGTGGTACTCAGTAATGTGTTGTATTGGATTTGTATTCAGGACAAAAAGTTTATTGCTTAGCCACATTTTTTGAAGTATTACTTTAGTGCCTTGTTGCAAATCAGATATTGTTTTGGAATATTTGTATTCTGTACAGGCTTCCTTCTTTTCACTCTGTCAATTAGGTTAGTATTGTGGACAGGGCCTAAAATAAAAAAGTTGGTTCACCAGCCACTGTGGCAGGTAGATGGAAATATCTACCAGCCACTTAGATTTCTTACCAGCCAAAATATTTTGGGGCGATAATTACCAAAAATAAAACACAGAAAACTGATGACCATGCTTAATGTTTCTAAAACAAAACATTTATTATATATGATATACATCTCTTTGCTATCAGTTGAAGCAGAAGACTCAAACTAACATTGAAAAACAACCGACCTTTTGAACAAAACAATGTAAATAGCCAAGAAACACAAGGACAAAGTCTCACTTTGTAGACTTTTGAGTAAATTAGACAAAATAGTATGCCTGTGCGCAGCCCCTCCAAAAATGAATCTATCAGCACAGTGCACAAAGCTCCCTAGCCAGGAATTGTTGCTGCATGAGCTGGGGTATAGATTCGTATTTCTTTGTGCGATTAGCAGCTATGAATCAAGACGGCAGAAAAACATTGATAACAGCTACTGCAGCATTTATCTGCTATACCGTAAAGCACAACTCACACGTGCTCATACTTGACTTTTTACTCAATTTTTTATCCACAAAAGAGAATGTAATGCTCAAAATGTAGAGCCCTGCAAATTGACCACCCACCTACGTGGCTGGTGAAATAGACATTCTTACCTGCCAATACCTAAATCTACCCGCATTTGGCGGGTGGCGGGTGTTCATTTTATGCCCTGATTGTAGAGTAACTCAAATGTTGTTGATCCATCCTCAGTTTTCTCCTTTAACAGCCATTAAACTCTGTAACTGTTTTAAAGTCACCATTGGTCTCATGGTGAAATCCCTGAGCGGTTTCCTTCCTCTCCGGCAACTGAGTTTGGAAGGATGTCTGTATCTGCTCGACTGAGGGAACATACAGATAATTGTACAGTATGTGTGGGGTGTATAGAGATGAGGTAGTCATTCAAAAATCATGTTAAACACTATTATTACACATGGAGTGAGTCCATGCAACTTATTATGTGACTTGGTAAGCACATTTTTACTCCTGAACTTATTTAGCCTTGCCATAACAAAGGGGTTGAATACTTATTGACTCAAGAAAATGTAGAAAAACATAATTACACTGACATTATGGGGTATTGTGTGTAAGCTAGTGATAAAAAACTCAATTTAAATCATTTTAAATTCAGGCTGTAACAAAACAAAATGTGGAAAAAGTCAAGCGGTGTGAGTACTTTCTGAAGACACTGTACACACTGTATTCTAGTCATGGCACATCCTATGTAACTACAGCTATAGATACATTTTCTATTCACATACTGTCCATACACAACATTCACATGCATATATATTTATATTGCGGACTCTGGTCTATCCATTTTGCCATGGGGTTTGTACTGTGTATTTAAATACTGTATTCTTGACATAACTCATTCTAATAGTTCTACTACTGTACATTGCATTTTAGTTACACTGTTTATACACACCGCATATTTATTTATACTGGTTTCTTGAAATAGCTCACTCAAATATGCAGTATAGACAATGAATGGTAATATACACTACATGACCAAAAGTATATGGACACCTGTACGTCGAAGATCTCTTTCCAAAATCATGGGTATTAATATGGAGTTGGTCCCACCTTTGGTACTATAACAGCCTCCACTCTTCTGTGAAGGCTTTCCACTAGATGTTGGAACATTGCTGCGTGGACTTGCTTCCATTCAGCCACAAGAGCATTAGTGCGGTCGGCCACTGATGTTGGGCGATTAGGCCTGGCTCGCATTCATCCTGAAGGTGTTCGATGGGGTTGAGGTCAGGGCTCTGTGAAGGCCAGTCAAGTTCTTCCACACCGATCTCGACAAACCATTTCTGTATGGACCTCGCTTTGTGCACATGGATATTGTCATGCTGAAACAGGAAAGGGCCTTCCCCAAACTGTTACCACAAAGTTGGAAGCACAGAATCGTCTAGAATGTCATTGTTTGCTGTAGCGTTAAGATTTCCCTTCACTGGAACTAAGGGGCCTAGCCCAAACCATGAAAAACAGCCCCAGACAAGTATTCCTCCAAACTTTACAGTTGGCACTATGCATTGGGGCAGGTAGCGTTCTCTTGGCATCCGCCAAACCCAGATTTGTCCGTCGGACTGCCAGATGGTGAAGCATGATTCATC
This sequence comes from Coregonus lavaretus, assembly GCF_964263955.1. Lineage (NCBI taxonomy): Eukaryota > Metazoa > Chordata > Actinopteri > Salmoniformes > Salmonidae > Coregonus > Coregonus lavaretus. The sequence goes on from NC_140014.1 coordinate 10,646,161, forward strand.
ACTCATGAGAACGCGTTTCCACTGCTCCAGAGTCCAATGGCGGCGAGCTTTACATCACTCCAGCCGACACTTGGCTGCTCGGCCATGGAAACCCATTTCATGAAGCTCCCGACGAACAGTTCTTGTGCTGACGTTGCTTCCATAGGCAGTTTGGAACTCGGTAGTGAGCGTTGCAACCAAGGACATACGATTTTTACGCGCTACGCACTTCAGCACTTGGCGGTCCCGTTCTGTGAGCTTGTGTGACCTAGCACTTCGCGGCTGAGCCGTTGTTGCTCCTAAACGTTTCCACTTCACAATAACAGCACTTATAGTTGACTGGGGCATCTCTAGCAGGGCAGAAATGTGACAAACTGACTTGTTGGAAAGGTGGCATCCTATGACGGTGCCACATTGAAAGTCATTGAGCTCTTCACTAAGGCCATTCTGCTGCCAATGTTTGTCTATTGAGATTGAATAGCTGTGTGCTCGATTTTATACACCTGTCAGCACCGGTGTGGCTGAAATAGCCGAATCCACTAATTTGAAGGGGTGTCCACATACTTTTGTATATATAGTGTAGTTTGAAACTTATTTCAAAACTAATAGGCCTAGGCCTATTCAAGGAGAGAAGCATAAATTGATCCACTTGCTTGCTGAATGGCTATAAAATAGGCTACAGCGTTGGCAATTAACTGGCGGGGAAGTTTGAATGGCGAGAGCGATGTGTAGCCTACTTCTGGTGTGATGTGATCACATTGGCTAAATTGATACTTTGCTGTACTGATGCATTGCACATGTAAAAAAACAGGCAGAGAGAAATGTATTAATTAATTAATTCACACAATGTCAGTGGCAATGTCCCAGATAACAATTTATATTGGTCAATAACTTATTTTCGGTGCTATTGCCATACCAAGCAGTGATGCAGCCAGTCAAGATGCTCTCAATGGTACAGCTGTATAACTTTTTGAGGATTGGAGGGCCCATGCCAAACCTTTTTAACCTCCTGAGGGAAAGGAGGCGCTGTCGCGACTGCGCGTGTGTGGACCATTTTAAGTCCTTAGTGATTTGGACACGAGGAAGTTGAAGCCCTCGACCCGCTCCACTGCAGCCCCTCCGTTTCCTGTAGTCCACAATCAGCTCCTTGATCTTACTGACGTTGAGGGAGAGGTTGTTGTTCTGGCAATGCACTGCCAGGTCACTGACCTCCTCACTGTAGGCAGTCTCATCTTTGCCGGGGATCATGCCGTTGTGTCTTCAGCAAAGTTGATGATGGCGTTGGAGTCGTGCTTGGCCACACAGTCATGGGTGAACAGGGAGTACAGAAGGGTACTAAGCACACACCCCTGTGGGGCCCCCGTGTTGAGGGTCAGTGTGGAGGAGGTGATGTTGCCTACCCTCACCACCTGGGGTCGGCCCGTCAGGAAGTCCAGGATCCAGTTGCAAAGGGAGGTGTTCAGTCCGAGGGTCCGAAGCTTGGTGACGAGCTGGAGGTGACAATGGTGTTGAACGCTGAGCTTTAGTCAATGAACAGCATTCTCACATAGGTATTCCTCTTATCTAGGTGGGTGAAGGCAGTGTGGAGTGCAATTGAGATTGCGTCGTTTATGGATCTGTTGGGGCGGTATGCAAATTGGAGTGGATCTAGGGTGTCTGGGATGATGGAGTTGATGTGTACCATATCCAGCCTCTCAAAGCACTTCATGATTACAGATGTGAGTGCTACAGGGCAGTAGTCATTGTGGCATGAAGCCTTAGAGTTCTTGGCAACAGGAATGATGGTGGTCATCTTAAAACTTCTGGGGATTACAGACTGGGACAGGGAGAGGTAGAAATGTACTATGAATATGCTTGCCAGCTGTTCTTCGCATGCTCTGAGAACGCGCCCTGGAATACCATCGGGCTCCGCATCCTTGCCGGTGTTGACCTGATCAAAGACTTTACTCACTTCGGCCTCGGACAGCGAGATCACCTAATCTTCTGGGTCGGTGGAGGCCCTCACACCTGGCACAATGTTGTTACTGTCAAAGCGTGCATAAAATAGATTGAGTTCGTCTGGTAGAGAGGCATCGTTGGGCAGATCACGGCTGGGTCTTCCTTTGTGTTCCATAATGGACTGTTGCCCCTGCCACATATACAGTTGGAAGTTTACATACACTTAGGTTGGAGTCATTAAAAGTCGTTTTTCAACCACTCCATACATTTCTTGTTAACAAACTATAGTTTTGGCAAGTCAGTTAGAACATCTACTTGGAGCAAGTATAAACACCATGGGACCACGCAGCCGTCATACCACTCAGGATGGAGACGCGTTCTGTCTCCTAGAGATGAACGTACTTTGGTGCGAAAAGTGCAAATAAATTCCAGAACAACAGCAAAGGACCTTGTGAAGATGCTGGAGGAAACAGGTGCAAAAGTATTTATATCCACAGTAAAACGAGTCCTATATCGACATAACCTGAAAGGCCGCTCAGCAAGGAAGAAGCCACTTCTCCAAAACCGCCATAAAAAAGCCAGACTACGGTTTGCAACTGCACAAGGGGACAAAGATCGTACTTTTTGGAGAACTGTCCTCTGGTCTGATGAGACAAAAATAGAACTGTTTGGCCATAATGACCATCGTTATGTTTGGAGGAAAAAGCGGAAGGCTTGCAAGCCGAAGAACACCATCCCAACCGTGAAGCACGGGGGTGGCAGCATCATGCTGTGGGGGTGCTTTGCTGCAGGAGGGACTGGTGCACTTCACAAAATAGATGGCAGAATGAGGAAGGAAAATTATGTGGATATATTGAAGCAACATCTCAAGACATCAGTCAGGAAGTTAAAGCTTGGTCGTAAATGGGTCTTCCAAATGAACAATGACCCCAAGCATATTTCCAAAGTTGTGGCAAAATGGCTTAAGGACAACAAAGTCAAGGTCAAAGTCATTGGAGTGGCCATCACAAAGCCCTGACCTCAATCCTATAAAAAATGTGTGGGCAGAACTGAAAAAGTGTGTGCGAGGAAGGAGGCCTACAAACCTGACTCAGTTACACCAGCTCTGTCAGGAGGAATGGGCCAAAATTCAACCAACTTATTGTGGGAAGCTTGTGGAAGGCTACCCGAAACATTTGACCCAAGTTAAACAATTGAAAGGTAGTGCTACCAAATACGAATTAAGTGTATGTAAACTTCTGACCCACTGGGAATGTGATGAAAGAAATGTGTCAGTGTCAGTGTGTAGCGGTAGGACGGAGTCAGGCGCAGGACACAGAACTTGGTCAACGACGTACTTTACTTATCACAAGTAAATAAACATATCCTCCACGCAGGGAAGGAAATACAGACTCACAAAGCAAATGACAACAAGACAACAAACAATCACGCACAACACCATGAGAGAACCAGAGGGTAAAATAGGGAAACAAATTAACGTACATTGGAACCAGGTGTGTGCAATAAAGACAAAACAAGTAGAACACAGAAACATAGATCGGAGGCAGCTAGTACTCCGGTGACGACGAACGCCGAAGCCTGCCCGAGCAAGGAGGAGGAGCAGCCTAGGCTGAATTCGTGACATCTCTCTAGTATTATTCTGACATTTCACATTCTTAAAATAAAGTGGTGATCCTAACTGACCTAAAACAGGGAATATTTACTAGGATTAAATGTCAAGAATTGTGAAAAACTGAGTTTAAATGTATTTTGGCTAAGGTGTATGTAAACTTCCGACTTCGACTGTATTACTATATTGTCCTTTTGCTTGTTTGATGACTCTGCAGAGGTCATAGCGGGACTTCTTGTACTTGTTCCTGTCCTCAGCCATGGCCTCAGGGTCGTCTGCACCAGCCCTGTGTGTGGTAGCCCGATCCTTTAGTTTAGCGCCAACCTCAGTGTTAATCCGGGGCTTTTGATTGGGGAAGCAGCAAACATTTTACATTTTACATTTTAGTCATATAGCAGACGCTCTTATCCAGAGCGACTTACAGTTAGTGAGTGCATACATTTTTCATACTGGCCCCCCGTGGGAAATGAACCCACAACCTTCACTGTGGGGACAATGTCGCCTATGCATATTCCTAATGAAGCCGGTGATGGAGGTGGTTAGCTCGTCGATGTTATCGGCCGAGTCCCGAAACATATTCCAATCAGCGCTAGCAAAGTAGTCCTGTAGCATAATCTCTGATTCTGGTGACCATTTCTCAATGGAGCGAGTCACGGGTATTTCCTGTTTGAGCTTCTGCTTGTTAACAGGAGACAGGAGTACGGATTCCTGATCTGATTTGCCGAATGGCGGACTAGGGAGGGCCTTGTATGCTTGCTTGTGGGTAGAATAACAGTGGTCTAGGAATTTATCACCCCTAGTGGCTAGGAAGACATGTTGATGGAAGTTGGACATCACATGTCTTAATTAAAATTGCCTCTGGATGTACGTTTTCCTGCTTGTTTATAGCCTCATACACTTCGTTAAGTGCCAGCTTATTTTTCTTGTCCTGAGGTGGAATGTATACAACAGTCACGATAACAGCTGAAAACTCCCTCGGGAGGAAGAAGGGTCGGTGTTTGACCATCAGGTATTCAAAGACGGGTGAACAATGGGTCGACACTTCCACCGCGCTCGACCAGCACACCAGTTGTTGTTGATGAAGAGGCAAACCCTTCCCCCTCTCGATTTCCCCGACTCCACTGTCCTGTATGCCGGTGAATGGAGAATACATCGAGTTGGATAGCCATGGTGGGTACTTGTCCTTGAGCTATGTTTCAGAAAAGCAGAGAATGCAGTTTTGAGAGTCGCATTGGTAGGAAATCCGCGATCGGAGGTCATCCATCTTATTATCAAGTGAGGGAAGAGGTGGCTAGTTTTCCCTTTGCCTTAATCTCGCGATGATCCCCTTTATCACACCATGATCCCCCCTCTCTTGCCTCTGTAACATTGGCGTTTCCTCTTGGGTAGCCCGAAAATTGGGTTGGAATTACAGAAAGAGCCCAGGGCAGATGAGTCGAAGTTGAAGCCGGAATTGAGGTAAGTAACTGCCGATCTGATGTTCGAAATTCTTGTCGGTTGTAAGAAATGATAGTGAAAATAAAGTAAAAAATAAACTACAAAATAAATGGCAAAATAGCAAAGTTGGGTCAGAGCTTGCAAAACGGTGGCAATCCAGTACAGCACCATCTTCATTAGTAACATCAGCATTTCGCGGCACCCGCTATAACATCTGCTAAACTGTGTACACAACCAATAAACTTTGATTTGGTTAGATTTTTTACCAAAGGACAGCGTGTTGTGCATTTCTCAAATGCATAAAGATTAAACTGTCACTGTCAGAAACTAACATAGGAACGTATCCTCTTGCAGGGTGGCAGAGAAGTTTTGGCTTACAGTAACCTTTACGTCTTTGTGTGCACTCTAAATAAATGAATAGTTTGACATGATCGTTGGTCACTTCCGAAGTTAAGGAGGAAAAAGAGAGAACAAGAAAGAAAGAGCGGGAGAGAGAATAGGGAGAATCACTTTTACAGAAGGCAGTGTGTTCCGAGCGAAAGACAAAAGGGAAACAGTGGGAGTGACTGAGGTCCAGGAGGATTGCAGAGTGAGGGTGGACTTGCCAATTGACCAGGTAAAAATCAACTCTGTTAGGCCTTGATGACCTGCAGAACAATATGGTCATAAAACCTATGCAATGACTACCCAACGTGGTTGTGCTGTAGCCTTGTCCCAAATCTGTTGGTGCTGTCTTGCCAACTTCTTGGTCAAACAGACAGATCTGGAACCAGGCTAGCTGTAACTGACCATTAACAAACTTGTGTACAAGACAAGTGATGCAAGGCTACTGTAGGCTGACCGGTAATAAACTCAAAGAGGGTTCTCCTTTCTTTCTCCCCAGGTTGAGGCCATGGTAGTAGATGCAGAGGAGCATTATGACCAGATGTATTCTTGGCCGGGCAGTGAGACCCAGAGTCCTTACAAAGCTTTCCTCCAAGGCTCTGATGCGTCTAGTGTTGTCCAGAGGCCTGTGTCTGCAGGCTTCAGGAAGGTCAGTGGACTGGACTGCCATGTGGACAGTGCAGTGCATTTGTGAATGAAGGGAATGGATGGATATATTTAATTGAATGATACTGTATTGATCCGTTAGAGGGGAAATTGGGTTTGAAGTTCACCACCGGCAGCAGACATAGATAGTGGTAGTGTTTGCACTTGTATCACTTGTTTAACAATAGTTTTTGCATGTATGTGTCAAGGGTTGGAACCGGTTCAGGGAACAGAACAGAAAACTGTGAAATAACTAAATTATTTGAGGAACGGAACCCAAAATGAAAACGAAAGTGATCTATACTGTTCCAGAACAGAACCGTTATTTTAAAAGCATTGGAACTTGTTAATAACATTATTTTATGTTCCAGGCATTTTTTTCCAGTCCCCAAAAAATCGCAAACAAAGAGCCTGTGCAAAGACCTCACTCTGCCACTCAAACTTATACCAACAACTGCCTTCCAGCTGGAAATCTTTGCCAGTGGGTGTAGGCTACCTGCCCTTCCCCTCTGAAGCATAGGTTACTGTAGCCTACTGACGACGTTAGAAGCGTAATTCAGAAATTAGGGAGAGATGTTTATTTAGAGAAGAATGGATTTACTTTTTCAATGCTAGTTATCACGTTTCACATTGGATTTATTAACTACAAAAAGGTACGAGATGTTTTGAATTCTAGTGCTGCTCTGCACACACAAACTTCTTAGCTAGCTAGCTAACATTTGCTCTGGTCCAACGTTAAACCAACTCGGAAGTTCAAAGACATTCAAAGTTCCTCCATAGAAGCCACTCCTCCATAGGTATAATTCTGTGGGCATAATTCAGATAATGCATGTCACAACAAGATGCCCAGCGCTTCAAGGCAAGCTTCCTCCATCCTCTCTTGCTCTCCTCACCCTCAACATTTATGTTGCATCTCGCTCCCTATACTGTGACTGGCAGCACAGTGTGTTTGTCTTTCATTATGATGAAACCATGCTGTAACGGCTAAATACAATTTGCTCTTAACGACTTTCCTATACAGATTAAATCACTTACCCGCTCCACAGCAAGCTGCTCTATGATTGGTGAAATAATTGAATGTCGAGCTAAATGTAAAAAATATATGTATTTCAGAGGTTTAAAAAAGAACAGAAAGCAATGATATAAACCAGTACTTTGTTTGGGTTCTAACCGGTTCAGAACTTGATTTTGCTGGTCGGAACAGTGGAACGGAACAAAAAAATATATGGTTCTGTTCAAAATGAAACGATTGGAAAATACAGTCATTTCAGTTCCACCCCCTGGTATGTGTGCCTGTGCGCGTGTTCCAGTCCTCGGCCCCCTTGTCAGGTCGCGGAGAGTCAGGTCGAGGCACTGGTCTGACCAGCCCCAGAGACGGAGGACTAAAGTCACCTTTGAAACCTGAGCCACAGACACACACACACAGACACACACAGCTTATCTCCAGCTAGCAGAATGAACAGAGTGATGCCTACTAGACTGGGGAAATACAGCATGGGCCCATCTTATTAGTGTAGAATACCGTAACCACCACATTTACTTGTGTTAGATCCCCATCCCTCCCTTATTCTAGTTATTATGTATGTCATGAAGAATGGTTCGAGTGCTGTGTATACAGATGTTTCTGCATGGATGTGTGGTTTCTAGAAATTGCACTCATTTAAATACACTTATTCTGGTATAATAATTCTCAAAGGAATTAGAATGAGGAGCTTCATAACAGTGATGAATGTACACAATAGTTGGCCGATATTACTATTCCATGCAATTGTAGCCAGCTTTGGAAATTAGAAGATATTGAGTCTTCTTTAAGCAATCAATAACAGTGAACATTTTGTTTAATGAAAACTATAATTTCAGCCAATGGTAATTATGGTGTAGGGAGATGTTTTGGTGTGGTATGCACTTTTGTAATAAAGATATTCTCAATTTCTTATCTAAATCATTATTGACTTCGGGCGGTAGTTATGACCCTGCTAAGGACCTCATCAATAGCTTTATTCATTACTTGTCGCATTTACTCATAAATGAATATTGCTGATTCAGAATGGCTATAGATTCCGTGAATGACCATTAGATAATGGGGAATAATGATATTCCACAATCCGGCAGCAGCTAACAAGAAGTAGTGCAATTGTAATTGTGCTATTCACACTTCTGTCCTATACAGACATCTACATTTAAGTGGTTTGAAATAGGGTTGATGAAATTAACTTTATGAGTACAAAAGGGACTTTATTATTAGTATTAGAGCAGGGAATTGCTGCTTTAAAAGCGAAGTTTGACTTCTTGAAGTTTATTGTCATAATTAGAGAATACCTGAAGAATATTAAAGTCATCCCCAGTGAATATATTTAATGTGTTTTGTAGCTACATTTTATGAGCTACATTTATATTGGAGATGATAATATCAATACTATTTATGGAAGCTTTGATGGCAGGTAAAACCTGAAGCTAATATTCTGGCTAAACAATGTATAACCATTACTCACTTCTCTCACCATCTCTTTTCCAGTCTCCTACAGTATATTAAGATGAACAGAATGTTTCAATCTGTCCTGCATCTTCATCATCTAGTGTAAATGATAATAAGAGAATATGTCTATGACCCATAGTTGGGAGCAATTTTCAAACGCCTGAAGGTACCACGTTCATCTGTACAAACAATAGTATGCAAGTATAAACACCATGGGACCACGCAGCCGTCATACTGCTCAGGAAGGAACCGCGTTCTGTCTCCTAGAGATGAACGTACTTTGGTGCGAAAAGTGCAAATAAATCCCAGAACAACTGCAAAGGACCTTGTGAAAATGCTGGAGTAAACAGGTACAAAAGTATCTATATCCACAGTAAAACGAGTCCGTTATCGACATAACCTGAAAGGCCGCTCAGCAAGGAAGAAGCCACTGCTCCAAAACCGCCATAAAAAAGCCAGTTTGCAACTGCACATGTGGACAAAGATCGTACTTTTTGGAGAAATGTCCTCTGGTCTGATGAAACAAAAATAGAACTGTTTGGCCATAATGACCATCGTTATGTTTGGAGGAAAAAGGGGGTTCCTTGCAAGCCGAAGAACACCATCCGAACCGTGAAGCACGGGGGTGGCAGCATCATGCTGTGGGGGTGCTTTGCTGCAGGAGGGACTGGTGCACTTCACAAAATAGATGGCATCATGATGAAGGAAAATTATGTGGATATATTGAAGCAACATCTCAAGACATCAGTCAGGAAGTTAAAGCTTGGTCGCAAATGGGTCTTCCAAATGGACAATGACCCCAAGCAATAAAAGCCTAAATAAATCATTCTCTCTACTATTATTCTGACATTTCACATTCTTAAAAAAAGTGGTGATCCTAACTGACCTAAAACAGGGAATTTTTACTACGATTAAATGTCAGGAATTGTTAAAAACTGAGTTTAAATGTATTTGGCTAAGGTGTATGTAAACTTCCTACTTCAACTGTAGGTATGACAACATATGACTGCAATAGACTGATGCAAAGGCGGCTGGAACAGGGCAATCATCTAAAGACGTTTGTTCATTTTGGCATTGTTTGAGAGTTCGAGCTGATCACAGACTGATCTACAAATAATAGTGAGTAGTAATTTAGAATGCAAGGTGATTTGTAGATCAGTCATTGTGCAGACGCCGACTGTAATGCAGCTGATCTCAAACACGCCCATTGAGTTAAATTGACGGTAGTTGTTTCTAGATGGGTCTTTTGGAACTTCACACCTTTAGTTGTGCTCCCCTTATCTCAGTAATGTACTGTTTTCCTTTAGCCTAGAAACAATGTAGAAATGGTAACGGTTGGCTGAATGTTCATGGATGTTGAACAAGGGTAGAGTTGAACGAGCTTGTGTAATTTTCTGTTTTTAACAATCGTTTGCTGTGTTTTAATGATATCGGCTGTTTTGTCATTTATCTTAATTAATATCGCTAGAAATGCCAATAGGACTAGGTATGTTTTATCAATCGTCTTCCTCTTCTTAAGAATTTTGTGATAAAAAATCAAATAGTTATCGATCGTGCCATCGACCTCCCCTATTTTTTGCCAATGCAATTCCTTTTCATTTGTCTTGTCCTGTTTTCCTGGCTACTATTCCCTAGCTTAGGTTCGCTGTTGCTGAAGCTTCTCCTCTCATGCAAGATCAACTATAATCAACCCCAGACAATGTCACTGGCTTCTGCAGCAACCAGGCTATTCCTCTGGGGCTTGGAGGGCCTACTACATTCTACCATTCAATTACTGTTCATTAGACAGTGTACATCCATTAATCAGACTGAGATGTTATGCTATTCCTCAAAGGGCCATTGAATCAGGGAGGAAAAACACATGCTGTTTATCCTTGTTTCCTGTTCTGAGATACTGTAGGAGTACAAAGAACACACTCTGGGATTCCCACTTGATATGTCTCTGTTTTTGACTTCTGCTCCACACGTCTTGGAATGCAAGATTAAGAAACAGAGCGTGCTAGAGACTTACCGCATATGCACCGCAGTATTAGGAATCAAATAGATCACTTGGAGGAGACAGATTTAGTGAATCGGGCCCATATGCATTGAATCTGGCTGGATGATGATATGAGATATGATTTATGTGCCTTCGTTCCAGGAGACTAAAGAGGAGGTAGAGGCGGTGTCATCCTCAAAGCTGTGCGGAATACGGTCATGGATCTCCAAGTTCTTCAAGGGTAGGTTCATCAAAGCATAGTAGCACCGCAAGCTAGTTGCCCCACGTTTCCTCCACAACACAACTGAACATAATGCGCCCATAACAGACCATAAAGAGACCGCTAATACACTCGGCGTTACCCGGTTTCCCCCTTCGCATGTCACCGGATCCCCAACCGCAACTCCACACATCTGGGAGAGCTAACGTACTTTATGGTTACCATCTGGTCGAGAGGTTGGAGTTGCATTCCCCGATCTCACATGACTTATTATTTAGTATTAAAGGCACCTGCACTTCACAAAGTGCCCCATACAGTATGTCCCGTACTGTGGATTATTCACATACGTTTTATTTTTCCCATGCAATCGTGTCTACCCTGACAGATATTCAGGGTTCTCCCCAGGATTTTTTAACAAGGTTGTGCTACTGAGTATGGCTGGGGGAGAGGCCCGGAGGGGGGCAGTGCCCCCTTAGGACTCAGAGATTGTTACTTTTCTGAACACCTGTAACTGCAATTTCCTGCAATCTAGAGCAAAAAAATTCCTTATATGATAACAAATCTCTTAGATTCTTTGGGGAGAACCCTGGATATTGTATAGGTGGGAAAATCACACTGGTCTTAGATTAGTATGCCTGTATCTTCTAAATTATTGCATTTTGGATACAGTATTTTAAAATGGGTTGAATAGAATGTATGACTAGCAAAGATGTAAATAACATATTCTTGAATATGACTTCAAATCATGTGTAGATTAACACAATGATTAGAAAGATATACCATGACACAACGAGACCTAACGATACCATGATAGGACATGACTCTTCTATGTCAGAGGATGTGCCTCACACCTAGCTCAAACAATTTTCTCTAATTGCCCACAAAGCATAGCCTGTAGGAGCAAGGCCATTCAGTGATCCATAGGTGTTCCAGCATTTTCCATTGTCCCCATGAGAATTCTATTGGTGAATAATGAACGACCGGGGCCTTCCATGTGGTTATTTACTGTTCCTGATCTGAGGTGCCACAGCATAATAACAACATCCTGTGTTGCTAACAGTAGGCAATTTACAGAAGCAGTCTCATCGCCATGTCTCATCCATGTTTTCTTTATATTCACATTTGCTTTATATTGACTGGACTGGAGCTCTGGCATGATGACAGAGATGGGAATTTTAGCAAATGGAGGGAAATATGGCCTGTTAAGTTCTTCTCTTTGTGTGGAATAGAGATATTCCCATTAGGGGTCCTTGGAATCGTGACTTCTCATCATTGGCGTTGTGAGCTCTAGACTTGTCCTTACTATTTGTATGCGCATTGCTGTTTATTGTCATTATTTGTCAATGGGACTGAATGGCTTGGCGTATATGCCCCATATTCACTCACCCAACATCTACACATCTGTTCAGTAGCCTTGATCATCTATGCCACAACCACTTCAGAGCTGAAGTGAAGTGAAGGGGAATTTTGAAATACAGGAAATTAATGGGATCTACTCTAACAGTAAGGGAACCCAACACTGCCAGTCTGTGCCACATCTGTCTGTGCCAGTCTTTATCCTCGATGGGATTTTTCCAGTTGGTCGAAATAGGAAACCTTCTTCAGTTCAGCAAATGTAAATCTACCTTCAAAGAGCTTTTTCTTCATATTTGTGTCCAGGTTGGATTAGGGTAGGCCTCTATACTAGGGCATTCTGTCCTGGGTTTCCTTGTATAACAGTAGACACTACAGTGTTCAGTTTGCTGGAGATTCTCCTTCAAAAGTTATTGGCAACATGAACAATGGCCTGGTAATTTACAGTGACTGATAGGGCTGCTGACAGAAGTTGTAAAGCATGCTGATTGATTGGCGATATGAGATGTGTAGTGTGTCACAAATTAATGTGTAGTAAATAATTTCTTCGGACCCGGGAGTAGTTTCGAATGATGACCTTTATAGCTATTTGACTTTTCCTCTTATTTATGTAAATCACATATGTATTGTTCTGATGTACAAGTTGTCATATTTATCAAAGGTCATGAAATAATGCTCCAATGTTTGTAACTTAGTCATTAAAAAAATATAAAAAATTTACAGAGAAAAGCTAAAAGTGACCAGCTTCCAGACCAATATGCCATTTATTCAGTCAGAGGTAGGTTGTGCGGGGTAGAGAGTAAAAAACATGGCAAATTAAAAGGTTTAACAAAATCCCCCACCCTTGATCTGTATAAAAGGGGTATTGTCACACATTGGTAATTGCATGTTCCATGGATATTTGAGCAGTCCATTTCACGATACGCCTTTTCATACTCAAGTTGAGTACTGGTTTATGCTCAGAGCAAATAATATCCCTATGGAATTGAACACTTGAGGGGGAAAAAAATACCTTTTGTTAACTATGGGTGAAAATGTATGCTTCTCATTCATCAGTTACATGGCATGAAAGAGCCCTTCAAAGCAGCTCCACTAGCAATACGTTTTTCGTCATGGAAAAATAATAAGTTCCAAAAAATTTGCCATTGTGATGTGAGGAGGAGAGAGGGGATGTCTGCGTGTGATCTCAGCTGCCATTGTGATGACGGGCCCCTGTGAAGTGCACCACTGGCCAGTTACAACTTAGCTTTGATTGCCAGTTGTTCTATTCGTGGTCCGCTTTGGACTGCATCTCGAGATGACAGCCAACCTTGTCCAGTGTGTCCATCCATTGTAGCAACTGCTGCAGCTCTTTATTGGCTCCAGGCACCATCAAGGGCATGCTCCGATGAGCATTATGTATAATTGATCATACAATGCATCTACGACAGCAGCTGTTCATTCATTTTAATTGAATGCCATTTTTCATTTCTCCTGTTGACAGACTGTGTGGTCAACCTATTGTAACAAGGTAGGGCTTTGTTGTGTTGTTGGATGCACTTTGATATGGGTGGACCCTGTGGTTCCCGAATGCATTAGCATCTCTGTTCTCTCTTTCTCGATACAGAATTCTAAGAGCCAGAGCCAGGGAGTCCTATAGTAACATAAACAGTGGAGGACAAAGCACCCCTCTCCTTCGTGCGACCCCATGTATGAGATGAAACAGTGTTATAAACCAAATAAAAATGTCTTCGGCTTGACAGCCCCACCATAGATATATGGCCTCTTATTCCAGGGACTATATTGCATAATTATGTATGGCTATGAATATTGCATGGCACCTCACACTGAGCCATGGTAAGATGCCTAATTGCAGAGTTTAATTATTAAGAAGCAAAGATCCTGGGCGGGTTTCACAGAAGCACTTTTTATAAATTATTTTTGGAGGTTTTTCTGATTAATTATTTTGGGGCTGGTACCTCATCAGCAGGCATAGTGGACAGTGTAACCACTGCTGAGACAGACCTATCCTCCCATGGAGAGGAATTACTATGCTGATTAAAATCTGGAGGAATCAACAAATAACATAATGATGTTGGAGTGGATCAAACAAATGATTCACTTCTCTCACAGTCAAGGCTATTAAAACACAGAGGCGCTGTGATGGGGAGAATAAGAGCTGTTGGCATTGACCTTCAGGGCACTGGTTTAATTTCTCCATGTAACGTGAGAGAGATTGAAAACAATGTTGTTTGCCTGAGTGCAGAGTACTCTATGTCAGTGGTTCCCAACCAAGGGTACTAGGACCCCTGGGGGTACTTGGCCTATGCACAGGGGGTGCTTGAGAAGACTCATGAGACCATAGGCCTACTGGTAAAATGCACGTGAGCGGGTACTTCAGGAGTACTCTGGGTAGAGCAAAATTCAGTTTGTGGTACAGTAACCAAAAAAGGTTGAGATCCACTGCTCTTAGTTGTAAATACAATATATTTCCTGACACCATCCTGAGAGATACTTAGCAATCAAGGAAGAGAAAGGAAACCACTTATTCACTTTTTCTCCAACACGAATGCGACGAAAGCTGTAGATTATATCTACATATCTGTGAAATGAAGACTCCAGTGGAGGCTCTCTGATTGTTAAATTGACTCATTGACAGTAATTTTTCTACTCACTTAAACTATTTTCCCCCCACAAATGAATAAAAGGCTATCTACTGTACAGGGGTTGCTCCATAACCTACTTCCACTGTTCCGCAATGACATAGCTACCTTTTCTGTCTTTCTGTCTTTTCTAACTTTTTGGTGAACTAGGGAGAGGCCACCCAAAGTCTTCTTTAACATCCATTAGCCTTTTAGTGTGTGAAAAAAAAAATGGAAGCCACTTTGGCCTATAATGGTGGTCAAATTTGAGACAAAAGCTGTTTTCAGAGTCCTTATCCACAGTTACCTGATGTTGCGACATAAGTGAAACTTTAAAGGCTATCTTCTATAACTACAATAATAATCATGTTGACAGCTGACCTGTAATACTCAGTGCCATGCAGTCTACCCAAGACAAGCTACTGCAGTGTGAACTGAAGCTTGGCACGACAATAGGTTCAAACTCAGAGTAATGGATCAAATGGCTCCTGCAAAATGCATTGCAGTCTCACACTTACGAAATCTAGTCAAGCCGCTTTTTGCAAGACCAGCACAAATTGTTGAATAATTGATAAGGATCAATGGGAGGATTACTTGAGTGTGTCCAGCAGTGTTTAGTCTGGCTTACTCTCCAATACCCAGTCTGTCAATGATGTGTCAGTGGTCTTGTAGCCTACAGACATGCAAGACATTTAGACATGTAAGACATCACCTAGCTATCCACTTCCTTTGTGTGTTTTTGAACAACCATCTATTCTGTGATGGGCTCAAGGTCTTGTTTGAGTTAATCGAGTAGGTCAAAGAGCAGCTCCGTAGGGCACAGTTTGAAGACATCCTGACAGAATATTTTGGCTAACATTGAAAGAGATTCTGGAACAGGCTAACAAAAAATAGAATAGTGAAAGAAAGCAAAGGATCACAAATTGGTAAAAGTCAACATCTAACCAAGGATTTTACTTAAACAGATCACTGGGTGACTGATTGACAAAATTTCCTCCTCAATATCCTACTCTCTCTGGCTTCAGTCAATGCTTAGGTCCACTAGCAGCAGTGACATTTTAGTAAGCAACCAGCATCAAGATTTACATAAATGATGGCTCAAGATATAATTGTAGTATGTGCGTGTGTGTGTCTGCATGTGTGTGTATTTGTGAGAGAGTGTGTGTGAACCAGTATGCTGCCTGTGTACCAGCAGCTCTCTGAAGGGCCTAAAGTGGTACTCCTGGCAGGCAGTCTTACAGTCCCGGACATCACTGACATCATCCAGAGCCACATCTTTTTTCCCCTCGCTCTCTTCCGGTCGGTGAGCTACTGCTAATGGCTGGAGGCTCAGCTAAAAGCCCCCAGTGTGATAAGATGTGAGTCAAAGAGAGAGAGAGGGAGACAAGGAGACTGTATCATTGGGCCAGCTATGTACTGATTATTCTGTGATGAGGAAATGGTCTAAAAATAAAAACAAATGGAAAAAGGCTAGATGATATCATCTCCACATTGCTGACAATGGCGACTGTAGAGCAAGGGGAGGGATGGGAGTGTGGGGGACGGCAACTTCTCTGCCTCCTTAAATGACTTTACCTTAGAGAAGTATGGTAGAAGGTAAAACTGGTGCTAGTAAGGCTAGTTAATAGCATTGGGACTCATGGGGAGAGGCTACCTATCCACAGAAAGTGTGCAGGACTTACACACTAGGGGCCGACTGAGCTCTAGGCGCCTTTCCCCACTCCCAAACATTTTTTTAAAGAAAAAAATGAATGTTCAAACTGTAGGCAACAAATATACATCACAATAAATACATTATAAATCAATACGACAGTAACCCCAAGTTGTTGATAAACCTTTTGAATTCTCACCTGTATCAAGACCTCCTAATTAGCCTTCAAGTTCAGGTGAGGTGACTCGTGACCCCAATGCTCGTGAGAGTTGTGACTCGTCCGGTCAGAGAGTGAGTGGGTGATCGCTATCAAAATTATGAGGCTAAACTAAAGTTTTAAATCTTCAAATCCCATAAATAAGCTTACATTTTGATTAATGATAAACTATTGGATTTGATTTAGTCCTATTCTTTAACTTACATTTTTGGTTGAGATGGAGACGCGAATCCAACATATCAATTATTAATTTGCTGACAAACTGGAATTAAAGCAAGACAGTAGCAGAGGTGGAACTATCCAAGCAGAAGATACATCTCCTTCACATGTTGATATTTGGTTGAGTTGAGAACCAAACACAATTCAATTTAAAATTTGAAATACAATAAACAGCCTATTAGCTTGTCTACGAGTTAAAAAATTAGATGTTGGATTCACGTCTCCAGCTCAACACTTCTACTGTGAGAGACGGAATCTAAAACAAAAATCCAGAAAATCACATTGTATGATTTTTAAGTAATTAATTTGCATTTTATTGCAAGACATAAGTATTTGATCACCTACCAACCAGTAAGAATTCCAGCTCTCACAGACCTGTTAGTTTTTCTTTAAGAAGCCCTCCTGTTCTCCACTCATTACCTGTATTAACTGCACCTGTTTGAACTCGATACCTGTATAAAAGACACCTGTCCACACACTCAATCAAACAGACTCCAACCTCTCCACAATGGCCAAGACCAGAGAGCTGTGTAAGGACATCAGGGATAAAATTGTAGACCTGCACAAGGCTGGGATGGGCTACAGGACAATAGGCAAGCAGCTTGGTGAGAAGGCAACAACTGTTGGCGCAATTATTAGAAAATGGAAGAAGTTCAAGATGACGGTCAATCACCCTCGGTCTGGGGCTCCATGCAAGATCTCACCACGTGGGGCATCAATGATCATGAGGAAGGTGAGGGATCAGCCCAGAACTACACGGCAGGACCTGGTCAATGACCTGAAGAGAGCTGGGACCACAGTCTCAAAGAAAACCATTAGTAACACACTACGCGGTCATGGATTAAAATCCTGCAGCGCATGCAAGGTCCCCCTGCTCAAGCCAGCGCATGTCCAGGCCCGTCTGAAATTTGCAAATGACCATCTGGATGATCCAGAGGAGGAATGGGAGAAGGTCATGTGGTCTGATGAGACAAAAATAGAGCTTTTTGGTCTAAACTCCACTCGCTGTGTTTGGAGGAAGAAGAAGGATGAGTACAACCCCAAGAACACCATCCCAACCGTGAAGCATGGAGGTGGAAACATCATTCTTTGTGGATGCTTTTCTGCAAAGGGGACAGGACGACTGCACCGTATTGAGGGGAGGATGGATGGGGCCATGTATCGCGAGATCTTGGCCAACAACCTCCTTCCCTCAGTAAGAGCATTGAAGATGGGTCGTGGCTGGGTCTTCCAGCATGACAACGACCCGAAACACACAGCCAGGGCAACTAAGGAGTGGCTCCATAAGAAGCATCTCAAGGTTCTGGAGTGGCCTAGCCAGTCTCCAGACCTGAACCCAATAGAAAATCCTTGGAGGGAGCTGAAAGTCCGTATTGCCCAGCGACAGCCCCGAAACCTGAAGGATCTGGAGAAGGTCTGTATTGAGGAGTGTGCCAAAATCCCTGCTGCAGTGTGTGCAAACCTGGTCAAGACCTACAAGAAACGTATGATCTCTGTAATTGCAAACAAAGGTTTCTGTACCAAATATTAAATTCTGCTTTTCTGATGTGTCAAATACTTATGTCATGCAATAAAATGCAAATTAATTACTTACAAATCATACAATGTGATTTTCTGGATTTTTGTTTTAGATTCCGTCTCTCACGGTTTAAATGTACCTATGATACAAGTTACAGACCTCTACATGCTTCGTAAGTAGGAAAACCTGAAAAATCGGCAGTGTATCAAATACTTGTTCTCCCCACTGTACATTTCTTCTTATGTAATCATAGAAAGCGTGCATGTTCAAGATAGCCTGCAAAGGTTGCAGACACAGGTCTGTGGAGATCTTCACAATTGAGATAATAATCTGTGCAGAATCTCGAACAACATTGATCACTTGCACTATGTACTTTTAATGTAATCTCAACTGCAAACCAGTTAATTTGGTTGTGCTATTACATGAAGCACAGTGATAACACCTTCATTTGTTGTATGCATACAAAATATCTGACATTGTTTTTTCATTGGAATTTGGTTGTGCTTTTAGATAGTTGAAAGCATAGTGATAACACATTGGAAATTCAACATATTTCTGGCTGTTTTTTTGAGTGGGTGAATAAAGGTTGAAATGTCATTGGTCAAGGTCTTAACCAAATATGACACACATTTCCATGTTGAAATTATGTGGTGTGCCCAGTGGGAACCTACTGCTGAAATCACGGGCATAGCCAGAAATTCGTAGGTGGGTGGGCCCACAGAAATTTGGATGGGCCTACGATGGGGTGCTTAGGAGTATTTTTTAAATAATAATGTATGATTTTTTAGTTTTTGCTCAATCTGATTTGGTGGGCCTGGCAGGGCCTGGCTCCCCAGTGGGTGGGCCTGTGTCCACTCAGGCCCACCCATGCATATGCCCCTGGCTGAAATGCACTGAATTAATTGAGGAACATGATAACGCTCAGAATTTATGAACGGCCTGTTTCACAATTCACAGCAATGTCATTGGCGATTAAAGATAGTTGCTCTATCAGTACTAAATATACGTTTCATTTGCTCTGAAATCTTTACATATTGGCGCAGCCAAGCCGACGCAGCACCCCTCTTATTTGGGGAGAACCCTGGCATAGTGACCATATGTTAGTTTCAAACACTTTAAATGGGCACTTCTGATTTTTGCGGTATTTCCAGGGATTCTCGAGATATTAATTATTCCCAGTATTGAAACGGTAGATTTTCGGGAAAATATGAATCTCCCTACTCCATCCCATACCCTTTTCACATAGGGATTTTACCCTATGACAAACAATGTCAGTATACAACAAGTTATTGCTCACTTATACCCTTTAATCATACATCATTGGAAAGCTTAGATTCACAGCTATCCATCAGACACATTTTCAGAAGGTTCAGGTCAACCGAACTTTGACCTCTAGGCTACATACCATAATTACCTGTAAAAACTGCTTTAAAAAGGAAACCCTGATACATTTTAAACTTTGTTTGACAAGAGGTTCTGAAAGGTCATGAAATTACCTTTAAAATGATATATAATATAATCAACTTAAAGCACCAGCCACAACTATTGTTTAAAAAAATCGCCCGGCTGAGCTGCCTGCCATCCAGGACCTCTATATCAGGCGGTGTCAGAGGAAGGTCCGAAAAATTGCCAAAGACTCCAGCCACCCAAGCCATAGACTGTTCACTCTGATACCATCCAGCAAACGGTACTGGAGCATCGTCTCTCTGACCTTCTGAGACACCTTCTACCCCCAAGTCATAAGACTGCTAAATAACCAGACATCTAAATAGTCAATTAATGTTACCCAAACTATCTTCATTGACTGTCTTGCAATGACCCTATGCACACTCACTAGACTACATATACTCACCATATGCACACTGGGTGATTCTCAATATCCATGCTACAGTGCTCCACACTCTCATGCTCCGAGTGCTTTCTCCTAGGACGTTCTTTTGAGTACGTTCTTGTGAGGATGAGAGTGTGGAGAATGCATAAAACATTACATTTGAGAAACACTTCCCCTACTGTATTACCTCCCCATTCACTGAACCTTCTTCCAACCAGGACAATGCCAACAATAGAGACAAAACAAGATACATACAAAGCAAATGTTTTACTCCGTAATTATCAGCTAACTACATGTGGATCATAATAATATAGCTAGATAGCAAGTTAAACAGGCAAAAATAACCTAAAACGAATGTTATGCAAGGTAGATTTACATTTTTCATGTATAGCTAGCTACCAATTCTTCAAGGCTAGCTAGCTATCCAGAGAGCCCTATTGACTTACTATGGACTTTTGCTGAACCTTCTTCCAGCCAGGACAATGGCAATAGAGACAAAACAAGATATACACAAAGCAAGTATTTTCTCTCACTTCAGCTCAAATAATGGCTGCCATTGATTTGATGAATCTCAAATATAAAACATATTTGATTTGTTTAACACTTTTCTGGTTACTACATGATTCCATATGTGTTATTTCATAGTTTCGATGTCTTCACTATTATTCTAAAATGTAAAACATTTTAAGAAATAAAGAAAACCCTTGAATGAGTAGATGTGTCCAAACTTTTGACTGGTAGTGTATATCTACCTCAAAAACCTTGTACCTCTGCACATTGATCTGGTACTGGTACTCCTTTATATAGCTCCATTCTTGTGTATTTTATTTAATTCCTCTTGTTACTATTTTATTTGTAAATTCTGCATCGTTGGGAAGGGCTCGTAAGCAAGCATTTCACGGTAAAGTCTACACCAGTTGAATTTGGCGCATGTGACAAATAAAATTTGATTTGATTTATTGTGCCATTGACATGGGTTGTTTGTCATAGTTTAAGTCCCTATGGGAACAATGAATGGGATGGGGGGATGAATGAAAGAGTGATAACACAGAAAGATGCCACTGCTGCACTGCTGTCACACATTTTCCAACTCTAGGGACATAGACCGTTAAATAAAATCACAAAGGCTGCATTTACACAGGCAACCCAATTCTGATATATATTTTCGCTAATTGGTCTTTTGACCAATCAGATCACCTCTGAATAAGATCTGATATGAAAAGATCTGATGTGATTGGTCAAAAGACCAATTAGTGGAAGTATATCAGAATTGGGCTGCCTGTATAAACACAGCATATGAGACATCGTTGGCCCAAGTGAGCCCGATGGCCCAAATTTGGGGGTCTGGCTCATGCTTGGCAGAGGGAGCCACTGGTCCAGATTTCCTTCCTCTTTCTAGGGCTGGTCAGTAAACCATATTTTACTATACTGAACAAAAATATAAATGCAACATGCAACAATTTAGAAGATTTTACTGAGTAACAGTGCATGTCAGGAAATAAGTCAATTGAAATAAATAAATTAGGCCCTAATCTATGGATTTCCGATGACTGGTCACAGATACCTTCAAAAAGATGTAGGGGCGTGGATCAGAAAACCAGTCAGTATCTGGTGTGATCACCATTCGCCTCATGCAGCGCGACACATCTCCTTTGCATAGAGTTGATCAGGCTGTTGATTGTGGCCTGTGGAATGTTGTCCCACTCCTCTTCAATGGCTGTGCGAAGTTGCTGGATATTGGCGATAATTGGAGCACACTGTCGTACACGTTGATCCAGAGCATCTCAAACATGCTCACTGGGTGACATGTCTGGTGAGTATGCAGGCCATGGAAGAAGTGGGACATTTTCAGGAATTGTGTAAAGCATTATCATGCTGAAACACGAGATGATGGCGGCGGATGAATGGCACGACAATGGGCCTCAGGATCTCTGCAATCAAATTGCCATCGATAAAATGCAATTGTGTTCATTGTCCGTAGCTTATGCCTGCCCATACCATAACCCCACCGCCACCATGGGGCACTCTGTTCACAACGTTGACATCAGCAAACCGTTTGCACACACAACGCCATACACGTGGTCTGCGGTTGTGAGGCCAGTTGGACTTACTGCCAAATTCTCTAAAACCACGTGTTGCACACACTCTAAAGTGCAGTCATCCATCGCAAAAAACGAGGCCTTTTAAAATCCGTTTTTTTTTTGCCCCCATTTTTTCAGGTTGTCCCCCATTTTTTTCACACTTTTCTAATATAAAAACAACATTTGATTTTCTGAATTGAAAACAATGCTTAAACCACATCAGGGGATGACTTTTGAGGTCTGTGAATTAAAAAAATATATATATTTTTGAGTGTACTTGCCCTTTAATTCAGGAGTATGCCCTGCACCATTGTTTGGTTAGAGGGTTTTTTGTAGTGCAGTAATTGCACATGTGATGATTATGTGTTCCATATACAGTGATTTGCATTGTGGCAGCCAATGGAATGGGTGGAGTAAAAGGCCAGCAACACTCCGTATTATTCAGAGCCCCATGAAATGACACCAGAGCGTCTGCTAAATGACGAAAATGTAAATGTAAATATATACATTCTACAGACCCTACGGAGTACTCCCTACAATACTTTTACTGGGGCACCCAGAATAGTTTTTGCTCTATAAGCCAATATGTATTCAATATACAGTGATTCGCATTGGGGGCATTTATATGACCTTGGATTTTTTTTAATAACCTGTGTTTAATGCAAATGTCACTTAAATATGAACAAATATGAATCAATGTTAATGTTTAGACAATTTGTTTTCATATATCATTAATAAATACAGGTTGTTGACACTTTTATACTATTACGTGGGGGACTTTTATTTTGAAAAGTGTCAAAATGCCATGACACTAAGTACTTTTTTAGTGTTCCTGAGGAGACGCTGGTCATGTCATGAGTTCGCAAATCAAATTGTCAATTGTGGTGCCACCGGACAGCGAAAAACAAGTAAGTTAACCTCTTAAGGATCGGACTCTTTTTTTAAAATTATCGCCTAAAATGACATACCCAAATCTAACTGCCTGTAGCTCAGAACCTGAAGCAAGGATATGCATATTCTTGATAGCATTTGAAAGGAATCACTTTGAAGTTTGTGGAAATGTGAAATTAATGTAGGAGAATATAACACATTAGATCTGGTAAAAGATAATACAAATAAAAAAACATGCGTTTTCTATTTATTTTTTTGTTCCATCATCTTTGAAATGCAAGAGAAAGGCCACAAGTAATATTGCAGTTTAGGCGCAATTTAGCAGTGTGTCTGCAAAGTTTCAGATTGATCCAGTGAAGCATTGCAATACTGGACTATTTTGTGTCAAGTCTTCCCAAATGTGCCGAATTGGTCAATTGATACATTTTCAAGTACATAACTATAGAGAACATACAAAAATGATATGGTAATACAAAATGTAAGTTTACACACTCCCAGGAATGTCATACATGATAGATCATTAGCTTATACACTAACTTTCGCACATCTAGATGGCCGGGCGGGGAGCCAGAGACAGCAGGGGTTCAAACTGTTTATTTGTTTTACCTTTATTTAACTAGGCAAGTCAGTTAAGAACAAATTCTTATTTATAATGACGGCCTAGACCGGCCAAACCCGGGTGACGCTGGGCCAATTGTGCGCCACCCTATGGGACTCCCAATCACGGCCGGTTGTGATACAGGGGGTCTGTAGTGACGCCTCAAGCACTGAGATGCAGTGCCTTAGACCGCTGCGCCACTCGGGAGCCTACAGTTGAATATAAAAATGGATTTTATCAAACAAAACTATGCTACATTTTATCTCTGGGACCCTCAGGATGACAAATCAGAGCAAGATTACTGAATGTACAGTGGGGGAAAAAAGTATTTAGTCAGCCACCAATTGTGCAAGTTCTCCCACTTAAAAAGATGAGAGAGGCCTGTAATTTTCATCATAGGTACACGTCAACTATGACAGACAAATTGAGAAAAAAAATCCTGAAAATCACATTGTAGGATTTTTTATGAATTTATTTGCAAATTATGGTGGAAAATAAGTATTTGGTCACCTACAAACAAGCAAGATTTCTGGCTCTCACAGACCTGTAACTTCTTCTTTAAGAGGCTCCTCTGTCCTCCACTCGTTGCCTGTATTAATGGCACCTGTTTGAACTTGTTATCAGTATAAAAGACACCTGTCCACAACCTCAAACAGTCACACTCCAAACTCCACTATGGCCAAGACCAAAGAGCTGTCAAAGGACACCAGAAACAAAATTGTAGACCTGCACCAGGCTGGAAAGACTGAATCTGCAATAGGTAAGCAGCTTGGTTTGAAGAAATCAACTGTCGGAGCAATTATTAGGAAATGGAAGACATACAAGACCACTGATAATCTCCCTCGATCTGGGGCTCCACGCAAGATCTCACCCCGTGGGGTCAAAATGATCACAAGAACGGTGAGCAAAAATCCCAGAACCACATGGGGGGACCTAGTGAATGACCTGCAGAGAGCTGGGACCAAAGTAACAAAGCCTACCATCAGTAACACACTACACACTACACAGACGTGTCCCCCTGCTTAAGCCAGTACATGTCCAGGCCCATCTAAAGTTTGCTAGAGTGCATTTGTATGATCCAGAAGAGGATTGGGAGAATGTCATATGGTCAGATGAAACCAAAATATAACTTTTTGGTAAAAACTCAACTCGTCGTGTTTGGAGGACAAAGAATGCTGAGTTGCATCCAAAGAACACCATACCTACTGTGAAGCATGGGGGTGGAAACATCATGCTTTGGGGCTGTTTTTCTGCAAAGGGACCAGGACGACTGATCCGTGTAAAGGAAAGAATGAATGGGGCCATGTATCGTGAGATTTTGAGTGAAAACCTCCTTCCATCAGCAAGGGCATTGAAGATGAAACGTGGCTGGGTCTTTCAGCATGACAATGATCCCAAACACACCGCCCGGGCAACAAAGGAGTGGCTTCGTAAGAAGCATTTCAAGGTCCTGGAGTGGCCTAGCCAGTCTCCAGATCTCAACCCTATAGAAAATCTTTGGAGGGAGTTGAAAGTCCGTGTTGCCCAGCGACAGCCCCAAAACATCACTGCTCTAGAGGAGATCTGCATGGAGGAATGGGCCAAAATACCAGCAACAGTTTGTGAAAACCTTGTGAAGACTTACAGAAATCGTTTGACCTGTGTCATTGCCAACAAAGGGTATATAACAAAGTATTGAGAAATGTTTGTTATTGACCAAATACTTATTTTCCACCATAATTTGCAAATAAATTCATAAAAAATCCTACAATGTGATTTCCTGGATTTCTTTTCCTCATTTTGTCTGTCATAGTTGACGTGTACCTATGATGAAAATTACAGGCCTCTCTCATCTTTTTAAGTGGGATAACTTGCACAATTGGTGGCTGACTAAATACTTTTTTTCCCCACTGTAAGTACATTATTTACCTTCAGAGGTGAATGTATCAAACCAGTTGCCGTGATAATTTTTTTGTTGTTGTGCACTCTCCTCAAACAATAGCATGGTATTTTTCCACTGTAATAGCTACTGTAAATTGGACAGTGCAGTTAGATTAACAAGAATTTAAGCTTTCTGCCCATATAAGACATGTATATGTCCTGGAAAGTCTGCTGTTACTTACAACAGTCATGCTAATCACATTAGCGCACGTTAGCTCAACCGTCCCGTATACGGGACACCAATCCCGTAGAGTTTAACCTTTATTTATTGTAATTTAAATGAGTTTGTAGTAAAGTGTTGAGTTAGATTACATACTGTAGCTACCTCAATCTTTATTTCAAATAATTCGGTGACATCACACACATTGCTAGCTAGCCAAAGTTTTGCTAGCTAGCAGGCTCAGCTAAATAAATATCCCCTTATATACATCCACTTCTCATAGTCACGTCATGAGATTTGTAAATGAAAGAGGAATATAATAATATGAATCTACTGGAGTTTCCCATCTCCCCATTGTGGATTCTCTCTGTCCCTGCCTAGACCCAATATCCATACACGAAAAAAACAAAAACATCTGAGGTCCCCACATGTAACCAACAACAGAAAACATAATTCTTCAAAAAATTAATACAGAAAGAATATGACACAAATTATGTATTACACATGCACATATTTATATAAATCATTGCAGACACTGAAATGTAGTCCACTACACTGCATCTCCTCAGCAGTGTCGACTTTCAATGCAACGTCGATGATGGAATCTGAACATTTCCACACCGTCCTTGTTCAACTTCCTCCAGTCCATTCATATTGTCCATGTTTGAGTATTTGAATCCCACTCTACACATTCCCCCATATGCTTTTGGAAGAAAAGAAAACACCAACCAGTATCATTTGTAAAGCAACACATGCAAATTAAAACATCAATATCAACAACAATATAAAAATGATATATAAAATGACATATAAAATGATATATAAAATGAATCACATTCCATTTCCCCCCTTTGATTCATAAGAAAACACTAAATATCACAACAATATGCAAAGAAATGTAAAAATTGTCTCACAATCAGATATTCAAAATTTCCTAGAGTTACTTCAACTCTAGTTTTCGTAACGTTTTGGTCTGACTTTTTCCCCAATTTAAAAAAAAATCAATTTCACTGATCTATCCACAAAACTATTTAACATTAGCTGAGGATATTCGATCGGGAAATCCCCACCTGCTTATGACTTCTTTACACAAGAACTTTGCAACCGACTGAGCTTCTTTTCGCTTGGTTGCACATGCCTCCTGCCATCGTGAAAATCTATCTACAACCACCAGCATATATCTTTTCCCTTCAACTGGTTTTATCATATCAACAAAGTCGATAACCAACTCACGCATAGGACCTCTCAGTGTAGGAATGTAACCAGGAAGAACAGTCACACCCCTGCGAACATAATTTTTCAGACAGATTGTGCACCTGCCTATGACATAGTCAACCTGTTCAAGCAAATATGGTGCCCAAAAACCATACTCCTTTGTGGTCTTTCTCCTAACCTCCCCCCTTGCAACATGAGCTAACCCATGTGCTTCCTGAATCATCAGGCCTAATAGGTCTAGAGGCGCTACTATCAACCCCTCATGGTTTCTCCAAAGACCAGTAGCATCTTTGACGGCACCTTGGTCTAGCCATAACTGTTTGTCAATCGTAGAAGCAGCTTCCTGCATCAAAATCACATCCTTAAGCGTAATTTTGTCTTCCAAGTCCACTCCATGAGTGACCAGAAAAACCTTGCCCAATTTGTCCGCTCCTGTGACGGCTTTTGCAGCTTCATCAGCAGCTTTGTTCCCTTGTGTGACTTTTGACACATATGTTTTATGGGCTGCACACTTAGCTATCGCTATCTCTTTAGGCTTCACCATAGCATGCAACAGTTTCATTATTTGTGCATGATGTTGTATCGGAGAACCATCCGTTTTCTTAAACCCTCGACCTTTCCACACTGCTCCAAACAAATGACATACACTATCTGTATATGCAGAATCAGTATATATTGTCACTCGCTTTCCTTCTGCTAACAAACACGCTTCTGTTAGCCCCACAAGTTCAGCAAGTTGTGCAGACGCAGGCTGTGGTATTACTTCAGCCTTTTCAACAACACATCCAGTTCCTTGGGCTTTAACTACTGCATAGCCAGCACACAATTAACTCCCACACGATAACAAGACCCATCAGTCCAATACTCCAGGTCTGCCTCACGTAATGGAAAGGCTTGCAAATCTGATCTAAGCCTTGAGTATTTCTCTGCTTCTTGAACACAATCATGTGGCTCACCATCCTCTGAAGTTGGCAAATTCTCGGCTGGATTCACCGTATCACACCTCACTAGGGTGACATCTTCCTGCTCTAAGAGCCTATGATAGTCTCTGAGCCTAGGCATAATCAATGTATATTTTCCATAGTTCAGAAGATTTCTGAGACTATGATGGGTAAGAATTGTTGCTGGGTAACCCATCGTAACAGATGATGTTTTGTCATACATTGAATATACTCCCACCATTGCTCTGTAGCACAGTGGTAGCCCTAGTTCTACTTCTGAATAGGCAGTAGAGTAGTAGGAAATAGGTTGAGGGTTCGTCCCTGTACCTGTCGGCTGACAAAGAACTACACATGCATATTTACCTCCAGTAGAAGTAGACACATATAGCAAGAAATTCTTAGAGTAGTCTGGTAGTGTGAGTGTAGGTGCCTCCTGTAACCTCTGTTTGATCGTTTCAAATGCCACAAGGCCTTCTTGTGTCCAGAAAAAGATTGCTATGGAGTTGACCACTCCCAGTATTTTTAACCATAGCTCTCAAAGGTCCCGTCAAACTAGCATAGCTCTCAACCCAAGCTGAAGAATAACCAGCAATACCAAGAAATGTCATCATCTCTCTGACAGTTCTAGGCTTCGGAGCCTTACGAATAGCTTCCAATTGACTGTCCGAAATGCTTCTGTATCCATGCGTTATTTTCTGACCCAAATAAACAACCTTCTCCTGGCAATATTGCAACTTTTTCTGTGAAACCTTATGCCCCTTTACTGCCAATACCTGTAGCAGTTTAATTGAGTCTTTATGACATGTTTCCTCATTCTGTGAGCAGATAATTATATCATCCATGTACTGAATGACAGTGCTTTGCAATATCTGATCTATCCCTACCAAATCTTCCTTCAGTATTTTATTGAAAATGTGAGGGCTATGCTTGTACCCCTGTGGCAATCTACTGTACTCATAGAACTGTCCCTTATATGTGAACCCAAATAAACCCTGACTTTCTACACTAAGTGGAACACTAAAAAATGCACCACATAAGTCTAACACTGTGAAATGTGTCGCATCAGGAGGAATTTGGGCTAACAAGGTATGCGGGTCTGGCACTTCTGCTGGAAAATCAGTCACTACCTCATTCACCGCTCTCAAATCATGAACCACACGATAAGTTTCATCGGGTTTCTTCACAGGCAACAAAGGCGTGTTACTCGGAGGATTTTTTGTTGTCCTCAAAACACCTGCTTTCGAAAGTCCTTCAATTTGTGGTTCGATCCCTTGGATTTCTTCATCTTTCAATGGATACTGATTCTTCCAAGGAGGTCTGGCTGCTGGTCGAAGTTCAACTTTCACCGGTTGGGCTGATTTCACAAGTCCAATATCGGCACTGTGTTGAGACCACAAACCTTCTGGAACTTGTTGCAACATCTCCTCTTTCATAGAGTCTGAATCCATCTTCGCACTGCAAATAGATTCATGTGTCATCCATACAGCTTGTGGCTGTCCTTGTCCTTGAGCCGAAATCATGATTTTGAAAATCGCTGATCTTCACTCCTCCAAATCGCCAAATTCTCTTTAATTGGTACGAAAACAGCTTTCTCTGCTTCTGTCATCATTTATCCTATATGCTTCTGCTTATAGTCTTCAGAAACCAACAAGGTCACATGTGACACACTCTTCTCAATCTCAAATTCTTTATCCAGATAATCGTCTGTGTTTATCTTTATAGCTGCTCCTTGTGGTACTAAAATTATGCAACATGAGCTGAGTTGAACTTTCTTAGGTTGATGACTCAACCATTCGTCTGAGTTCGATTGGGCAGCATTCTTGAAATACTTGAGCGTACAATGAAATGGATATTCCGGAAGCCTCGCATCTGGCATGTTTGCCACAATGAATTTCTCCCATATCTTAGCCTGCTTCAAAAAATCTGCACTGAGATTTCCAATCCAAAATATTGAAGAAGAGTCAATCTCTGTCGTCATCACAATTGGTAAACCTTTTCTTTTGGCACTTCTACCAGACAGCCGTCTGGCGTACATTTTATTGTACAATTCAATCTACACAATGCATCTCTTCCCAACAATGCAATAGGTGTATGTTCCGATACCAGTATGGGTATTGTAATTTTCTGATTTTTATAGCAGAGCTCAATTGGTTCCGTAAGAGGAATCAGCTGTTTCACTCCCTCAAATCCGATTGTCCTAATTAGTTGATTGGACATGTAAAGATGTGTAGCATCTTCAGGCCGAACACAGGTGAAAGCAGCTCCGCTATCCGCCATCACTTCTAATGGTCGATTGTTTACTTTCACCTCAATTGTTGGATCTTTTTCCGGTCCTGATGCTACCAGCTGACACCCCCCTTTTGGATCTTCTGGGCACCTCTAGAATCCTTGCTCCGGACCCCTATAAGGGTTCACCGGTCCTCCAAATTATCTTGACTGGCCCCTGTGTCTTCCTCTGAAATTCCCTCTGGTGTTTCCTCCTGGCCCATTACACTCACAGGCAAAGTGACCAACCTGTCCACAATTATAACACACTTCTGAAGATTGCTGGAAGTATGGCTTAAATCTTCCTCCTCTTCCTCTTCCTAAGCCTTCTCGTCCTCTTCCTCTCCAATTCTGTGTCTGTCCAGAAACTGGCTGTGGATATGAAACAACTGGTATCACCAATGGTGGCTGGTACAATTGCGGTTGGACCTGGTTCGGTTGAAGCTGTGGCAGTGATTGTTGATTTGGTGAACACTGATTCTGCATAACCAAAGCCTGTTTCTTCTCCTTCTTATTCTCCACCAGTTGTATTTGATTGAGTTTTCTGAGAGTTTCTTGGTCCTGTTCTTTCTGGTTGTGTTCCTTTTTCCGGTACAGATCCACTTGATGGGCTATATGATCTGTATAGACACCTTTTGTCATGCTTCCAAGTCCAACCACCTCTGCCAGTTTGCTCCTTACTGGTGAGGGCAGCCCCATCTGCAGTTTAGCTCGCAAAATTGACTGCTCTATTTGACTCACATCTGGATCATTTCCGGTAATATTTCTCCACACTTGATGAACTCTTGACACATAGGCTCTCGGATTTTCTTGTTGTCCTAGTGGGTCAATCAGAATGTTGTCAGGATGCACATTTGTTGGAAACGTATCTTTCAGTGCTCTCCACAGCCGATTTCTACTTGCAGCTAACAACTCAGGATCATTCACCGCAGTCCCCACATATCGATTAAGTCCAGCTCTCTGAAAAATGTCTTCCATACCTGGAATCCCAAGGAGATTAGCCAAAAGTCTCTTAATGTCTCCTATAGCAGACTGTGTTCCCACCGTGATTTCTTCCAATTTAGAAATCCAAGGATTTGCTCCATCTTGAAGAGTAGGCAGCTTCTCAAGTATATCTGACATATCGGTATTCTGCAAAGGCTTATACTCCAGGTTCTGTCCTCAAATTATCACTGGCATCATCTTCTTACTCGTGCTCCCTTTTCTTGGCCTCAATATGTATTTCCTCTCCAATTTTTGAGATTCTTTTTTCAGCAGTTTTTCCTTCTGTATCTTCAACTTCTTGAGTGTTCTTCCAATTCTCTTACTTCTTCTAAATTATTCGCCTTATCCAAGCATGATATGCATCAATCCATATCTCTTTCTATTTCTTCTGTGCTAGTCATTGTAGAATAAAATCCTCTTGAACATGAAGCACCTTTAATCTCCAAATCTTCATCGCTGTCTTCATCTTGACTTTCATCAGAGCTCGGATCTCTTGTATCCTTCTTCTTCCAACTTCCATCACCTCTTCTTTCTGCTCTGGCCAACCTCTGTCTGATCACAGGGTCATATCCACCCATGATCTCTTCTGAATCACTCTGATCATCATCATCATCATCTTCAAATTCCATCCTCCTGAACCTCACTCTACCCTTAGTTTCCAGACATGTCGTTTTCTTCTTACTTTTGGAGTTTGGATTAATCTTTTGGATTAATCTGCTTGTCCTCTCTCTATTATTCGTTCATCTTCATCTCTGATGCAATAATCACCCTCCTGAATGATCATTGGAAGCTGAGGATAGACGTCCTTAAACTCTACTTCTTCCTCTTAAGGTGGGGGCCTCTTTGCTGAATCCGTATGTGAGAAAGGTGTATTGACTTCTGCCATTAGTTTTTCTGTTACCTTCGCCTCGTTTGCCATTTTCTCTATGCCTCTTTCTCTTTTATCTTTTGTATCTTTTATCAGTTTTTGTCCCTCATTTTCAAACAACTTAAGAACACCCAGCTCTCTTTGTCTCATTTCTTTACGTTGTTCCCCTTTTTTTCCCCTTCTTTTGATCTGCCTTATATGTGGCCACAAGCACTTGCATTATTTTAATTATGTCTGGGATAAGAGTCCCTTCCACTGGCCATAGTTGTTCAATGTCAGGCCAACGTTTATTCCATTTTCCAGATAACCTTGCAATACCATTAACTAGAGTATTACTATTTTGTACTACATCAACAGGAGTAATTACTTTCGTAGTTTTGATGTCCTTTTTCCCCATTGTAACAACTCTTTTATATTCTTTTATTGTGAATTATTTATTTATTTTATTATTATTTATTTTAAACTAATTAATCTGTAAACCAAAAAATACTTTAAGCTATGTAGCTCATCTTTCCCTCCTATTTTTTATTTATTTATTTATTAATGTATTTATTTAATTATATATATATTATTTTATTTTTTTAAACCAAATTATTGATTAGTGGCAATCTTACCACATCCAATAAAGAAAAGTAAAGGAAACTAGTCAACTTCAGAGCAATCAAAAAAGAAAGACCTGCAATCCAGCAACACTACAGCACCCACAAACCAATTGCTTAATAAGCACCCAATCACCTTAATTTTACAGAATAATCTCAGTGCTGGATTTCCAACATAACCCTAATAAACAACCCATGCACAAAAAACTTCAATGTGTAATTCTCAATTACATCAATTGATCAGTCTGTTGCCAAGTCCCTGTTAAATTGTCACAACATGAAATAGGCATACACAAACAGATAAATGCCCTTCATCGAGAAATGTGTTTATAATATCCTGTATGGGAAAGTAAGTTTGTGGATAGAACAGTACTGGCCTTAATTGGACTGGATCCGGGACAGCACACGCTGTCGCGTGACGCACTGGTCAGCACCTCCTCTCTCTCTGTCTCCTCCTTCTCGTTTCTCACATCACAGGAGAACAAAAGAAACAGACAAGAATTTAGTATTTTATGCACTCACTGGGTTATTTCAACCATACAATACCCTTTTAGACATACCTATGTTCACATTCGCGCTAAGAAATAAGAAAACAGCTTAACTCAGGAATATTATAAATAGCGCAATAATATTTTATTTTATTTATGTATTTTTATTTTTAATCCGTCAACATAACTCTTATTTATAAATTCAATGGATCTCAATCAAATAGTTTCATAATTAAGCAACAGCCACTTAACAAACAGAATACTTTATTCGTGTGTACTCAAAGTCCCCCTCCTTCTTTTTCAGCTCTAAGTCTGCGTCTCCCAGCAGCTCAGTGCAGGCAGGGGAGTGGCATATTTGCTCTGTGTAACTCTAAACTCATAAAATCCCACACATGCGCAGCTCATTTACTAGTGCGATTTCATGGTGAGAGGAGCTCTCCCGCAAGTAACTTTTCTCTAAGTCAGACAGCAGACAGACCAGCTGTCCCTCCGTTCTTTCTAACACAGACAAACAGTAACACTGAACAAAACGCACAAACCAACACAAAACATAGAACACAAATCCTACTTCGAAGTTTCTTAACTTTACTATCTTCACTTATTCTAATCTGCAGATTTATAGTTATTTTCTTATCCATTACAAATCCACTCTATACAATCATAACGTCCTCACGGGGGCTCATAGGTTTTAACAATGTTTAAAACGAATCCTCTCTATACAATCATAACGTCCTCCTGGGGGCTCATAGGTTTTAACAATGTTTAAAAACGTTCTCTCAAATGGAGACTCATAAGGTTTTAACTGTAATTAACATATTTCCTTACAAAAACTAAAACCCCTGTTCTCAACCAAAACATATATATGTATATATCTCTAACATAAATCTTATCATAGCATGAGTCGACACACAGCTGAAACACAACAGAGACCTCTTTAATTTTGCGCAAACACACACACTCTCTTTCCCTCACACACACATGAAAAGAATGCATCCATTCATACGGTCCTTAAAATCATGCTTACGTCGCTACTATTTCCTTTATATTCCTTCCTAAATGCTACCTTGAGTTGCAGATATTCAATGAGAGGCTACTTCGGACATATACTTCGTCAACTATATACCGAGAGGTAACATTCAATTGAATGTGTATTCTACAATCTCCAGTCCCTTCGACTGACCTGAAATTGCACCTAGTGACTCTTCAGGATTTTGTGGCCCATCTTAATGATTGCCTCATTTGAGGGCTTACGTAGATCAGCGACGTCCTAACAGTATACATTTTTCCTTAGTTCCTTGTCCTATTCCTTCATTCTATTCCTTTTCCCTTTAATTTTATTCAAGCCAAATATCCCTGGGCCCAGTGTTATCAATTCCTATAGACACTTTTATCCTGTATTATATTCTCACTCCCCACTGTTTGCGTTGTTTTCAACGCAAACAACTTTAGAAATTTAGAACGGATTCTCATCCCACAGCAAATAACAGCAAGGCGCACACACAAGTTCTAAACGGTGCATCCCCCAACGCACACACAGTCACACGAACTGACAAGCGCCCAAAGTTGTGAGAAAGCTCACCTTATCTGCCGGCCTCTGTAGCGGGAGTCAGCTCGCAGCCCATGATGGAACTTTGAAACAGACGCAACACGTCCCAAAATCCTCGTCGCCAATTTTCTGTGGTGCCCGAACAACGATGCTGATATGCTGTGTTGACAAGGAATCCGCTGACACTGTACCTGATTATAAAGGTTTATTATATCAATAGATTTCAGCGTCAATTTACAGATTTCTGCAGAATCTGGAGAACAACTAACCCAATCTCAAATATGATTATTCTCCCCGTCCTTTGTTGAAAACCTGGTATATATCCTATGTAACATAAGATGGGTGTTTTGAATAGACCAATCCCTGGCTTCCACATATCCAAGTCTCCTCTGTTTCAGGGGGCCCCTATAGTAATGCTTTCCAGATGTTTCAGCAAGGCAAAGTAAAGTTCATCTAACACACCATTTGCAAACATCAGCCAAAATTATAAACTGTTCAGATACTACACCTGCTAACTTTCTTTGTTGCTACTTTTAAGGTGGGAACCAACATGAGGTACCTCCAGTAGGCAGAGAGGCAAGAACCATTAGTCCGCTAGCTCAAGGACACGCTAAACTATTCACAGCCCTGTGTAATGTTTAATGTAATTGCATAGCTGGACTTTTTGAAACTTAATGTATTTGTATTGTTTAAAAAATTTACAAATACAGTAAAAATAAATGTATGATTTAAACATGTCTTTAATGTTTATCTGTTTTAGCTGTAATTCCCTAAGTGTTAATACATTTGTGTTTACATCATTAAGCCTTCATGTATGTGTTATGAATGACCAAAGGTGTCTGACTTTAAATTAAGTACAGCGTCATGCGATATAGAGTCTTTATGGATGTGTTATGAATGACCAAAGGTGTCTCACTTCAAACTATGTATTACAGGACACTACATTAAATTTCAATAAATAGGTTATTAATGTTCTGCTGATTTATGAAGGTTCTCTCTTGATCCACAGGTTATTGTAGGGTGTGAGAGGTATTTAAATGGGTTGATGGTCCTGTGATGCTTGTGTGTGTGTCAGAGCCAAGATTATTTGGAGTAGTCCCACCTGAGACTACCACACCAGGTATTCCTCTTCTGTTCCCATGCTGGAGACCAGGGCTTGATTACAACCTACAATGGTGCCAACATTTTATGGCTGATCTTTCAGCGGGGGAGTGGTAGAATGTGTCAAAGACCTGACTGAGCCCAGCACTGTGCGGTATGGCTCGTTTTTGTTGTGTGCGTGTTTGTATACTGAGGAACATGTAACTTGGTTCCAGAAGAAAGACACTTCCAATTCATTTAGGTAAGTGTTTCTTGGTGTAACATCATCCCCAGGCTATTGCACACAACACATATAAGCCTGGGATATCAACCATTCAAAGCTGGCCTTAGTGGGAGTGACCATAGAATTCTATAGGAGTGACCTTACTGAGTAAAGTATTTGTCATCATCACTAGTTAACACAGTAAAAAAGTCATAATTATGGCTAAACCCTTCTCATTTCCACAATTTATCTTATCTACCTAACCCTAACTAATGAAGGCCAAGTTTGATGCGTTGGTCCACCAGAACTTCCGCATATTTGGGCGGAAGTGTCTGCGAACGAGATTAGGTGTAATGTGACTAACATGACTTCACTTTAGAGCATATTCCAATCCTTCAATCTGTGATGGCAGAATTTGGGGTGTGCTGTTATAACTTCAAAAGGGATATGTTGTGTTGGACTGTGATGTTATGTTATTCATAGACTCCTGTTATGTCTGCACCCTAACACAAGGCCATTGTGTTCCAGAGCTGTTGCATGTATAAAATAACTGTTGTGTAAACAATATGATTGTATTATCACCTCCCACTATATAAGGAACATGTAACCATTCACTCTTTGAGTTCTTCCCTGTGAAATCAGACGTAGATCTCCCCTGCAGCTGCTTGTATTAATTAAAAAGTCCCAACATGTCACCCTTTATAAAGCACATGTTTATATCATATTCAACATAGTGGGTTATTTCACATTTGACATTAGTGATTATGTCACACAGTTATGCCACATTTATGAACCCTTTATAAAGCATGACATACGGTTATAGATACATCGTAACACATTTATGTAGTGCTTATGAAGGCATTATGAAGGCCTTATGAAGCCTTTATAAGCTGAACATCATTTAAAGTGGGACCGGATTGTGACTTTACGTTACATAACGGTATTTCAATGTTTTGTTTGTTAAATGTAATATAAATGTAATAACCGAGTGAAGAAACTCGAAAAAATGATGACACTCTTTCATTCTTACTGCCAATAAGCGACATTGTGTATTTATTCCTTGTGTTATTATGTTTCTATCTGCATTGTTGGGAAGGGCCCAAAAGTAAGCATTTCACTGTTAGTATACACCTGTTG
This sequence comes from Coregonus lavaretus, assembly GCF_964263955.1. NCBI lineage: Eukaryota > Metazoa > Chordata > Actinopteri > Salmoniformes > Salmonidae > Coregonus > Coregonus lavaretus. The sequence goes on from NC_140014.1 coordinate 10,683,234, forward strand.
TTTACGAAGCAGTGACAAATACAATGCTGAGAAAGTAACACTTTTTGTTTTTTTCTTAATTACTCAGAGATCGATAGAGCTAGAGACACCATGTTTTAGACAAACAACTTTACACTGAGTTTACAAAACATTAGGAACACCTGCTCATTCCATGACACAGACTGACCAGGTGAATCCAGGTGAAAGCTGTGATCTCTTATTGATGTCACCTGTTAAATCCACTTCAATCAGTGTAGATGAAGGGGAGGAGACTGGTTAAAGAATAGTTTTGAAGCCTTGAGACAATTGAGACATGGATTGTGTATGTGTGCCATTCAGAGGGTGAATGGGCAAGACAAAATATTTAAGTGCCTTTGAACGGGGTATAATAGTAGGTGCCAGGCGCACCGGTTTGCATCAAGAACTGCAACGCTCCTGGGTTTTTCACACTCAACAGCCAACTTGACACAACTGTGGGAAGCATTGGAGTCAACATCCCTGTGGAATGCCTTCGACACCTTGTACTGTCCAAGCCCCGATGAATTGAGGATGTTCTGAGGGCAAAAATATAAAATACCGTCAAATACCGCCATATCGTCAGAAATGAGAAAAATATTGTGATATGATATTTTCTCTATATCGCCCAGCCCTACCTCTTTCTCAACTCGGGGCAGGATTTCTCAGTGACTGTCCTTAGTAAGATACATTAATGCATGTGTTCCCAGGACTGATGGTCATTATGGTTCCTCTGTGTATCATCCCGTACTCACAGGCTGCATTTACACAGGTAGCCCAATTCTGATCTTTTTTCATTAATTGGACTTTTGACCAATCAGATCAGCTCTGAAAAAGATCTGATGTGAAAAGATCTGATGTGAAAAGATCTGATGTGATTGGTCAAAAGACTAATTAGTGAAAAAAGATCAGAATTGGGCTACCTGTGTAAATGCAGCCTGTGAGTACGGGATGATGAACAGAGGAACCATAACGACCATTACAAGATTTAGATAGGCTGGTTAGCCTAACTTACCTACCTATCTAACATAGGCTAGTTGATCAACTGGACATTTCTGACCGGTTATTAAAAGCTCTCTAAGGTCTGTCAGTGAATGACATAACCAGAGCAAAACTGCCCATGCTCTACCACATTTTGAAATTGTACCTTGTGCATTCTACTATTCCAACTCAGCATTATATTGAAAGCCCGACTGAGTTCCTGACAAAAAAAGTATGTTGAGTATGGCTGGTGGATACTCTTTAGTGGTTTATATTCAATAGTAAGGTTATTGTGCAAAAAAACATTGAGGTGGATATAAAATTAAATGCAGAGACAATGGATTTATTTATTATTTTGTATTTATATAAAACCTTTAGGACTGTATGAACTACACTTGTTTCCTACTACATTCTAGCATGCTATTATTATGATAGGATACATTTTATATTGTATTGGGTATTGACAACATGTCAAAAGTTGCATGATGCCCTCTCAATTATGTGGGAATTTGGACTGGTTTTCACCAAAGAGGTTAGACTGTTGCCTTGCTCTGCATGCAGTTCATCATTTTCACATCCTCCCAATAATACCTCTTATTGGCTACCATTTTGCATAATGGCAACCCATGTATTTTTGATAGATTCATTTCATTTCATCGCTGTGATAAACTTTTATAACAGCTATCATTTACCTGCAACATATGTGGACCTCTTATGGAGATCTACGTTGCAGGGCCTATAAATCACAGAGCATATGTAAATTATTTCCGAAGTCCCCAGCTATATTTCCTTTGTGGGATGCATACGTAAATTGAGCCAGGTCCAGGCGGCCATATGATATTATAGCGAACGGCAGGGCAGGGAAGAGAACACGGGTCTACGGGTCTACGCAAACATCCTACGCATCGCATCAATAGGGTTAACCCACTTGGTGGAAATTGTAACGTGGAGGCTTGCTACAATATGCTATGCTCTGTGAAATTGCCGTCTTTGTCTAGAATGCATAACCCCAACCACTACAACCTTCATTTCAAACTAAGCACGCAATCATAATATTGTCCCTTAGCTGTTCCTATCAGATCTAATACATGTACTGCCCCAAAGGTGAGTGCCATAATTGATTAAAACCATAATGTTTTCGCCTGGGCTGGGTGCTGGACGTGTGGAGACATCAAAGTCGTGCAGCAGGCCACGCGCCGGCACTATTTCATCCTGGTTAATGAGCAAACGGCGAGAGTGCTTCTGGGTCACCGTGGGAACATGCCCGGCGAGGTCACTTCAAAGGCGGGATAATGACCGATGAAGTTTAAATCACGGCGATGGTTTAGTCACTGCGTTACATTTCCCACTGTCGTCGTGCATTTGATTAACAAATCATTGCAATATGATCTGGTAAAATGTGTCCACTGTCATTTTCCTTGTCCATCTTACTCTAATATCCAGATTACTGGATAGACAGCCTGGGCAGTCGGTCTTTTATAAAGCCCTGATAATGGTGATGAAATATCCTTTCATTATAGCCCTATATCTCTTTGGTGTATTCATATTTGAATGTAATGCTGTGCTCACTTTCTTAATTGCCTCTTAGGGAGGTGTTGTCAAATGATAGGGACAGGGCAGAAGTGGTTTCAAAATGGCTGCCTCCCTCTTTATCCAATCCAGTTTCCAGTCCGTTTTAGTGCTCCTCTATCCAAGAGGAGTTGCTGTCAGCAGGAGAATATGGATATGTGATAAATCTTACCAATGGTCTTCTCCTTCAGTTTATAACCCTGACCATCTCTCCCCTCGGCCATTCCAGAGTCCTTCTCATTAGGGATATGTGCTGAGAACACTCATTGTACCTGCAGGTATGAGACCACTTAAGCCCATAAATGCAGCTGAAGAGATTTATGCACCTGTAGGCTCTCCAAGTGCACTCCAGCAGAGAGGCACTCTTGTCAGCACCCCCCCCCAAATTATATTTGGGAGGGTATACATTAGAAGGAGCAAATAGTGGCTCTCTGGATAATGATTTAACCAAGTGGTTGTTTATGACACGTCTCAATAAAGTGTCGAAAACTATTATGGATTTAAGCGTCAGTTCTGACAAAGGTCAAGACGGGGTCAAGGTTTTTATGACAGCTCTTAAACATTGTGGCCGATAATCCGTATCAGCCACAATTATAATGTTTACATTTATGCCTGTAATCCACGGCAACAACACATATAATCCAGGATACATATGTTATTAATAAGATCAACAGCATGTCAGTATCCATATAGGCATATTTGATAGTTTCAGTTTAGCTGTGATTAGTGAAGGTTGTAGCAGCTGAGATTGGGCAGTCTAGTCCACCCCCTGGCCAGAGGGGGAAATCAGGCTCATTTAACTGCAGGCTCCGAGGTGGCTCTCATTTCACCTGAGTTCTCCAACGTTTAATTGGCCTCATTATGTGATTAACTTAGCAAATGTACCTCTTCCCCTCAAGGGCACAGCGTTTAACAGTAGCAGACCAAGAGGCTTCCCCAAAGTCTCCATCACACAAACCACAGTGTCAGCATGTGTTGGAGAGCTGCTGCCGGACATTGGAACTGAAGTTTTAGGAACCTTTCCAAGGTCTCAGCAATATTGTTTTGGACGTGTGGCTACAGTAGTTCTAATGAGTTTGACTCTCAATTCCCAACAGCTTAACCCTATGAAAAATGTGTTATGTCAAACAAATAGCCAATAACAAACATAAAGAACTGCAGTACAAGTTGGAGCTTAGGCTAGTTTGATATTCTAAAGGATAGTATGTTCTGTACTGTAATACAGTATGGAGAGTGTAGTAGTGTATTTATGTAGTGTGTTGGTTTAGGATGTTTGTTCTATTAAAGTCATTATAACAAGGACAAACACTACAGTGGTGTCAATGGCACCTCTAAACCGTCAAATCTAAACACACCATCTTGTCAAGGATCATTGAAAGGCTGCAGTCTTGTCTGCCTTTGGTGCTGATGCATATCGTTTTTTTCTCCTTTGGGAATACAACAAATGAACGGTAGATGAAAAACAAAAGGGCATGATATTATTCTGTGTTGTCATCATTGAATTCTCTAGGTCCTCGGTGAATTCCCTGACAACCAGATGAAATGGCAGTGCTAAAGTGCCAATTTAACCAGTTCACTTGTTATTCTGCGGCAAAGTTATTGGGCCGCTTCCTGTTTTAATGACCACTGGCAGACCTCTGTGAAAGCCCAACGACAGGGGCTGGAGCGCGGCTTTACAAATGGGATCCGTCATTTTTCATGCACAGGGTGACATCTACCCGTCAGCCAATTTCGCTCCGATAGCTTCTCTCCGGGATCATTGATATCTGCATTAGAGACCTTTGTTAAAGGTCTCATCTAAATGCATTGAAAAATGTATTGCTCTCCTGTGTACTTCCTGCTGAAAAAGCAACGGGTTGGTTGTGTGTGTGTGCTCGCAGCGCTGAGATTTGCCGACTTGGCTTTGTCTACATTAATGTTAGCACTATGACAAAGCAATATGGTGTCACTGAACCATGGCACAAAACAACTGGAGATAAACAACAACAACAACAGCATATGGGCGTTTCGAGGGTTCTCACAGCAGTGCATGTAGGTACATTTGACCGGTGTATCATCAACAATTAATTTAAGGAAAACGCCTAGCCTATTATTTTTGTATAAAAATTGCTCCAACTTTTATATTTACAGCACAGAGAGTAATATGCATATATGAGTTAGTCAAAGTATGCGGGTAAATGCAGACAAAACATAATAATGAGGCAGTGTCATGTGGTGAGGTGTATGTGGTGTGGAAGTCAGGCGCAGGACACCGAGGCTCAGTCCAACAGAGTTTACTCAAAAATCCAACAAGGAAACGGTAAACAAACTACCTCGAAACAATCAGAGGCGAGCATTTACGCACAATGCGTAAAACACTAAAACAGCAAACAAGAAACAAAACACGCAGCACAACGACAGGCGAACAACAACACACAATCTAACTAACACAAAACAGGGAACTTATAGGACACGTAATTAGGACACAAACAGACACAGGTGTACCAGACAGACTAAAGCAATCAATACACGAAACATACAACGGTGGCAGCTAGTATTCCGGGGACGACGAACGCCGAAGCCTGCCCGAACCAGGAGGAGGAGCAGCCTCGGCCGAAACCGTGACAGTACCCCCCCCTTGACGCGCGGCTCCAGCCGTGCGCCGACCCCGGTCTCGGGGACGGCCAGGAGGACGCGGACCCGGGCGCGTGGGATGCCCACGGTGGAACTCTGTCAGGAGGGATGGGTCGAGAATGTCCCTCCTAGGCACCCAGCACCGTTCCTCCGGACCGTACCCCTCCCACTCCACGAGATACTGGAGACCACTCCTCCGGCGCCTCGAGTCCAATATAGTCCGGACCCTGTACGCCGGTGCCCCCTCGATGTCCAAAGGGGGTGGAGGGGTCTCTCCTATCTCCTCCTCTTGGAGTGGACCAGCTACCACCGGCCTGAGAAGAGACACATGGAACGAGGGGTTAATATTTTTGTACTCAATAGGTAGTTGTAATCTGTAACACACCTCGTTCAATCTTCTCAGGACTTTGAAGGGCCCTACAAACCGCCGACCCAGCTTCCGGCAGGGCAGGCGGAGGGGCAGGTTTCGAGTCGAGAGCCAGACTCGATCTCCCGGTGCGTACACCGGCCCCTCACTGCGGTGGCGATCGGCGCTCGCCTTTTGTTGACGGATGGCACGCTGCAGATGGACATGGGCAGCGTCCCACGTCTCCTCCGAGCGCCGAATCCACTCGTCCACCGCAGGGGCCTCGGTCTGGCTCTCGTGCCACGGTGCCAGGACCGGCTGATACCCTAAAATACACTGGAAAGGTGTTAATCCGGTGGAGGAGTGGCGGAGAGAGTTCTGGGCCATCTCTGCCCAGGGGATATACCTCGACCACTCCTCCGGCCGGTCCCGGCAATAGGACCTCAAAACCCTACCCACATCCTGGTTCACACGTTCAACCTGCCCATTGCTCTCTGGGTGGTACCCCGAGGTAAGGCTAACCGAGACCCCCAGGCGTTCCATGAAAGCCCCCCAGACTCTGGAGGTGAACTGGGGACCTCAGTCGGACACAATATCCTCGGGGACCCCATAGTGCCGGAACACGTGGGTAAAGAGGGCCTCGGCGGTCTGTAGGGCAGTAGGGAGACCCGGCAGTGGGAGGAGACGACAGGCCTTAGAAAACCGATCCACAACGACCAAAATGGTGGTATTACCCTGGGAAGGAGGTAGATCGGTCACAAAATCTACCGAGAGGTGGGACCATGGTCGTTGTGGAACGGGCAGAGGATGTAACTTACCTCTGGGCAAATGTCTAGGTGCCTTACACTGGGCACATACCGAGCAGGAGGAGACATAAACCCTCACATCCCTGGCTAACGTTGGCCACCAGTATTTCACGCTAAGGCAGTGCACCGTCCGACCAATACCAGGATGTCCAGAGGAGAGTGATGTATGAGCCCAAGAAATAAGCCGATCACGAACCTCGAGCGGAACGTACGTCCGCCCCACAGGACACTGGGGGGGAGTAGGGTCGGTACGCAGCGCCCGCTCGATTTCCGCATCGACCTCCCACACTACCGGAGCCACCAGACAAGACTCCGGCAGTATGGAAGTAGGCTCAATGGACCTCTCCTCTGTGTCATACTGCCGGGACAGGGCGTCTGCCTTACCGTTCTGGGACCCAGGGATGTATGTGATCTTAAAAACAAACCGGGTCAGGAACATGTTCCACCTAGCCTGACGAGGGTTCAATCTCCTAGCTGCCCGGATGTACTCCAGGTTACGGTGATCAGTCAGAATGAGGAAAGGGTGTTGAGCCCCCTCAAGCCAATGCCTCCACACCTTTAGGGCCTGGACTACAGCTAACAGCTCCCTGTCCCCAACGTCATAATTGCGCTCCGCCGAGCTGAGCTTCTTGGAGTAGAACGCACAGGGGCGGAGCTTAGGTGGCGTGCCGGACCGTTGTGACAGGACTGCCCCAATACCGGTCTCGGACGCGTCCACCTCTACTTGGAAAGGCAAAGAGGGATCCGGATGCGCCAGCACCGGGGCCGAGGCGAACAGGTTCTTCAGCTTGACAAATGCCCTGTCCGCCTCAGCTGACCACTGCAAGCGCACCGGACCCCCCTTTAGCAGGGACGTAATGGGAGCTGCAACCTGTCCAAAGCCCCGGATAAACCTCCGGTAGTAATTAGCAAAACCCAAGAACCGCTGCACCTCTTTTACGGTGGTTGGAGTTTGCCAATTACGCACAGCCGATACCCGATCTACCTCTATCTCCACGCCAGACGCGGACAACCGATAACCCAAAAAGGAGACGGACTCCTGGAAGAACAGGCATTTCTCTGCCTTGACATACAAGTCATGCTCCAACAGTCGTCTCAATACTCGGCGCACCTGGGCTACATGCTCGGCTCGTGTAGAAGAGTACACTAGAATGTCGTCAATGTACACCACTACACCCTGCCCATGCATGTCCCGGAAAATCTCATCAACAAAGGATTGGAAGACTGAAGGAGCATTCATTAACCCGTACGGCATGACGAGATACTCGTAATGACCCGAGGTGGTGCTAAATGCTGTTTTCCATTCATCCCCCTCCCTAATGCGCACCAAATTGTACGCGCTCCTGAGATCCAACTTTGTGAAGAACCGCGCTCCGCGTAATGACTCCGTCATCGTCGCAATCAGTGGAAGTGGGTAACTGTATTTTACTGTGATCTGATTGAGACTACGGTAATCAATACACGGGCGCAATCCCCCGTCCTTCTTCTTCACAAAGAAGAAACTCGAGGAGACCGGAGAAGTAGAGGGCCGTATGTATCCCTGTGCCAAGGACTCGGCTATGTAAGTCTCCATAGCCGCAGTCTCCTCTTGAGACAGGGGATACACACGACTCCTGGGAAGAGCTGCTTCAGTCTGGATATTTATCGCACAGTCCCCCTGTCTATGAGGAGGTAGCCGTGCTGCCCTCGATTTACTAAACACTAGTGCTAAATCCTCATACTCGGGGGGAATGCGCAGTGCGGGCACTTGGTTCGGACTCTCTACCGAGGTCGCCCCTATGGAAACACCTAGACATCTCCCTACACACTGGGCAGACCACTCCATAAGAGCCCTCTGTTGCCACGCTATGGTAGGATCGTGGGTGCTTAACCAGGGAAGCCCCAACACCACTGGGTACGCAGGAGAGTCAATCAGATAGAACTGAATGATTTCCTCATGACCCCCCTGCGTAGTCATCGTCAGTGGTGCTGTGACATCCCTGATCAGACCCGACCCCAACGGCCGGCTGTCTAATGCATGGACAGGGAATGGAACTTCTACCGGCCGAAGGGGAATTCCTAACCTAGCACAAAATGCCCGATCAATAAAGTTCCCAGCTGCGCCTGAATCTACTAGCGCCTTATGCTGGGAATGAGGTGCCACCTGTGGAAAACGCACAGGAATGCTCATGTGGCCAACAGAGAGCTCTGGGTAAGTGGGGCGCCTACTCACCTGAAATGACTCCCCAGTGCGTGACCTGTTGTCCCCTCTCTCAGAAGACCCTCCCCAGCACCTGGCCGCGGTGTGTCCTCCACGGCCACAGTTGGTGCAGGGGGTGGCCCTCCTCGGGTTCTCCCTCCTCCTCTCTCTAGCGCCAGCACCCCCGAGCTCCATAGGAATAGGCTCGGAGGTGCTGGAGGATGGAATGGACGGCCCCCACTCGGGACGTCCGCGGGTAGCCAGCAGGGTGTCTAGACTGATGGAGATGTCCACCAGCTGGTCGAACGACAGGTTGGTATCCCTGCAGGCCATCTCACGACGAACGTCCTCTCGTAGGCTACACCGATAGTGGTCAATGAGGGCCCTCTCATTCCATCCCGCATCCGCTGCTAATGTCCGGAACTCCAGTGCGAACTCCTGTGCGCTCCTCTTCCCCTGTCGGAGGTGGAATAGACGCTCTCCCGCCGCTTTCCCCTCAGGTGGATGATCGAAGACAGTCCTGAAGCGGCGGGAAAACTCTGCGTAGGTGATGGTGGTGGCGTCTATTCCCCTCCATTCGGCGTTGGCCCACTCCAACGCCTTTCCGGAGAGACAGGAGATGAGGGCGGAGACGCTCTCGTATCCCGAGGGCGCCGGGTGTATAGTGGCAAGGTAAAGTTCTACCTGTAGGAGGAAGCCCTGACACCCGGCTGCAGAACCGTCATATGCCCTCGGGAGCGAGAGCCGAATGCCACTGGGTTCCGGTGCTGAGAGAGGAGGACTGGCCGTTGGTGCTGGGATGGTGTGAGAAGGCGTGGGCACCTCCCGATTCATCAAACGGCGCAGTCTGTTGGACACCTCGTCCATAGCGGCCCCGAGTTGCCGGATCATGGCGTCCTGGGAATTAATCCGGTATTCCAGGGAATCGGGTGCCGCCGCTGTTCCTGCTGACTCCATTATAGGTGTGTTGTTCTGTCATGTGGTGAGGTGTATGTGGTGTGGAAGTCAGGCGCAGGACACCGAGGCTCAGTCCAACAGAGTTTACTCAAAAATCCAACAAGGAAACGGTAAACAAACTACCTCGAAACAATCAGAGGCGAGCATTTACGCACAATGCGTAAAACACTAAAACAGCAAACAAGAAACAAAACACGCAGCACAACGACAGGCGAACAACAACACACAATCTAACTAACACAAAACAGGGAACTTATAGGACACGTAATTAGGACACAAACAGACACAGGTGTACCAGACAGACTAAAGCAATCAATACACGAAACATACAACGGTGGCAGCTAGTATTCCGGGGACGACGAACGCCGAAGCCTGCCCGAACCAGGAGGAGGAGCAGCCTCGGCCGAAACCGTGACAGGCAGTCTTTAAAAAAAATCATTGACGTAAAATAAAGCTTCAAACAAATATGAATAAATGTCTGCTAAATGTCTGCTAAATGACTAAAATGTCAAATGTAAATATGCTCAGCGTCTTAAATGTGATGTTGGTTTGAGTAGCTATCCATTAACCAAAACACTACAGAAGCACTTATTTCTATTTAACTAAACCCTATCTCAAAAGTATCTTCATATAGTAGCCTATACTTGACAATTACTCTGCCTTTCCCTCTGATCCTTAATGTGTTATTTGCTATTACTGCCATTCTATTTCCCAGAGCAGCATGAGACATAAGTGATCAAGTGTTCACCTGCGTTTTAAGGTAATAATGTCACTGTCTATCCACCATCTCCTCTCCTCTGTGACAAGCCTTTGGCTTAATTTCCCCTCTAATCAAAGCACCGTTGAGCTTCAAGGGGCCTCACTAATGCACTTAATTTGAAATTGCCCCAACCTCTCTGCCCACTAATGTAGCCACTGTAAAATACCACATAAAACCCCAGACCTGCATTCAGGCAATCCAGTAAAACAGTTATATATAGGATACAAATGTATGTCGAACATTTCATTAGGATATAATAGGTAGTTAGGCTATATCTTCTGGCACACTTGGAAGATATATTAAGAATAGTAATTAACGAACCAGATAATTCAGATTATCCTGAAATTGACATAAAGTGGTGCTGGAGGACATCCCTGCTGTAGGGTTCCATAGGGACAATCTTCAATAAAATATTTTATGTTTATATAGTTGTGCCATTTGTACAGTTTGGCCATATTATTCCTCTCACAACATATTGAAATCCACTTTCAAATGTCATTGTAGTAAGTATTTTATTTTGACCGAATTCATATTATTACAATGGCTAATTGTTACATAGATGGTAGTTTGAATTCGTCCAACGTTTACAATTTCACTGGGGCCATCTGTCATTGACGTTCACGTTCTTGAAGGAAAAACTTGACAATTTGACAAAAGCTGTTATCAGAGTTTGTGAGATCCTGTTGGTGTTTCTGTTATAGAAATAGAGAACATAGTGTCACTGGTTACCAACATCAAGCATCTATTTTATAGACAATAAATTAAAGATAATAAATACACAAACATAAAATACATCAAAGGAAAGCATCCAGTATACCATTTTCTCCCCCCCCCCCCTCCCCCTTCTATTTGGAATATACATATCAGCACTCAACTACTTTATCATGTGAGGTGGACATTTCTTCTCTTTTTTTTGCCACAACTCCAACAGAGAACACAGAAACCCCAAAACATGGAGAAAGATTGGATGAGAAATCAGTGCAAGGGTCACCGACAAAAGAAATAGGTTTTTATGCAGAGCGTGTGCCTCAATACACAACTCTCCCAACAGCTCTGTACCAAAGGTAAAGGCACAGTCTTACAGCTATTTCCAACCCCTCATTGTTCCTCATAAATCCCAAACTAGTCCAGACCACTGCCTCTGACAGCATGACTGATGAGTTTTCTGTCGTGAATGTCAAGAGAAATGGTCTCCCGCACCTTATCTCCTCCATTTCTCATTGTGTGTGAGACTTTGGGTTTATGGCGAAATACAGCCATTGTGATAAGCATTACTTGGCGATAATGAAGGTTACGTTGATGTTGCTGTCAGGTTCTTACCAGCAGGCAAGGCCCTGTGCAGAGATGTGGAGACATTGTCCATTCAGGCATTTCCCATGTTTTTATCTGGAGCCCAGGGATAAATAAGCATATTTATACATATTTATATATTTACATTGTGTCAATGTGATGATTGCCTTATCTAGCACCGCCTTTACTCATGAATATAAATGTCAAGAGGTAATCAAGTCAAATAGCGCCTTTATCAATGCAATTCCTGTACGAGAAATTGCATATTCAAAGCATTTTTCCTTTCTTTCCTACTTTGGACAAATGTTCCAGGTCCTTGCAAGTTTTGCTCAACTTTGCTATGCAAATAATCATACATCTTCACTATCCATTATCTTCATAACTAGTCTGTGTAGATTATTACTCTATTTTTTTCAGTCATGTTTTTTTTCTTTACATTTAACCTGAGCTAAACATGAGATGAACATTTTAGATTAAATGAGATGAACATCTCTTTACTTAAAGATGTACTCAGCACAACACAGTAGCTTAACCCATGTTTTGTTTAGAATATTTCACGAGCACCTGATCAAAGATAGTGCTCTCTCAGGAGGGCTGTAGTCTTCGGAGGCTAATGTAGGGATTTTCCTTATTCCCCTTCACCCTTTGCACGCAACAGCCTCTCAGCTGAGCCTACAGATAATGAGGGCTGAGCCAGGTTTTAGCAATGGCTATTAGCCCCAGCAATTGCATATTTATGAAAGCTTTTTCAAGCATTTACTGCTAGGTTTCATCAGGCGGTTATGTGCAAGGACTTGACAGCTTTCCTTTGAGATTAGTCTCCGATACCCTTGTTAGATGGCAGTCTGCACAGATCAGTTTTCCCGCTGTTTCCCCTCCTCTCTGAAAGAAAGTCCTCCTCGGCTGTTATTTTCTACTTCTGGAGCCCTGTTACACAACTGATATAAATCAGGGTAAAAGCGTTTGTTTACTGTGATGAGAGAGAGAGAGAGGGAGGGAGAGACAGCGAGAGACAGAGCGAGAGGGAGTGCAGCTCAGCGCTGTGGTAAATCAGCGTTTGTTTACTGTGAAAAGAGAGAGAGACAGAGAGGGAGAGACAGAGAGAGACTGAGGGAGTGCAGCTCAGCGCTGTGGTAAATGCCAAGGATGATGAGGTCGGTCAGGCTGGCAGCGCTGTTGCTATTAAGGCAGCAGTCGTCTTCGCATGGCATCATCACAAACTCTGACAAACGCAGTAAGACCCAGTAATGCATGCTTTAGAGACTTGCTCCTCGGAATCCCGCTATGTTTCACCGGGAAATTAGATTCACATGTTATCTTTGAGAACATCCTCCCTCATCGCCCTGATGCCAGCGTCGGGAGTAGGTAAGGGCCAGGTGCCCCACTGTGCTGTTGTTAAAGCAATGAGCAAACTTAGGCTTAGGAATGTTGTACAAAACATTTTACTTTGTGGCTAGACGGGTACTTCTGAAGCTAAGTCGACAAAACACATTCAGAAAACACATTCTTTGTTTTTCAAGTTTGTTCGGCAGTATGGTACTGTCTTCTAACAATTCGCTAATGGGCCTAGAGTAGCCTACAATATTGTGCAACTTCAACTTGTGCGGTCAGCAAACATAAAAGTTACTTTCAAAGAAAGGATACAGAAAAATAAGAACAAGACGTGTTTGACCTCACTATGGCACATACAGTACAGTAAACATGCACTCGCACCATTTCATAAGTAAGCTGCTACAGCCAGGTTCTCTGTCTATTTGCTGAGCCTTGTATGTCTATGATTCTTTCATGAGCTGTGTGCTGGCTGCCCTTTCGTACGCGTGCCTCTCATTGAGCACTTAATCAATAGCCGTCATCTCCAAGTCATCCTCCAAAGTAGCCCCACATTCTGAGTCTGCCCCATAATCCATCACCATAGGGTTATTTGAATTTGTATTACACGCTAAGAGGATCTTCTTTACCATCAGACAACTTAAAGGATTGTTTAAGGACCTTCAGTACGTAGTTTCATAAGCACAAGACCTGCTTTATAAAAATCTATACAATACAGCCTGAGGTCCTGAGGCGGCCTGGTAACAGAGGAAAGAGGACGTGTGGAGAATCCTAGTGTTCCCACCTAGTTCTCCCACCCAAAGGCAATTTCAGTGTCTCGATTTTTCTGATTGTTTTGTAAAATCGTTTTTTATTGGTGTTTTTCTCCAGCTCCTGTCTGTATTTGCTTTCGGTCGACAAAGTCGACAAAGGTAATTTATGGCATTTTCCCCTTGGAGGAGAGTGTTTATAAGGTGTTTCTAAAGCTGACCTACTCCAGACTGTAGAGAAAGCAAGTAGACTGGTGGAGTGAGTGCACTGGTGGCTTGTGATTGTACTTTGTGAGTTTATCTGAAGTAAACACTAATTGTATTCTCTGGGCAAGGTCTGTAAAGGCATTCTTCCAAGTGATTGTTCTGTGTAGTTTGTGAGTTTATCTGAAAGAGCACTGATAGCATTGGAGACGCAATGCCTGCATACAGTCTATTTGAGTGAATATTTTGTTTTCAATGCACTCTCAGTTCTCTACAACACAGCAGTCTCAGCAGATATACATGTGCACTGATCCGTCGACCCGACACAGTTAAAGAAAACTGTTTTCGAGAATAGATTTTTGAAAGAGTAATTGGAGGTCAATGGAAACAAATGCTCAAATAGTCATTGGTGAGTTGCGCCGCCAACTCTACAGAACCGAACCCTACAGAGAGCAGAGTAGAGGAACAGCCATACAGGCTGCCTGTCAATCAGCCAGCGTTTCGCCTGCATCGCCCCTTAATTTAATCACTGTTTAATTACTGCCGTCCCCGGAGGGGTCGTTCTGCTGGGTTCGGTTACTGAGCTTTTCCCTCTTCCTCTCTTCCCTCTCTTCATCTCCTCCGTCTCTGGGCGCGTATTTAGCCCTCGGACACTCTCTGAAGCAGGCCACTCGTTCTTGAAAGCCTCAGCAGTATTTCAACCTTACCTCAGGGCCTCAGCACATCTGCTGATGATAATGTCAAGGGCAAGCACATATGCATATATGTGATGAGAGTTGCCTGCGGTAGTGTAGAGGAGACACAACTTCAGCTAGCCCAGCGAGCACATGCAGGGAAAAGCTTGGAAAGATCTTGTAACAGCTCCACCACTTCCACTTCTACCTTCTCCCCCCCCCCCCCCTTTCCACTCAAAATCAAATCAAATCAAATTCTACTACCATTCTCACATGTGAGGATGATGTACTCCGTGAGCTTGGCAAATAATCAACTTACAATAAATGCTGGAAGGCCAAGGTGGGGGATGGGTGAGGGGAACAGGTTCCAGGGGAGAACGACTGGCCCCTCTCATTGAAGCCATGGAAGTTCAAGGCCGACCGCAGTACTGCAGGCATTGTTAGCAGAAAACAGGATCCCACATTATAATGAATGGGAAAATGACAATCTTCGTGGTCAATCTTCGTGTAAATAAAAAACAGTTTTTGAAGACAATCATGGTACCAATAATTGCTTCTAATAAACCAGATGTATGTCCTTGAACCGCTTATTTTAAAATCGCACACGGAAGAAGTTTTAAAGATAATTTAGTTGCTAAGGCAGCCTGCAGTCTCCCGGTCGACCTTCAACTTGAGTTACTCAATGAGAGGGGGCAGCACTGAGCTAGCTTGCAACATCACTTCCTGGAGTAGCTCAACCTGCGTATGTTATGTCTCCATGAGACGTCATCTTAACTGACTTAATTTGGCTACAATGCGCTATTGAGTCTTCACATAGGAATGAATGGTGTCACATGATCGATGGCTTTGTCCATTCATATATTAAGTCATTGACATGTTCATGTACCGGTACTGTATAATATGACCATATCTACACCAAACGCAGTGCACATGTTGCAGCTGGATTAACAGCTCTACAGCGGTATCGTACATACACGGCCATGGCGCCCGGGGAATAACTCACGTTTAGCTATTAAACTACAGCAATCAATATAAATGTAGCATGGTAATGGTCATGCAGTGGATGTCTAACTCTCCTCCTGCTGCTGCGGTAGTAAACTACACGCTCCCCACAGGCTCAGAGGGAACACTATGGGCCTCTACTGAGGATTACTACAGGGATACACACGGACAAACGAGGCTGTTAAGAGAGCGTCATTTGTAAGTAGAAGTGCCTGTGAGTGTGTATTCCTCCTTAGACCTAGGGAAGGCAGCAGGGGGACATTAGAGTGTGTTAAGGATGTAAATGAGACAAACAGAGTGAACGCATTGAGGGTTGTGTGTGTGTGTCTGAGTGACAGATAGATGAGATGCGGAGAGGGACTGTGATGATGACTATCACGCAGTGTGTGTGTGTTTGTGTAAACAGGTTTATTCATTTTAATTTAATTTAATTATTTTGGGTTTCTTAGTATGGATGGATATGTTGTCAGAACATTGAAGCCTCAGTGTTTTCCCATGTTTCATACCGGATGCATACCGACACACAACGCAAACAACTGCAGTGCTATTCTGTGAATCATTTCACCAGTTTTCCTAGTGGATTCATTTATTTCGATAACGATGCGAGAAAATAAGTGAGTTATGTTAATAATCAGCTACATGTGTTAGAACCCCATTCCAATCTAATTGACATCCATTAAGTCATTGTACATTTACAACGGCGAGGCCCACTGTATTAATTCCCCCAAGAACCCAAATTGTCTCCAGAATAGTGCAAAGCCTAATCCCGTTAGCCCAGTGAGCCAAAGGCTTTGTTTATGAAACCAAATGCCTAGCCAGGGAGGGAAGTCCCTTAATGCAATTGACGACCTGCTGTCCCTGACGTTAACAAAGATGGAACATGTACAGGAAATTAAACCCTCACTTTCCTATTGTAATGCGAGCTTATCCATCAGGCCATTGTTTAACCCACGCAATCAGATCAAACGATCAAATTGAAGCTCAATCAGGCTCACGTGCCACGCCATCTCTGCAGCCCGCCACCATCACTCCTCTAAACGGACGGGAAACAGAATGGGATTGAAATAAAGACTCTATATGTTAATGGTGAGGAGGGTTAGAGCTCCCTGGTGCTCTGCATTCTACCGAGAGGAAGATGAGAGACCGGTTAGAGGTTGCAGAGCTTATGCAATATAAACATGAAGACTTCATTTTGAATGCTTTACAAAGTGCATGACCAACATTTAACATTTAACATTAAGCGGAAAATGTGGCACCCACCGCACAGTATGATTTGGAGAGTGGCCACAAGAGGGGAGTAGCTACACAGAGGACGGACCAAGGCCAGACAAAGCAGCCCACCAAGAGGTTACAGACAGCTGGGATAGGAGGAAGAAATATGAAGAGCTAAAATACATTATCATTCATTTCAGTGCTCTTTGTGATTACTGAGTTTTTTGTGCGTCTCCTTTAAGAGTCTATCATGTCTAATATAGATGGTGGAAAAAGGCAACGCAACATTGGATGGTATGGGCTTTTATAGGTAATAAGGATCCTGATCAAAGGTTCACATTACTCAGATGTAGCCAGGTTGCACTCAAGAGGTGGAACAAGTGCTCTCTAGCCCCATGCAGCTCACTAAATGGCCAGATCAGCTAATCAGAATTCAGCTGGAATACGAAGTTAGTTTAGAGTAATTGAAGACAGATTTCAGGGTATCCATCTGGATACCTACCCCACTCAGGCTCTTTGCCGTAATTTATGGTGAATCTTAATACTGTTTTTTTTATTTTTATATAATATGTATAATAGCTGGCTTCCTTAAAATGAAGTCTAAAAGAGCCTCGGATACATTGGGAAATATCTGAAGTACACTATCCATTTACTTTCTCCCTCTCCAAGGGTCAGGCATGGTGGAGCTTGATGTAGTCATATTCATGAAAAACTGTGCATGAGGGACATTAACAGCATCTGCTCATGTTAAGTAGTGTGCAAGCCAATTACACAAGTCCCATCCTTTTCTAGATGGGAAGATACATATGGAGCTACTTGACCTCATCATCATAATCAATTAAATGTACTCCTGAAAAAGATTGATTAAAGGGGGTAGTATTTGTCAAATTAATAGTACAGTATTAGGGCCCCACTAGGAAGTAAAACCACTTATTAATGAAATATGACATCTCAGAGTGTGTTAGATAACAAAACAAGACCATGATTTTTTGGATTTTCACGAAATGTCATCAATAGAAGGCCAAAATGTCGCCAATATTTCAACTTCAATTAATGATTTCTCAATTATGTTTAAGACACAAATGTCAAATATATGTCAACAATCCTTCCTCCAAAGGACACTTGTTTTGTTGTAGTTTCGTGATGAATCACCCAATAAGTGTTTTGTATTATCTAACACACTCTGAGATGTTATATTTAATTAATCAGTGGTTTTCTCCATCTGGAGTGGCTTTCTTCCTAGTGAGGCCCTACTAGTTTGTGAGGAATCATTTGAAAGAATGCAATGCACTGGAGATTTCTAAAGAGAAATGTAGCTGTTCTATACTGTATGTGTTTATTTACAAACAGCATATGAAGTGCGTGTATGAGGCCTCGCTCATTCAATGTTCATATGCCCACTATTAAAATCAATAAGGCAGTAATTCTGACAATCAATAAGCATTAGTTAAGTGGCTGGCTTGGTTCTGTCAGTAGTACTGTTGTGCACGTTGATCAAACTGCATCATCATAATGAGCTTTCACTGTTTCACGATTATGTCTCAACGTCATCTTATCTCCCTTAACAAAATCTATTTTCAATCCAACATCATGTTCAGTCTTTACCCCGATGGCACCATTCAGTCTTCATCCTCTCAAAACGTGTTAATATCTTACAATAGCCTATAGTGCAAACATCAGGCATATCGTCAATATGGCACACAGCAGCATGAATGGTGTTATTTCCCCTAGGACTTAAAATCGGACGTTGTAATGATCCCCCGGGGACTTATTTAGCAGAAGGACCTCCAAGCTGACAGTACTGTAACCAAAGTAGCCTTATTGACTGTCACACTGCCTAACAGACAAAAAAAACACCCAACGTCAAACTACCTTCCTATCACCCTCATACAGTGTGATATCAGGATATTTAGAGAAATTATCAATCTAAAAGCTGTCATCAGACCCAGAGATCACGTTTAAGGTGTGATTACTGTCCCAGATGTCAGTAATGATGGAGTCGACACGGAAGAGAGCATGATGATTATTAGTCCCCGAAGCCTGGAAGATATATGTTCCTTTTTTTAACTTCTCTCATTCCGGGATGCGTCTTCACTCTCCACTGCTTTGCTATGCCTGGCTGCTTGCAGCGTGTTACCCTGTAAAGAGCCTCCCTGCGACAGACAGGTGTCTGGTTCCTATTCCCAACAGGAGACGTGTCCTACTACTACTAGATGCAGATTGCATGTGGAGATCGCCGCTTGAGCAAAATGAGAGTGGTTTTGGAAATAACGGTGCAGAGGCCTTTAGAGATTGCATTCCACGAAGAAACGATACAACAGCGAAATAATGATTGCTATAATGATAGATCCCTAGTAACCAGACATTTTTCATAGATAGAAACATGGACTTTTGGCCTGATTTGAGAAGAGAGAAGTTGTCCATATAATATACAGTATGATGTCTCAGACAATTTGGAGATGTTTTATTCTAAATTGCTGCATGGATGCTTTGGATGCTTTAAGCCGGGTGTACACTACATGATTTTGGCCATGATTTAGCTGTCCCAGACAAGTTTTTGAGCTCGGAGACAAAATCCCCATGTTGTTGCCTAGTCGGGGCGCGCAGCCTTCACCGACACTCGTTTAATGTGAGCTAGGCAGAGACGCAATCTGAGGGCTACTGATCCCGTCTTTGAGCAGTCCCGATATTTTCAAACATGTTTGATTTTATCAGCACAAAATCTGCACATCTCTTGTAGTGTGAGATGTGCAACGACAAGTTTTGAGAACAGTGTTTAGCAATAGCCAACGAGAGCTTACTAGAGAAGAAGCCAGTGAGATGATGACGTTGTATCGCGTCAGAATGTGTTATGTGTAGACTCAAACAGGAGCGATGACTAGGCTACTACTAGTAGCGTTTGTACTTGCCTTTAACCAAAGCCAAAGTGTCAAATCAAATACAATTGTATTGTCACAGCTCTGAAGTTCGCAAGCAATGTTATTCAATTCAAAATGTGTTAACTAAATATTTCAACTCTGTTTGGCAAGCGTGAATGTCTGACTGAAAACATTTATGCGGCTGCTTTGAGCCACAACTCGTTCTAGCTACGTTAATCTAATCACATCATAACATCATTGTTTTTGCGAGATCATCCAATTGATGACAGATGTTCATGTAAATATTCTAAAATCTTCATAAAAACAATATGCCATTTCAGAGTTTCCTTTAGGAAGATTTGCCACTGGACAATATGATAGGGAAGATTTAAATTTAACGGACATTTAACAGATATCCATATGCATTCAGGTCTGACCTGGCGCAGCCAGCGCCATCAGTAAACAAGGAATGTTGGCCAAATGAGCCACATTTGTCCTTAAAAACAGCTATATCAAATTACAAAAACACTATTCATTGTGTTTTGGTGTGTCGCATATACAAAACCTTCTAGCCTATTTTTTGTATTAGTTTTAGGTTACTTTCCTACAATAATAATTGTCCACCTCACGGTTCAGCTGTCAGAGATTTGAGCACTGAATGTATTAGCCTATGCATGGGCCTATAGGCTTAGGTGTTCACTATATGATAGGGTTGGGCAGTTTCCAAATTTTCATATCATTATACCGTCCTTCTCTCATTCCGGGATTTACGGTATTACCGGTTTAGTACACAAGGGGGGTGCCAAAAAAAAGCAAAAAATACCATTGGGCATCTGTTACCAGAGTGCTAACAAAATTAGCACAAGTAATAGTGAATTTCCATGGAGGCCGGCTTGCTAAATATGCTAAGGAGCGGAAACGAATTGCAAATTTTGTTGTTGTTGAGTTTGGTCATTTACAAGCGAATGTGAACGAGATACATTGTGCAAATGAACAAAGTTTTGATGCATGCTTGTCTGCTCTGAAGCAGCATGTGTACACTCTGTGTCTTTCTGGAATCCCTAGGGCAAAGGGCCTGCCTGCTCTTCTTGGAGAAGATGGGTGAGGAGCAGACGGGCTGAGAACGGAGGAGAAAATTGCAAGGAAATCAAAAGATAGCAGTGGCAGCTGTACAGATAACTCATCCAAAGGGCGTTCACTTCTCAAACACGGCAGAAAGCTTACACAATATGATGGCCCGTCACCTTATTAATTCAGTAACTTTCTTAGATAACTAGCAAGTTTAACTTAGTGTTCGCGTTAACGCAGAATTCTTCATAAGATTGGAATCACCAAGACACGTAAGAAATCTCTTGCTGCATTTTGTAAACGCAGATCTTAAATGCTTCTTATTGTAATTTCTGCTCTGCATCAGACTAATTTTGTGCTGCCGTTGCATTTCTCCACTCAGAATTCACGAACCGGCATTCTATCAGCAGACAGTGCTTTGACAGATGTTTAGCTTTTTTCTCCCCGGTACTTTTCTTGGTGTAGCCAGCCTACTTTTCGGTAAAATTCAAGATTAACTTGAAGCAAAACATTAGGAAATGTAGCTGGCCATGCATTGTTTTTGCAAAAAAACACCTTGCTTTTTCATTGTAAGCTCATTTACTTGTGTGGCTGCCAGCCAAATAGTGTTTCTGTTATCATCTGACGAAAATAAAGCTATTTTCGGGTGAATGTGTTGCACCAATGTATTTTCTGTGGAGGAAAACTATAGTTGCACGCCCCTGATCACTCTATTGAAGCAAAAAAACACTGTTGACTTTCAATATAAAACGCACCCCTGTCAATACACAGCTGGACTCACCTGCTCCCGCTTTCCCCCATTCTGTTATTTACAAACAAAAACGTGACTGGCTCAACTGTTCTGGGAAATTATGGTAAGCTTCATAATGTAAAATAATGTGACAGGTGAAATGAAGAACGTGATCTGATTTATCTCCCAAAGTATTGCACAAGTTGACTGCAGGTATTTACTTAAAAAATAGCTACAAATATAAAAATTTATTGAAGAAATGTAAGAAATAGTTTCAACGGTATTGATGGTATTGAAAAACCATCACATGGCTATTACCAAATACCCCGGTATACGGTATATATGGTATACCGCCCAAGCCTACTGTATGATACAGTGGGGAAAAAAAGTATTTAGTCAGCCACCAATTGTGCATGTTCTCCCACTTAAAAAGATGAGAGAGGCCTGTAATTTTCATCATAGGTAGACGTCAACTATGACAGACAAAATGAGAAAATAAATTCCAGAAAATCACATTGTAGGATTTTTAATGAATTTATTTGCAAATTATGGTGGAAAATAAGTATTTGGTCACCTACAAACAAGCAAGATTTCTGGCTCTCACAGACCTGTAAGTTCTTCTTTAAGAGGCTCCTCTGTCCTCCACTCGTTACCTGTATTAATGGCACCTGTTTGAACTTGTTATCAGTATAAAAGACAACTGTCCACAACCTCAAACAGTCACACTCCAAACTCCACTATGGCCAAGACCAAAGAGCTGTCAAAGGACACCAGAAACAAAATTGTAGACCTGCACCAGGCTGGGAAAACTGAATCTGCAATAGGTAAGCAGCTTGGTTTGAAGAAATCAACTGTGGGAACAATTATTAGGAAATGGAAGACATACAAGACCACTGATAATCTCCCTCGATCTGGGGCTCCACGCAAGATCTCACCCCGTGGGGTCAAAATGATCACAAGAACGGTGAGCAAAAATCCCAGAACCACACGGGGGGACCTAGTGAATGACCTGCAGAGAGCTGGGACCAAAGTAACAAAGCCTACCATCAGTAACACACTACGCCGCCAGGGACTCAAATCCTGCAGTGCAAGACGTGTCCCCCTGCTTAAGCCAGTACATGTCCAGGCCCGTCTGAAGTTTGCTAGAGTGCATTTGGATGATCCAGAAGAGGATTGGGAGAATGTCATATGGTCAAATGAAACCAAAATATAACTTTTTGGTAAAAACTCAACTCGTCGTGTTTGGAGGACAAAGAATGCTGAGTTGCATCCAAAGAACACCATACCTACTGTGAAGCATGGGGGTGGAAACATCATGCTTTGGGGCTGTTTTTCTGCAAAGGGACCAGGACGACTGATCCGTGTAAAGGAAAGAATGAATGGGGCCATGTATCGTGAGATTTTGAGTGAAAACCTCCTTCCATCAGCAAGGGCATTGAAGATGAAACGTGGCTGGGTCTTTCAGCATGACAATGATCCCAAACACACCGCCCGGGCAACGAAGGAGTGGCTTCGTAAGAGGCATTTCAAGGTCCTGGAGTGGCCTAGCCAGTCTCCAGATCTCAACCCCATAGAAAATCTTTGGAGGGAGTTGAAAGTCCGTGTTGCCCAGCGAGAGTCCCAAAACATCACTGCTCTAGAGGAGATCTGCATGGAGGAATGGGCCAAAATACCAGCAACAGTGTGTGAAAACCTTGTGAAGAGTTACAGAAAACGTTTGACCTGTGTCATTGCCAACAAAGGGTATATAACAAAGTATTGAGAAACTTTTGTTATTGACCAAATACTTATTTTCCACCATAATCTGCAAATAAATTCATTAAAAATCCTACAATGTGATTTTCAGGATTTTTTTTTCTCATTTTGTCTGTCATAGTTGACGTGTACCTATGATGAAAATTACAGGCCTCTCTCATCTTTTTAAGTGGGAGAACTTGCACAATTGGTGGCTGACTAAATACTTTTTTTCCCCACTGTATATATAGTATATACAGTGCATTCAGAAAGTATTCAGACTCCTTGACCTTTTCCACATTTTGATACGTTACAGTCTTAATCTAACACACAATACCCCATAATGAGAAAGCAAAAACAGGTTTTTAGAAATATCTTATTTACATAATTATTCAGACCCTTTGCTATGAGACTCGAAATTGAGCTCAGGTGCATCCTGTTTCCATTGATCATCTTCAGATATTTATACAACTTGAATGGAGTCCACCTGTGGTAAATTCAATTGATTGGACATGATTTGGAAAGGCACACACCTGTTTATATAATGTCCCACAGTTGACAGTGCTTGTCAGAGCAAAAACCAAGCCATGAGGTCAAAGGAATTGTCCGTAGAGCTCAGAGACAGGAATTGTCGAGGCACAGATCTGGGGAAGGGTACCAAAACATGTCTGCATCATTGAAGGTCCCCAAGAACACAGTGGCCTCCATTATTCTTAAATGGAAGAAGTTTGGAACCACCAAGACTCTTCCTAGAACTGGCTGCCTGGCCAAACTGAGCAATCGGGGGAGAAGGGCCTTGGTAAGGGAGGTGACCAAGAACCCAATGGTCACTCTGACAGAGCTCCAGAGTTCCTCTGTGGAGATGGGAGAACCTTCCAGAAGGACAACCATCTCTGCAGCACTCCACCAATCAGGCCGTTATGGTAGAGTGGCCAGATGGAAGCCACTCCTCAGTAAAAGGCACATGACAGCCCACTTGGAGTTTGCCAAAAGGCACCTAAAGGACTCTCAGACCATGAGAAACAAGATTATTTGGTCTGATGAAACCAAGATTGAACTCTTTGGCCTGAATGCCAATCGTCACTTCTGGAGGAAACCTGGCACCATCCCTACGGTGAAGCATGGTGGTGGCAGCATCATGCTGTGGAGATGTTTTTCAGCGGCAGGGACTGGGCGACTAGTCAGGGAAAGATGAACGGAGCAAAGTACAGCGAGATCCTTGATGTAAACCTGCTCCAGAGTGCTCAGGACCTCAGACTGGGGCGAAGGTTCACCTTCCAACAGGACAACGACCCTAAGCACACAGCCAAGACAACGCAGGAGTGGCTTCAGGACAAGTCTCTGAATGTCTTTGAGTGGCCCAGCCAGAGCCCGGACTTGAACCCAATCTAACATCTCTGCAGAGACCTGAAAATAGCTGTGCAGCAATGCTCCCCATCCAACCTGACAGAGCTTGAGAGGATCTGCAGAGAATAATGGGAGAAACTCCCCAAATGCAGGTGTGCCAAGCTTGTGGCGTCATACCCAAGAAGACTCGAGGCTGTAATCGTTGCCAAAGGTGCATCAACAAAGTACTGAGTAAAGGGTCTGAATACTTATGTAAATATCATATTCAGATTTTAATTTTTAATAAATGTGCAAAAATGTATAAAAAACAGTTTTTCCTCTGTTATTATGGGGTATTGTGTCTAGATTGATGAGGAAAAAAAACAATTTAATCAATTTTAGAAAAAGGCTGTAACGTAACAAAATGTGGAAAAAGTCAAGGGGTCTAACATACATGCATACTTTCCAAATGCATGTATATAGCCTGTAAAAGAAGAGAATCTTAGACCTAATCCCAGAGAGATAGAGATAACACAGACATGCATTTCTTTATGCCAGATGGCTAATGTGTCTGCTATACAGATATAGACGTACAGAAGGAGGCTATTTCGTTAACTTTCGATCCGGAAATTTTGTATAAAGATAAGCATTATATTGTTATATAATAGGAGTAACTCTGGTAGGCCTGAAACAGACTTCCTTACCTCAAGATCGACTGTCGGAGTCAGTTGGAGTGCCGGGGTGCACTGCCTTCATATGTAGGCTTGCAATAGCTAAAGCTTAATAATAGCCACACCATACAAAACCTTCACAAACGTTTCTAAACTTTATTAGGGTAATATCAAAAGTAAGTCAAGCCATTGTTTATAGGGAAAATACTAGCAGAAAAGTGAATTTAAATCCTGGAAAAAACTCACTACCCTCCCCTGTGCCCAATAAAAACCACACAACCCTCCCCAAAGCAAAAAAAGAAGTTTGGCAGCCCTCCCCTATTTTGGACCACACCTCCTCCCCAGTAAATTTTGATCTGTCCCTAAGAAGCTATTTTTGACCATTTTAATTGAAAACAATCACAGTACCCAGAATTGATACCCAGAATTGATTTGATATCGAGATCAAAATGGCTACATTGGCAGAGCCTAACAGTTTTGATAGAGTTTGGAAGACTGCTGCAAAGTATTTTGAGTAATTTCTGACTGCTTTGTTTCAACGTTCATGTTGATTTGGCACAAATCTATTAATTTGGCTGTACATAATCACTAGCTTATTTGATTGGCAATGTGAAAGAGATGCTTACACATACGTTTCCTAGTACATTGAAAAGCAATTTTCTTATAGGCATGTGTAATAGTGGGGTTAACCTCAGGGTATGGTAATGTAATTAGCATGGGAAGTCATTCCACCTCCATCACACAATGGTGATAGAAATATAGGAAACTGATTAGGTAGGGAAAAGCCTTTTGTTCATTTTTATTTCATACACCGTATGAAATAGTAATCTGACCGATAGTTCACAATGGCTGATAGAACCCAATCGTCCTACTTCCATAGAATCCTTTTTAGTCCATATGCTTAATTTCAAAAGAATCATTGATGGTGAATGCCTGAAAATGTATAGGCCTAGCCCATTTCCAAAATACATTTGCACTATTAAAAGCTTAAGGATGGAAATATGGGCGACAGTGTGAACCTTTTCCTCTCAGATATCTTAAATCAGCCCAATAAATCTAGTGTAATGTGATGCATATTACGCATTGACTGTATACAGTGCCTTCAGAAAGTATTCATACCCTTTGACTTAATCCACATTTTGTTGTGTTACAGCCTGAATTCAAAATGGATTAAATAAAACAAATTCTCACCCATCTACACACAATACCCAATAATGACCATGTGAATTTATTGAAAATGAAATACAGAAATTGTAAAATAATAGTGAAGACATCAAAACTATGAAATAACACATGTAGTAACCAAAAAAGTGTTAAACAAATCAAAATATATTTTATATTTCAGATTCTTAAAAGTAGCCACCATTTGTCTCTTTGCACACTCTTGGCTTTCTCTCAACCAGCTTCATGAGGAATGCTTTTCGAACAGTCTTGAAGGAGTTCCCACATATGCTGAGCACTTGTTGGCTGCTTTTCCTTCACTCTGCGGTCCAACACATCCCAAACCATCTCAATTGGGTTGAGGTTGGGTGATTGTGGAGGCCAGGTCATCTGATGCCGCTCTCCATCACTCTCCTCCTTGGTCAAATAGCCCTTACACAGCCTGGAGGTGTGTTTTGGGTCATTGTCCTGTTGAAAACAAATGATAGTCCCACTAAGTGCAAACCAGATGGGATGGCGTATCGCTGCAGAATGCTGTGGTAGCCATGCTGGTTAAGTGTGCCTTGAATTCTAAATAAATCACTAACTGTGTCACCAGTAAAGCACCTCCTCCATGCTTCACAACACAACTGATTGGCTCAAACGCATTGAGAAGGAAATAAATTCCACAAATTAACTTTTAACAAGGCACACCTGTTAATTGAAATGCATTCCAGGTGACTACCTCATGAAGCTGGTTGAGAGAATGCCAAGAGTGTGCAAAGCTGTCATCAAGGCAAAGGGTGGCTACTTTGAAGAATCTCAAATATAACATACATTTTGATTTGTTTAACACTTTTATGTTACTACATTTCATAGTTTTGATGTCTTCACTATTATTCTACAATGTAGAAAATAGTCAAAATAAAGAAAAACCCTGGAATGAGTAGGTGTGTCCAAACTTTTGACTGGTACTGTAAGTATTCACACCCCTTTGCCATGACACTCCAAATTGAGCTCAGGTGCATCCAATTTCCTGTGATCATCCTTGAGATCTCGCTACCACTTGATTGGAGTCCACCTGCGGCCAATTCAGTTGATTGGACATGATTTAGTAAGAAACACAACTGTCTAAATAAGGTCCCACAGTTGACAGTGCATGTCAAAGCAGAAACTATACCATGGTCTAAGGAACTGGCCGCAGAGCGTCGAGCTATAATTTTATTGAGGCATAAATCTGGGGAAAGGTATAAAACAATTTCTAGAGTGTTGAAAGTTTCCAAGAGCGCAGTGGTCTCCATCATTGGGAAATTGAAAAAGTATGGAACTACCCAGACTCTGCCTAACATCTCCAAATCCAGATGTGACAAGCTGATACAGACATACCCACGTCGAGTCAAAGCTATAATTGGTGCCAAAGGTGCTTCTACAAAGTATTGACTACTGGGGTGTGAATACTTATGTAAATTATTTGCAAACATTTCTAAAAATATGTTTTGTTTTCACTTTGTCATAATGGGGTATTGCGTGTTAATGGGTGAGGGGAAGATAATCGATTTAATCGATTTTGAATTCAGGCTGTAACACAACAAAATGTGGAAAAGTCAAGAGGTATGAATCTTTTCTGAAGGTACTGTGTAACTGTCAAATAAAATGGCATGCTTTTAGAGCAGAATCAAATCAAATGTAATCTGTGTGTTTGACCGCTGTGTGGAATTGATTGAAACCCATGCATTAGACATTTTAAAGGTCCAACGGAGCCGTTTTTATCACAATAGCAAATTATTTCTGGGCAACAATTAAGTACTTTTCGGCCAAAACTCCAATCCACCAAAACAGTCTTTACAAATAGTTCTCACACTAAAAATCAGTTTCACAGTATTATTCCAACCTGGAAATATTTACTGAACAAAAATCTAAACACAACATGAAACAATTTCAAAGATTTTACCTAGTTACAGTTCATATAAGTCAAATCAGTCAATTGAAAAAAGTTAATTAGGCCCTAATCGATGGGTTTCACATGACTGGCAATACAGATATGCATCTGTTGGTCATAGATGCCTTAAAATAAAAGGTAGGGGTGTGGATCAGAAACCAGTTAGTATCTGGTGTGACCACCATTTGCCTCATGCTGCACGACACATCTCCTTCGCATAGAGTTGATCAGGCAGTTGATTTTGGCCTGTGGAATGTTGTCCCACTCCTCTTCAATGGCTGTGCGAAGGTTGCTGGATATTGGCGGGAACTGGAACACGCTGTCGTACACGTCGATCCAGAGCATCCCAAACATGCTCAATTGGTGACATGTCTGGTGAGTATGCAGGCCATGGAAAAACTGGGACATTTTCAGCTTACAGGAATTGTGTACAGATCCTTGCGACATTGGGGTGTGCATTATCATGCTGAAACATGAGGTGCTGGTGGCGGATGAATGGCACGACAACGGGCCTCAGGATCTCGTCACGGTATCTCTGTGCATTCAAATTGCCATCCATAAAATGCAATTGTGTTCATTGTCCGTAGCTTATACCTGCCCATACCATAACCCTACCACCTCCATGGGGCACTCTGTTCACAACGTTGACATCAGCAAACTGCTCGCCCACACGACCGCATACACGTGGTCTGCGGTTGTGAGGCCGGTTGGACGTACTGCCAAATTCTCTAAAACAACGTTGGAGGAGGCTTATGGTAGAGAAATTCTCTGGCAACAGCTCTGGTGGACATTCCTGCAGTCAGCATGCCAATTGCACGCTCGCTCAAAAGATGAGACATCTGTGGCATTGTGTTGTGTGACAATACTGCACATTTTAGAGGGGCCATTTATTGTCCCCAGCACAAGGTGCACCTGTGTAATGATTATGCTGTTTTCATCAGATTCTTGAGAGCCACAGCTGTCAGGTGGATGGATCATCTTGGCAAAGGGATATTTTATTTTAGCTCATGAAACATGGGATCAACACGTTACATGTTGCATTTATATTTTTGTTCCGTGTATATAAAACACAGGAAAATCATGTTTTTGACTGCACTGGTCCTTTAAGATCCTCCACTTTAAATATAGTCTTTACATTTGCTAAGTAGCTAACACAGCTTCTCTGTTTTTAAGATTTTTTTGTTTTGAAATATATTCAGCAGGCATAAAATCTCACAAGCACATTATAAGTACATTCTATATAGAAAAGTATGTGGACACCCTTTCAAATTAGTGAATGCGGCTATTTCAGCCACACCCGTTGCTGACAGGTGTATAAAATCCAGCACACCGCCATGCAATTTCCCTAGACTAACATTGGCAGTAGAATTGCCTCATTGAAGGCTAAGTGACTTTCAAAGTGGCACCGTCACAGGATGCCACCTTTCCAACAAGTCAGTTCGTCAAATTTCTGCCAAGCTAGAGCTGCCCCGGTCAACTGTAAGTGCTGTCATTGTGAAAGGGAAACCTCTAGGAGCAACAACGGCTCAGCCGCAAAGTGGTAGGCCACACAAGCTCACAGAAGGCGACCGGCGAGTGCTGTAGTGTGTAGCGCGTAAAAATCATCTGTCCTCGGGTGCAACACTCACTACAGAGTTCCAAACTGCCTCTGGAAGTAACGTCAGCACAAGAACTGTTCGTCTGGTGCTTCATGAAATGGGTATCGAAGGCCGAGCAGCCGCATACAAGTCTAAGATCACCATGCGCAATGCCAAGCGTCAGCTGGAGCGATGAATCACGCTTCACCATCTGGCAGTCCGATGGACAAATCTGGGTTTGGCGCATGCCAGAGAATGCTACCTGCCCCAATGCATAGTGCCAACTGTAAAGTTTGGTGGAGGAGGAATAATGGTCTTTGGCTGTTTTTCATGGTTCGGGCTAAGCCCCTTAGTTCCAGGGAAGGGAAATCTTAACACTACAGTATACAACGACATTCTAGGAAGATTCTGTGCTTCCAACTTTGTGGCAACAGTTTTGGGAAGGCCATTTGCTGTTTCAGCATGACAATGCCCCGTGCACAAAGCGAGGTCCATATAGAAATGGTTTGTTGAGATCGGTGTGGAGGAACTCCGACTGCGAGCCAGGCCTAATCGCCCAACATCAGTGCCCGACCTCACTAATGCTCTTGTGGCTGAATGGAAACAAGTCTCCCCGCAGCAATGTTCCAACATCTAGTGGAAAACCTTCCCATATGAGTGGAGGCTGTTATAGCAGCAAAGGGGGGACCAACTCCATATTAATGCCCATGATTTTGGAATGAGATGTTCGATGAGCAGGTGTACACATGCTTTTGGTCATGTAGTGTAAGTCAATCAAATCAATCAAATATATTTATAAAGCCCTTTTTACATCAGCAGATGTCAAAGTGCTATACAGAAATCCAGCCTAAAACCCCAAACAGCAAAATGCAGATGTAGAAGCACGGTGGCTAGGAAAAACTCCCTAGAAAGGCACGAACCTAGGAAGAAACCTAGAGAGGAACCAGGCTCTGAGGGGTGGCCAGTCCTCTTCTGGCTGTGCCGGGTGGAGATTATAAGCATAGATTCTGGAGGCTGAGACAGGGGTGGGGTTTGGGGACACTGTGGCCCCGTCCTGCGATACCCCCGGATAGGGCCAACCAGGCAGGATATAACCCCACCCACTTCGCAAAAGCACAGCCCCCACACCACTAGAGGGATATCAACAGACCACCATCTTACTACCCTGAGACAAGGCTGAGAATAGCCCACAAAGATCTCCTCCACAGCACAAGCCTGAGGGGGCGCAAAACCGGTCAGGAAGTTCACGTCAATGACTCAACCCACTCAAGTGATGCACCCCTCCTAGGGATGGCATGGAAGAGCACTAGTAAGCCAGTGACTCAGCCCCCGTAATAGGGTCAGAGGCAGAGAATCCCAGTTTAGAGAGGGGAGCCGGCCAGGCAGAGACAGCAAGGGCCGTTCGTCGCTCCAGTGCCTTGCCATTCTCCTACTGAAGAGATGAGTCTTCAGTAAAGACTTAAAGGTTGAGACCGAGTCTGCGTCTCTCACATGGATAGGCAGACCATTCAAATAAAATGTAGCTCTATAGGAGAAAACCCTTCTTCCAGCTGTTTGCTTAGAAATTCTAGGGACAATAAGGAGGCCAGCATCTTGTGACCATAGCGTACTTTTTTTGTACGGCAGGACCAAATCAGAGTGATTGGTCGGAGCAAGCCCATGTAATGGTTTGTACGTTAGCAGTAAAACCTTGAAATCAGCCCTACCCTTAACAGGAAGCCAGAAACTTTTTCTCCAAAAATGATGCAGAAAAGCTAATCTATGCTTTTGTCACTTCGACATTAGACTACTGCAATGTTCTACTCTCTGGCTACCCGGATAAAGCACTAAATAAACTTCTGTTAGTGCTAAACACGGCTGCTAGCACTGGAGTGATATGCATTTTTTCTTATTTCTAGTCAACATTCTAGCAGCCGTGTTTAGCAGTAATATATGTTTATTTCGTGCTTTATCCTGGTAGCCGGAGAGTAGAGCACTGCAGTAGTTTAATGTCGAAGTGACAAAAGCAGGCCCTTCTCCCCCAATTGATCAATTTGGCCGGGCAGCCAGCTCTAGGAACAGTCTTGGTGGTTCCAAACTTCTTCCATTTAAGAATGATGGAGGCCGCTGTGTTCTTGGGGATATTCAATGCTGCAGACATTTTTTGGTACCCTTCCCCAGATCTGTGCCTCGAAACAATCATATCTCGTAGCTCTACGGACAATTCCTTCAACCTCATGGCTTGGTTTTTGCTCTGACAAGCAATGTCAACTGTGGGACCTTATATAGACATGTGTCATGTCCAATCAATTTAATTTAACTTAGGTGGACTTCAATCAAGTTCTAGAAACATCTCAAGGATGATCAATGGAACAGGATGCACCTGAGCTCAATTTCGAGTGTCATAGCAAATGGTCTGAATACTTATGTAAATAAGGTATTTCTATATTTTATTTTTTATACATTTTCAAACATTTCTGAAAACCTGTTTTCACGTTGTCATTATGAGGTATTGTGTGTAGATTGATGAGGGAAAAAATATTTAACACATTTTAAAATAAGGCTGCAATGTAACAAAACGTGGAAAAAGTGAAGGGGTCTGAAAACCTTCCGAATGCACTGTATGTCTGAAACACAGGCTTCCAGGGTAGGCAATTTTGGGACTTCACTATGTTTCATCGAAATATACAGCTGTGTGTCGTCCGCATAGCAGTGAAAGTTGACGTCGTGTTTCCAAATGACATCAAAAAGAGGTAGAATGTATGGTGAAAACAACAGTGGTCCTAAAACGGATCCTTGCGGAAAGCCGAAACGTACAATTGATTTGTCAGAGGACAAACCATCCACAGAGACGAACTGATATCTTTCTGACAGATAAGATCCAAACCAGGCAAGAACTTGTCCGTGTAGACCAATTAGGGTTTCCAATCCCTCCAAAAGAATGTGGTGATCGATGGAGTCAAAAGCAGCACTAAGGTCTAGGAGCACGAGGACAGATGCAGAGCCTTGGTCTGACGCCATTAAAAGGCATTTCGTATATACATTATTTGTCTTCAGGAAGGCAGTGAGTTGCTGCGCAACAGCTTTTTCTAATATTTAGGAATGGGAGATTCGATATATGCCAATAGTGTTTTACATTTTCCAGGTCAAGGTTAGGCTTTTTCAAGAGTACACATCCGGTGGATAGGGAGCCATTTACAGTGCCTTGCAAAAGTATTCATTTTTCCTATTTTGTTGCATTACAACCTGTAATTTAAATGAATGTTTATTTGGATTTCATGTAATGAACATACACAAAATAGTCCAAATTGGTGAAGTGAAATGAAAAAAAAAACTTGTTTCAAAAAATTTGAAAAAATAAATAACGGAAAAGTGGTGCGTGCATATGTATTCACCCCCTTTGCTATGAACCCCCTAAATAAGATCTGGTGCAACCAATTACCTTCAGAAGTCACATAATTAGTTAAATAAAGTCCACCTGTGTGCAATCGAAGTGTCACATGATCTGTCACATGATCTCAGTATATAT
Source organism: Coregonus lavaretus (assembly GCF_964263955.1). Lineage (NCBI taxonomy): Eukaryota > Metazoa > Chordata > Actinopteri > Salmoniformes > Salmonidae > Coregonus > Coregonus lavaretus. Next base: position 10,716,450 of record NC_140014.1, read on the forward strand.
ACACCTGTTCTGAAAGGCCCCAGAGTCTGCAACACCACTAAGCAAGCAGCACCATGAAGACCAAGGAGCTCTCCAAACAGGTCAGGGACAAAGTTGTGGAGAAGTACAGACCAGGTTTGGGTTATAAAATAATATAACCCATGGACCACCATTAAATCCATTATTAAAACATGGAAAGAATATGGCACCACATCAAACCTGCCAAGAGAGGGCCGCCCACCAAAACACACAGACCAGGCAAGGAGGGCATTAATCAGAGAGGCAACAAAGAGACCAAAGATAACCCTGAAGGAGCTGCAAAGCTCCACAGCGGAGATTGGAGTATCTGTCCATAGGACCACTTTAAGCCGTACACTCCACAGAGCTGGGCTTTACGGAAGAGTGGCCAGAAAAAAGCCATTGCTTAAAGAAAAAAATAAGCAAACACGTTTGGTGTTCGCCAAAAGGCATGTGGGAGACTCCCCAAACATATGGAAGAAGTTACTCTGGTCAGATGAGACTAAAATTGAGCTTTTTGGTAATCAAAGAAAACGCTATGTCTGGCGCAAACTCAACACCGCTCATCACCCCGAGAACACCATCATGCTGTGGGGAAGTTTTTTATCAGCAGGGACTGGGAAACTGGTCAGAATTGAATGAATGATGGATGGCGCTAAATACAGGGAAATTCTTGAGAGAAACCTGTTTCAGTCTTCCAGAGATTTGAGACTGGGACGGAGGTTCACCTTCCAGCAGGACAATGACCCTAAGCATACTGCTAAAGCAACACTCGAGTGGTTTAAGGGAAAACATTTAAATGTCTTGGAATGGCCAAAGCCCAGACCTCAATCCAACTGAGAATCTGTGGTATGACTTAAAGATTGCTGTACACCAGCAGAATCCATCCCTTGAAGGAGCTGGAGCAGTTTTGCCTTGAAGAATGGGCATAAATCCCAGTGGCTAGATGTGCCAAGCTTATAGAGACATACCCCAAGAGACTTGCAGCTGTAATTGATGCAAAAGGTGGCTCTACAAAGTATTGACTTTGGGGGGGTGAATAGTTATGCACGCTCAAGTTTTCTGTTTTTTTTTGTCTTATTTCTTGTTTGTTTCACCCAAAAAATGATTTTGCATCTTCGAAGTGGTAGGCATGTTGTGTAAATCAAATGATACAAACCCCCCCAAAAATAATTGTAATTCCAGATTGTAAGGCAACAAAATAGGAAAAATGCCAAGTGGGGTGAATACTTTCACAAGCCAATGTATTATGTTCAACATAAGAGGGCCAAGCACAGGAAGTAGCTCTTTCAGTAGTTTAGTTGAAACAGGGTCCAGTATGCAGCTTGAAGTTTTAGAGGCCATATCATTTGCTTTCTAATGATCATGATATTTTCATCGAAGAAGATGTTCATGAATTCATCACTGCTGAAGTGAAAGCCATCCTCTCTTGTTGAATGTTGGTTTTCAGTTAGCTTTGCCACAGTATCAAACATTCATTTAGGATTGTTCTTATTCTCCTCAATTAGGTTGGAAAAATAGGATGATCGAGCAGCAATGAGGGCTCTGCGATATTGCACGGTAATGTCTTTCCAAGCTAGTCGGAAGACTTCCAGTTTCGTGGAACACCATTTCCGTTCCAATTTTCTGGAAGCTTGCTTCAGGGCTCGGGTATTTTCTGTATACCAGGGAGCAAATTTCTTGTGTTAAATGTTTTTTGTTTTTAGGGGTGCGACTGCATCTAGGGTATTACGCAATGTTAAATTTAGATCCTCAGGTGGTTAACTGATTTTTGTACTCCGATGTCCTTGGGTAGGTGGAGGGAGTCTGGATGGGCATCTAGGAATCTTTGGGTTGTCCGCGAATTTATATCATGGCTTTTGATGATCCTTGGTTGGGGTCTGAGCAGATTATTTGTTGCGATTGCAAACGTAATAAAATGGTGGTCCGATAATCCTGGATTATGAGGATTTAAAAAGAAATCCACAATATTTATTCCACGGGACAAAACTAGATCCAGGGTATGACTGTGGCAATGAGTAGGTCCGGAGACATGTTGGACAAATCCCACTGGGTCGATGATGGCTCCAAGAGCCTTTTGGAGTGGGTCTGTGGACTTTTCCATGTGAATATTAAAGTCACTCAAAATTTAGAATATTATCTGCTATGACTACAAGGTCCGATAGGAATTCAGGAAACTCAGTGAGGAACGCTGTATATGGCTGCATTGATTTCATGACTAGCAGCTCAAAAGACGAAAATGAAGTCATTTCTTTTTTTGTAAATTGAAATTTGCTGTCGTAAATGTTAGCAACACCTCCGCCTTTGCGGGATGCGTGGGGGATATGGTCAATAGTGTAACCAGGAGGAGAGGCCTCTTTTAACACAGTACATTTATCAGGCTTGAGTCATGTTTCAGTCAGGCCAATCACATCAAGATTATGATCAGTGATTAGTTAATTGACCATGACTGCCTTGGAAGTGAGGGATCTAACAATAAGTAGGCCTATTTTGAGATGTGAGATATCACAATCACTTTCAATAATGACAGGAATGGAGGGGGTCTTTATTCCAGTGAGATTGCTAAGGGAAACACCGCCATGTTTAGTTTTGCTTAACCTAGATAGAGGCACAGACACGGTCTCAATGGGGATAGCTGAGCTGACTACACTGACTGTGCTAGTGGCAGACTCCACTAAGCTGGAGTCGCCAACGACTAGGGTTTTCAATTTGTCAGAGCTAATGGTGGGAGGCTTCGGCGGCTCAGACCCCGTAACGGGTAGAGGAGAGACCTGAGAAGGCTCGGCCTCTAACTCCAACTCGTTGCTTAATGGGGAGAACTGGTTGAAAGTTTCTGTCGGCTGAATGAGCAATACCGGTTGAGCATGCCGAAAGCATTTCTTTCCAGAAGTCTTGAGAACATTGTCCGGCAGCGGGGACTGTGCAGGGGGGATTTATACTACTATCTGTACTTACTGGTGGCACAGATGCTGTTTCATCCTTTCCTGGGCTTGCAACATGGCTATCCTCACCATAAGGTGATAGTTGTCCTTTATATTATGAGTACAGCGACTGCAATTAGATGTCATAGTGTTAATATTACTACCTAGCTTTTTCGCCTGGTGGAGGTCCTGTAGAACCATGTCCAGATAAAGCGTCCGGGGTGAAAAAGTTGAATGAAAAAAGTAGAGCGAGGAAATAGTGAAGACGTTGGTAGATGTGTTGAATGCAAATTTGGATTAAATGGTTATTAAAAGTAAAAATCGAAAAGGCTGGCAGATAGCTGTCACGATCGTCGTAAGAAGAAGCGGACCAAGGCGCAGCGTGAGAAGCGTACATCTTTATTACTTGTACACACAACGAACCAAAACGATACGTGAAGTCCTAGGTTAAAAACACAAACCTTCCGGAACAAGATCCCACAAAACAAAAGTGCCAACAGGCTGCCTAAGTATGGTTCCCAATCAGAGACAACAAGCAACAGCTGCCTCTGATTGGGAACCATCCTGGCCAACATAGAAATACGTGAACTAGAACACCCATAGACAACTAAACATAACAAGTCCACACCCTGGCTCAACACTAAAGAGTCCCCAGAGCCAGGGCGTGACAATAGCCAAGTATCAACAAACAGCACAGCAGCACGGAGACAAGTCTCCTCTCTTTTTAATCACTCACTTCATTTTGATGTTATGGAATATATTCAATCAGCAGGAATAATATCTTAGAAGTGACATTTATTCTTTGGGGTAAACATCTGTTAGACTGCTAATTGCCATGTATAGAGATTCCCATAGCTGCACAGTGGCATCTGAATCCTCTGCGTTCTATATTGCCAAAGCAAGGTGAATGAGCATACTGACACCCATTGACTTTGACCCTCCAAAGACATTTACATACAGAAAACACAAACCCAGTCTGTAGATGCCCTCATAAACATGACACATGCGACGTGACTGTCAGACCTGGGCCGTGTCAGTGTCAAAGTGTGTGTGTTTGTGTGTGTGAGAGAGAGAGGGTGTGCCTCTGTGTGGGTGTGATGTGTCTGTCAGACATGGGTCATGTCAGTGTGTGTGCATGCACCTGTGGGTGTGTGGTCGCATGTGTGACAGTAGCCTCCTCCATACCGCAGGTTAACTGGAGTTTAATAATTGGCCGCCTTAAATATTCTAGGTGACTGTCTGTAGATAAATGAAGGTATAAGCACACTGTAAAATCTCCAATAGGTCAGGTGTCGCTGACTCCTCTGGATACAATTTACTGTATGATCTCACATACAGTCAAATGTCAATTAATATGTTAACAGTATTAAAAGAAACCCTAATGGCATTTGACATTTATGCATTATGAAGTGATGTAGAGCAAGATGGATACACCAAGACCTTGGAAAAGACATGGCCCTATAAAATCAACTGCTTTTTATAGAGGTAATTTATTCAATTTAAATGTGAATGGGGATTCCAACACCTTGTTCCCTCTTTTACCCTCACTTTTGATCCATTGAACAGTCGTCCCAATGACAGAATTCATCCAGTGATGTCCCACTATTCAAACCCCAGCTCTTTGCCAAGGTTAGCATCCCCACTCCTCCATTTTCATCGCTCTCTTTAATGGATTATTTGACAATAATTAACCCTGAATCCTACAGAGACAGGGCACGGGGAGATTGATGGTCTGGTTGGCTGACAACACCTGTTCTACTAGGAAGCTCCCAGTTACCTAGGCCTGCGTGGCAGAATATGACCGCCCGAGCCCAGCGCATTAAAGTCAAAGACAAAAGTTCAAGTCTCCAGTGGAATGCTGTTCTGTATAGGGCAACGGTGTGACCACAACCTCTGAGTTTGGTCATAATTCCAACAGGGACTGGCTGGCTATTCTAGGGGTCATGCACTTAAGGAACTGTTGTCTGCTTAGAAGAAGTGTACATTGGAGCTATAATGTCTACAGATGTATTTTTTGCCGAGCTACCCTTCTCGGCCAGGTCTCCCTTGAGAAAGACATCTTCTGACCTCAATGGCACTTCCTGTTTAAATAAAGGTAAAATTAATAATAAAATGTGTAGGAATGTCTTTTTTTTTTTTTTTTTTTTTTACTTTTAGGTGGTAGATCAGCTTTAATATTGCAGATAGACTGTGACTTCTATCAATGTAATTGTCTACATCATTTCCAATCCCCCATATATATTTTCTGTAAATATATACACTGAAAAAATATATAAACGCAACATGTAAAGCGTTGGTCCCATGTTTCATGAGCTAAAACAAAACGTATTTCTCAAAAATGTTGTGCACAAATTTGTTTGCGTCCCTGTTAGTGAGAATTTCTCCTTTGACAAGATAATCCATCCACCTGACATGTGTGACATATCAAGAAGCTGATTAAACAGCATGATCATTCCACAGGTGCACCTTGTGCTGGGTGCAATAAAAGGCCTCTCTAAAATGTGCAGTTTTGTCACACAACACAAGGCCACAGGTCTCAAGTGTTGAGGGAGCGTGTAATTGGCATGCTGACTGCAGGAATGTCTACCAGAGCTGTTGCCAGATAATTGTGTGTTCATTTCTCTACCATAAGCCGCCTCCAACGTCGTTTCAGAGAATTTGGCAATATTGTACGTCCAACCGGCCTCACAACTGCAGACCACGTGTAACCACGACAGCACAGGACATCCACATCCGGCTTCTTCACCTGTGGGATCGTCTGAGACCAGCCACCGGGACAGCTGATGAAACTGTGGATTTGCACAGCCAAACAGATACCATCTCAGGGAAGCTCATCTGTGCGCTTGTCGTTCTCACCAGGGTCTTGACCTGATACATACACACATACATACATATACATACATACACACATACATACATACATACATACATACATACATACATACATACATACATACATACATACATACATACATACATACATACATACATACATACATACATACACATACATACATACACATACATATCCTTTAAAAAAATCATTTTCATGATGTCCATCCGGTTTGCTTCTATATGCCATATCTTTCTAACTGTGCTCTTTCACAAAAGCTCTCAACCTATAACCTATATACTTATTATGGACACAGTATGCTTTACATTAGTTATCTTATTGTTATTAGTTGTTGTTATTAGTCCCATCCTTCAGCTCCATTCAACACCTCCCATCTATCTCTTAACACCATCCATATTGGATTTCTATTTGCCATATATTTTTCAACTGTACTGTGATGTTTTACAAAAATTCGGAACCTTTCTATTCTCATTGTTTCTACAGATCGTAAATTGAAAACAAACATTTTTGCTAAAAGTATTATAATATTATTGATCGATTGACTATGACCAGTAGTGCTATCTGCAGGGTTAACTCCAGGTAAATATTGCAATCCTTTAGCCATTCCTGGACCTGTGTCCAAAAACAAGCTACAAATGGACAGTACCAAAATAAATGATCTAATGATTCTGTCTCTTCGCAGCAAAATCTGCAGAGCTGGGAAGATTGTATCCCCCATATAAATAACATTCTATTGGTAGCAAGAATTTTATATAATAATTTAAATTGAAAGATTCTAAGTTTTGAAACCCGGCGTCGTTTTGCGTATCAGTTCATAAACACTATGCCATGGGATCAGTACGTCAAAAATCTCTTCCCAACTATTTTGCAATCTATATGGGACGGCTGTCAAGCCTTTGGTCCTTAAATGAAACTGGTATACTTTTTTATTTATCACAGTTTTCTTTAACCAATTATGTTCTTTAATGCAAGGCCGACAGACAAGTTCCTTACTTTCTCCCCCTTCCACTTTCCTCTTCCATTTTTGCGGTAAGGCTGCAATTATTTGGCTGTAATTTTGGGTAGAGCAGACATTTCCAAATGTTTTTGTTAGCTGCATGTGCGACATAACTCCACCAGTCCTACCAATGATATCATTTACGAATATTATTCCTTTTTGAAACATTTTGTAAAAAAAACCCAGTTTTTTGGTCAATTAGTATATTTCAGTTTAACCACAATATTTGTTGCATTATTTGTTCTGTCGTTTCTGGAGGATTAATTGAAATTGCAACCAACTTTCTATGGCTTGTTTTAGAAATTGTGATATTTGGGAGATGATTTCCTTTTCAAATAACTGAAAGTGAGAGGTTGTAATCTGAATAAAGGGAAAAAGGCCATTCTTGAACATTGAGTGAGACAATCTTACTAATTTGCTAGAGAACCAGTTCGGATTTAAGTATAACTTTTGTATGATTGAAGCTTTTAGTGATAGGTCTAATGCTTTAATATTTAATAATTTCTGTCCTCCGAATTCATATTCATTATATAAATAGGCCCGTTTAATTTTGTCTGGCTTGCCGTTCCAAATAAAATTGAATATTTTTTTCTCAGTAAAACTGTTCGCTAGGCGTAGGCAAGACCATAAGCAAATAGGTAAACTGGGAAAATACTAAAGAGTATTTGACAGGAATTTACCTTTCCATGGTAGCAAGATCTTATCTATTTTTAAAATGTATTGGAGTGAGATCAATTATTTCCTTTGGGATATGTATTCCGAGTATATCCACATCACCATCAGACCTTTTTATTGATAAACTATATGGTAATGTAAAAATTGTATTTTTTATTGATCCAATACGTAATATAGTACATTTGTCATAATTTGGTTGTAATCTTGGTAAAATAGCCCTTACACAGCCTGGAGGTGTGTTGGGCTATGATAGTGATAGTTCCACTAAGCCCAAACCAGATGGGATGGTGTATCGCTGCAAAATGCTATGGTAGAGACCAAAATCGAGCTCTTTGGCATCAACTCAACTCGCCGTGTTTGGAGGAGGAGGAATGCTGCCTAAAACCCCAAGAACACCATACCCACCGTCAAACATGGAGGTGGAAACATTATGCTTTGGGGGTGTTTTTCTGCTAAGTGGACAGGACAACTTCACCGCATCAAAGGGACGATGGACGGGGCCATGTACCGTCAAATTCTTGGGTGAGAACCTCCTTCTCTCAGCCAGGGCATTGAAAATGGGTTGTGGATGGGTATTCCAGCATGACAATGACCCAAAACACACGGCCAAGGCAACAAAGGAGTGGCTCAAGAAGAAGCACATTAAGGTCCTGGAGTGGCCTAGCCAGTCTCCAGACCTTAATCCCATAGAAAATCTGTGGAGGGAGCTGAAGGTTCGAGTTGCCAAACGTCAGCCTCGAAACCGTAATGACTTGGAGAACATCTGCAAAGAGGAGTGGAACAAAATCCCTCCTGAGATGTGTGCAAACCTGGTGGCCAACTACAAGAAACGTCTGACCTCTGTGATTGCCAACAAGGGTTTTGCCGCCAAATACTAAGTCATGTTTTGCAGAGGGGTCAAATACTTCTTTCCCTCATTAAAATGCAAATCAATATATAAAAATTTTTACATGCGTTTTTCTGGATTTTTTTGTTGTTATTCTGTCTCTCACTGTTCCAATAAACCTACCATTAAAATGATAGACTGATCATGTCTTTGTCAGTGGGCAAACATACAAAATCAGCAGGTGATCAAATACTTTTTTCCCTCACTGTATATCGTTGATTGATTGACTATGACTTTTCAAATCACCCAGCAGTTAGTTTTATTTGCAGAGTTACCTCCAGATAAATGTTGCAATTGTTAAGTCATTCCTGAACCTGCGACCAAAAATAAGCTACATATGGACAGTACCAAACAAATGATCAAATTATTTTGTCTCTTCGCAGCTAAATCTGCAGAGCTGGGATGGTTGCATCCCCCAATTGTATGACATTCTATTGGTTGCAAAAATGTTGTATAATAATTGAAAACTCGAAGTTTGGCATGGAATCGGTACATCGAAAATCTCATCCCAACTATTTTGCAATCTGTATTGCACAGCTGTCCATTTTTTGGTCCTTAAATGAAACTGGTATACTTTATTATTTATCATAACTTGCTTTAACCAATTTTGGTCTTTAATGCAGGGCTGACAGAAAAGTTCCTTACTTTCTCCCCCTTCCACGTTTCTCTTCCATTTTTGCGGTAATGCTGCAAATAAATGTTGTTTATTGCAATGAGTTCCCATTTCCTGGCTAAGCCAATCTTCATGACGTTTAGTTTACTGGATCACATTCTCACATTCACCCAGATCTGTGAATAAATACTGTATATGACCACAATGACCCAACTACATAATAATAATAATATGCCATTTAGCAGACGCTTTTATCCAAAGCGACTTACAGTCATGCGTGCATACATATTTTTTTTTTTTGTGTATGGGTGGTCCCGGGGATCGAACCCACTACCTTGGCGTTACAAGCGCCGTGCTCTACCAGCTGAGCTAGAGGGACTACATGCCCTCTAGTCCACCGCCACGCTCAAACCCCTGGAAATACGTTAAAGTAATTAGCTAGCCTGGTTCCATCTTATGTCAATGTTTATCGAAAAGTTTTGCGCTGCAGCTGATTACTGCAGTGGAGGCTCAGGAGGCTGAAAAGGTTTGGCAAGTTCTACACCTGTATCATTGAGAGCATCTTGACTGGCTGTATCACCGCTTGGTGTGACAACTGCAAGGCACCCGACCGCAAGGTGCAACAGAGGGTGGTGAGTACAGCCCAGTACATCACTAGGGCCGAGCTACCTGCCATCCAAGACCTCTATACCAGGCGGTGTCAGAGGAAGGAGGCGGAAGAAACGTACACCTGTTTAGGAGAGGTGCTGGCTAGCGAAAAAGAAAAGGAGAGTCTTACACTTTAGGAGCTCAGATGCAATAATTGAATAATCAACGTTTCGACAACCAAGCTGTCTTCATCAGGAAAACACTAAACATTTTACACAGACTCCATCCACCCAAGCCATAGACTGTTCCCTCTGCTACCACACAGCAAGTGATACCAGTGCACCAAGTCTGGAACCAACGTGACCAAAAACAGCTTCTACCTCCAAGCCATAAGACTGCTAAACAAGACTGCTAAATAGCTCATCGAATTGCTACCCGCTGCTGCTACTGTCTATTATCTATCCTGTTGCATTGTCACTTTAACCCTATATGTACAGTACATAGTTACCTCAATTACCCCGTACCCCTGCACATCGACTCAGTACTGGTACTCCCTGTATATATCTATGTTATTTTTACTCGTCATTGTTATTAGTTAGTCACTGTGTATTTATTCCCTGTGTCACTATTTAAACATTTGTATTACATTTTTTATCTTTAACTCTGCATTGTTGAAAGTAAGTATTTCACTGTTAGTCTACACCTGTTGTTTACGAAGCATGTGACAAATAACATTTGATTTGATTTGGAAATACAGCATCATGCTGATAATGAATAGCAATTCCAGGCTGCACACACACATGTGCTTTCCATTCCGCCGAACATATGTTGTTTTGTGTTTTTTTTTTACATAATAAGTTATTCTACGCTCCCTTCATCTCACCTCCCCAGTACGTAGGTAGGTGCCTGGCTGGTCTGCCTGCACAGAGGGGGATTGTATCATGTTAGCTGCAGAGGGGGATTTGTGGGGAGAAAAATGATCAAATGCAGCAAAGTGTAACATTTTTCAGAAACAGAGGAACCACCAAATGCACACAACTAAGAATGTATCCCAAAGCAGATGTACAACGTTGCTAATTTATGCTGGGCTGAGCGAAATAGTCAGATCTCTGTTCTCACCTCATACATTGAAATCCGACATGCACACACACACTGGCGTAGCAGACCCACCCGCAACCCCAGCAAGGCGGGGGGCCCCACCATTTTTGGGGCCCCCAAACCACCTCCACACAATTTTTTTGTTGTTGTTTAGTTCTTTGGTTTGGGTTCCCCCCAGAGGTCGGGCCCCCCCAGATAGCATATGAACACGTCATAAACAATTTTTTTATCACAGGAAACTTGCCTTAAAACTGCAACATTTTCTCTTAGCCTCATGGCAAAATGTGTAGAATAGCAGAACATTTGCTCTAAAACAGCAACATTTTCTCTCAGCCTCATTGCAAAATGTGTAAAATAGCATGAGATTAGCTATAAAACCATTGAATTAGGAATTAGAATACTTAATAGGATCTCTATGTATAAAAAGGGGAAGGTCCTTGCTGAGACCTTGCGGGGGTGCCTGTGAAACAAGCGCACACGCTAGCAGACAAACACACACACACACACACACACACACACACACACACACACACACACACACACACAGAGAGATAACTCCTTAGGCTTCGACCAGACAGGTTTTAGAACATGCAGTATAATGAATTGACTTCATGCGGCTCGACATGGGAGAGACTACAGGGAAGAGACAGGCCTCATTCTGGCTAGCCATATGTATATATGAATATGCATGGATTCTGTCATACAGGCAATAGGCAGTACATATATGATGCCATAGGTCACTAATGTGAGGCATGGAAGTAGCTCTCTCCTGGGCAGACTGAGACATACATGGACTGCTTCAGCATGCGTGGGTGGACTGAGAATCATGGAATGTGTAAATGTAGTCCTTGACTCACTTTTGGAGGACAACGTTGATTGAGAAGTTTTACCACTTTGCTGAGAGTTTGAGGAAGCATCATTGTTATATAGGCAAGAAGTAACAATTCTGGCAATATGGCGGTCCATAGTCCTGGGTAGGATAAGACTGTGCCGGTTTTGAATTTGTATGTACAATTTACTGTAAACTATGCAACTTAATTTGGATTAGTGCTTCAGGAATACAAAACAATCTCATAAATGTTCCTTAAACTGTTCTCCCTATTGTGGATGGTCATTATTTCTGACGATACAAGCCAAGACTCTTTTTTTGCTTTAGTATTGCAGATAGAGTGTGGGTTCTATCAATTTAATTGTTTGCATAATTTCTAATCCCCCTTGTTTATAATTTTTTATTTTTTATCTCGAACCCTACCATCCTTACCTTGATTGGAGTAAACTAACAGACAGCAATACTTCTACTTACAGCTATTGTCGCTCACATGTACAGTAGTTCGATAATTATACACACAGTGAGGGAAAAAAGTATTTGATCCCCTGCTGATTTTGTACGTTTGCCCACTGACAAAGATATCATCAGTCTATAATTTTAATGGTAGGTTTATTTGAACATTGAGAGACAGAATAACAACAAAAAAATCCAGAAAAACGCATGTCAAAAATGTTATGAATTGATTTGCATTTTTATGAGGGAAATAAGTATTTGACCCCTCTGCTAAATATGACTTAGTACTTGGTGGCAAAACCCTTGTTGGCAATCACAGAGGTCAGACGTTTCTTGTAGTTGGCCACCAGGTTTGCACACATCTCAGGAGGGATTTTGTTCCACTCCTCTTTGCAGATCTTCTCCAAGTCATTAAGGTTTCGAGGCTGACGTTTGGCAACTCGAACCTTCAGCTCCCTCCACAGAATTTCTATGGGATTAAGGTCTGGAGACTGGCTAGGCCACTCCATGACCTTAATGTGCTTCTTCTTGAGCCACTCCTTTGTTGCCTTGGCCGTGTGTTTTGGGTCATTGTCATGCTGGAATACCCATCCAAGACCCATTTTCAATGCCATGGCTGTGGGAAGGAGGTTCTCACCCAAGATTTGATGGTACATGGCCCCGTCCATCGTCCCTTTGATGTGGTGAAGCTGTCCTGTCCCCTTAGCAGAAAAACACCTCCAAAGCATAATGTTTCCACCTCCATGTTTGACGGTGGGGATGGTGTTCTTGGGGTCATAGGCAGCATTCCTCCTCCTCCAAACACGGTGAGTTGAGTTGATGCAAAAGAGCTTGATTTTGGTCTCATCTGACCACAACACTTTCACCCAGTTCTCCTCTGAATCATTCAGATGTTCATTGGCAAACTTCAGACGGCCCTCTATATATGTGCTTTCTTGAGCAGGGGGACCTTGCGGGTGCTGCAGGATTTCAGTCCTTCACGGCGTAGTGTGTTACTAATTGTTTTCTTGGTGACTATGGTCCCAGCTGCCTTGAGATCATTGACAAAATCCTCCCGTTTAGTTCTGGGCTGATTCCTCACCGTTCTCATGATCATTGCAACTCCACGAGGTGAGATCTTGCATGGAGCCCCAGGCCGAGGGAGATTGACAGTTTTTTTCTGTTCCATTTGCGAATAATCGCACCAACTGTTCTCACCTTCTCCCCAAGCTGCTTGGCGATGGTCTTGTAGCCCATTCCAGCCTTGTGTAGGTCTACAATATTGTCCCTGACATCCTTGGAGAGGTCTTTGGTCTTGGCCATGGTGGAGAGTTTGGAATCTGATTGATTGATTGCTCCTGTGGACAGGTGTCTTTTATACAGGTAACAAACTGAGATTAGGAGCACTCCCTTTAAGAGTGTGCTCCTAATCTCAGCTCGTTGCCTGTATAAAAGACAACTGGGAGCCAGAAATCTTTCTGATTGAGAGGGGGTCAAATACTTATTTCCCTCATTAAAATGCAAATCAATTAATAACATTTTTGACATGCGTTTTTCTGGATTTTTTTGTTGTTATTCTGTCTCTCACTGTTCAAATAAACCTACCATTAAAATTATAGACTGATCATTTCTTTGTCAGTGGGCAAACGTACAAAATCAGCAGGGGATCAAATACTTTTTTCCCTCACTGTGTATGTGCCTTCAGAAAGTATTATTATTTATTTTTTAACATTTTAGTCATTTAACAGAAACTCTTATCCAGAGCGAGTTACAGTACTGAGTGCATACATTGTTGTACTGGTCCCCCATGGGAATTGAACCCACAACCCTGGCTTTGCAAGCACCATGCTCTACCAACTGAGCTACCAACTGAGCGCCTTGACTAATTCCACATTTTGTTGTGTTACAGCCAAAATTCAAAATTGATTAAATTGACTTTTCTTCTAACCCGTCTACACACAATACCCCATAATGACAAAGTGAAAACAAGTTTTTATATTATTTTGTTTATTATTATTGAAAATTAAATACAGAAATATCACATTTACATACAGTTGAAGTCGGAAGTTTACATGCACTTAGGTTGGAGTCATTAAAACTCATTTTTCAACCACTCCACAAATTTCTTGTTAACAAACTATAGTTTTGGCAAGTTGGTTAGGACATCTACTTTGATCATGACACAAGTAATTTTTCCAACAATTGTTTACAGACAGATTATTTCACTTGTAATTTACTGTATCACAATTCCAGTGGGTCAGAAGTTTACATACACTAAGTTGACTGTGCCTTTAAACAGCTTGGAAAATTCCAGAAAATGATGTCATGGCTTTAGAAGCTTCTGATAGGCTAATTGACATAATTTGAATAAATTGGAGGTGTACCTGTGGATGTATTTCAAGGCCTACCTTCAAACGCAGTGCCTCTTTGCTTGACATCATGGGAAAATCAAAAGAAATCAGCCAAGACCTCAGAAAAAAAATTGTAGACCTCCACAAGTCTGGTTCATCCTTGGAAGCAATTTCCAAATGCCTGAAGGTACCATGTTCATCTGTACAAACAATAGTACGCAAGTATAAACACCATGGGACCACGCAGCCGTCATACCGCTCAAGTGCAAATCAATCCCAGAATAACAGCAAAGGACCTTGTGCAGATGCTGGAGGAAACAGGTACAAAGTATCTATAGCCACAGTAAAACGAATCCTATATCGACATAACCTGAAAGGCCGCTCAGCAAGGAAGAAGCCACTGCTCCAAAACCGCCATTAAAAAGCCAGACTACGGTTTGCAACTGCACATGGGGACAAAGGTCGTACTTTTTGGAGAAATGTCCTCTGGTCTGATGAAACAAAAATAGAACTGTTTGGCCATAATGACCATCGTTATGGTCGGAGGAAAAAGGGGGTCAATTGCAAGCCAAAGAACACCATCCCAACCGTGAAGCACAGGGGGGGCAGCATCATGCTGTGGGGGTGCTTTGCTGCAGGAGGGACTGGTGCACTTCACAAAATAGATGGCATCATGAAGAAGGAAAATTATGTTGATACATTGAAGCAATATCTCAAGACATCAGTCAGGAAGTTAAAGCTTGGTCGCAAATGGTTCTTCCAAATGGACAATGACCCCAAGCATACTTCCAAAGTTGTGGCAAAATGGCTTAAGGACAACAAAGTCAAGGTATTGGAGTGGCCATCACAAAGCCCTGACCTCAATCCTATAGAAAATGTGTGGGCAGAACTGAAAAAGCGTGTGCGAGTAAGGAAGCCTACAAACCTGACTCAGTTACACCAGGTCTGTCAGGATGAATGGGCCAACATTCACCCAACTTATTGTGGGAAGCTTGTGGAAGGCTACCTGAAACCTTTGACCCAAGCTAAACAATTTAAAGGCAATGCTACCAAATATTAATTGAGTGTATGTAAACTTCTGACCCACTGGGAATGTGATGAAAGAAATAAAATCTGAAAGAAATAATTCTCTCTACTATTATTCTGACATTTCACATTCTTAAAATAAAGTGGTGATCCTAACTGACCTAATACAGGGCATTTTTACTAGGATTAAATGTCAGGAATTGTGAAAAACTGAGTTTAAATGTATTTGACTAAGGTGTATGTAAACTTCAGACTTCAACTGTAAGTATTCACACTCCTGAGTCAATACTTTGTAAAAGCACCTTTGGCAGCGATTACACCTGTGAGTCTTTCTTGGTAAGTCTATAAGAGCGTTGCACACCTGGATTGTACAATATTTGCACATTATTCTTTTTTAAATTCTTCAAGCTCTCTCAAATTGGTTGTTGGTAATTGCTAGACAGACATTTTCAAGTCTTGCCATAGATTTCCAAGCCAATTTAAGTCAAAACTGTAACTAGGCCACTCAGGAACAGTCAATGTCGTCTTGGTAAGCAACTCCAGTGTATATTTGTCTTTGTGTTTTAGGTTATTGTCCTGCTGAATGGTGAATTTGTCTCCCAGTTTCTGTTAGAAAGCAGACTGAACCAGGCTTTCCTCTAGGACTTTGCCTGTGCTTAGCTCTATTCCGTTTCTTTTTATATAAAAAAAAACTCCCTAGCAAACCCAAAACATGATGCAGCCACCACCATGCTTAAAAATATGAAGTGGCAGTGAGTGATTTGTTGTGTTGGATTTGCCCCAAACATAACACTTTGTATTCAGGACATAAAGATCATTTCTTTGCCACAGTTTTTGCAGTTTTACTTGAGTGTCTTATTTATTCTGTACAGGCTTCCTTTTTTTCACTCTGTCATTTAGGTTAGTATTGTGGAGTAACTACAATGTTGTTGATCCATCCTCAGTTTTCTCCTATCACAGCCATTAAACTCTGTAACTGTTTTAAAGTCAGTATTATCCACGTGGTGAAATCCCTGAGCGGTTTCCTTCCTCTCTGGCAACTGAGTTAGGAAGGATGCCTTTATCTTTGTAGTGATTGGGTGTATCCAAAGTGTAATTACTAACTTCACCATGCTCAAAGGGATATTGAATGTCTGCTTTTTTTTTACCCATCTACTAATAGGTGCCCTTCTTTGCGAGGAATTGGAAAACCTCCCTGGTCTTTGTGGTTGAATCTATGTTTGAAATTCACTGCTCGACTGAGGGACATTACAGATAGTTGTATGTGTGGGGTACAGAGATGAGGTAGTCATTAAAAAATAATGTTAAACACTATTATTACACACAGAGTGAGTCCGTGCAATTTATTATGTTTACTCCGGAACTTATTTAGGCTTGCCATTTCAATGGGGTTGAATATTTATTGACTCAAGACAATTCAGTTTTCATATTTTATTAATTTGTAAAAATGTCTAAACATAATTCCACTTTGACAGTTTGGGGTATTGTGTGTAGGCCAGTAACACTAAATCTGAATGTAATCCATTTTAAATTCAGGCTCTAACACAACAAAATGTGGTAAAAGTCAAGGAGTGTGAATACTTTCTGAAGGCACTGTATATTCCTAATTTCCTATTTCTGCAAGTGCTGGATTTTCACCCACAGCGGACAATCCACCACTCGTTCTAATCTTAACTCCAACCCTCCAATAACCACAGATTAACCCATCTTTCCCAGTATAATGTCAGTTTGCTTTTTCCTTTTGCAATACATCCCTCCATTTTACTTTGACGTCTTATGGAGGTCCTGAACCTCCCTATTTGTAACAGTTCTACCGATATTGGCCTAAAAATAAATACTTTACCCAAGAGTATTATGATATTTCCCATTGACTGATCGTGATTTTTCAGATCCCCTAACTATACATTTTGCAGGTCCATCCGAACCCTGATATTATGACATAACAACCCTTCCTGGACCTGACTCCAAAAGCAAGCCACCGATGGACAGTGCCAGAAAATATGCTCTATTGAGTCTGTTTCCTCATGGCAGAGTCTGCACAATTAAGCAACAATGCCTGAAAACCTGGGAATTATTGTGTGACAACTCCCGAGAAGGGCTGTCGCCTCAGGCCGGGATACAGCCCTTCGAGGGAGTTGTCAGACGATAATTCCCGGGTTCGAGGGCATTATTGCTTTTATAAACAGTTGCCAACATATCTATAAAAATATTAATGACAATTATGGTTGGCGAGTCCAAACTAACCAAGCTAGTTGGTGATGTTAATATTGACGTTTCCATTGATGTCACATGAGTGGAAGAACAGTCCATTATCCTGGCACTGGTTGTTGACAGCCAGTGCTTGCATCTTCTTTAGCAGAGAATGGGACATCCCACTCACATCGTTGCCAGCTAAAATGACACTCCAGCACTGGAATTCTGAGTGTTTACGGTTTCCATGGTGAATTATTAGTTTCACATTCATTCTTGGGCTAGCCTACTGGCACAGAAGAGATCACATTTGTAAAAAAACATTATTGCACAGGTCGTAGAGGCAGACAGGTATGCTTATACAACCCCCAACTGTTACAAAACAAATAGTAGCATGCAGAAATAATACATAGACACTTTTTTCCAGAGGTAGATGAAGTTTATGAATTTCCTGCCTGGGCTGCAGGACAGTGGAATTAGGACATTAACATTGTCACGACTTCCTCCGAAGCTGCCTCCTCTCCTTGTTTGGGCAGGCTTCGGCGTTCGTCGTCACCGGCCTTCTAGCCACTGTCGCTCCTCATCTCATCATTCCATTTGTTTTGTCTTGTTTATTACACACACCTGGTTCATTTCCCCTCATCAGTACCTATGTAAGTGTTCCCTCTGCCCCCTTGTCTTTGTGTGTGATTGTTTATTGTGGAGGATAGAGTAGCTCGGTGGAGCTCCATGTATTTTGTATCGCTGGGATATTTCCCAGTGTGCCTTGTATTTTCCAGTGAGCCTGTTTTGCGCACTTGAGTGTTCTGACGCATTACTGTGTAACTTTGTGCTTCAGAGTAAATCCTGTTATTCTGTGATTTACCCTCCTGCGTATGACTCCTTCCAAATCACCTCATCACAAACATGTCATGGTATTTTGCAGAAGTTGTTGTCCCACAACTCCCGCATATTAATCAATCAGCATCCAGGATCCAAACAACCCGTTTTATAATGCCCCAGATATTGAGCATTCTTTTTGTAGCAAGTATTTTAAATAATAGCTTAAATTGAAACAAACAGATTGATGTGTCAATTGTTGTTTTATATGTCAGTTCATAGACCTGATGCCAAGGTATTGGGACATCAAAGAACTGTTCCCAACTGACTTGAATTTTATACAACATTGCTGTCAAACCTTTTGACTTGAAGTGAAATGGATACATTTTTCAATTTATACTAATCATTTTAAGCCATTTATGGTTTTTAATGGGTGGCAGACAGACTCATTCTTTAATTTCTTCTTTAAGTAATTGCCTCTTCCAATTGTGTGACAGAGACACGATGAGTTGGTTATTTTGTATTGTTGTTAGTTGCTTGTGTGACATCATTTTACTGTCCTTGTTTACAATGTCCTTCATAAATATTATACCCTTCTTGTCCTTTTTCTGCAAGAAAATAGTTTGTTTCTCTTTCAGTGCTTTGGAGTTAAGCCAAATGATTTGCTCTAATATTTGATCTGCCTTTTCTGGAGGATGAAATTTTAATTGTAGCCAACTTTAAACAGGGATCTATTGACAATCCACCAAAAATGTAAGGTCTTAATCT
Organism: Coregonus lavaretus; assembly: GCF_964263955.1. NCBI lineage: Eukaryota > Metazoa > Chordata > Actinopteri > Salmoniformes > Salmonidae > Coregonus > Coregonus lavaretus. The sequence continues at coordinate 10,735,494 of NC_140014.1, forward strand.
GCAAAAAGGCAAAGAGCCCACTCTTAAACATAGGCTGGGCCTCTCTTAGTAGCTTGCTAGAAAACCAGTTTGGATTTAGATACAATTTCTGTACAATGGAGGCTTTAAGAGAGAGGTTTATTGCCTTAATATTTAATCGTTTTAACCCTCCAAACTCATGTTTGTTATATACAGTACTAGTCAAAAGTTTGGACACACCTACTCATTGAAGGGTTTTTCTTTATTTTTACTATTTTCTACATTGTACAGTCGTGGTCAAAAGTTTTGAGAATGACACAAATACTAATTTTCACAAAGTCTGCTGCCTCAGTTTTTATGATGGCAATTTGCATATACTCCAGAATGTCATGAAGAGTGATCAGATGAATTGCAATTAATTGCAAAATCCCTCTTTGCCATGAAAATGAACTTAATCCCAAAAAAACATTTCCACTGCATTTCAGCCCTGCCACAAAAGGACCAGCTGAAATCATGTCAGTGATTCTCTCGTTAACACAGGTGAGAGTATTGACGAGGACAAGGCTGGAGATCACTCTGTCATGCTGATTGATTTAGAATAACAGACTGGAAGCTTTAAAAGGAGGGTGGTGCTTGAAATCATTGTTCTTCCTCTGTTAACCATGGTTACCTGCAAGGAAACACGTGCCGTCATCATTGCTTTGCACAAAAAGGGCTTCACAGGCAAGGATATTGCTGCTAGTAAGATTGCACCTAAATCAACCATTTATCGGATCATCAAGAACTTCAAGGAGAGAGGTTCAATTGTTGTGAAGAAGGTGTCAGGGCACCCAAGAAAGTCCAGCAAGCGCCAGGACCGTCTCCTAAAGTAGATTCAGCTGCGGGATCGGGGCACCACCAGTGCAGAGCTTGCTCAGGAATGGCAGCAGGCAGGTGTATCTGCACGCAAAGTGAGGTGAAGACTTTTGGAGGATGGCCTGGTGTCAAGAAGGGCAGCAAAGAAGCCACTTCTCTCCAGGAAAAACATCAGGGACAGACTGCAAAAGGTACAGGGATTGGACTGCTGAGGACTGGGGTAAAGTCATTTTCTCTGATGAATCCCCTTTCTGATTGTTTGGGGCATCCGGAAAACACCTTGTCCGGAGAAGACATCATCTGCCCATTTAATTGGGAGACCACATGGTAATTTAAAGTTTGAATCTTTTAGAGACCCAATCTGTAATATAGTACACTTACCATAGTTGGGCTTTAGTAAAGAGAAACTGGATAAATTATCCAGGTCTTCAATGAGGCCCTTCAAGGTTGAAGATTGAAGACTCAAGAGAAAACTTGAATCATCGGCATGCGTTGATACATTTTGTCTCTAATCCATTAGGTTGTAGCCCCTTAATGTTATCATTAGATTATACTTTTAAAGCTAACAGTTCAATGGCCATAATAAATAGGTATAGTGACAGGGGGCAACCTTGTTTTACCCTCTTGACAATTCAAAGTTCTCCGAGAAATCAGTTCACCGACTATTGCTTTCCATTACTGGTGTACAACAACTGCCGCAAACATTGCAAAACTATTTGACTCAATTATAGCCTTGTGTCAGGGCAGACTTACGAGTTAGTATTGTTCAATTGGCTCTTTGCTAAACATGTCTCTTCAGATGCTGAATGCTTGTAGAAAAACCTCTCTAGCTACCACACCAGGCTCCTGTAGTACACATTTTCCCATCTTGTTAACTATTTATTCCCAGTGACATTAGCCTAGCATCACGCCCAATGAAAACACGTGTCCCCCGGCATGCACCAGCTTGCACCATCCCACAGTCTTTCTGGCATAAATTCTCCACTTAAAATTTCATGATCTCCGCACTGCAGGATGCCACTTCCATCATGAAAGAGTTCTCAAACCTAATAACCATAACTACTCTGGCAGAGCCATTACAAACCTATTTGTTTCAACACAAACACTGTTACCCCCCCCCCCCCCCAATGCAATACTAGGTAGCCTAATAATGAGCAATGAATTGCGGAATTATAATTTTCTCCGATCCCCTTCCTCTCGCTCTCTTTCTCTAACGCTCTGTCCCTCTTCTCTCCCTATCCCTGAGATCATTATATTAAACACTTAATTATTCATTGGTAATGCTTGTCATAGTGAAATATTGTCCTCTGCCAATCTGAATGCATCTAACTCCCTTCCCCTCCCCACCCGAGGTTAATGGCAAAGCCCTCACTTGTGTTAGCTGGGCTAAATGTGGTGAACCTCATAAGTCAAAGTTCCCTAATGGTGCTTTTCCAATGAGACTTTACCCCCACACCAGTGGGCCGCAAGTGTTTTATGTTGACGTAAGCTCTAGTGTTATTGTTATAATTTATTTTCTTGTTTTTAGGGGGTAGATCAGCTTTAATATTGCAGATGGATTGTGGCTTCTATCAATGTAATTGTCTGCATAATTCCCAATTCCCATATACACTACATTACCAAAAGTATGTGGACACCTGCTCGTCGAACATCTCATTCCAAAATCATGGGCATTAATATAGAGTTGGTCCCCCCTTTGCTGCTATAACAGCCTCCACTCTTCTGGGAAGGCTTTCCACTAGATGTTGGAATATTGCTGCGGGGACTTGCTTCCATTCAGCCACAAGAGCATTAGTGAGGTCGGGCACTGATGTTGGGCGATTAGGCCTGGCTCACAAACGGCGTTCCAATTCATCCCAAAGGTGTTCGATGGGGTTGAGGTCAGGGCTCTGTGCAGGCCAGTCAAGTTCTTCCACACTGATCTTGACAAACCATTTCTGTATGGACCTCGCTTTGTGCACGGGGGCATTGTCATGCTGAAACAGGAAAGGGCCTTCCAACAAACTGTTGCCACAAAGTTGAAAGCACAGAATCGTCTAGAATGTCATTGTATGCTGTAGCGTTAAGATTTCCCTTCACTGGAACTAAGGGGCCTAGCCCGAACCATGAAAAACAGCCCCAGACTATTATTCTTCCTCCACCAAACTTTACAGTTGGCAGTATGCATTCGAGCAGGTAGCGTTCTCCTGGCATCTGCCAAACTCACATTTGTCCGTCGGACTGCCAGATGGTTAAGCGTGATTCATCACTCATGAGAACGCATTTCCACTGCTCCAGAGTCTAATGGTGGAGAGCATTACACCACTCCAGCCGACTCTTGGCATTGCGCATGGTGATCTTAGGTTTGTGTGTGGCTGCTCGGCTATGGAAACCCACTTCATGAAGCTCTCGACAAACAGTTATTGTGCTGACGTTGCTTCAAGAGGCAGTTTGGAACTCGGTAGTGAGTGTTGCATCCGAGGACAGACAATGTTTACACGCTTCAGCACTCGGCAGTCCCGTTCTTTGAGCTTGTGTGGCCTACCACAGCCATTTTTGCTCCTAGACGTTTCCACTTCACAATAACAGAACTTACAGTTGACCAGGGCAGCTCTAGCAGAGCAGAAATTTGACGAACTGACTTGTTGGAAAGGTGGCATCCAATGACGGTGGCACGTTGAAAGTCACTGAGCTCTTCAGTAAGGCCATTCTAATGCCAATGTTTGTCTATGGAGATTGCATGGTTGTGTGCTCGATTTTACACATATGTAAGCAATGGGTTTGGCTGAAATAGCTGAATCCACTAATTGGAAAGGGTGTCCCATATATAGTGTATAATGTTTTATATATATACAGTGAGGGAAAAAAGTATTTGATCCCCTGCTGATTTTGTACGTTTGCCCACTGACAAAGAAATGATCAGTCTATAATGGTAGGTTTATTTGAACAGTGAGAGACAGAATAACAACAACAAAAATCCAGAAAAACGCATGTCAAAAATGTTATGAATTGATTTGCATTTTAATGAGGGAAATAAGTTTTTGACCCCCTCTCAATCAGAAAGATTTCTGGCTCCCAGGTGTCTTTTATACAGGGAACGAGCTGAGATTAGGAGCACACTCTTAAAGGGAGTGCTCCTAATCTCAGCTTGTTACCTGTATAAAAGACACCTGTCCACAGAAGCAATCAATCAATCAGATTCCAAACTCTCCACCATGGCCAAGACCAAAGACCTCTCCAAGGATGTCAGGGACAAGATTGTAGACCTACACAAGGCTGGAATGGGCTACAAGACCATCGCCAAGCAGCTTGGTGAGAAGGTGACAACAGTTGGTGCGATTATTCGCAAATGGAAGAAACACAAAAGACCTGTCAATCTCCCTCGGCCTGGGGCTCCATGCAAGATCTCACCTCGTGGAGTTGCAATGATCATGAGAACAGTGAGGAATCAACCCAGAACTACACGGGAGGATCTTGTCAATGATCTCAAGGCAGCTGGGACCATAGTCACCAAGAAAACAATTGGTAACACACTACGCAGTGAAGGACTGAAATCCTGCAGCACCCGCAAGGTCCCCCTGCTCAAGAAAGCACATATACAGGGCCGTCTGAAGTTTGCCAATGAACATCTGAATGATTCAGAGGAGAACTGGGTGAAAGTGTTGTCGTCAGATGAGACCAAAATCGAGCTCTTTGGCATCAACTCAACTCGCTGTGTTTGGAGGAGGAGGAATGCTGCCTATGACCCCAAGAACACTATCCCCACAGTCAAACATGGAGGTGGAAACATTATGCTTTGGGGGTGTTTGTCACGATCGTCATAAGAGGCAGACCAAGGCGCAGCGTGATATGCGTACATACTTTTAATGAGTACTTTACATCAAACAACAAAACAACAAAACGATACGTGAAGTCCTAGGTTAACACACCAAAACAAACCTTACAGAACAAGATCCCACAATAAACTAGTGCCAACCGGCTGCCTAAGTATGGTTCCCAATCAGAGACAACGAGAATCAGCTGCCTCTGATTGGGAACCACCCTGGCCAACATAGAAAACACGAACTAGAACACAACATAGAAAATACAACATAGACACTACACACCCTGGCTCAACATTGAAGAGTCCCCAGAGCCAGGGCGTGACAGTGTTTTTCTGCTAAGGGGACAGGACAACTTCACTGCATCAAAGGGACGATGGACGGGGCCATGTACCGTCAAATCTTGGGTGAGAACCTCCTTCCCTCAGCCAGGGCATTGAAAATGGGTCGTGGATGGGTATTCCGGCATGACAATGACCCAAAACACATGGCCAAGGCAACAAAGGAGTGGCTCAAGAAGAAGCACATTAAGGTCCTGGAGTGGCCTAGCCAGTCTCCAGACCTTAATCCCATAGAAAATCTGTGGCGGGAGCTGAAGGTTCGAGTTGCCAAACGTCAGCCTCGAAACCTTAAAGACTTGGAGAAGATCTGCAAAGAGGAGTGGAACAAAATCCCTCCTGAGATGTGTGCAAACCTGGTGGCCAACTACAAGAAACGTCTGACCTCTGTGATTGCCAACAAGGGTTTTGCCACCAAGTACTAAGTCATGTTTTGCAGAGGGGTCAAATACTTATTTCCCTCATTAAAATGCAAATCAATTTATAAAATTTTTGACATGCGTTTTTCTGGATTTTTTTGTTGTTATTCTGTCTCTCACTGTTCAAATAAACCTACCATTAAAATTATAGACTGATCATGTCTTTGTCAGTGGGCAAACGTACAAAATCAGCAGGGGATCCAATACTTTTTTCACTCACTGTAAACTAATGGACAACAATAGTTAGGCTTCTACTTCCAGCTTGTACATACTATATACATTTTACGGACACATTATATTTTACGTCAGTTATCTTTTGTTTGTTTTTAGTTTAGTGCAGGTAGCTTAGTGGTTAAGAGCATTGTGCCAGTAACCGAAAGGTCGCTGGTTCTAATCCCCGAGCCGACTAGGTGAAAAATCTGTCGATGTGCCCTTGAGCAAGGCACTTAACCCTATTTGCTCCTGTAAGTTGCTCTGGATAAGAGCGTCTGCTAAATGACCAATTATTTTTTATTTATTTTATTGTTTCCATCAGGAGTGTGACACTAAAGACCGCTTTGTGAGGTGTGAAAGTTCACAGTTAAATTCCAGCTGAAAAATACCCAGGGGCTTGCCTTGGCTCCAAGTCAGAGCAGGACTGATGAAGCCATGGCCCAGTGAGACACGGGTGCTGGCCCGCGTAGATGGAAAAAAGTTTAAGCCTTTTGGGTAAAATACAGGGGTAAATCCTCCTTGGAAATGCGGCATACGTGAGACGTAACAACCTCCAGCTCGGAACAACCTCTTTCTCTCACCGCTGGGGGTCAATGAGCTCATCCATAGGGATCATCTGTGCGGACATAGTACACACAGGTTCCAGATCACATTTGTATTGTCTTCTTTTTAATATGGCAGACCAAGGTAGCAGAGGGAGATGGGATTGGGTGATTGGTCATGGGGTGACGAAAGGGAGCTGTTGGAGCTAGGAACACAAGCATTTCGCTACACGTGCAATAACATCTGCTAAACATGTGTATGTGACCAATAACATTTGATTTGATTTGAGGAGGGGTGCACTAGTTGACAGTACACCCTGCCCATGTATGGGCCCCAGGAATGGCACTATGACTAAATTATGAGAATAATTACATTAGTCATTCCCCAGCGCATCTGCAATTTGGGTGGACATCAACCGTATTAAACAGATTAGGGGAGATAGTGGTGACAAGGCTCTCGCAGGTCTGATGGGAAGATGTATTATGGCCCTTACGTTAATATACTCTTGTGGGGCAATATTTCCTGAGCAAATATGCAATGTTAACAAAAATGATAGTTTTGTGCACTTAGCAAAAATTGCAAGTTGATTACATCTTATATTGCTGAAATTAAATTCACTTTATCACTGGTTAACAGGGTATTACACATAATATGAAACCCTTCCAGAATAAAAAATATATGCATTTAGGTGCTTGCCAATAAAGGAAAACGCTGACACTTGTGTAAACATTTCACCAGCATAGCAGCTTTTCCACGACAAATAAAACAATTAATTTTATTTTGAATGAAGGTCAATCTGTTATAACCTGAGTCCAAAGAAAATGACAGAGAAAAAGGGCAAAGGGAAGCGAGAGATTAATAGATTGTCTTAAAAGCCGATATGGATCATTATTTTATCCACTCCTATTACCTGGTTAAACGTGTATGACTTCATGTCAGAACATTATTAAGGGCGCCAGCTTCATCCAACCTACAAGCACCCTTTCTGACCTGATAGCTTAACCATTGCAGAATCTGGTAGAAATTCTGTAGGAAAAATGAGTTATTGGAATGGTTTACACTCTGTTTCAGCAACACATGCATTTTCTCAATGGGTCAAATTAACTACAATGTGCTTACATGTGCAACTGCATCTAAATTAGCTTTGAATGGACTGATCACAAACTCACATACCCACCTAATTTCCCCACCTACATCAAATCTTTTATTTCAGGAGAATTTAAGTCACTTCATTTGTGTGCTTTTTACTTAAATTCTCAACACGTGCATTTCGATTGAATCCATGCCTCCAAATCAATATCATCTACCTTATACATTGTTACAGCATCTGAATATTACTTCCATACTACGCTGCTCATTAACAAAAGAACGGAGAGAGACTGCAGAAACCCTCAGGGGGCCCAGAAAAATACCACGGCTCCCGTAAATCATTTGTTTGTTATTAGTTAATGACTCCTGAAGTCCAACAGCACATTGGGTGATGAAATTTCTGATCACCTCTCCACAGTTGACTCTCCCCACCGCCGGGCTCATTACGGGGCCTTCTCATTAGAGAAGGACAGGTCTAACTAAGATGGCACCATGACTCTGCTGCCCAGGAGTAGGGGCGGCAGGGGCGGCCGGTAGCTTAGTGGTTAAGAGCGTTGTGCCAGTAACCGAAAGGTTGCTGGTTCAAATCCCCGAGCCGACTAGGTGAAAAATCTGTCGATGTGCCCTTGAGCAAGGCACTTAACCCTAATTGTTCCTGTAAGTCGCTCTGGATAAGAGCGTCTGCTAAATGACTAAAATGTAAATATCAAATGAGTAGAAACAGGTGTGGGTGTGTCAGCAGCCTGCAGCCTTGCTTCTCTCTCTCTTCAGTTCTCATTGGAGATGTTTCCAGCATGCTCTTCGCACCAACTCTCTTTCATGGCATTCAGCGTATGGAGAGTCTTTTATGTTTTCTACTGAAGCCACTAATTGTCTTTGTCTCTCCAAGGCATAGGCTAGTGTTGCATCCTTACAGTAAATACATTCTTTGAAATATAGGCTATCATATACTGTAGAAGAGGACCAATCGGTTAACTTTATTGAGGCCATACTATGGAGTCAATATACACTGAGTATACCAAACATTTAAGTAATTTAGCAGACGCTCTTATCCAGACAATTAGTGCATATATTATTATTATTTAATTTTTTTCATACCCCCTGTGTGAATCGAACCCACAACCCTGGCGTTGCAAACACCATGCTCTACCAACTGAGCTACATCCCTGCCGGCCTTTCCCTCCCCTACCCTGGATGAATTGCTCGCCGCCCCATAGTTCTCCCAGTCACGGCCGGCTACGACAGAGCCTGGATTCGAACCAGGATCTCTAGTGGCACAGCTAGCACAGCTAGCACTGCCTTAGACCACTGCGCCACTCGGGAACACCTTCCTAATATTTAGTTGCAGCTCAGCGATGTTAGGATTTTGAAAGTCATGTAGTGTACGCCCGGCATTAATTGCACTGAGAGCTGCTTGAAATGCCCACTGCAGTCAAAAAGGTGATTTTCCTATGTTTTATATACAGTATAAACTGAGTGTACAAAACATTAGGAACACCTTCCTAATATTGAGTTGCACCCCCTTTTGCCCTCAGAACAGCCTCAATTCATGTCGAAAGCGTTCCACAGGTTGCTGCCCATGTTGACTCCAATGCTTCCTACAGTTGTGTCAAGTTTGGTGGATATGCTTTGGGTGGTGGACCATTGTTGATGCACACAGGAAACTGTTTTGTCTTGCCCATTCACCCTCTGAATGGCACACATACACAATCCATGTCTTAATTGTCTCAAGGTTTAAAAATCCTTCTTTAACCTTCATCCTCCACTTTATCTACACTGATTGAAGTAGTTTTAACAAGTGACATCAATAAGGGATCATAGCTTTTACCTGGATTCACCTGGTCAGTCTATGTCATGGAAAGAGCAGGTGTTCTTAATGTTTTGTATACTCAGTGTACTTTATCACTGTAAAACTAAATGAAAGTAAGCAACAGGGATGAAACAATGTAGCAGGGGCTTAGTTCAGTGGCACACCAGCAACAATGTGTTCAATTTGGTTAAAGTGGTCACACAGATTTAAGTATTTCATCAGCCCTTCGGATGATGCAATTATTATACATTCTCCCTAAACTGATTATCCACTTTTTGCATGCGAGAAAACAATATTTATCGGCTACTCCGATGCATTTATTTTCAGCTCCGATCTTGTGCTAAATCACCTTGTATGTAACCTTTATTACAATAATGAGTGAATTGTCTAATACTGTAGTTATATTACTAATTCTCTCCTTCCCATATCTCCCTCTGTAACTTCTAATCTAGCCATTCATCTCTACAGGCTAACCTAAGGCTGATTTCTCAGGTCATACATGTGTATAGATATATTTCCTGTCACAGCTTATTTAAATAATCACTCGCATGTCGGGAACACATTATGGCCCTCTGTCAAGGTAATAACACATTGTCACCGATGCTGGGAAGCAAACTTTAAACAATTGATCAATGTTTAACAATTTATAATGGAGTGAATATGAATTAGGGGTGTGAACGGTAGCCCTTTACTGTGGCAGATTTGGACACTGATAAGTGCCCAAATTGGAACGCAGTGGCTGTACAGTAACAGTAATGTTTTATTGTCATTGTATTTTGAAAGATGAGATGTTGAGAATTATAATAAATACCGCTTTGATGTCATACAAGCAAGCCTAACACCCGTGAGTCCAAATGTGCACTTCACATTTAATATACAGTGTCAACGTTTATGATGACTATGTTTGATGTACAGTTACAAGATGACATGGCTTTATACCCTGGGTTGTCCTGAACAGAATAAGTATATGATTGTTGCATTGTGAAGAAAATTTGCCGCCTACCACGCATCTGAATGCACTCATGACTCCATTCTATGTGCACCAAAATTAAGATCTGCTTCTCTGAATGGCCTTGTGAAACCCTAACACTGTAAGATCGTATTTTATAATTTAGCTAGTTATGTTGGCAATAGAACAAGCTTTCAAATTATGCCACCTGACCCAGATTGCGATTTGTAATGGACCGTTTTTGGATTGTGTAAACAACAACAGTAGGTCTGCTTGCTCTAGTTCCTCAAAGGCACAGCTAGGAGAGCTAAAAAAAAGCACCTTATAGTTGAAGACTCTTCTTTGAGTCATAAAAGTGCATTGACATTACTTAAGAGCTGTTGAAGAGGTGTGTGACCACTTGGAAACACCAGTTAGACCTCCCACAAACTCTTGACAGTTTTTTATCTTATGTTGCACCAACCCCAAATTATCATTTTACTGAATGTATCTAAAGTATCATCAAGATTTTGCTATCAACAAATGCAGCGAAGAGTACAGTAAATGTAAAATGCACATAAAAACAACAGTGTAATGTTTGGATTCAGTCTTGTGTCAGGTGAACTGTTGTGTCCTCACCTTTTAGTCTAGTAATTTTCCCATAATTTCCCAACTGTTCCCTTGTTCTGAAGTGTCTGTCCTATATCTGAGAGATATAAGAAAGATCAGGAAACATTATATATTTATATATTTTTTTACATGTATTTAACTGCTACCATGGTTCTACATATGCTTTCCATATCGTAAGAAACATTTAAATTTAGCCCTATCCATATAGGCCAATTCCCACGAGTGTAAGTGGTTAATAAAAAATCCATGACCCAAAGATTATGTCACAGTGCAGTTATCACGAAACGACCACTAACATCATAAAGTGAAAAATGTAACAATTACGTAACGCAACAATGCTGTAACGTTAGTAGGAGATATGCATCTTTCAAATCATTTGCTATGGATATAAAGCGTTCCGCACCTCATCGTTGTTAAGTTGGAAAAATGGCAGAGTGACAGCAGTGAACAGCCTGCTCAGTCCCTACTCAATATATTGAGTTTGTGGCTGCACTGTGCTTTTAGCTGACCCAACATTACAACGTAGCGATTGGTGCTTTGGAAACATGCTGAAGTACAGACTGACTGCTGGGAAGTTGTCCAATTATTGTAAATAAGTGACGAGTTACACGCTTTTTATCAGCTAGCTAGCTAAAATGTAATCCCTGTGCTTGTCAGTGAAGCTAATTTGCAGCAGGCAGGCTACAACAAGCTAAATCAGCTGATTAAATCACCGGTGACCAATATACTTGAACATATTTTGTGCAGGAGTAGAGAGATGTCATTTTGTTTTTACAACTTTCTGACTGTCTATCAGTGTATGCGTCTGAGTCTGCCTCAGTGCCCGTGATTCATATTGAGTGAATCATGCACAAGTCAGGTCGTGGGAGACTATGCTCGCAAATGGATTTCGAATTTTGAAATATTGATAAGTGGCAGTTGGGATGTCGAGTGCGCATCGTCTCAATGCTAACTTTGGTCAAAACACTTGCAGACTTGAGTGATAACTTTCAAACACAACAAAAAGTGGTCACTCGATAAAGGGCTTAGGGGCTAAGTGTTCGGTTTGAGATTCAGCCTATGAACGCAGTAGATAGAACGTACTTGCCCCCTTGTGGTCATACGCAATAGGACCAACACATGCAATAGGACCATATTCTGCATTGTGAATTCACATGAAATCTTTATTGAAAACCGGTTTAGAAAATGGCAGTTTAAACATTAAGAATATTGTCCATTTGTCACATCCCAAATGCGAATGTTAATGTCTCCATTACTAGTGGCCTTTGGCTATATTATAATAATTTAACACCGCAAATCAGGGAAAAGTCGCTATCATTATTGCTTTTTTTATGGCAAAAAGGGGTAATGGCAACATGTATTATGCACAGTATGCCTGTTTAAATGAGAGATGGCACTGATTGAACAATTGTGCCCCATAGCTTTGCACACAGTTGACTTGTTGTCGGGCAGAATAGAGTAGATTGTAATCATTATTTCCTATAATGTATTGTCATGTTGCTTGGAACAGTACAGCATATGTAGTTCATACTGTAAGTTGTGTTTTTTGCTGTTGTCTGCTGTAGCTTGTAGCCGTGAAAGTCCTTCCTGTTCCTACAGCTTTCAGGGCTGGTAAGTAGTCGGTAGGGGAATGCCTTGGGTAATGTTTCATTCCTGATCCAAATCCTATACCCCTGCTGTTGTTGTGCATGAGTGGAGGGAAGCTCCTATCCTTCCCCATCTCCACCACCTTATCAGGAACAATGAACCATCAGCTGGAAAATCCCTCCCTCCATCCCAGTAGCGATGCATGGGTAAAATCACTGGGGAAGTCAAGCCAGAAAAAAAAGGCATATTACAACCTATGTGTTGTGATTATTGCGTTGTTTGCTCTATAACCTGTTAGTTCATATGCCTTACCACTGTGATATATAGGCCTAAGGCCGAGACAATAAGAAGACACAGTGGCAGAATATATTCAACCACACCTTTGTTTCATCACAAAACCAGAGAGCAACCACTGTCCGGTGAAGTCGACAAAGCATATTGCATGTAACAAACAGTTACATGACCTACAGTATGGTCAAGTGAGTGAATTTTTCCAACATATTCGGACTAGTAAACAACTATTGATTTAGAACCACGGCCAGTTACCACAAGTTGCAAAGGAAACAGACCAAAACGGTCTACGACTCTGTCATACAATACATGCTTTTATTTGATGTTGTCCTAGGCTACCTGGCTGAAATGCTTGCTCACTAGCCTAACGTCCTTTCATGGGCAACGTTAGCTAGTTAACATTAGCCTTCTACATGTAGCTATATATTGAACTTCCATTCTCTCAGGCCAGGAGCACAAAGTATGAATTTATGGTTGGATCAGAATCGCTGTTATAATCATTGGCCATTACGAAGAATTAAGTAAAACCACAAGTCCAAATCCCTATCTCCATCTATGGCAAATTTAGGAAAGGGCCAGTTTTAGCTAGCTAGCCACCGGAGGACAACAACACAATGAGATGCAACAATTCAAGTTGTTTCTATAAATGACGTATTGCTCTCGATGTGATGTGATTGGAGAGAAGCCAAATCCAAACTGGCTTCCCTTGACACTTTTTTTTGGTGCGCCAGGACCATTCACAGTTGAGCTCACTCAGTTTAGCTCAATGCTGATTGGCTATTATTTTTTACTTTTTTTATCAAGGGAGGCCAAATGCTCGCTGGCTTCCCTTGCATTCAATGCTACGGGCAGCAACAATGTCATACTCTTTTTGACCAGACAGCATCAGATAAATGGCCTACACATACAGAGACAGAGGGGCGCTGTTTTGCTCGCTCTGGTGTTTTCTCCGGTGAGATACATTCAGCCTTTTGCGAATTGAAGAAAAATAATGAAACACAGAGAAACGAAAGATACATTATTTAAAACGTTTTTTTCTTTTTTTCTTGGTAAATTTTTTTGGGAAGCATGGCTTCCCTTGCCATCCATAAATACATGCCACTGCGTGTATTCACACAGTGATCCTGAGTCAGGGGTCTGGTGGGTGTGAGGGGGCGAGGCCCCCCTGTTTGCCCATGGGATCAACCAAGATCAGCTGTTGCTGACTGGGCGCTCTGGCCGCTGAGAACCTCCAGGTGAGTCTGATTAGCTCTCTATGGAAGAGGCGTTGGAGGCGGGGTCAAGACATGGCAGCTCGGATTACCTTGGAAGAAGAAGAGAATGAGAAAGGAGAGAGGAAAGAGGCGTTTGCCTCTCAAACCCTCAAACGAGCGGTTGTGGACTAACGAGGGTGAAATTAGACAGATGTCAGGAGAGGTCTCAATTTCCCCCTCAAATCAGCATGACACCTGGCCCCGGTCTTTAATTGGTCGAGACACCTCACCTAATCTGCGGGTCGGTTGGCTCCTCGAAACCTCGGAGCGGCGCAGCCCTTAAGCTCCATTCGTCACTGAGGCAGACAAAAGCAGGAGATGAAAAGAGTCAAAGGAGGGCCTCTGCTTTGAGCTCTAATCCAATTAGAAAGCTGTTAAGGAGCCTGAGTATAGTTTCACGTCCCTTAAAAGTACACATGAACTCTGGGCACCTCGGTGACCTTTGGTGACCTTGGAGAATGGCATCGTGTTAGAGGCACAGCGGGTCCCTCTCACTTGATCTTCCTCTGACCAGGAGGGGTGTGAGAAGGATTACTCTGTTCCATCCACTGCTACAATAACTGTATCATCATCCAAGAGAGGAACGCGTCTATGGCTACGTTTAAACAGGCAGCCCAATTCTGATATTTTTTCCACTAATTTGTCTTTTGACCTATCACATCAGATCTTTTCACATCAGATCTTTTTTAATATAATAATATAATATGCCATTTAGCAGACGCTTTTATCCAAAGCGACTTACAGTCATGCGTGCATACATTTTTTTTGTGTATGGTCTTTTAGAGCTGTTCTAAGAGTGTTGGAGATCTCCTGATAGTTGTGTAATGACACAGTGTTTGTTTTTAAATTAAGTGCAATTAACTCTTTTTAATACTCTTATGTAAACACAACAAGAGCCACTTTGGTATTAAACAAGTATTTTACGGCACTTCAGGGATTCTGTGGTGTGTGTGTGTGTGTGTGTGTGTGTGTGTGAGTGTGTGTGTGTGTGGGGGGGTCTAATTTATTCATATTTCTTTGTAAACAGGGTTATTATTGCCTTAGGTGATTACATTGCAAGTAAATACATCAATATTTATTATTGCTTTTCTATGTTTATTATTGCTCACAATTCTCCCTTCTTGGTAATATTTAAAACTGGCAGGCGCTACATACTAGTCAAAGACAAAGCAAAGCTAAACAGTTTTACTTAGTGATTTGACAGTACTATTCAAGCTATCATCAACTTGTTGAGAAGTGTCAGGCCAAAGACCATTGGCCCAAGAAATAGGTCTTACATTTTTCCCTAAAGGGGGGCATTTTCTGGGTCTCATAATATTCCCAGCTAGTGATCAAACAATGAAATATAATCAGCGGTCCCAGTCTACTTCACATAAAAACATGTTCCCTAATATAAAGATAATTTCTTTGAATATTAAAGCAGCATATCATCTTATGAATATTTAATTTCTCTCCACCTTTAATAATACAAAAATTAAGAATATAACTTTTCCTCCTATACATTACCACTGTCTGTACTATTGTATATCACACATTGAATTACAAGCCAGAATACTTTAGGTACTGCTAAATAGCACTGCACTCTGTGATTGTTAAAGCATGACTTGGGGCCTCTTGACTAAATTACATTGGCCTTCATTAGGAGAAACATTCCCAATGTTTCTAACACAAGCCTATATTGTGTACAGTGTAGCTGGTTAAGAATGAGAGGGTAGTAGCTTGTTAGACATGTTGCTATTAGGGATGTTCGGTGGATCTCTCCAAAAATGGAGCTCACCATAAAGCAGCCTTGGGATTGCCAGTTTGCAATTAATGAATCATTTGACTTAAATTGATTTAAACTCCACAAAATCCACTGTGGCATTTTTGACCTGCATACAAATGCAAACAAGCTAGCATGGTAATGAAAATGGATAGGAATCTCACAGCTCTGTTTGACAGTGCTAGGTGTCTCTGTTTCTAGATGGATCTCATCAGTTATTAGGAGGCAGAGAAAGATTTAATTTATGTGTGAAGACTGGAAGAACCCTGTACAGATTTGAATGCTAACCTAAAAATAATTACCGGACATAATAGGCATGCAGATTGACTTTGCTCTTGGATACAGGCTTGCAGCAGTACTCCATTAGTACTGTATTGAATCCCTCGTAGCCATGTTTCATTTTCTCTGTCGTTATTGTTATTATCTTCTGTTGAATGTCTCTGTATGCCACTGTGATGAGGGGCATAATTGTGTGCCAATCCCTAAGAAAAAAGCACACCCTTAATTATTCCGGTATCATAGTTATGCTGGCAATTAACGCTTGACTTCACAATTATACACTCCATTTGATTGCTTTCAGCGGCGGGATACAATAGGTTGTTTGGATACAATAGGTTGTTTGCTATCGACATCCAGCGAAGCACAGTTATCTAGAGTAGAGGCAATGTCAAGATTGAATAGTGTGCTAACAGGAGTTACAACCGGATGCTTCTCATAATCGTAGCCATACACAGTAGAATAGATGGTTCACAATACAAATACATGCAAAACTCCTACATACAGTTCATACAAAAATGACATATGTACCTCATGGACTTTGTGTCTATTATGGGAAATCCAATTTCTTATGGGAAATCCTTGGATGTGGAGAAAAATCCAGATTTCCCCCCCCCTGATTTACACCTGTACATAAACTAATGGTGTCCAAAATCGTGGCCAGACTGTGCCGGCTAGTACAACCCAAACCTAAACATACCTATGCCTACTATAAATGTTAACCTAATAAGTAAGTGACACTGTATTTCATATGTTGCTTTAATTTAATTCAGACCTAATTATTCTACGCTATACACCTGGCACTTGCATCCCACTACCACATTCCAGCATGTTTAATGTCTTTGGCTCGGGCATCAAAGGCTGGATTTGATGGTATTTGGCATTGAGTTATCTTGGCTGCAACTTAAATTAGATTAGAATGGGACACATTAAAAAGTATCCCTCTTGATCTCCACATAACAGGATATTCTAAGTATTTTCAATGTCAAAACCAACACCCAACCAAAATTGTGAACATGTTGAGATTAGTGGGAAAGGCTGTGAAAACATATGACTTCTAAATTGTGCCAAAACCCAGGTAAACAAAAAAGAAAAACATTTAAGGTTGATATACATTAGGAAAGACAAGAAGTCATATGTTAGCACTTTAAGTAAGCTCCCTTGCGTGCACTCTTATGGATCGTTTGAAGTTACTTTCTATGGATTCCCTATTATATCGTATCAATGACTTTATGCTATAGCCATTCTAACAACCTTTAGCTAACACCCAAAAGAACAGAGAATCTCAGAGGCTACAGTCCACCATACTACGTTGGATGAAACCTGACACGATTGCTGTTTGCTTGCCAATATTATTACAAGCCAAATTGGGTTCAGATATTGCTAGTCAGCACACCAGATGCTGAATTCAATAAATAACTTCCATTATACCTGATCATGGAGGTGAAACAGACAAGTGAAGGGTATGAGCCAACATTCAAATAAAAAACAAGATCAATACACACGGTTCACAGATGTGCATTTACATGGTTTACTAACTACCAATTCATTTACTATTCCACTCCTATTTATTGTCATATAAATGGATAGGGACTGGGGTGTAAAATTGATCTAAGGTGAGGTTTGTGCTACTGTAGTGTACCAAATTAAATTCTCTATCTAGTTTAATGAGTGGTTGAAATGTTGAAGTTAGTTGGCTTGACCCAAAGATTGAATTGCTAGGGAGCAAAAAAGTTGATGCCCCCCTCAGAAAATGTTTCAACAAGAACTTGGAGTGATAAAGTGTGTATGTGATAAAATGGCAGCCTGTACGTAAACATTTGGGGTCAGGTGCTGCCACAGACCAGAGCCGAGTCCTGGGGCACAAGGCTCAGAGAGGCAGGAGTTAGGTCCAGCTTTAAAGAAAGACTTTCATCCTAATGTTTTGTAGGCAGGTTGTAACTAATGTACATAATTAAAAATGCAACATCCTTACCTTTTTTTGGTTAAACTGAGATAAAATGTGAAACAACTTCTCTCATCATTATGTATATGTATCCCCTAGCATATGTTTCATATTGCCTGCTATGGCAAAATGAGTTACCTTTTCAAATAATTATGCAATTAGACTCGAATTTGAGCATTGATCGTGATGTAGAATGTGGTTACAAAGTTTCACAGTAGCTTACCTAAAACCCCACAACAAAACACAAAATGACCTCTAAAACTTGGACGCCTTGAGCATTTGTCACAACGCATGGCCGTTAAACACAGCCACCAGTCACAACCCATGCACCAGAGAATACATCAGACCGCAGCGTGGACTTCAAACATCAAATTACACCGCCCAGTATGAGACATATAGATAACCCCAATGTCAGTAGGAATCCAATCTAAATCTAAATTGTGCTCCACAAAAAACACCCCCCTTGATTAGTTCTCCAAAAAAATACATTTCCTGGCTCCCATTGCCTATTTTAGGTCTGTTTATTTCCCCACAGGTATTTGGCAATAGGCTCCTCACTGGACTCCATCTCAGTGGCCCCAGTCGGTGCTCTGTCTGTCTGCAATGCTTTAGCCAAGTCTGAAGCCTCTCTCCTCTCTCTGCCCCCGACCATGCCCAATGATTACACTGGCCCCTCAGTGAGCTTTTTCAATATGCACTGGAGGTCAGGCCTTTGTGTCCACTCCAACCAGAACAAAATGAGGGGAGCGATTCGACAAAACTGTGCTACATTTTACTTCAC
The DNA here is from genome assembly GCF_964263955.1 of Coregonus lavaretus. Lineage (NCBI taxonomy): Eukaryota > Metazoa > Chordata > Actinopteri > Salmoniformes > Salmonidae > Coregonus > Coregonus lavaretus. Next base: position 10,753,972 of record NC_140014.1, read on the forward strand.
TGACCTAAACCGGAGTAATATCGTGCATGGCATTACCCAAAAAAAATGTTTCAGCTTCGGTGAATTCTTGCTCTCAAAGGAATTGTGGCGCTAGTCAATTTCATCTTCACTCTCTTCTAGCTTTTTCATGCCCTGTTATTACAAGTAGGCAATCTCAAGGAAAAGACTGGAGCAGATATCTACAGCTTTATGTTAACATTTGGGCTTTAGGGCCTACTTCACACTTAAAAACCTACCTGCCATTATCTGTATATTCTTACCATGGTTTAAATGTGCAATATTAAACTTAGCTCAGTGAGTCATTTTCCCTTGCTTGTCATAATACTAGCCAATCCTATGTTTTAGTGTAATTGCAAGTCAGTAGTAGGTATTTTATCCAAATAGAACAGTTTTTGTGATACCCGGACAATACATAAATAAAGTATGTGGAGGTGCTGTATCTTCTCTATCTCTCCATTTCAGATGGAAATAAAAGGGTTAAATGCCACTAATCCTCTGTCTCCAATGAGCAAGCGGAGGTCTTGACAATAGGTAGCTTGTTTATCTTCCGTTCCGCCGCCCCTTAGATATATCTCCAACCGCAAGGTCTCTGTCCAATCTCTTTTCAGACCAGGAAGTGTGACAACTTGACAAGTTGACATGTGGCCGTAATTGACTATTCCACATATAAAGTTTAGTCAAATGGAAATGGGCCATCTCAGGATGCTTTCCAGCAAAATTACCTAATTTACTGTATTGACATTATTGACCTCTTGGAGGGGGAAAGGGATTCCTGTGACCTCGGGCCAGTAAACATATGAGAGGATCAATACTACAAGGTCAGAGTTCACTCTGCTCCCTACTGAGGTTGATTGCGGAATGAACTCTATTAAAAGTTTCCAAAGCCGAAAAGTCCAACATTATTTGGTTCTGATGCAGGAGAGTTCTAGCAGGAAACCCAAAGGCACATTGATAGTAATGGAGTTTGTCTGTGTCACTTTAATTGAAGGTGCACCCAATTCGATAACTGCAGGGAGCACTATGTGGCTGGAATTTCGTAAAGGGAGCAAGCGCTCCAAGATTAAAGGCTTGATTAACTGGGAACTTCAGTAAAGGTTACACACTGTCCAACCCATGAACCCACAGTCTGGCAAATGTGCTTACAAATTGACAGCCGTGTTTTTAAGTTGTTTTCCACTTCCTGACACTCCCTGGAAAAACTATGTGTAGGAGCTCATTCATGAAAGGTTCAATGCAGCTGTGTTTATCTCAATATCAGATCATTTCTGGGTAACAATGAAATACCTTACTGTGATTGTTTTCAATTAAAATGGTCAAAAATAAACAAAAACAGCTTCTTAGCAAAGAGCAATTTTTCAAGCAAGAATTTTGCTTGCACTGTCTGGGAACGTTCTGATTGGGGAGGGGACAACTGAAAACTAGCTGTTATTGGCAGAGATGTTTTGAACTCTTTCTTATGGGTCTATTAACTAATTTACTGCCTGGTGATGTCACCAGGCAGGCCAAAACTCCATCCCACAAAAACAGGCTAAGATTTCAGGCGGTCTTTTCAAACAGCTCTTTCACTAAAAGGCCATTATCATCATTTTCAAAATGTTACTGTATTATTCCAACCTCATAGTGCGGAAATATAAAACACAACAAAATCACGTTTTTGACTGCATTGGGCCTTTAAAACAAAGCAAGCACTAATGTATACAGTTAATAGAATGCACTTGTTTGGCCTTTGGTTAATCTATGAATTATTGTCCAAGGGCCACCAATGTCAACATCGTTCTGTAGCTACTTTTAGTAAGTTGAATAATTTTTGATCTACAACTTGTACAAGTTGCACATTAATTAAATATGATACACTGAGTGTACAAAACATTATGAACACCTGCTCTTTCCATTACATAGACTGACCAGGTGAATCCACTTGAAAGCTGATCCCTTATTGATGTCACCTGTTAAATCCACTTCAATCAGTGTAGATGAAGGGAAGGAGACAGATTAAAGAAGGATTTTTAAACCTTGAGACAATTGAGACATGGATTGTGTATGTGTGCCATTCAGAGGGTGAATGGGCAAGACAAAATATTTAAGTGCCTTTGAACGGTGTATGGTAGTAGGTGCCAGGCGCACTGGTTTGAGTATGTCAAGAACTGCAACACTGCTGGATTTTTCAAGCTCAACAGTTTCCCGTATGTATCAAGAATAGTCCACCACCCAAAGGACATTCAGCCAACTTGACACAACTGTGGGAAACATTGGAGTCAACATGGGCCAGCATCCCTGTGGAACGCTTTCAACACCTTGTAGAGTCCATGCCCTGATGAATTGAGGCTGTTCTGAGGGCAAAAGGGGGTGCAACTCAATATTAGGAAGCTGTTCCTGATGTTTTATACACTCAGTGTAAATCAAAGGAACGATTTTGAAATCATAGTGGCATGTGGTCCTTGGACTATTACTTCTGTAGAATAGTTACTGTACATTTAGTCTACGTTTGTGGGGGAACAAAGCCTACAGTATACGGTAGGCTACAAACACACACATTTTCACACGAATGAAGGGCATATGGAATGAAATTAGGCCTATAGTCACCACAGCAGTTCTATGTGATTTGATTGTAAGGCGGGGATGTAATTGCATTCATTGGTGCATTCCCCACCAAGCCACAGCTCCACAGTGGCCTCATCAGTCACCTCTCCTCCACCCCCCTCTCCCTCTATCCCCTTCCCCTAGCCAAGCCTCACTTTTCCTCTATTTACCCAGATAAAGCTATAATGGGTCTCTTTGTGCCATTGATGGCCACTCAGCTATGCTGGCTGGGACAGTCAACAGAAAGCTCCTTTTATCAGGAGTTAGCTTCAATTAGCCAAGTTACAGTCTTTTAATGAATGTCCTCCATGACCTTCAGTCTCCGGTCCTCCTTTAAATGATTTAACTTCGTCTGATGGTTTGCTTTGGAGTTGGACTGGGGGGGGGTGAGAGGGGTGTGTGTGTTTTGGTGTTGGGGTGGGGGATGACAGGTTTTGTTTACTGACTGATAAATGGGTGTAATGGCAGTGGACAAAGGTATGGGAAGGGGTGGGGTATGGGTTTGGGGATGGGGGGGGGGGGGGGGGGGGGGGGGTAGCATTAAAGATTGATACACTCCCCCCAGCTGTCCAAGCAGTGAAAGTCAGCTGACTGGCCTCTCTCATTGCTCTAGACTTATATTTTTATTCCTTTCGCCCCTCTCAGTACAGATAGCCCATCGGGCCCTAGCCTAGCTGTCTGTGTTCAGTCTGCTGGGACAGCTGGATGGGGATGACTGATAAGGAGATTCAATCGGGCGTTGCAAATCAACTTTTCCACCAGCATCTCTGGGAAGACCAGATAATACAGGTTTCTAATATTTGACCTGTCTGGCAAGAGAAGAGATGGAGGGAGAGAAAACACATTGATGTGATTCGGCTAATAGTTCTGCCAATTGATGAGTACCTCTGCACAGTCATAAAGATGAAAGACTGTCTGCGGAGTGAAATAAATTGGGCATATTTTTTGGATCAGAGTGCTCGGTAGACAGGGCACCGGCTGAATTTCCTGTTTGTGTCTCGTCACCTGTCAGGTTTCATCCCCTTCCTCCTCCACTGAAAACTGTTATCAGGCTTTTCAAAAACCTTAAATGGATACCGGGTT